>NW_026294525.1:11971096-12571096 GCF_007827085.1 Peromyscus californicus insignis
TGAAGTCACTCATGCAATTTCTAAGATAAAAGCAATCAGAAGAGATTGGGCAGCCTCCACGGCGCCCTTTTCAAAGGCAGACACTGGCAGCCTTCCCTGCTCTCCTCTCTCTTCATATTTTCCAACCAGCTCCCAGTTGTTTGGTGCATTTTTAAAACACGAGTTAATGTTCACATATTTAACTTAGATTATCTCCCATCCAAGATGAAGGTTTTAAGGGTGCCAAATTATCTCACCACCTTTTCCCTCCCTTGATTCCATTAACCTTAGTATTTCAAAGCAATCTAATTTTGGATAAATTGCTTTCCTGTGTTTTGGCTGCTAGCTTCTGACAAACGTGTTTTAAGTTTCACTCAAAGGCTAATTTTTCTTATTTTAACCACCGAATGCTTTACAAAATTATGCTAGCAAGATGTCTTTTATTTCTCAAGTTTTCGTTACTGAGAAATTATAATTTTTCGAAGCTAAAAGGAAAAGAAAGCTTGAAAATTTGATACTAAGATAAGTATCACTGAGTAGCTCACATCATAGGACTTTATTATTAGGAGAATGTGATTCAGATTACTGCCCACCTAATAATATTTAGAAAACATATTGGTGAAAATGACCAATTTTTAGAAAGTTACCTGTTCTGATTTTGAGGTTTTTTTGTTGTTGTTTTTGTTTTTTTTTTCCCAATGAAAATACAAAGTTAGCTGATGCTCCGATCCAGAAGTTTTTACCTAAGCCTACCTCATTTTAAATATACATATATACTCTGCCTTGTCTTTCTTATCTAACACACAACACACACACACACACACACACACACACACACACACACACACACACATGCACACACACATGCACACACGTGCACACACACACACAAACACACATACACATGCACTACCATCATTTCAGGTACTCAATAAAGAAGCTGTCATTTAAGAAGACCATGTTGATGATCAACACTCTGTTACCACCAGAGGATATGTGGCCTTTTGTGGCCTGAGTTCCTGCTTGAGACCATGCTGACTCCTTGGTCTATGCTGCCACAGGGGACCACATTCAGGTCCACGTTCTGTGCTTCCAGTGTGATGGGGTGCTTTGTATGAAATTCCCAAACAATCAATAAAAATACTATGTTGTGGGGGGATAAGAGAAATATTTACTAAGTAAAAAGACTTTGTGTTTTGATGGATAATAACAGGAAGAAACTCTGGTTTCTACCATAACCACCCAGTTGCTGAACAGATGTCTCTTGTCTGAACTGAAATGGGCATGTATCAAAGATGAACTACGAGTTGAAAGAGTAATAGAACTGTACAGCTGCTGATCTTCAGCATTTTCTACTGGGCTGGCCCTGGACCACGACTTTTATAAAATTATCTCATTTCTCCTCCACAACTATGTAGGCATCCTTTTCCTATTTTACAAGCAAAAGCAGGGTCTTAAGAGTTTAGTTTGTCCATGGATATATAGCAAGCACTCAGCTATAATTCAAACCCAAATCTGGCTTGAAATCCCATTTTTGTATACTTTTTGCTTAATATTCTATTTCAGAATATCCTAAATATAGTGTTTCAGAGAAGGGAATGGTTACTTATAGGGACGGCTTCCCAGAGAAGTTGGCATTTGTGTTGAGAAATGAAGGGCTGACTGGATAGAACACCAGGAAGGACAAGGAACCATTTCAGACAAACGGACACATTAGCTGTAGGCAAAGCAAGAACCTGGGATTGTAATGAGATTTGAGGACCAATAGATAGTCCAGTTTGACTAAAGTGAAATGGGATTGGAAAAGATGGATGGGACCAAAAGAAAGACAGGGAATAGTCATTACTTAACTATGTGTGTTCATTATTAGGAATTTGAGAGCTTGGAAACAGGACACAAGAAATAATAAAAGTTTAACTTTCTATAAGCAGAGCTTAGCAAAATCTCAAGTCATCATCCGAGGCTAGTCAGGTTATTAATATTCTCTGTTTTTCCTTCTCAAGTGACAGCCATTATTATAATGAGGACTCTCCAAAGTCATTTGTATTTCTTGGAAAGAAAGTATTAAAAATTTAAATGCTTTCACATATTCATTCTTGAACCTGTGCTATTTGAGAATATTAACAAACATATTTAACACCTAGGAATACTATAACAAAATGAACAATAGATTGTTTATTCTCATGTTCTCATTATTCACAATTCCCTAGAGATAATTTGTCAGTTTTTTACTAAATACCATGGCTTATTAACTGCTAAAAAGGAGGATGGTGTTTTATTCATAGCAAGACTTGGTCAATTCTTATTATAGACATGGATCTTTTGCATATTCAAATCTACTTGGAGATATTTGTTTTGTTATGCCCTTCCAAAACCATATATTTTTAAGTGTTAATGCAGCTATTCTCAGTATAAACTGAACATATACACATGGTTATGTTTATTTTTTTCATTTGCTTATTGGTGACTACTCAAAAATGCAGAGTTTAACAGTTCCCCATTCTAGGAAATTAGTTGCTCATAAAAATAAAAAAAGACTGCACTCAGTAACATGGTTTTCTTTTTTTTAACCCCCATTTTGAACTATTCAGAAATTGTTTTTGCAAGGATACAACTTGTTTGCCATACCACTGAGTCAGAGACAGACTGCATCTATGTCTTTTGATTAGCAAGCATGAACTCAAATAAGCCCAATCATGCATGGAGGCATCTAATGGAATTCAAATATAAATATAATTGACGAGTGCCAGAAGTGAAAAATTTATGTAATTTGAATGGCAAGTGCAGGGTTAATAAATGAGAAGAAAAAGACCTGGGAGCAGCTTCCAGAGAGGCAGAATGCAAGCCCCAAGCATTTCCCTGAGATTCTCTGAAACAGGGGTCAATCAATTAATTAATATAGTTAAAAACACAAAAGCACCCTTGGATCTTAATCTACTTTAGGAAAGTGATCCAAACCAAATACATAAAACTGGTTGATGAAGATGACTTTCCAGTGAGGTGGAAACTCTCATAAAAGTCCAAAAGTGGAACGCAAGGTCATGGGGCCCATCCTGTCTGTCAGCACTGAATTATTTCATTAGGATTAAATGCAGTTAGCATGGGTGGGATTCCGTTTTGAGTCAACACTGAAACCATCACTATTGAAAATGTTTCTTCCATCCCACTTTACACCCTTCCCAACCACACCCATGCAAATATTTCCCATTAAAAAAGAAGGAGTATTAAAGCCAGGGATCTGGGACGTGAGTTCTTCCCTTCTGTGGCCTTCAGTTACCAAGGATGCAATATTGTTTGGCTGCAAAAGAAGAAAGAGTAGCTTTATCTCATTCATTAGTGATAGTCAGTCTAGATGGTAAGCTTTTGCAGTCTAGGGACAGTGTCTACATTTGCTTATCATAGCATTCCTGCTTCCCAACATGTTGCTTTAAAGTTTACTCAATTAATCCTTGCTGAGAAAATTAATATTTGAATGTATAATTTGCATCTATACTCCACCAATTGGGTGGGCTTGCTCTATGAAGAATGGATAAATATCTTCATGAGAATCAACTCTACTGAAATGTTTGGGAACAAAGTTAAGTAATTGAACACGGTTAATTACAGTAGACCTCTAATAAACCAAGGTTGGGTAATTTATGGATAGAATGCAAAATTCTCACCAATTTGTAAGATTAGAAGCTGAAACTTCAAGGCAGTTTCCCCAGAGAGCTGCCTCCAGTATTGCCTTCAGATCTCTTCTCCATGGATAGGGGTCTTCAGAGTAAAGCTTGAGAAGCTTGGTCTAGACAACCATTGGGTAAAATTCAGGTGTGCATCTCAAAGGAAACACTCTTGCTCACTCATCCAGGTGTTTCATAATTCAGGCAACGTTTGAGTACAGAAATTAACAACACCAGATATTTGGATGAGAACAGAAGCTTGTGATACACTTACTACCGTGGACAGAGAACATGACTGTATGGAACTTTTGGGTTCAAGGCAACCATAGGGTAGTGGAACCAAGAATATGGCTACCTGGGAAGGTTTCCATGTCCTCCCAGGGAAACTCCCTGGAGCACTTCTTAAAGCTAAGCCCCTAGGTGACTTTGGACAGCTAGATGTTTTTAACATGCAGTTTCTCTCATCAAAGCCACAGAGCAAAACCCTGTTTCAGGAGCCATCAGGTGATGCAGGATACTGCAAAGGCTTGGAAGCAGGAGGATGTGTAGAAGTAGTAGGCCTTACAAGGACCTAATCCTAGAGATGACAGGACCCAGCTAGCAAAAGCATCCTGGCCCCTACAGCTCACAGGCCCAATTTCCTTTACTGTACATGCAGTACATGAAATACACACACACACACACACACACACACACACACACACACACACACACACATGTATTTACACACACACACACAAATGAAGTTGAAATGACCAGCTGTACCTGCTGCAAGATCCCCATTCTCCTGGGAAGAACCAAGCAGGCATGCACATTTAAATGAGTCTGTACACTAGCTAACTGCTCTTACATTTGAATTAAAACTCGAAGCCTATATATACTATGAAGAATAAAGCAGAGGCTGGCCATGATGCTCGGTGATGGAATATTGACGGGCCTGTGTAAGGCTCTGGGTTCCATCCCACCCCAATCGATCAATCATAATGAATGGCATTTTTAATTTTTTGCTTACATAGAATAACATTAAATAAAATTTAAAAACACAATAGCCAGGAGTGGTGGCTATAGCAGTTTCTTGACTTCTTGCTGTGATAAAAACACCCTGACAAAAGCAGTGGGGCCAGAGAGGTGGCTCTCTGGGTCTGTTGCCTGCGCAAGCCTGATGACTAAGGAGAGAGAGGCTTCAGAGTGCATGGAGAGTGTCTATTATGGGGGGAAGTCAATACATCAGGAGCTTGAGGCAGCTGGCCATATGACATCCACAATGAAGAGGCAGAGAGTGATGGATGCTAATATTCAGTCACTTTTTTCATTTGATACAGTCCAAGATCCCCAGGGAATATACTCATCTATAGTGAAGATGATGCTCACCTATAGTTAAGATAAGTATTCTCACGACGTTAACATAATCAAGGTAAGGCCTCCCACAGGCATCCTCAGAGGCCAGTCTCCCAGGTGATTCTAGACTCTGACAAGCTGACAACACTAACTCTCAGAGTAGTACACACCTAAAATTCCAGTATTCTGGAAAGAGAGGCAGGATAAGGAGTTCGAGGTCAGCATTGGCTACATAATGTGTCTGAAGCCAGCTAGGTTAACATAAGACTCTGCTCAAACTCAAAAAAGAAAAGAAAGAAAGAAAAAGCAAGAAAACAAGTAAAAATCTCACCGTGCCAAATTGAAGAAAAGGCATGGAAGAAATAAAACATCCCTATTTTTGTACCTTTGGTGGCACTGTTGCCCTGCATTTTGTTTGAGTAAGCACCCATTTTCATTTTTGAAGGTTTTGTATACAGCCTTGTCAGGAAGAGAGAACAAGAAGTCACTTACTGATACTCTATGGCTTGATTAACAACATGATTTCTATAAAAGTCCTCAATAGAATTACTTCCTTAGCATCCCAAGCAATAAGCTCCAGCTTCTAAGAGCAGGTACTCACATTAGATGTGGGAGAAGAGAGCTAAAGTTCAGGGCCATCTCACCAAAATCCATTAATGGTCTTAAGCCTTTCCCAGAACATAGTTGGATATTAATGAAATTCATCTGTATTGTCCCAAATAATTCTTGACATTGATATTTTACATACAAGACATTAGCTGTTTGGGTAGTGTATTCAAACACTCTGGCATCTTCTAATGATACCCACAGTGTTCAATGACACCTAATTGGTCAAATGCATCCCCTAGAGGCCCAGGGCCAAAAAAGGGAAAATGGTTGTTAGAAATTTCCCGCTGCACTTCGCTGGTTACCCGATTCAGGCTTTGTACACACGGCTCTGTTCCTCTTCAGTCTTCTGCTCAGTTTCTGAGATGGCTTGTTGGGACAGTTCTATGTCTTTTCATTCATGTTTGCCAAAACATCACAGCTGCTTTCTCCACTACTGGATTCCTGTGTGTAAGAATAATTCCAATGCTCATAGAGTCTTGTTCTGATACTTCCCCAGCTATCCCAAGTCTTTTAACCCTATCTGCAATGTTCCTTTCAGTGTTTCCTAGCACAGTTGGCTACAATTGATTGAGTGCCTCTACCCTAAAGATCAGGTTCTGTTTAATTCCCCTTTGGATGGGGAATTGATTTGTGAGGGCTCCATCCACTCTGATAAAAACACTTTATGTTTTTGTTTCCAGCTTTTGTTTCCAGTTAACGGTGGAGCCCAAGATCTTGTTTTATAGCAACCAGAATTCTGTTTTCACAGTAGCTAGCTGCAAGATCAATGGAGATAGATGAGACCTCCAAATGACTGGCTTTATTCCTTCTATATCTGACACTTGAGAAAGAATGACCACTTCACACCTGTGTGAAGCAGGGCCAGCAAACTTTTGGAAACGTCTGTCACTATTTTAGGCTTTGTGAGCCACACAATGTCCAATATGGTTTATGTAGATTAATGAGTTTGATGCAAGTGGCCATGTTCTGACAATTTTTAAAATTTATTTTTGCAAAAGCAGGTGGCAGACTGGATTTGGCCTACAGCCCACAGTCTGAAGCCCTAAATAAAGTGTATATCTTAGATATTTCTTCTGAATCTTCCTTGCTCTCTCTACTCTTCTTATAAACACATGCTCCTACAGGTCCTACTTTGAGCTCTGTGGGTCTTAATATTTCAAATATTACCTCCATCTCTGATTAATGTGACTTAAATCTAAAGCTTTAGTGACCTCTACAGTGGTTTCTTGGGGTCATCCTAAACTTATTTATTTTGAAATAGTTAAGACATAGCTACTGTCTTTCTCAGCACAGGGTAAATTCTCTAGCTGGTGAGGAGAATCATCCACTTTTCGGCTCAGATTTCCCACTCTAATATTATTAAGATCCATTGACTAAAATACATCTTCCTTCATCCCAGCTCCTCACAGGTGTCTCAGTGTCTATTACTCATTCTGCATCTTGGATTGATATCCAACCTTTCCACTGTCAATAATCTAGACTAGGGGGCTAGAGGTGGTCAAAAACTGGGTGCATTTCCTTGCCAGGAAACTAGAGTCCTGGGGCCCGTGAAGACTTTCAGTCTTGTGGAAAGGGAGCTAGAGATGAATAGAGCCTGGCCTTCTGCCAAGGATGAGCAGTCCCACAGCCTTTTGCCCTCTGGCCACATGTAAAGAAAGAAGCATCTGACAGGTTCTAGAAGGAGAAAGCAATACAAGGACCTAAGTGGAGGGAAGATAGCAAAACTTTCACCCAAGAGGAAGTGGAAACAGCTCTTCTTGCCTTGATGGAAACCCTAAAGGTTTCTGTGAAGTCTTTCAATTGGTCCTCATCTTTGTTGGTGGGGATGAAGGAGGAGAGAGTGGGATGTATGTTTATTCCTTAACCAGTTCATCTGCCTCAAACCACTTCTAGCCTCCTTTTAATGGTATCTTGCTTGGACTATGAGAAGTACCTTCTAGTTCCTGCTTCCTACAGCAGTTGGCCATGATGCTGTAGCTCTCAGGAACCTCTCGTCTCTGGTCCAGTTGGTGGATTGATGCACTATACCCAACCATCTTTATGATTCCTTCCCTGAAGACTCTTTTTTGATGCATGAAGGTAGAATTATTGCCAGTCGGGCACACTGCAGTATCTTTAATTATACATAGTTTATTCTTATTACTTTTTATCTATTTTCTCCCATAAATTTGAAATCCTAGATGGCATAAATTTGGCCTGTGAGTTTTTCTACCACAGGTAGAATGATTGATGAAGAGAGGAAGAAAAGGAGAAAAGAGGAAAAAGAGAGGCAAAAGAAATGTTAATATTGATTAGAAAAGTGGGTTAGGACTTTTTACAATTTTAGCATCAGGATTACATTATCTAATTTTCTACATAAAGTGCTAAAAAGACTAGTAATTTATGTGAATGGGCGGTTATTGTCTTGACTGATCACTTAAACACATTTTCCTTGTGTACATTCTGGAGCCTTGGAAATCACTATAAAGACTCTGGCCAGTGTTTTAATTGCATGGTAATTACTTCAGAGATATCATTCATCACTGCTTCCTTTAAAGTTCTGTAATGTCTCCAATGGTCTGTGTGTTGAGAAAAAAAACAGGAACATGCTATTTCAGTATGTTAGCATGCTACATCTTTATTTATCATGATGTTCTCAGTCTTTAATGCACTCCTGTATCTGTGAATCTGGGTCCAGTGTCACATTGGTAAGGAGCTACACATTGCTGAAGCTTAATTCGTGTTATTTCTCTGAGATTTGAAAATGCTTGGAGTTTATTATTTTAAACAGATGATGAATCACACAGCAAACATTCCCATGTTTTTCTTCTTTTTCCTTTCAAAATCAACTTCACAATGTAAAACTGATGTATTTCCTAAATATTTGAACTTAGGGCATGGCGATTATCATGAGTTGGGTTGTGTATAATAATGTTATAAGCATTTCTTTGTAAATTCCTTATTAAAGATCATCAATCTAATGTCTAATCTATTTTTTAAAACTACAAATGGGAAGATTAAAATGTTTTCTTCATATTGGATGTCATTGAGATGTGAGGATAATATGTAGTTTTCTTCCTTGCAGATGTTGTGTGTGTGTGTGTGTGTGTGTGTGTGTGTGTGTGTGTGTGTGTGTGTGTGCATGTTGTTGTTGTTTCAATTATTCAATCAGCTAAAGATATTTTTCCCCTTCTAAGCAGGTCTTCCAACAATTAGTCATTATTGTACTAATTCAAGCCATTGGTGCAGGGTTTCAGTGCATACGCTCTAGAATCAACTTCAACGCTTCCTGAGGAGGTGTCTATAGAATTAGAATAAATTACTGCAGGTAATGGTAGATACTGGGATGCTGAGAATGTGGAATTGGACGGCACATGTCATATATACAGTGCACACGCTATGACTACTCAGTGTGTGTTAGCCATTGTCAGGGCGGTTGTGTATCAGCTAGATGGGGTGAACATTAATTTCTTTTTCAGCTTATCTAAAATATGATTTGAGAAATAAGAATGCCCCTTTTCTCTCATTTAAATTCAACAGCAAAATTCTTATGTAGAGGCCTTAAAATTGCATTGTTTTGGCGGGGAAGGGGTCAATGAGGCAGCAAGAGGTCATATTTGGTACAAGTGGACTGTGGCCAGTACTCCGGCTACATTGTGAGCTGTTTGACCATTCACATTGCAGCTGGATCCTGGGTGAATGCACTGCTGGTTTGTTGTTTGGGGACTTCCTTTGGCTATCTACATCTGCACCGGACTTTACATCTTGACACACAAAGATATGACAGGCAGCAATTCACCCCCTTGCTTTATGAAACCACTTCATGATCCTGCTTGAAGATTCTGTTATTCTGGATTAGCAAAAATTTTTAAATCAATGTGTACATGAAGACTTCTGTAAGGAAGTCACTTTATGGAGTTGTCATAACAACTGAGCTTGATAATGTGTGAATGTTTAGTACCAGCTAGCACATAACTTAACATGCGTTCTTGATTTTACCAATAAAATAAGTGTAACCTTTCTACCAGTAAGAAGAAATTTTAATAAGTTTTACATGCCCTGTTATTCTAGAGTATGTGTAAACTTGAACCTATAAACTTAAAGGAGATCTAGATTAAGCCAAGGTAAACAGAAACAGCCACCTACTTTGAAAAAAACTAAAAAATATTAATTATACACACACATATATGTAGGCAGAGCTTTTCATCAAGACTATTGGCCAGCTCCCAAATAACCACATAGAGACTTAATATTAATTATAAATGTTTGGCTAATAGCTTAGACTCGTTACTAACTAGCTCTTTCAACTTAAATTAACACATTTTTTTTTTTTTTGGTTTTTCGAGACAGGGTTTCTCTGTGTAGCTTTGCGCCTTTCCTGGGACTCACTCTGTAGTCCAGGCTGGCCTCGAACTCACAGAGATCTGCCTGGCTCTGCCTCCCGAGTGCTGGGATTAAAGGCGTGCACCACCACCGCCCGGCAACACATTTTTTTAATCTACACCCTACCATGTGGCAATACCCTTTTTCAGCACAGCATGTTCACCTTGCTTCTCTCTGTGTCTCCTGGTGACTCCACCCTCTTCTATCCCAAGCTCTCTTTTTGTCTGCAAGTCCCACCTAGCCTTTTCCTCCCCAGTTATTGGCCAGTCAGCTCTTTATTAACCAATGAGAGTAATACACATTCATGGTGTAGAAAAAGATTGTTCCACAGCACATATACATGTAATGCACATGCATTCTATCTGAAGATTCCATTCAGGTCTTCACTAATTGAATCACAACTGATTCCCCACTTGAGAAACAAGCTCTAGCCTCATGCTCCAATCAGCACATGGAATGGAAATATAGGCAAGCTCACTGCCCATCCAGGTGTCAGTGATCATGACAATGACGGTCATCCCAGGAAGGAAGCAATATAAAAATCAGCCCCCAGTCCTGCTTGAAAACATCCCAGAATAATCTGGATTGCTTCAAGAGATAAGATGAGATTTCCAGAAAATTCCCTGAGATGTTTAACTCTTAATTCAATTTGTTTGAAAATTTCATTTCAACTTGTTAAATACAATTAAGAAAGTCCAACAACACAAAAAGAAGATAAACAAAATACTAAAACTAGAGCTGGAAGAAGAAATAGACTCATTGCCTCAGTGTAAAGTGAACCTCAGTGGCTCTGACAGAAACTTTCTTGCCTAATATATTCATTATATTTCTCTACATTTCCATTTTAATTATCATGAAGAAAAGGCAGCCACCCTTTTGCCAAGCACAGTAATTTATACTTGCAATAGTAAGATAAGTAACACCACTCTAAATACATCATAAACAAAATATTTATTAGGAAAGCCTCATTAGCATGCATTTCATTCTGATAATAAGGTTTAGGAATTTAAATTAATATCAGTGTTATTTGAGAACATGGCTATTAACATTTAATAATGTTTAGCATTTATATAGTCCTTTGTGTTTCCAAAGTACTTTAGCCATTAATTAATTAAACCCCAAATTATCATTGTGAGCAGGTTCAGCTCATGGTTTCTTCGGTTATAAGATTATATTCATTAAGTATTTTAACTTTTCCAGCTAGAAGTTCTCATCAGCAGTAATTGTCTTGGAAGTTCTTTTTTGCAGAGTGGAGTTGCTTGTGTACAGACAGGAATCCCTCAATTGGTGTCTATCAGAGATTCTATTCACGACCTGTGATGACCAGAGATGGGCAACCGGCAAGAAGAGAGAACTCTAGATTGTCATAGAATGTCTGGGTTTCAATTCTGCTGGCTTTATTACTGGTCCCCTGACTCTATCACCATACACTGAGATGTCTGGTCAAGGTCATCCTTAAAGGTCAAGCTTTAAAATAGAGTTCATGCTTACTATTTATCCAACTAAGATATGTCACACACGAAAGGTGCCCAGTGTGTTATTTAAAGAGGAGAGAGAAAGAGAAGGTGGTGGGGGGGATTAGTTTAAGCAAGAAAACTTTCACACCTGGAGAAGGGAGACTAAAAATCCCATTTTAGAGCACAATGAGATTTAATCCAACACTGTCATTGACCGCATGGCATGCATATGCCCCTTACAAGTATTAGTGACTTGGGCTTGAGCGGTGATCTGACCAGCCTTGGGGAGGGGGAGGACAGATGGATGAGGGAAGGGCAGACTGGAAGACTGTCACCCAGGAAGGTTTCTCAGTTGGTGTTGGGTGTTGGTAGAGAATGTGAAGCAGGTGCTGACTAAATCCACAGGAGGCATTGTTTCATTCTGGACTGTTAAACCCACCCAGAGCATCCTCAGATGGGGAAGAACCCCCTCAGCTTACACTTGGTTCCCTGACAACACTTTAAAAATGGGATACTCAGCTTTAAGAGCCTCTCTGGGATGCTTTCTTGTCTCAGCTGGTGGAATAGCCAGAAGCCAGTCCCTAGGGTTAATCCTAGGAGGCCAGGGCACTGCACACTATTGGCTTCCTCCGGTGGCTAATTTTATCAGGGCTAAGCTGAGAAAAAGACTGGAAACACTCATGCCCCGATAGAAGAAAGCCTGGATTTATTATCAGCAAGGAAAAAAGAAAATTATTATCATCCATCAGTGTGGCGAAGAAGACAGGAAAAGAGTGTAAGCGCAAGTTACCCTGTGGTCTGTGCCCTGCCTTCCTTCGCTCTCTGCTGGGTTCACAAACACCAGCCTTTAAAATACAAGCAGATGCGCTAGAATAGTCAGGATAATGGGCTCCATCTTCAGTGGTCCAGAACCTTCCAGGTGGGAGTCACTTTATACAGGAGATCAAAACAAATGTAACAGATTTTTTTTTTTTTAGGTAAAATGTGCTCAGCGTTATATAGCCCCATAAATCCTAAACATGCTACTAAATTTCCATCCTGGGGGACTGAATTTTCTGGGTTGTAGTTCATTTCCATAGGTCTTCACTGCCCTGTTGCTAATTTGAAACTACCTTTAGGAGCTCGGTGTGCTTTGTTACAGAAAGAGACAGGTAAGAAGGCAGAAGGGAGGGAGGAAGAAAGGAGGGAAGGAGAGAGGGAGTGAATTTATCTTAACCTTAAAACTCTATGTGTAAACGCTCCATTGATGGGCTGACATAGCAGATGTCCAAATATTTATTTCCGATTTGAACCAACACCCTTCAGTACTTAATGGCTCTTATTACCTGGATGCAATAGAAACCCAGACTCCTCAGATACGATATTTAAAACTTCCACAATGTCATGTTTGACTTCCCACTTCACATCCCCTCCTGTCTCCGGCACAGCACACATGGAGCTCCAGGCAGGCACAGTGTGTCTTACTGTTCTCTGAATACACTGCCTAGTTCCCAATCTCAAGGCTTTCTCTTAGGAGGGAATATGGGGAGAGATGAATCACACTCCCAGCTTTTGTCTGTGCCGCTTCCATGAACTGAAATGCTCATATAGTTTCTAGTCATCTCCAGCCCACCATGGGCTCCTGCAGTAGACTGAGCTATTTCTCACTGCCTTATTCTCCACAGCACACAGAGCTTTCCATCATGGTCAGCACTCACATGATGCACTGGATTTTAAAAATAAACCAATGTTTTTCCATGCTTGCAACTGTGAAACAGCACCGAACCTCAACACATTTAATTTAGGGGAAGTCTTGTAGCATGGAGCTTTCTCAACAGAAGTCTGACAAAAATGTGAGACTTTTCTACTCAAATATAGGATGGACACTAGTCAACGACTCAACCAATGGAGAGAAACCTACCTAAGAATGCTTAAAAGTAATAAAAGAAATGGCCTTTGTTTGGGAAACTTCCTGGGCCAGAAGCTGCAATGTGAAGAGTTTGTATAGATCTACATCCAAACACAGAAGCATTACTAAGGGGAGGGGAGATGGCTGTCTGGTTCAGAAGAACCTTAGAGCCCTTTGTAAGGATAAAAGCAAAATGGGAAATTCATGTGATGTTTGAAAAGACTGATGGGCGCCAGTGTTGGGATGAGGAGTACGTGGGGCAGCAGGGATGGTAAATTCAAGAGCCAAACCAACAAAAGTCAACACATAAAGCAAGCCTTGTGGCGGCATCAACATATGCACATGGAATGGAAGGATTAAACACGCATGTGTGAGCGAGGATGATTGCTTATTAATTCACCAACTGCTTTACCCATGCAATCAACGTGAAACTTCGAAGATGTGGGAAGTGAGGTTGAAAAACGTCCTACCTACAAGGCAAATGAACTATTAAGCTTTATTTTTAATTTTTAAAATACGTGTGTGGGTAGGTATGTGTGTGAGAGTGTAGCAGGAGAACTCTGAAGGCAACTTAAAAAAGAAAACACACACACACACACACACACACACACACACACACACACACACACACACACAAACCTAAACTCCATGAAACTGACCTCCAGTGCCCAAGGTTCTTCATGCTCCCGTTTCTAAGTAATTAAGAGCTAATGGAATCAACTGAAACAGAAAAGGAAGACACAGAAGTAAAGGGAAGTACAAGAAGTTGAGAAGGAACAAGAAGGGGACAGTCAGATCGAGTTGACAACACATTCCATGATGCTCCATCCCAACTCCATGGGTAATTTTGGCAATTTGTTTCTCACTATTTTTATTTTAGATCCATCATAAAAGTGTAACCATGGAGCCAGTGAAATGGGTCAGAGGGTGAAGATGCATGCATGACACTAAGCTTAACAACCCAAGTTCAAACCCCAGGACCCACGTAAAAGTGACAGGAGACATGCGACGCTACAAAGTTGTCCTCTGAACTTGACATACACATGTGCAAACATACACACACACTAACACACTCCCTCACACACACATACAATAACAACATACACACACTCACACATACAATGATGTACACACATTAACACAGGTATACAATAATAACATCCATAAACAATCACAACACACACACTCGCACACATACTTTAGTGACACACACTCACATACATACAGTAATAATCCAGTTTTAAGTGTGAACTGTGATGTGAAGAGGCTGTTCTGAAGCTGAACAGATTTCTGCTAATCAGTTCACCCTCCAGGCAATTTTGAATTCAGCAACAATATGTCCCACTTAAGGCAGGAAGAGGGTCTGGGGCTGATTGGCAATGCTGAAATTTTCTGATGAGCCTATCTTCTTCTATTTTGAAAGATTAATTAATAATTAATTAATTAGCATAACACAATTTATTTCATTATACATTATGCTATATGCATTCTCTCTTGAGGGATATGCACAGGCACAAGGCAGACGCTGATCCTCAGCCCCTTCTGTGAGAGGTCTCTTCGGGGATTCAAACCATCTCTTTTAAGTGAAGTTAAATTCTACAGGAGAAAAAAAATACATCTTATATACAATGGATTTTCCTTCCACTTTTCTTCCTGAGTGAAAAGGAAATGATAGAAAATAAAAGTGAGGCTTGGAATTATATTAAACCTCTGCAGTTTGTGAGCTGTTATGTTAGCGATGATTTTGTGCCTGGTATAAATTCTCAGCGCAATGGATACAGTTCTGCTCCATGACTCACATTAACATTAACAAGAACTGTGCTATTCAATTCCTGAGATCACAGAAAAATCTCTCCACTGAATGTGAAACTCTTGGGAAAGATGCCTCCTGGGAAGCAGATGTGCAGCCAGTGATGCAGGTCAGAGAGCAGGAGCAAAGCTGGGCCAGGAGGAAGGTTACTGGGGAGCGAACAGTAGTCAGACAATCAGATTTAGAGGGACTCAGCCAACAAGCTGTACACAGGTGAAGTGTGGACTGACCTCAGATCTTCTCTTTATGGACCTGGAAGAGTCACTGGTTCGCCTAAGTCACACTTCACTGTGTAAAGTTAATGCAGTGGTTGGTATTTAATAAACACAATAAAAGACAGTCAGCGTTACTGCAGGTACATAGCAAAGATCTTTTGACTATTTTATCCTGGCAGCTCAATCTAGAAAGGAATGTGTGAAAGCAGGAGATACTGTATTTAATGAAGTTTTTTAACTAGTCGGAATCAGGGATAGATTGGCAGAATTTTTACCTCCCTCTTGGTATTTATCTTACAGAGATGGTGAATTGCAGATTTATTAGAGCACAATTTCCACCCAATGAACTGCCATCATTTGAAGTAGGCAAGTTGATGAGCTTTGATGCATGCATGTGTCCATGGACTGACAAACAGTCAAGACAAGAGACCGCTGTCCCCACATTTCTTCAGCAACCTAAATTACCCATCCCTGTCTTCCTCGGGTACCACTGGGCTTGTCTACATTCTGTCACTAAGACTGACTCTAAATCAGAGTGAATCTTCTAGGATTTTACATAAATGGAACCATCATACATATGTACATAAAATGTAGTCTTCTAGTCTGGCTTTTTTTTTTTTTACTCAGCAAGATTATTTGAGATTCATTTGTTGATATTTCATCTCATTTTATTGCTAAGTAATAGTCTGTACCATACTTTGTTCATCAACTAACCTGCTAATGGGTCTTCCAATTGTATCTAAATGAATCTGCTGTGAATGTGAATGTACCATATTTAGGCTGTATATTTTCATTTGAGGAAGGTAATTCCTAAAGAGTAGGTAAGTTGTGTCATGTTTTAGGAAGCTGGTTTTACATTATCTACCTGTTTTCCAAAACGGCAGCACCAATGCATTTCTGTCCACAGTGCATTAAAGTTCCTATTGCTCCTCAGGTCCTCAGGTATGTGCAGTGATCACCTTAGTCTTCTGCCATGTGACAAACTTCCACACACTTAGCTGCTTTAAAAAACTTACATTTATCAGTTCATATTCTTGTTGGCCAAAAGTCCAGGCCCAGTGTGGCAGAATCATTTACCAGAGCTATATAGAGTAAATAAAAGCCACCATTCAGCCTGTGTTCTCTTTATAGCTCTAGATCCTTCTCAAGTTTGTGTGCTGTGGTAGAATTAGATTCTTTGATGGTGCAGGAGTTGGCCATGGCTATCTGTTGGCCATGTGCTTCCTTTGTCTCTAAGTTTCTGGCATTCCTCAACAGGTAGTACCACTCCACCCTCTAAGCCAGCTCAGGCACACAGAGCTTTCTCTTGACTCTGACTCTATGACTGCCCCCTATATATGGACTTCCTGCTCCAGACTTTAAAGGCTCGTGTGATTTAGTCAGGACAATCCACACACTCTCCTTATGTTTAATGTTAAATGATTCATACTCAAATGTTCAAAAGTCCTTCTTCTATAAGAGTATCATATTCATTCAAGAGAAAGAGATGACATCTCAGCATCATTTAAGGATTTAGGCCGTTAGATGCCATCTTAGAATCCTGGGTAGTACAGAACGACTATCTTGAATGGAGTAGCCCACGATTTCAACTTGCATTCCCCTGAAGACGGTGACTAAGCATCTTACGTGTTCATGTGAAATCTGTACATTTTCTATGGCAGTGTCTGTTAATAAGATTACCATTTTAGTTGATTCGTTTGTCTTCATAATACCAAAACTTTTAAAGTTTTAAATGTTATTTCTGTTAAGTCTCTTGTCACATTTATATAAAATTGATGCCCTATGATTATTAGTTCTTCTGATCAACAATGGCTCTTTATCTTTGTATCCAATCTTTTATTCGACCGAGACTTTTTGTAGTCTGACAGATGTCTGAACATATCCCGGATGTTTTCTCATTTCGACCGCATTGTTTGTTTACTTCCAATTGTACTTTTTGACAGTGCATAGACATTCCACTGATGCTCGCACATGAAATCTATATGCTATGCCTTTACCACAATCAATAGTTGCAGGATCCATTTTGCAGATTCCTTGAGATTTTCAGCATAAAATCATATCATCTGAAAGAAAGTTTTGCTTCTTGCTTTTCAGTTTGGGTATCTTGGTTTTTTTTTGTTGTTGTTGTTTTTTTCATTCTCTTTTTTTGTCCTGGCTCTGACCAGCAGAATACTGTAGAAGTTAGGAGAGAGAGCACACTGCTGATTAATGCCCAGCCTTTCTGGGAAATCTTCTACTAACTATAATGGGGCTACAGATTTTTCCCAAACTTTATCAGATTGAGGGTATTCCCCTCTGGTTCTTGGTTGCTAATAAGTTTTTTTGTTGTTGTTCTGAAATCATGAATTAATCTCAAATTTATAAAACAATTTTTCTACATCTACTGAGATAGCCTCACAATTTCTGCCCCCCGCGTTGGCTTTTACTAAGGTAGGTGTGTGTGTATGTGCGTGTGAGAGCCTGTTAGTGTTATGCATTATACATTAAATCATTCTTGTATTCCTGAATAGCTCTAGGTTCTAGGTTGTTCATCATATATTATATCTGTTGTATGTGTTTTGCACTTCCAGAAGACCTAAGTTCAATTCCCAGCACTCACGTGGTATGCTCACAATCACCCGTAACTTCAGCTCCAGGGTATCTGAGGCCCTCTTCTGGCCCCCAAGGGCACCACACATACATGCTCATTACTTACAAATACATATGCACAATTATAAATAAATCTTTAAAGAAATTACATTTCTGTGTTCATGAGGGTACTGGACTTTAGTTTTTCTTTCTTTTAACATCTATCCTCGTCACAGATTGAGATAAGGTTTGTGCAAAACTAATTTTCTTTCTATGTTTGGCAGAATTCACTAGTGAGGATGCCAGGCCTAGAGTTTTCTTCTTTATAAGTTTTCAAAACACAAATTCTGCTCTAACATATCCAAGCCGTCACTCTCTTTAAGGAATGAACATTGGAAGTTTGTTTCTAAATAGAGACTTCCCAGTTTTCTCTGAGTGTCTAATTGGGATAAAGTCACTCACAACATTCTTGTATTAGCTTCATCAATTCTGAAAAATAGACAATATTCCCTTTCTTGTTTCTAATATTGGTAATTTGTAATTGTTCTCTTTTCTTTCTTTGTTTTGTTGTTGTGGTTGTTGTTCAGTTATGTCTATTTAAATAGTTACAAAGTTTGTTGAATTTCTCAACAATTCTGTTTTTCTCTTTTGATCTTGTTGCCTGGTGATGTTTTATTGTTGTTTATTTATTTGGTTTCTGCTTTTCCTTTAAATGATTATTTCTGATTTCATTGGCTTTAATTTGCAAATTTTCTGGTTTTCTGAATTGGGAGAGAAGACCCCTAACAGGCTTCATTTGTGTGTGTGTGTGTGTGTGTGCTTGTGTGTGCTTATGTGTGCATGTGTGCATGCATGTGTGTGTATGTAAAGAAAGTATTTGCTGTTTTTTTTAAAGCCCACAAACACAAATTTTTGTGTAGTATTTTAATTTTCGTTAAAGTCAAACTTCTTTTAAGTTTTCTGTGACTTGAGGATTACTTTGGGGGTTGCTGCTTGTTTTTAAAGACTTGAAAATTTTACAGATATTTCTCTGTTATTGTACTCCATCTTAATTCCCAACTCGTCCTAAGATATACTTTTCGTAATTTATACACTACTGTGAGAGGTTTCTTTTTGTGTGTGTGGCTCAGAATAGAATCTATCTACAATGGTCAATATTCTGTGTTCACCTTATAATTCTATTGACTGTTGCAGGGCTCCATCACTCCGGTCAATTTATTGGCTAATATTGCTAACGCCTTCTAATATGATCAGTTTTCTGTGCACTTAGCTAATCAATTATTGAGAAGAAGATATTAAAGCCTTTAGCTTTAGTTGTGGATTTACCCGTTTTATTTATGTACTGAGACATGCTCACATATTGCATATTGATAAGAGTTTATCCACCACTAGGTGCAAAGACATGCACCTATAAATGTATCAACCTTTGTCACTACGAAATGATGATCTTTATTGGTTTGAGTAATATTTTATCTGACATTTATTTTTCTTGATATTAATATAATCCACCTAAGTGCTATTTTGGTTAATACTTAGAGTGTGTGTACATTGGTTTACATACATTTCCTCTCAGTATATTTGTTTCTTGATAGCTCAAATTCTTTCCTGCTGGTATGTCTTCCTTGAAAACAGAATCTGATAATGTCCACATTTAAAATGAGATGCCTAAGCATATACCTCAGGTGTGAATATTGATTCTCTTGGATAGTAATCTATCACCTTGCCATGATCTTTTCTATACTCTGTCATTTCTGTTTCTTTTTCTTTCTTTCCTGCCTTACTTTGAAGGGACTGTTTTGAGTTATGCCCCCTATCACCTTCAGGAGCTATCAGTACTGTCCAGTGTAATTTTCATCTCCACGCAGTATTTTCTAATTCTACAAGTCTAACTTGGGTCTTTTTTTTTTAATCCATATTTTTTAGCACCTGTGCTTCCCACTGCTTCTGTGAACATACAGAGTCCGTTTATAATTTCTAAAAATCCCTTTTATGCTGATCCTGCTACACTTCCTGTGTCTGTGTCTTTTCTCACCTTTATTACAGTTTTTGCTTTATTACAGACTTTCCCTGGTAGCTTGCAGGCCTCCCAAATTCCTCACGGATGATAGACATTGTGAATTTAAACTGTTAGATGCTGAATTCTGCAAAATAGCTTTGAGCCTTGTACAAACAGATTGACCCTTGTGAGGCCTTTCTTAAGGTCTTGATAGGCAGATTGGGAGCAGCCTTTACTCTGGAACTAATTCGGGAGCATGGCTGAGACACTCTCCTCACTTCCATCGGCCCTGCTTGTGTGTTGTGAGATTCTCCACTCTAGCCTTCGAGAACAAGAGCAACGTGCACCTCTGGGCGGCTCTTCTGCTGCGTTAGACCGACTCTTTCCCAAGCTTTATGTAACTGCTCTACAGCATGAGCTTAGCACTGCTGAGCAAAACATTCTAGACGATTCTTTAGCAGAGTGTTGGGACCTGCTGTCTGCGCTATGATTTTTCTCGCCGATTCTCTGCCCTGGCTGCCTGTTCATACCTATAACTCCCTAAATTCCCAACCCTGTCTTCTCAAATCAGGAATACCACCCTTTCTTTTAACCTGGCCAACCACTGGAGGCCATCAATGTGGCTTGTGAAGCTGACCTCAGTTCTCCTTGTCGGGAATAAGATGGTTCCTCACGGCCTCTTGTCTGATACAGGAAAAAACATTGTTTTATATGTTTTATTTAGGTTTTCAGTTGTGTCATGAAATCTCGGACAATTTCCCTTCACGGCTAGAAGTGAGTGGTTCTCAACCTTCCTAACGCTGTGACCCTTTAATGCAATTCCTCATGTCATGGTGACGTCAACTATGAAATTATTTCATTGTTATTTCATAACTGTAATTTTGCTATTGCTATAAATTGGAATATAAGTATCTAATATGCAGATTATGTGATATGTGAACACCCCCCCATGAGGGTCGAGACCCACAGGTTGAGAACCACTGCTAGAAGTAGCTGTCTACGTATCTGTCTTTAATAAAAAATAAATACTCAGCTATAGATGAGTATAAAGAATAACATCTGACACTTTCTAACCTAGAAAAAAACACTTTGAATAATATGTTAAATTTTTACATATACACATCCATGGCAAAATATTCTTTAGCTTGATTTTTAAGTGAATAAAAATCAAATTGTATGATTAGCTTTAAGAGCAATCTGATTCCAGTGAATAGATACAACAGAGCTATTCAACTCATCCTTTATAACTGGATAGTCAGACATCCCCAATATGTTGTTTTTAAGGTGTCTGTTAAAGCCTAGAAACACACACCTAGAGTTGATTGCTGCTTGCCCTGACATGGAGTTGATTCTAAAGTTTGAAACCTTTGGAGACTACCATGCTTGTCCTGTGGCTTCACCTCATACACACTTTGCCAGAATTCTTAATGAGAAAGGTGGGAAGAAAGACAACTGATTTGGACAGGTGATGTTCTGACCTAGGACTGGTGGTGTGTAGGATTTTTGCCTCCAGCTCAGTCTGAACTCTCTTTGGGAAAACTGAAGTTTTTTTTAAGACTTAGTTGGATGGAAATATCTAGGATGAGCTTTTTTGCTGCTAATTTATTGGCAAAGTAACTAAAATTTCATAATACTTGGGCAAGTTAATTCAAGTTGGTGCTAGAAGCAATCAGAACATTTTAATCGTGGATGGTGGCCCAAAGCTGCATGACTAGTGCACACCACAGTTGAGTGATGGCTGGTCTTGCCTAGTGAAATAACTGGGGGATTGAATCTGTGCCCCCATAGACAGTGATCCCCGAGTTTGGTCCTAATAGTTATGTATCAGAGTCTCAGCAGAGAGCCCTGGATTATAGCATAATGAATAATGAATAGCACAGGTAGAGTGTTATTGAGTTAGAGTTGAGATATGTTAATAGACAGTGAGGTGAATTTGTAATCGACTAAAGTAACCCACATTAATATATTTTACATTTGCAAAGCTTAAAAAGACAAATAGCTTCAATATCTCCTGCAGCAGAAAAAGAAAAGTAGACTAATGTTTACACAGCAATCAGGAGCCTTAATTTTCTATTGGTCTTACTAACAGGGTATATGCCACGAGGTCTGGACTGCATAATTGTGAAAGGGCATTTATTTTTCAGAAGTAGAACAGAAGTACGCAAGCCCAAAGAAATCACGTAAGTTGAAATATTTTTTCCTAGTTCCTAGACATTTTAATTCTGAGAAATTATTAGTTTTCCTCTGCGTATTTTCAGCTTTAATAATAGACAGGAGGGAAGACAAGCTTACAAAGACAAAGAGAAGTCTAAGAGAGACTTGTTGGCAGCTGAGGATGAGTGTCAGGCCACAGGAGTCACTCCATGGAAGTCACATCCGCAAAAAGGAGGTGCTATGGAAAGAGACGCCGAAGGAGCAGGTCAGATGATAAAATGTCGCAGGAGACTGTCAGCCTTGAGGTTAAGTCCTGTGGTTAAGATCTGGCTTTTGAGCTACTCTCGCTCATGATTTAGCCTGAAGGCAATGAAAAGCTTTCAGAAAATAAAATTGGGAACAAAAGTTCATGTCCTGCCTAATGACATTAGTCTTATTCTGTTGTTTTGGGGAAGCATTTCTTTTCAATTTTTATGGCTTCTACAGGTAGCAGACAACATTCATTTCCTCCTTTCCCAATTCAGCCAAAAATGGCTTGAGCACAGTCTATGAACCCTACAGCACACTGGCCTGGAGCCCTAGTGAAGGGATGGGGTAGCAGGGAATACTTTTGAAAACTTCACACAATTTAATAATTACAAATAAGATAAAAGGTGCCGAGAGCAACTTGCCATTTTCTAATTGGATCCATCATTGTTTCCTTCAGCTGATGTTAAGAAGGTCAGGGTTTTTTAAAAAAGTAATTACTGGGTGAAAAAGCAGGACATCTGAACAAAGGGATAAATCATTAACAATAAATAATGCTACAATTAAAAAAAAAGTAACGTCCACACTAGGGAAACAAGGGAAATATCTGATTGGCCAACTCCAATGGTGGTTCCTAACTATGGAAAATCTTAAGGAACTGTTACCATGAGGAAAGGCTAGACATTAGGAATCTTGCTTATAAAAAGATGATCGTGAGTAAATAAGAATATTTTCCTAGTCACTAAGAAGCTGCTAGGACCCGAAGAGAGTTAATTTTGGGGTTACAAAACAAACTATTAAACTTGAATAATAAAATCAACTTGATAGAAATCATAAACAAGGCTAAGATAGAAATATTGATTATCATAACTACTTTTCCCTTAGTAAAATTTCATGTTATGAAAGTGAATTAAATTTTTTTTCAAAGAAAAATAGTAGCTAAGTAATAATAAGAGAAAAATCAATTTTAATATAAATTTAAATGTTTTATAGTGCCCTGATCTGTTTTATGATTCCCACATTTCATTTTAATGAAAATTATTTTTTTAAATTGTGGTAAACAATAGCAATGCCCCTTTAGAGCACAGTAAATCTTCCTATATATGTGTTGAGCTTAAGAGATAAGCCGAATATTTTTAGTCTGTGCCTCAAAATGATTTCATTCCCTTTGAGCTGTGTTTTGAAACTTGTCATGTACATATGTTCTCAATAATTGTGATGGAGATGGCACAGTGGTGACGAGTAATTGATGTGCCATGTACATCTGCTTTAAATAGTATTTCAGTATTGATAGGTGATCTCAGATGCTAACAGGGTAGGTTCTCATCAAGTGAAAATAGTAGAGGAAAAGATGACATAATGACTTAAATATTATTTTCAACAGAAAAATCTTGAAATATTTTTGCTTGGCAGAAAATATCTTTAATTCAAGGCACTCAGTTCCCTGGTACATGACACACATTTACCCCATGAACTGGTCTTCCTTCGGAACCAACAGTTTACAGCTCATGTAACTCACACTCACTGGACCCTTTGGCGACTGCCTCTCAAATCCCAGGGTCCCCACTGTTTATTTCCCTTCCCAGGAGGCCTTTGGAAGGTTTGATTGCTCTCTCAACTATGCCAGATATCATTATCACTGACTATTTCAAGAGCTCCTCATTCCAAGTTAGCCCTGAGAATACTGACTGCCTCCTGTGGCTGTGTGTGCTCTGAGAATGCTTTCTCTTCAGCGAGGCATGTGCTGTCCACTGCCTCTCTCTTCATTCAAATACCAGAGTGAACTTTCACTGTTCTGGTATGATATATAGGCTGTCTCCCTCTGATGTTATAGAACATTATCTTCCAATGAAAACAGACTTGCTGTCTGTCCCCATTTCTTAAAACCATGATTAAATAGTTACTTTTAAGTAACCCAGCATGCTCTGAAATATAAAATGCTGTTGTAGTTTTTCTGATAATAAGTCATTTGGGATGAGCTTAGAAATTTGATTGCATCTATAGTCAAGTGTTATAAATAAAAATCTGATTCATGCTCCAACATTACTCAGAAATAAAAGGTGTTCAATTTGGTATTGTGCATCTAGACCAAATTGATTGTGTTCAGCCCTAGCATTTCAACCACTAAATTGTTGTTTATGTTCATCTGTTATTATCACGGGTTCAGCTATTGCATTTTTGAGACCACTGCATCAATGTTACACACCTTCAAATGATAATGCTGAATAAATTGTATTACTTCTTAATGCTGCTATTGCCTCTCGGCCTTCACTTTACTAGAGGATCTCTCTCATTTTGTCACAATAGGTGATGATGGGTGTGGCAGGAAGTAATACATCCATACATTGAGAAGTCCACATACCCTGTGACTCTGCTACAGGCCATCAGAAGAGGCACTTGGCAATTGCACATAAATAAAGGTGGGGACCTGTGGGAGCCCGTTCTCGGGTTCCTCGTGGCTTTACCCAGCAGGTCCGAATAGAGGATGATTAGGACCACGGGCCTGAGTGCAGGTGTCTGAGATGGTCTGCACTTGGCTGTGCTGGGGGAGGAGGCCTTTTGCTCCACCCCTTGGCGTCTCTATAAATACCCTGGGGCAGAGACATTCAGAGCTGTTGGAAAAGGTTCCAGGCTCTCTCAAGGCTATCCTTTATTTTCTATCTGTTTATCTCCGCAAGATTCTCCGCAATAAATCCTTCTATCTAATATTTCCTGCTGCTCACACTCAAGAAAACTCTGGGGAACTGTGGGGGTGGTTGAGTAAACGCCCCACAGGTATCCCAGCAAATCTGAGCAGTGGGTCGTCTGCCCTGTGCTGGCAACCTCCAGTGTGGGTCCCTGGAGAAGGTCTGGGGCTGCAGAAAGCAAGGCCAGATTTAAGGGCTCAGCTGAGTCCCAGGCTCCAAGTATTACACCAATCACCAGTTACTGTTCAGACAAATCTTTGGTGCAGAAATTCCAATAATCATGCATTTAAAATAGAGGAAAGAGGGAGATTTCATTAGCATTAGGTTAGTGACATCACCCCTCGGAGCAGGACCAGGATTGGCCCTGGCCTAAAATTCAAGAAGTGCAAACATTACAAAAACAAGACAAAAATGAAGCGCGCGCGTGTGCGCACACACACACACACACACACACACACACACACACACACACGGCTCCAGGCTCTTCTGTAGGTGGTAGAGTATACATATGTTGCTGACAGAGAAACCACGCCCAGGAGTTCAAATGCAAGCCATGGTAGCAACTGGAGTGGAGTGGGAAGATGCATGATTCAGAACACCAGGGTAGCCAGCAGAGAAGCAGATGTACAATTTACTTTGGAGATTATAGGTGAAAACCAAAGACATGGACTTAGCTGGAAGACAAGAGACAAAGTGGGGGGGTGGGCAAAATAAAAACTGTTGTCATTCATTCAAAGCAGCAATCTGACAGGTTGATAACATCTTTTCATAAAGTAATAACCTGCAACATTGGCTCCATGTTAAAATCTGTGGGCAAGACTGATACATAAAATTAATAATAATAATAATAATAATAATAATAATAATTTGGGCTGAGTCCCGCCAAAGTCACACATGAGAAGTTTGAGGGTGGAACTGAACCCTAACAGAAATGGGGTTCCTTTCCAGGTGTTGGAATGGGAAGACAGAACCAGGCAGAAAATATTCCTTTGGGTTTTGCTCAATAAAGAAAAGTCAGTTAATTCTGTGGGAGATTTAAGGGGATGGTGATGGGTGATGCCATAGCTCATCAGACACCACGAAGGAAAGAGAGTTAAGTCGATGTTCTGAGTACATTAGTCCAAAGAAAGGAGGGTGTAGCATCGTACTCAAAGTCAAAATCGGAAGGTGCCGTAGGAGAGGAGGAGACTTCTCAAACTACCAGGCAAAGGAACAGTGTTGAGTGGTTTTATTCCAACACAACAGAACAGGAAGGGGAAGGGTTAGAGATGTGTATTGGATGATGCTAGGGCTTAAGGAAGCAGGCATTTGCTCTGGGCTGGAAACTATCATAAACTGAGCTTGTTTCTGGAATTAAGCATTTCAATTTTTTTTTTTTAATCCATGAGAGGGAGGGAAGGAGCAAGAGCTGTGAATGGTTGATAAAGAAGCAGCAGATACCCGAGTTATCTCAAAAGAGGGAAACACCTTCGTGACTTGTGCAATGCTCTTCTGATCAGTGCTCAGCTGTGACAACCGAGGGTCCTGTTTTGCCTTGATTCACTGTTGTCACCAAGCATGCTCATCTGGTGGCACCGGATGATGGTGCCTGTAGAGCTGTTTTAAGTCGGGAATGTGATGGCCTCATAGGATCAGGCCAGCCAACAGCTGTCAGCTGTCAGTGCTGCTCCTTTACATTTGATCCTCCTGAGGAGAACGCTGAGAGACATTCCAGACATGAGGGCATCTTCCCAGGGATTCCACTACAAAGCACAACTGTAGGAAATGAGATTCTCGTGCTTCGAGGTCTTCAAAATCTTCTAGTGCAGCCTTCTTGTTGTCTAAATGAGGGCATCAATCCTTAAGAGATGTGAGCCCAGCAATGCTGATCTTCTCTGGGGCCTCACGGTTTCTGTTATAAATGGCTCTCTTTCTATATTTAAATTCATATGAGGGCAGAAAGCCTTAGCCCAATATGACCTCAGCCTCATATGGAATAAAATTATTTTACAAAGATATCTTTTACAGATGTTTCTGACAGACAAGCCAATCAGTAATTGTCTTCCCAGGG
This sequence comes from Peromyscus californicus insignis, assembly GCF_007827085.1. Classification (NCBI taxonomy): domain Eukaryota; kingdom Metazoa; phylum Chordata; class Mammalia; order Rodentia; family Cricetidae; genus Peromyscus; species Peromyscus californicus. Next base: position 11,998,118 of record NW_026294525.1, read on the forward strand.
AAACAGAGATTATAACGCTAATAAATACATACAAGGCAGATTTGCCTAACACCTGATGTACTTTCTTCATGATACTATTTTTTTTTAATTTATCCAGCACAGATTGCCTTTCTATTTCATTAAGAATGGTCTTGTGGATGGAGAGACTATTCAACAGGGAAAGTGGTTGCTATTACAAGCATGAGGACCTGAGTTTGATCCCTAGCAAACGCAAGCACACACAAAAAGCCAGGCATGGTAGCAGGCTTGTGATCCCAATGCTAGGGAGAGACAGACAGACAGATCAGTGGCCTGTTGGCTAGCCAGTCTAGCCAAACCAGTGAGCCTTGGTGCCAGCTAGAGACCTTTTCTCAAACAAACAAAAAACCAAGGTAGACAGTGACTGAATAATGACAGCCTAGCCTCCACATACATGCATGTACGTACACATGTTCATGATGACATATATCTACACAAAGGAACAGGACTAATACACACACACACACACACACACACACACACACACACACACACACATGACAATTACTGATTGGTTTGTGTATATATATATATATATATATATATATATATATGTGTGTGTGTGTGTGTGTGTGTGTGTATACACACACACATATATATATGCACATATATACACAAGAGAGTTTCATTATAGGCAAGTAAGGAGTCTATAAAGCAGAATATGAGCAAGATCTGACAGCAATGCCCAGCTCCAGTTGGTGACCTGTGGTTGACTATGCTGGACTAGATTTCCAAGATGCTCACCCCATCCTTATGGATCCATTTTCCACTCCCATGGTGGCTTGTTCAGTCAGCCATGGTAGAAATCTTTTCTAGGGAGCAGAGGGACATTTTCCATTCAAGATGATGAGAAGATTCACTGTGAGTGATCCCAGTACCCAAGAAGCTAAGACAGGAGAATTGCTAAAAGTTTGAAGCCAGGTTTGGGGCACATAGAAAGTTCCAGGGCAGCCAAGGTTAAAGTGTGAGATTTTGTTTCAAAAAAAAAAAAAAAAAGCAAGAAATTCAAAGCCTTGGAAGACCTGACAACTCCCAATGCATGGATATAATAGCTGTAACCATGTGTGGAGAAACTTCCACAGAAAATTATTTTCAGATGTTATTTTCTTTTTAATTGTGCGTGTGTGTGTGTGTGTGTGTGTGTGTGTGTGTGTGTGTGTGTGTGTGTGTTAAGCACATGTGAGCGAAGGTGACTGCAGATTCCAGAAGAGGGTGTCAGATCCCCTGGAGCTGGAGTTACAGACAGGAACCAAATAGGGGTCTTCTCTGGGAGTAATAAGACCCATCTTTCCAATCCTATGGAACATTTAACCAGAACGCACTGAAGGGGACCTTCTGAGGGGAATGTTTGTGAGGAACATTCTGAGAGTATTCCCCTATGGGGGTCTTCTAAGAAGAAATTTCAGAAAGGAACTTTCTAAGGTAAATCTTCTATGAGCGACATTCTGGATGGATAACTCAGTGGTGAGCCTTCTGAGGAGAATCCTCTGTGGAAAGCCTTCAGAGGAAACTTCAATAAACATAAATAGCTATAAACAGAAGACCAGTAGATGTTTGCCAGAGATTTATAGTTAGCAGTCTCTTCTGGTAAAAGCATCTTGATTTCCTTAAGAAATAACTCCTGTCTCCTTTAATCTATGTGATTCACATAAAGCTACCTCGATTCCATAGCTCTCTGGATGGACACTTGATTTAGAGATGGCAGTTGGGACACTTTATCCCATTAGGTACAGCAACTGCCTCCAAGGTAGACAAGCTATCCCAGATTGCCAACAAACTCAACTCCAGGACTAGTGGGTGGGGTTTTTGTACCAACCACAGCACTGGTGGAATATTGATCTGGGACTTCTAAGGGTTACCATGTGGAGACAGCTAGTCTGGGCTTTGAACCCATGCAAGTAAAGTAAAGCTGAAAGGCAAAATAATAAATAAATGCCAAGTACTTACACATCATAGCACTACAGCCAGCTATACCGGGCACAGATCCCTATAATGTTCAGTTACACACCCTGAAAAATCATCATCTTTGTTTCTGTTAGTTTAAACTGACTTGCTTTGTGCTTCTAGACTGAATTAAGCAGTACAACGAAGAAGCAAATTTAAAAGTTTAGCATGGAAAATATCTAGAGTGAGAGCTTGACATATACGCAACAAAAATGCAGTATTCTGTAATTAGATCAAGACTTTCAAATAGCTTTTAAATTTTACTGGTGGAGGGAAGACTATGTGAAGGCAAATATTAACATTTATTAAATGCCTACTTGAAGATATTTAAGAATTCTTCTTAAACTGCAAATTGATACACAAAGATAACAGGTTTATCTTACATATTGCTATTGTCTCCCTGAGTCTATTGATAAGAGGGAAGATTTCACAGTGAGTCAAATTTTGTTAATATATTTGTAAGGGCTTTTTTTTTTGGAGTGTGTGTGTAAATGTCCATGTGAATGCAGTGTTCACAAGGGCCAGAAGAAGACATCTAATCCCCTGGAGCTGGAGCCACAGATAGTTGCAAGTCACCTGATGTGGGTGTTAGGAACTGAACTTAGGGCTTCAGGAAAAGCAATGTGTACTCTTAACCTCTGAGCTATCTCTCAAGCCCCATGAGTCTAATTCTGTTTAAATAAATCCATATTGTTGATATCAACAGTTTCTCTTAAAAAGAGTACTCTTTCAATCTAGCTCCAGGTTATCCCTGAGTATAGGAAGAGTGGGTGGCTTACCCATCCTTGTGCAGTGGGATGATGCATTGATTCCTCAAGAGAAGAGATCCTATCTTCTCTGGATTGAGAACAGGAACTGAAATAGCAAGCTAAAGTGACTTCTAAGCTGGCCACTCTTGACGGAATTTGTACCCAGTTGTAGTCCCTACTGACCCAAGGCATCCTAAACTTCTTTGATTGTTTTGGGATCCCTGGTCTGCTTGTGCCATCCACTTTTTCCTAACTTGACAGTCCATGTCAAAGTCCCATGTGACAGAAACGCCATTGCTATGGAAACCCCCATGTGCCAACTCCCATCTAGACTTTCAGCCTTACAGCAGGGTCATGTCTGTGTTCATCCATTAAAAAGGACAGCATGGAGAAGACACACAAAATATCTTCATCCTGCTCACCACAAAGCTACAGTGTTGTAATCAGGTTCTATCATGATGTAAACAGGAGAGTCCTAAAACTAGTCACCCTGCCAAATCCCAAGTGAGTAGAAAGGGCAAAGTCCTCAGCCTTATGTGCTCCACATTTATATTATCAAAACCATCTCCTTTTGGGGCCAAAAGAGGAAATTAGGACATATGACTCTGACTGTCCTTCATTTTCCTAGTCTTTCTGGAAATACTAAGGCTGGAAAGGGAACAGAGTTTTTGTTTAACTAAACCAATGTCCCAATTTCCTAATGCCAGGGAAGTCCCTAGTAATGTACAGGCTCTTTCTTCTACACTACAAGGAATGCTGTACATTGTGTCTTTCCATTGGCTAAAAAAGGGAAAGAGGAATATGGGAGAATAAATGATGTTCTCAAGGCTATAGCCACCCTAGCAAAATGGCTGTCTTCCTGCCAAATCTTATTTTGATGGGCTTTTCTTTCTGCTCTTAGCTATGACAAATCCCAGTATCACTTTAGGTAGACAGATGTTGAGGTGGGCCTAGGCACAGATCTCCACCTCAGGAAACACAAAAGAACCCAAATTAATCTTAAAGCATTCTTTGATCACAGCGCTATACTGCTCTTATAAAGATGGCCTTACATGTGTGACCTTCATCGTCCCCATGTTCCAAAGTTTGCTGAAAATTGTGAACAGTAGCCCTGCAACGTAGACATTATTGCTTTTTCATTAATGAAAAGATGAGTCTTGGAAAAGATGAGAAATTTCTGCAAAATCATGCTATCAGCCATGGAGCCAAGTCTGGATTTGATTTTGTTTAAATCAAAGTCCACTTTTATAATAATTGTAAGTGACTAAAGGTGGGTGACTAAATGACCAGACTGATGGCATTCATTGAGTCAAACTTGTGAGTTTTCATAGGAATCTGGCCAAGATTTGAATTAAATATGATGAGTTATAACAGGAATGCATTTGCAGTAAGGATTCAGACTTTAAAGTAGTTTGTGTATTAATAAGAGAGCAATTCCTAGTGGGGAGGAGGATGCACAGTGTGCCTTATGAACTTCAAACTCCAGATATACCATCAATCTGGTGGTGGTGCCAAATGAATGAATTAATTAATTAATGATTAATGCATGTTGAAGAAGCCTTAATGAAATATGGACAACATGAGTGTGTTGGGGGTGGGGTTAGAGACTCATTCTTAAGAAGAATTGGAACATGATGAAGAGCTGGATATTTCAGATGCAAAAATTTTACACACAATAAAGAGAAAGTTACAATACTAAAGATGAAGTGAGTGTCCATGAATCAGTGTGACTATCCTGCAAAACCAAGCCAAGCAGAAGCTAAAGAACATCTGTATTCATAAAGTCAAGAGATCACTACAACTCCATCACTCCAGGAGAACAACAGCACTTTGGCTGAGGACTTACCATGTCACTTCTCCAGATTCATTCTCTTTGTTCCCTGCCCTGCCTTCACAGGGCCTATATGGGCCACGGAAGGGGGACTCCTTGTCCTCTGTGTTTTCCTGGGGGTCCACACAAGGCAACACTGTCTGGAGGGAGGTGAGCTAGGCCAGAGGGAAGGGATTGATGCCATTGTTCATCCTTCATCCTTCTCTTTCCCTTCACTGAAGCTGTGTGCATCCTCCATGAGTCAAGGGACCCTCATACCCTCTCTCTAGAAGTAGATCTGAGACCCAGTTTCTGCTCCTTCCCTAGACTTTGGGGCTGAAAGTGGAACTAGAAGCAGTGTTGTTACCTGTGTGGAGTACTGCCCACTCTTTCATAAATGATCCTTTCATTCAATTATCACTATGAACTTGCCATACCTGACTCAAGTCATGACATAAAGAGGCCCCTTCCCCATGTTAGAGGACATCCATACAGCCTAAAAACCATCTACGAATAGATGCCCAACAATAGAAATGCCAATGAAGCCAATGGTGCATCATTCCACACACACTAGACTGACACAAATTTGAATATTCAATGGTACAACTACTTCAGCAAGAACGTAGAGTACTGATAACTCTAGGAAGGTAACAGTAAGAGTGTGAATGGAGACAACCACCTCAGAAGGTAACAGTACTTCCTAGGAAAGTTGGACATTTTCATAATAAGATCCAGCTATTCTGTTTGCAGAAATAGACAAGAATGTACATTCTAGTAATGTTTCGCATAGGAAAGAAACCGGAAACAATCCTTCCATCCAATGGCAGAAAAATGAATTAATAAGACAATAAGTCATGGGATGTGGACAAGAGGCAGCTCTCTCGAGTGATGAAAGATAAGCAAATAAATTGAAAGTACTGACAGAAACATAGCTGAAATCTAAACTGTGAGATGGAATAAGAAAAGCGATTCACAAAATCTGCAGTAAGATTCATTCTTACGAAGTCCAAAGACATGCTAAACAAAGCAGGGTGTTGCTTAAGGGATGCAGACCGGTGGTAAATCCACAAAGACAAGCAGGCAGGTAACAAGCAGGTCAAGATACTGCTTGCTTCCAACCTACTGAGTGTTGTGGAGATGCACAGAGTAACCTGGGAGATTGGCAGTCTCTCTTCTTAAGCTGGGAGGTCTTTGATTTGTTTTATTTTTATATGCTTTGATTAAAAATTCTCTCATGCAAATTCAGATTTTAACAAAACTATCAAAAAAGAACTAAAACATGGCCTACTCTAAAGAGTATCATGAAATAGGTAATAGATTATTAAAAGACTTAGGCCAGCTAGATAGATCAGTGGGTCAAAACACTAAGGAAGTGGGACAACCCAACTTAGAGCCCCATAACCCACAGAGGAGGGCCTAGGTTGTCCTCTGACATCCATACATGTTATGGCATGCACAGTCAGTCTCTCTCTCCTCTCTCTCTCTCTCTCTCTCTCTCTCTCTCTCTCTCTCTCTCTCTCTCTCTCTCACACACACACACACACACACACACACACACACACACACAAATAAAATTATTTTTAAAATAAAGACCAATCATAGTTTCATTCTGCTTCACAACAAATGGTCAGCACTCATTTGTTGCCACATTTTCTACAAAACAGAAACCTGGGCACCTCAGGAAGGATTTCTTTGACCATTCAATTGTTGCCAGGTTCTGTCTGTTGTTTCCTGATACTGTTTACTTTCTTCATGGAATCTGTCTGTCTGTACTGTATCTTCTGCCCCTCCCTGTGATGATTGGCTCTGCTTGTCTGTATGTCTGGATTGGGGGCCATCTAGGACTGATGTACCTGCACCTGTCTTAGGGGGCAATATTAGAGGGGTTTGAGACATGGAACTATGGCTGGGAAGGGGAGACTGCCCTCCATGTTGTCAGTACCGTCCAATCGGTGGCCCAGATTAGAAGGGTCCAAGAAAAAACAAGTGTGATCTGTTCTCCCTTCCTTCTAAGTGAGCCTGTCTGTCGCCATGATGATCCTCTGTGGATATCAGACTCCTTTCAGTGGGGGCTAGATACCACCAACTCTCCAGGGCCTTACAAGCCCTTGGCATTGGATTAGGACCACTGAGGCATGCAGTGTCTTAGACAAAGTAGCTACTGGGTTTTCTGACTTCTTAGCATGAAGATGACCATTGATGGACTACCTAGCCTATGTCCTGTAATCCAATCTAGTAAGTCCCTTTTACACATACACATCTAAATACATATTTGTGTATGGATTAGATATATTCTGTTCCTCTAAATATCCTTGCCTAATACATCCACCTACGGACTTAAAAACTCTATGTCAGCAAGACCCACGGAGCAGGGATTTTTACCACATGGTCCCAGACTCCCTTCATCTATATGGGGCCATAGGAACAGTTTCAGCCAGGAGACAATGAGCAAAAGTGGTGAGGGCATTGTTTAATTTAATAGGAAAGGTCCATGATGTCCTCTATTCCATTCTTCCCTGACTACAGTGACTCTTTGATGCTACTTTCCCAAATCATATAGCCACAACCAGAAGATTATTCCATGAACAAGCACTATCTAACTTCTGCAATGGCATACCACCATGCAGCATGCTATAGACTCTCAGTTTTCTTCATCATTGTGAAGAGTGAACCCCCACTGGCTGAACCCAGACCTCACCAATTCGGCTAGTCTTAGCCACTTTGCTCCAAGGATCTCTGTGTCTACCTGCTTGGTGCATGGATTTCAAGTGGCCCTCAGCTTGCCTGACTTTCAGATGGGTTCTGGCGATCTGAGCTCTGGTCCTTATGCTCATCCGGCAAGCACTTTATGTACAGAGCCATCACCCAGCAAATGCTCCTTGTCATTTGTTGAAAGAAAGAAAGGATGGGAAGAATGAAGAAAGGGCAGGAGGGATATGGAGAAGGAGATAGCAAACATGGAAGGAAGGAAAGAAGGAAGGAAGGAAGGAAGGAAGAAAGAAAGAAAGAAAGAAAGAAAGAAAGAAAGAAAGAAAGAAAGAAAGAAAGAAAGAAAGAAAAGAAAGAGTGGAAGAGTGGAGAGGAGTAGAGAGGAGAAAGGGAGAGGAATGGAAAGCAGAGCATTTACAATCAAGTAAATCTAATGTTTCAGTAGGTGGTACTTGTCCCCAGGGAGTACTGTGATATACCCTTAGACCTTAGGAGTCATTCTACCACAATGTACTAGGCAGGAGCCCTTGGAAAAGTCACAGGCCTCTCCAGCTGCCCCTGTCTGTAAAACAGGGGTGATGACATTTGTCTTTTCTACTTTGTAAAGTTTCGGCGACTGTAAATGTGTAAAACTCCCCCTTGCTTTACAAACTGTAAGTTCCTGTACAGATAGGAGGCATCATTGCTGGGTTTCTCTGCACTTTGGCTTTGCTCTGAGCGAAGCTAAACTCATAAAGTAAGAATGTGATAAAACTACTGAGTAGCAAAATGAAGGAATGGGAAGAAAGTGTCCACTAACAATGAGTCACAGTAGGGCTATTTCTGTATGGGAATATGTGTTTGGTCTAATCATTCCTCATCAAGACCATGTTCTATGTATTCGTTAGGAATAAAATGATAGATTTTTATTATCTGAAAATTGGCTATAAGGTGGGCAGAAGAATATCCTATTACTCAGAAGATTACCTAATTTTTCTCCATGTCTCAACAAGGTGGGTAGAGATTGAGTAATGAGGTGTAAGAACACTGGCTAGTATTAAGTCAACATAGAGCAATGGTGGAAGGCAAGATAGCTGGTCCAGTGCCAGTCAGAACATCTCACATGTCCTCAGAGGATGGGAGAAAATAGATGCTTCAGAATCCAAGAGACAAGCTGGGGATGTGGCTCAGTGGATAAGGCACTTGCTGTACAAGTTCATCAAGAGATCCTGCTTCGAAAAGTAAGTGGAGAGACATTAGGCAAGGCACCTGGCTCCATATGCATGTACAGACATACACATGTGATGCACACACGCACACACACACACACACACACATATGTGTATATATCCATGTACACTCCATAGAGCCCCAAAGAACAAGAGACACATGCTGAAATTATCAAACAGCATTTTTCTAGTTCAAACAAGTATACAGGAAGAATAAGGATGATGCCAACAAATGTGTGGGAGATACTAGGCAGGCTGTTTAGGAAACAATGTTTAGTTTGGTGGGGGGAGGGTGGAGTTTGTGAAAGAGAGTCACTATATATCCTGGACTGTCTTGGAACTTACACGTGGCCCAGGCTGGCCTCAAATCTGTAGCAATCCTTCTGCCTTAGTGGCTATCTCTTGAGAATCGTGTAAGCCACACTCCTGTAATTAGTCAATGAATTCAGAAACATTCTTTTATACCTATTCTGTGTCCAGCATGTTAGCATAATAGAAGGGCTGAAATACCGCTGTTCTGAATGATGCATCCTAAGTTGTAAGGTTACGGGTGTTAAGATAAGTAACTCAAACTCCTTTAGTATATTATGTCTACATATTTAAAAACTTGTTTCCTATGTATTTATTCAGAGTGCTCACTGACAAATACATTAGCCACAAATCACATAAATCAACAGAAATCATGAGTTTACACACACTGTAAACCTCATTGTTCATGCAGTGGGGTAACTAATATGCTCCCTTCCTCTCAGCCATAAGGTACAAACAGAGGAGCAGCAGGGGTTCTTTCACAGCGCTGTCATACACAAACAGGTTTTGCATTCTGGTGTCAGCTGGCCTCTGCTTTGCATTTTATAGCTATCTCCAGTTCTTAACCAAGCCCAGCAGTACCGAAGTTTTTAACAAAACACCCTCTTCTTTACAATAGCATATGATAGCCTTGGATGCGGACTGGCTCCTGAAGGCCTGTGTGTCAGAGGCATGACCTTACACCTCAGACCTAGGAGGAATAAGGGTGACCGCTATAAGACAGGGAGTCCATGTCTGTGGCGTAGTGGTTGAGGATGCTCTTGGAGGGAGCTCAGCCATTCTTCCTTTTTCTTCCTTTCTTTCCCTAGTCTTGGGGCAAGCAGTTTTACCTACCACCACTCTGATGGGCCGTGTTGCTCCAGGCCCCAAAGCAATGTGCAGCAAACATGGACTGGATCCTCCAAGACGATGAACTGAAGCAAAACCTTCTCTCTTTATAATTTGATTATCCGAGGTGTTTGTTACAGTAATGGAAAGTGAACTCACCTGATTAACAATGTTAGAGTGGAGGGGTGGTGTCTGAAATTTTAAATTTGGCCTGGCTTTGTAACCAAGAATGGCAGAATTGATAGTTTTGGCATTTTGATATGGATAACCAGCTTTTCCAGTTTCTGGATTAGACTGATAAGAGGAAACTACTGGGAAGGGAAGAATGAAATCCCTGATCACTACGTTTAATCTACTGATCATAAAGTGGAGTCTAGATTTGTATGCAAACTCATCTCGAGAGTGGCATTGCACAAGGAAAGAGCAGTGTTTTCCTTAGTGTAAGGTAACACCCAGACCTCCTTTCTAAGACACCAGATACCCTTGCATTCAGGGCTGATGTGTCCCAGGGCTCATCTTCATCACGTGAGCATCTCCGATATCCAGGACTCCTCTTTCATCTTTGTGTGAACCAGAGGTCACATGTTCTTTAGTGGCTGCTCACTACAGCTCAGAATTTTTAACCTGAGAAATGACTCCAGCTCTCGGCCCATTTGTATACTCCAAATAGGTGAGAGATCAGAGATGAGCTGGGGGAGCTGCTGCAAATTCATATGCATCCCCTCTTCTTATCAGGGACTATCTGTGATACTTCAACACTGAGGTGCCCCATAGGGAAGTGGCCTCCCCAAATCCTGTAATGATTTGTCCACATCAAAAATGATTTATATACAAGTTTAGTTTCTATCCCAGGAGAATAAGCCATTGAGTTGTGGTAATATAGTGTATACCCCAATAAAACTTGCCGGGGGATCAGAGGACAAAGCCAGCCACTAGATTAAACATAGAGGTCAGGCAGTGGTAGCACACACCTTTAATCCTAGTATTTGGGAGGCAGAGATCCATCCAGATCTCTGTGAGTTCAAGGCCACACTGGGAACAGAGTCAGTTGTGGTGTCATACACCTTTAATCCCAGCACTAGGAAGGAAGGAAGATGGCAGGGCACAGAAGGATATATAAGGCATGAGTAAACAGGAAGTCTCTCTCTTGAGGCTGAGGATTTCATAGAGGTAAGAACATGGCTGGTTTGTTCTGTTTCTCTGATCTTTCAGCTTTCACCCTAATATCTGGCTCTGGGTTTTCTATTAATAAGACCATTTAGCAATTTGCGTTACACTGAGTTACTTGAAATTTTATTGAATTCCAATTATTATAGCAATAATTTTCAGATACGATAGCAGTTATTAACATTGCTATTATATATACAGAGCTGTCTTAGCAGTAACAAAAATATATTTTAAAATTGAAGTTTAATAAATGAGCTCACTTTTTTTTAGTTGAGATTTTGTGCCTAACCCAGTACATGTTCGTTTCTACCCTGTAATTTGTGCCTCTTGTCGTCATCCTGCAGGATTATAGCCTGCTTTGGGACAGAGTGGGGTATCTTACTGTGCCTTCTTGGGTGGTGTGGAATGACATAGTGAAGTCCATGAAAATCATAAGGAAGCACTGTCACTCTCCAATACCTTCAGGAATCTCAGTTTGGAGCTGGCAAGGACTTATATAACTTTCTGGGCTTTTGTTTTTGTTTTTGTTTTTTTTAAAAAGATGGTATTTCCAGTTTCCAAAACAGCGCCCTTGAATCTGCACCGTAGAGTATGATAAGTCCATTTGGTAATTAACTGGACAATTGAGGCAGTTCAGATAAGCAACTCAGGTATCAAGGCTTCAGGTAGAATGAGATGGTTGTTTACACATCATTTGCTCTGAGGTATTAGTGCCAGGGCTCAAGCCCAGCCCTTCAGGCACACTAGGGAATCATTCCACCACTGAGCTGCATGCATTCTTCACATATCTTCCAAACCATTTATAGGCTTGTTCATCTCATGTCCCCAAACCATAAAGAACTGTGCATAGTGACTAATGCCTGTAGCCTCAACACTTGAGAGGCTGAGGCAGGAGGACTGATGTAAGTTTGAGATTCGCATGGGCTACAGAGTAAGTTACAGGCCAGTCTGGGCTACAGAGTGAGACCCAGTCAAAACACACAAATGAACAGTAACAATAAAAGGAACACTCACCACAAAGGACAATTTGGTAATGTAATCAATTCTTAACATCTCTAGCCTCAATTTATATCATCTTAAACCGTAGATGAATGCCTGTTTTGTTCTCTTTCTGGCTCACAATAGGCACTCCGTGACTGTCCACTGAGCTGTTGAGCCCTCAGAGCCAACTCATTTCATTCTAACAGCCTTGGAAATCTAAGTTAAAGGGCTCCAGGAGGCCTTTGACACAATCTAATTCATTCAAGTTAGGAAATCCATTAAGTATACTGGGCATGCTCTGATAACACAGCCTGGCTACTACTAAAGGAAATTTCCCATAAGAACCCTTTGACTAGGTAGGCAAGGAGCTGCAAACTGAAAGTGATCAAGACCAGACATCCTCTGGATGATTTGGCAGACCGTCTTGGTCTATACGATGAACCATTGGTGAGAGGCTCAGTTCCCAGTGCAAGGCAAAGAGCAGATCATGGGAGTCACTATAAGCTTTGCGGTTTTCAATCAGTCACAGAAGAAAACACCTACACACGACATAGTGCTCCAAGGCGTTGATGCTCTAATATCCTGGCTGCCATTTTCATACTACATTAAAAATTATCCTAGGGGCCAGGAAGGTGACTTAGTGAAGTGCTTTCTGGGTAAACAGGAGGACCTGAGTTAGGCTCGAGATCTCCAGCACCCATGTTAAAACAACAGCAACAGGGGTGGCCACATGGGCATGTAGTCCCAGAGCTAAGGGAGAGGGACAGAGACAGGAGGAGTCAGTAGCTTGACCTCTAGCCAGTCTATGCGAACCAGTGAGCCTCAAGCTTGATGAGAAACCTCGTCTTAGAACTAAAGTAGGAAACAACAGAGGAAGACGTGTGATATTGACATCCAGCCTCGACCTGCTCACTCATGGGCGAGAGCATCCCACCACACACACTCACTACTTAGAACAAAGTTTATATTTCAGGCTGGGCATGGTAGCACACGCCTTTAATCCCAGCATTGGGAAGCATACACAAGCACACCCCTGTGAGTTCCAGGCAAGCCTTGTCTGCATAAGTGAGACCCTGTCCCCTCCCCCCACCCAAGTTTATATTTAAGACCTATTTGCTTTTCCTCCTGGACTGACAAGTAGAGGACACCTAGAACAGTAGTCAGCCTTTTGTAATACTTTATTAGGAAGTACTTGCCGCGCATATCAGCTAAAGGTTACACTATCCACATAAATCTCTGTAAGTTTGTGTCACACATCATCAAATGCCAGGCCGGTTATTTCACACTTAGGAGGTTGCTCATTTCTATATTTCTTCAGAATATTGGGGTGTGGTGGGCATTTTTTTATAACTCAGATTCGAACTGGGAAGTCTAACCAAGTCACGCATTGGCAGAAGCTGGTACATCTCAAGCTATGGAGGTAGAAATCGGACAAAGGACAGTCATATCATGGCCTTATAAATCTGTTCCATCTAAGGGGACTTTTCACAAGTCATCCTTATTCCATATTTCCATTCATTCTGTGAATAAGGGAGAAACTTTGAATAACCTAGGTCACCCCAGATTCCAGATACCCACTTGAACAATAGTCACTATGTAGATTACTCAGGGGGCCACCAAGAGGCAGCGCAGAACAGCCACACCCTTCCCGAGCCTTTACCTTACTCAGCATCTAGAGACAAGCGTCCACATGGGATGCCAGAGCTAATGAGTGCCGATGCCAACAGCAATAAAATGAGATAAAACCCCATCCTCCCACCGGTGTGGTCTTAACACAAAGGGGCTATATTTTATTCTCCAGAATTCAAAGTTTTGTTTTAAATTCTGCACATCACAGCCATACTAAATATCCCCTTAGACAAGACACAGAGCTGCTGAGTAAGACCCCTGAAAATCTGCGGTGCTTTTTCATAAGACCAGCATCCATAATTTATATCTGCATACAATTAGCCTGTTTACATTTATATATTTTTCTGCTTCCTTTTATGAGAAATCTTCCACAGGAAGCTTGGAAATGCATTCAGGATAACCTTTTTAAAAATAAAGACTGCAGGACCAAGCTGTTTATAAAATCCAATACCTAATAAATACTTTATATGAATAAAAAAGGGCTTCCTTCATCAGAAACGATGCACTTGAATTTTAGCTAGCCTCAATTACCTTCCATTTTTTAAATGTATTTAGGGAAAAAGAAATACTACTCCACTTCCTCATGGGTGTTCACCTACAACTCTCATTATTTTCTTTTGCCCATCATTAGAACACAGTAAGGATGATTTTAGGACCATTCTGGCTGGCCTGGGTTAAGTCAACTCCTTGTGTTAACACAATGAAGAAAGAAAAATAAAATTTGTTCAGTCCCTCATCAATGTAGTATTCATAATAACAAGATTGTGGGTTTCCTCAATACGTTTAGCTCCAAGTAGATTTCACTGTTGGGAATGTGTGCAGCAGTGAGAACCTTATCAAGTTATGTAACAAAGGCAGTTTACATGCAGTGCAGTGCTTGGCTGGGAAAGGCTCCACCAGCCAGCGCAGAGGAGATAGGACAAGCAAGCCCTTCTTGCCATCACGACATGATCTCTTCTTCCCTACCCATTGTCATGTCCTTAAATGAAAGTCACCATCTGAAGCCGGGGTCTGGATTTACTGTTGCTCCTACACTTGTATGGGATGGAGGGAGATGCTATTAGGGAAAAGCCTATGAACCTATTAGTATCAGATCTCACCTGGGCACTGGTGTCCCAAGAAAAAGGGCGTTCAAGGACTCCTGCACCGTAGTGATACAGGAGTGCTTACTCCAAAAAGCCACCCTTCAGTATAGGGGTAACATAGGACTGACAGATGGCTGTCCCTGTGCTTCCTAGAAGAAGGCTACAAATTCATTTTTTTTAATTCATTAATGAACAGCCAATGAGAATGAGAGGCAGGAGGATAATGATTTCAAGACTTCCCTTGTCTGGAGAGTGAGCTAAAGGCCATCCTGGGAGATTAGCAAGACCCCATCTCAACATTTAAAGTAACCAACAGGTCCAGGGTGTACTTCAGAGGCTTAGCACTTGCTTAATATGTGCAAGATTCAACCCCCAGTACTGTCAAAATTAAATAAACTTGTAGCTGATCTGCTTTTCCGCGCGAATGAACTGGAGTAGACCGACTTTCTCTCCTCCTCGGGTTCCTGGGCCTTCTGGCTGAGCCAGCATACGATGCCTCCTGAGAATGGACTAGGCTCAGCTAAACCGCCCTCTCGCCCAGTGGCTGGGCAAGACCCCCTATTTTGCTCACTGCTCACTACTCTCTAGCTCTCCGTTCCTCTCTCTTGCCTAGCTCTTGAGACTGGCAGAGCTGTCTTGGTACTCTCCCTAGCGCAATCTCTCCCTTTCTCCTGGACACGTAATCTTAGTGCGTTTTCTGTGGCTTGAATATGAAATGTGCCCCATTGCCACATGTGTTTGAACACCCCGTCACCAGTTGATGTTGCTGTTTTGGAAGGTTGTGGAGTGTTGAGAAGATGGAGACTCATTGGAAGATGTTGCTTATGGAGAGGGAGGGGCTGATGTTTTACAGCCCTGATCCACTTCCTATTTACTTTCTGCTTCCTGTTTGTCAACAGTGTGACCTGCTGTCCTGCTGCTCTGGTGGCCATGCCTTCCCTGTAATTATGGGTTGTAACTCCGCATACTATAAGTCAGAATAAACCCTTTCTCCCTTAAGTAGCTTATTGCCAGATACATGGTCACATCAACTAGCAATGTGGCTAAACAGCATATGAATGTCTCCTTAAAGCTCAGAGCTGGTTTTCCCATTGGCAAGCTCATATCTGAATATTAGACTGGGGAGTAGCCTAAACAAACAGACGGTTTTCATGAGAGGAACGGCATTGGACTGTAAATAGAGGTGTGTACTTTCCATTTCTGTTTGCAGGGTCACTTGGAGCTTCTTGACAGACAGATGAGAATTCTTGGAACTAAGACTTCGTCCTAGCTTCTAGATATATTGATCTGAAGCCTCAGCTGTAATTCCTTAAAGACAAGCTCCTCTCAGTTCCCAGGCCATTCTCAAATGGGGCAAAAGACAGAGCAGAACCCACGTGGAGCATGAACTTGGTCTTACCATCTGAAAGCATGTGCTCAGCATCACAGAACAGGAGGAATGTTGAATTTCTCTTTAGTGCCTGTGTCCCTCCTCCTCCAAATGGTAGTCTGCCACTCAGCAGTGTCCTAGTAATGTGGGTTGAGATAGAGGCTCTATGGCAGATACCTTCTCACATGGTCACCTTCATCTTATAGCAACCTCCATAGATATTAGGACTACATCATCATCACCATCACATCATCATCATCATCATCATCATCACCATCACATCATCATCATCATCATCATCACCACCACCACATCACATCATCTCATCACCACATCACCATATCAATCACCACATCATCACCAACACCACATCACCACATCACCACATCAATCACCACATCATCACCATCACCGCATCATCACATCACCACATCATCACATCATCACATCACCACATCAATCACCACATCATCACCATCACCGCATCACCACATCATCACATCATCACATCATCACATCACCATATCATCACCATCACCACATCATCACCATCACCACATCATCACCATCACATCATCACCATCACCACATCATCACCATCACCACATCATCACCATCACCACATCATTACCATCATCACATCATCACCATTATCATCATCACCACTTTCTTTTTCTTCTTCTTCTTCTTCTTCTTCTTCTTCTTCTTCTTCTTCTTCTTCTTCTTCTTCTTCTTCTTTCTTCTCCTCCTCCTCCTCCTTCTTGATTTTGAGCATAACAGCCAGACCCATGCCTGCCACAGTCATCCGTTTACAGCACAGGTATCCCAAACCAAGCTGAGATCCCTGAGAACCTTGGGGTAAATACACTCCTGCTGACAGCTTGCTCTAGAACCAGAAAGTTTCCCCAGCCTGTTATCCTGGTCTCAGAATTGTTCAAGAATTACATACTGCTTTACAAAACTGTCTGGTATCCTGCCAGTTTAGCTGCTAAAATCTGGTTACAAGTCTAGACAGTCTATATCTAAACCAAACCTAAAGTCTCTTAAAGAGGAGATACTGTACAATACCTTAGTTTATGAGAGTTAGTAGAACTTAATGTCATAAAAAATATGCATGTGTGACATTAAAATCACTGGAGGGAGCTGGAAGTTGGTAGTATAGGCATACTCAAGGTGTTGGGTTCAAACTCAGTCCCACAAATCAGTAATAAACAAGTAAAGGAAAAAGTCAAAAAGAGAGTCACTGGAAATCTTAATTAGACAAGTGAATATCAGCATTAATTAACTCATTCACTCAGCCATCATCTAGTTATTCATCCAAATAATTACAATTAAGGTTTCTAAAACTAGCAGAAACAGTGCTAATATACAGAACGGTGAGCAGGCTAGACCAAACACTTGCCCTCATAGAGTTTGGGGAGGGAGCCTTCAGATGAGTAATAAACATGAATAAATAATTTGATATGCACATAGATTATAGAGTGACTTGTATGTGGCCATGCAAGGACTATAGCTATTAACATAATGGGCTAGAAAAAAACAATTCATCAGCAGGTTTCTGGCTTGAGCTCTTGGGTCTCTTTTTTCCTTGTCACAAAAATCCATGAATTTGTGAGCTCTCTTTCTTAATCTAAAAGCTGGAGCACTCCTTCCCTTTAGTTTTTGCAAGAGGAAACCTATGCCAGTTCTCAATGATAGAAAAGCAAATGGATGAGTCTGCAGGAACACTCTCAAAGACATACAAGCACTCATCTTCCACTGTGTGAGAGACAGTGGATAATGCATCAGCAAGGAGAGACCTCAATTCTTGACGTGTATTGGAGGAATTTCCTTCTGGATGTTGGAAGACTCATTTTGAGGATGTCAATGAGGTATATAATTCTGCATAAATAAATACATGTACTCTTGAGCATATTTCCATCGAGAAGAATGTATTAGAAGGATGTGGAATCATTTATTTTTCATGTGAACATGAAGGGATCAGAAGGTCTTCTCTACACTACCCCCCAAAACCAGGGCTACTTTTCTTCATCAGTGTCCTCATTGTATGTTGTTGGTGCATGCTCGCCCTGCTGGTTCCCATCAGATGTGAGGCAGCTGCCTCTCGTTTTCACAGCTTCCAAAATACTCAAATTTTATTTGTTTTGTGATCAGTAATTAAAATTATCACTTCCAGACCACAGGGTACAATGCTGGATCCAATTTAGTCATGCTATTTTTAGTTCATGAATACCAAGGGGTGTGTGTGTGTGTGTGTGTGTGTGTGTGTGTGTGTGTGTGTGTGTGTGTTCACCCACAAGCACAACTGCTATTAAGTATACTCACTCCTCAAGAGCCAAAGTGAAACTCTGTAGAGCCCACTGCGCCTCTGCCCCTCTAAAAAATAACAGCAGATTAAAGGTTTTAGATTCTCCTGAAAGAAAAATTATTTGAAACTCTAAAATATTGTGCCCATCCTGAATTGGCCCAAATATATTAGATAGAATATTAGTATAAGTACAATCCACCATGTTCCCATGGCAAAGATGTCAACAGAATGTTGGAGTACAGAGAAACATGAGGCACTGAGTCCAGCTATGCTTGACTGAGGGTCTGTGGATTTCTTGGAGATTTTAATGAAATCCTTAGATTACTCATTATAAATATTTAAAAAGTTATAGACTATTTTAAGGGATCCGTACAATTTTTTCCATGACAGATTCTTTTAAAAAGGTCTATAAGTTATTTCTTAGCAGACAAGAAAACAAAGATGCATAATAAAAATGTGGTTCCACAAGTATCACCCAGCAAGATGCTGTGACTTTAAGACCATTCTGAAATTGGTCCTACTTCTTCCCTTGGTTAAGAATACAGTTTCACTCCTCTTGTGAGGATTTCAAAAGTAACAAATGAGAAAAAAAATGTTCGTAGGAGCATAATGATAAATGGAGAATAATACAGATAGAAAGATAGATGAGAGAGAGAGAGAGAGAGAGAGAGGAATGCATGCAAATAATACATATATAATTGATCTATAAATATAATAGGTAGAAGACTATATGGATAAATAGATGATAGATTGATAGATAGATGATTGTAGCTAGATAGATATATAGATAATAAATGCATAGATTCATAGATATATGAAAGAAACAGATAATAGAAGATAAGTAGAGGACAGACAAATGACATGAATTTGATGATTGGTAGTTATATACTTACTAGGCAGGTAAGTAGATAGGTAGGTAGGTAGATAGATAGATTGATAGATAGATAGATAGATAGATAGATAGATAGATAGATAGATAGACAGATAGATAGATCAGTCTTCCTCCTTCTACAAATGACTTTGCTCTCTTTTATTCACAGTCTACCATCTTTTTTGCCTCCATTAGAATGTACTCCCCTTGTGAAAATGCAATGTTTCTCTTGTCATGCCAAGAAGAGAACCTGGGAAAAAGCACATGTTTTAATAAATAGTTATGGATTTAATTAATAAGTCTATTGTGACATCAACAAGCGCTGCATAGATGGGTGGTAAATGCTATCTGGTTTGGTGCTAATTTTATTGCTTTTTGAATAGAAAAACACTTCTTTGTGTTTACTCATATTTTTTTGACTTTTCAGCAATGAGCGTGTGTTCCCTCTTAGAACAAGAACAAATTGTGATTTTAAATAATCAACCCAGGTCACTTAGAATTACAGAAATCATTCAGGTTTAATTTTGTATTCTTGTCACATTTAGAAGAACAGTCAACGAACAACACCTCCTACAGGGCAAAAGCAAAAACTAACAAGAACAAAATTGCCAGAAGCCTAACAAGCAAAGAGAAGACACAAAGCCTGCAGCCAGGCTTTGACTCCAAGAGTCACTCAGTGCCTTTCCCTTGCACTAGTCTGCCCACAAGTCCTGCAGGAAACACAAGGGAAGATGCTAATCACAGGGATGTAGGACACAGTGTATGAGATGTAGACCTGACCTCTCGAGCCTAGTCTTCCAAGATGGTACTATCCAGGAGATGTTTCAGTCAGTTTTAATGTCACTGTTGACCAAATTCCTGAGAAAATCAACTTGAAGGGGGAAAGATTTGTCTCTGCCCACAGTTTCAAAGGTAGGACATTATGGATAGATGGGTAAAGCTGCTCACTTCATGGTAGCCAGGAGTAGTGAAACAGATGGAGAATGGAGCTGAAGACAAGACATAGGACCCAAGAACACAACACCTGTGCTCTAGTTCCTCCAGCTGGACCCTACCTCTGTAAGCTCCTACTATCTGTGAACAGTGCCTGGAGATTTGGGGTATATATCAGTGGACTGATTCATCAATCAGCCATTGTTGCACTAGCTGGACCACAGTCTGTAAGCTATTCTAATAAGTCCCATAGATAGATAGATAGATAGATAGATAGATAGATAGATAGATAGATAGATAGATAGATAGATAGATTCATTCTGTGAGTTCTATTCCTCTAGGGAATCCTGACAAATATAGGACACAAATTTGGTTCCTAATTACAAGACTGGGCAGCTCACAATCACCTGTATCTCCAGTTCTAGGGGTCAGACACTGTATTCTGATCTCTGCAGGCGCGCGCACACACACACACACACACACACACACACACACACACTGAGGGTGGGGGAAAGATCCCTGATGCTGAAAGCCCTGATGCTGCAGAATACACTATTGTTATCATGGAGACCAACGTGCTTTGTCAGCTTGCAATTGGCTTCGAGCTGATGTTACAGGAGTGTGGGATCTAGGACATGGCACACTCTCAAAGCCAAATGCCATGCAAATCCAGGAGATGCTCTGCCATAGCTTGCACTTCAAGGGAGCGAGAGGATGCACGTGTAAGAAACCACATGTGGATGTCACCTGTTTCTAGATCTTAAGAGTAAAGCAGCAGTAAGATGCTCATCAGACCTCGAGAAAAGAAGCCACTGATATTAATGAATCTAATAATATGACAATGTGAAAGCACATCTTTAAATATGAGTTTTCTACTGTCTTCATCCATTTCCTATTGCCATAATGCCAGATTAACCTGTATTGATCAGATATATATTGGCTTGTGATTCTAAAAGCTGGGATATCTAAAACCCAAACTCCAGCATCTGACAAGATTCTTCTTGCTGCCTCCTCCTAAGGGAGGAAGCCAAAGAAAGGGGAGGAGAGAGATCAATAGATTGGATCCACAGATCAAGTCCTTTAATATCGACCATAACCCATTCGTGACCCAAACATTCCCCACTAAGCCCCAGCTCCCAATGCTGTACCACTAGGGATTCGGTTTTCAAGAGATGCTTGGCGGGGACTGGGGGGGGGGGAGCATTGAAATGGCAATAACTTCTTAGGATGCTGTAAGAATTATGGGATGTTGTGTGTTGTTAGCTGTGCGTACACGCTGATGCCTACACTACATTCTTGTGCTTACCCTTACCAACAGGGATGAATGGTACCTAGAAGTGGGATGGATGTTCTGCACCCAAACACTATGCCCAAGGAAGAAGTGTATTCCCCCAAGAAAAAGCAGTCCCAAGAGCTCATAGCAGGGCTGCTATGAGATGCAGCCTGTTATCCTGGCAAAGTCCAGGAGCTGCAAACATCCTTTCCCGTGTGTTCTTCCTCAGGCAAATGAAGCTGATGGCTGTACTCCCACAGATTCCACAAAGATTCCTTATCCCTTCAAGAAAGAGCCTGGGAGGAGCGAGGAGCCAGGGGACCTTAGACCAAACTTCTCTTAGAGAGATAAATTTTTCAAACATCCAAAGGAAGCATTTCCCTCCACTTTCTGACTTCACAGTATCTACTTTGAACAAAACAAATAAATCTAGGGGTAACCAGGGTACTGTGGTCTTAGACTTAAGCTGTGTGTTTTATGCATAATCAAATGTTTGCATTGCCCACTCAGAGGCCTGTATCAGGTATTATGTTCTGAAGGCATTTAAACACATATTGCCCAGCGGGTATTCTGTTCTGGAAGGTTCTGAGGACCTTTAGAAAGTGAACTGCTGGGGGAAACATCAGTTGGTAAGATGCTTGCCCTCCAAGCACAGGATCTGAGTTTGATCCCCAGAACCCATGTGAAACAAGCTAAGCATTGTAGAATTTACTTACAATTCTAGTTCTGGTAAGGCAGAAAGATGTTCACGGACCAGATATCTTAGCCTGTGTGGAAAGTTCTGGGCCCATTAGAAACCTTGTTTCAAAAAAAAAAAGGTGCATGGTACCTGAGAAATACCATACAACTTAAGGTTTCCTTTGACTCTCTTGCTCACAAGCATACATGAACATATACTCACACATATGCAGATATATATATAGATATATATATATATCTATATATATATATATATACACACACACACACATACACATATAGATGGAATATTTTGGTGGGGGGTTGCCAGCTCACAAAAAAAAAATGACACAGCGACTTATTATTAATTATGAAAGCTCGGCCTATAGCTTAGGCTTGTCCCCCTAGCTCTCATAACTTAAATTAGCCCATTTTTATTCATCAACATGTCATGTGGCTCATGGCTTTTGCCTCTCCTCCTGCATGTCTGTTCCCTCTGTGTCCACTGGTGACTCTGCCTTTTTTCTTCCCAGAGCTCTCTCTGTCTAGAATCCCTGCTACACCTCCTGTCTAGCTATTGGCTGTTTAGCTTTTTAATTAAACCAATCGAAGTGACATATCTTCACACAGTGTAAATGCATATTCTACAACACACACACACACACACACACACACTTGCTTGTGAGCCAGTTATTTTACAGTAAAAAGAAAAATAGCTATACATGTACTTTTTTAAAGTACAATCTCATCTATTTCTTCATTCCATTTTTCAGGGGAAGGTAGAAGAGGATAATGCAAGATTTCTTGTATCCCAGACTGGTCTTAAATTCACCATGGAGCTGAGGAAGACCTTGATCCTCTTGCCTCAGGCTCCAAAGTGTTGGGATTACCAACATGTGCCATCATGCAAGAATCTCTCTTTCTATTAAAGACTGCATACCTCTTTTTAAATTATTTGCCTATTTATTTTGTGTTTGTATGTGACTGTGGTGTGTGTGCTCAGGAGCATGCAACATGTGAATACATAAAAGCAGAAGAAGGGCATCATGTGTCCTCTATTCCTTGCTGCCTTATTGTTTAGAGGCAGGATCTCTCACCAAACATGGAGTATACTTTTTTTTTTAACCCAAGTACACTGACTACCAACACAGCCCAGCAATCCTCCTGTCTCTGACCCACAAGGGCTAGCGTTACAGGTATATGCAAGACCACCATGGCCAGCTTGTTCTGTGGATGCTGGATCTGAACGCAGGTCCTCACACTTGCACAATAAGCACACAACCATTGAGCTGCCTCTGAAACCCTAAAAATTCCATATTGCTCTCCTAGTTCTAAAGGTAAACAGCCTGTTGTGAATATATGAGACTCCATGAACCTGAGAGTTCTGTAAGTTGGTGACTCTCATGCCTGAGAGGTTATGCTCAACACTTCTGATCTGTGAGGGCCGAGACAAAAGGGCTAAAAACACTTTGACAACTTAGGTCTATAGAGCTTATATTTTAGATATTTAATCATGAAGTATTAGATATTTTGATATTTAATTTCAAATAAATCTTGTAAGATGCTTCACATGATGGCTGTCATATTATTCAGCTACGGATAAGCTTCAATAAAGCATATGTGTCTGAAAATACCATATATTTAATAAGTGTTAATTTGTAGAAATGTTAAGAAAATTTGTGTGCTACATTGCATAAAAATGCCACTTTGACAAAGTAAAATATGAGGCTATTATATGAGATAAGGTTCTTTTAAATCACATTTGCTTTCCCAACAAAGAAGGTAATATGTACTCAACTTATAAAAGCAGAAAATCAATGTTAAAGGGTAATTTCCAAAAAGGTAAAGTCATGGCTCTTGCATAGATATATTGCAAGCACTTGTCAGGTATTTTAGTTAGCCTATTAATTAAATCAGAGAACCAGAAATGGTGTTAGAAGCAGGTCAAGAGAAGAGACTCAGAAAAGCACAAATGAAGGAAGTTGAAATGGATCCACAACTGGTTTTGTCCTCACAAAGGAAGGCTGACCAGAAAAGCTCCACTGAACTGAATTAATCTGCATCTCTAAAGACAAAACATTCATTATTGGGCATCTATCCTTCACAGTTATAAAATAACTCAAGGGCAGCGGATAGCTCATAACGATATAAATAATGCATGGCTGCCCGCTGCAGCTCGCCTCAGATAACTTTTTGGCTTTTTACAGGTTCCCTTACAACAAAGGAGAGCAGGAAGACAGAATGCAAGAAGGGAGAGAGAGAAAGAAAGAAAGATATTAGTAATGAAAACAGACTTCAGAAGTCAACTGTGAACAGGGCGTGGTGGTATACACTTATAATCCCAACACAAGGGAGGCAGAGGCAGGAGGATTTCCCCAAGTTGCAGGTCAGCCTGATCTAGGAAGTGGGTTCCAGATCAGGCTGGACTATGCTACATAGTCACGCTCTGAGTCAAAACATTAAGCAAACAAAATGGCACAGATTAAATTTGAGAGAACTTTTTCCTTCCCAGAAAAAGATCCCAATAGAACTGGGCTGAATCATCCATGAATTGTGTTCCACAAACTCCTTTGTTAACACTTAAAAGCGCTGCCTGAGAATAGTGAACAATTTCTCACACCAGCATCTCTTGTACAAGGTGATATTTTACATGATGAAGGTCTGCCACAATTAGGTCAACAAACACACTGAGTTTTTAAGGCATAAGAAAAATATGGGGACAATTATCTTTATAGCTATCTCTAATAATCACCTTATTATTGACTGAAAAAGGAATAGCCATATCCAAAGCTACGTCCCTTTTAGCATATTTTGATAGATGTTGATAAAATGCTGCAGCTCCAATCCTTCAATCTTGCCAGGTGTGTAAAACAAAGCCTGCTTCCCCACACTCTACTCCACACAAGACACTATCATTTCTCTTAAGCTAACTAATTCGTTCAGGTAACCTGTTTCTTGATTGCCTTCCACCTGTATTTTGAATATGACTGGGGATAAATTTTGTGTTATCCCAATAAACATTTACAAGACATCATAGGAATACAGCTGAAAGGATAAGAGTCAGAATTATTTCTTTGCTCACTCTGTTAATAATTCAGACTGGTCAAGGAGTACTGACAGGTAAATGAACAGATCTTCCCATGTATGCCAAAAGCAAAAACGTAACACTGTTATGGCACAGAAATCCAACTTGAAGAGCTTTTCAAGGAAAAAGAAAAACACAGTGCATCTATGAACAAGTTTCTGAACTGTGGAAGTGAAAAGTGGTATTGACATTTGATTGGAATTTGGTTAATGATGATGCAGTAACACTCTGAGTTTAATCAGACATGAAGCCTCTGGGTAGCCAGCTCTACATAAGAGAAAATCATTCGTTACTTATTAGTGCCTATACCTACTTGGGGGTACCATGTCATTTCAGTCATAACATATTCACAACTCTTCCCTTTACTGTTCAGGGGTGGAATGCTTTCTTCCCTGGGAGCACTTGGCCCATTTTATTTACGTTTATAAGCTAGAAGACGTTGACTCCAGTTTTTGGATCTTAAGTTATTGTATATTAAGGGGAACTGAGTTTATTTCAGATTTGCATCTGTCATGCTAGATGAAGGAGAATGTTGAGGAAATATATTGATATAAGAATCCGGGAACTCCTAAGCTACATTGAAAAGAAATGTGGTTTCCCCAGCCTTAAGGAAAATGAGCCACCTCACCCCATTATTTCTCATCTCCTAAGTTTTCCTTCCAGTTTGCTGAGGCAGAAGTCCCAAGAAGGGAATTGCAGGAGCCGTATTAGGGCTCAGCATGCTGACCAATAAGCAAGAAGACTAGTAGGGGGGAAACAGTTAAAACACCGTTCGCTCAGGCTTACAGACATGGCCGCCAGAAGTCAATCACCTGGTGCTTATTTATGGAATTGCAAAACTCATTTAGCTCACTGAAGCCTCTTCTGACCTCTCTCTAAAATGGAGTTCATGGCTACCACTTGAGGACCGCCTCACAAGGCACATGCACATGCTGAGAAAGTTAACATACAAGCCGAATTCTACAATACTAGGATAAACTGGTTCAGCACCTCTAACCAAGCTAGGAACACAGTAACTCCTTACTGGGTTTAAGGAGACTAGCCTATGCATATGCTTAATTTGAAAGGAAAAAGACACATGTTAAAGAATTGATCAAAATAACGGCCTCTTAAACTGATACACCATGAAAATTACAAGTTTGTTTCAAAAGGGCAATTTGAAATTTTTATGCTGAAAACAGAAGTCAAGGAAAAAGAGAAAAACAATATGTCAACAAACTTACTGAAGGGAGCTGAAACCTCTCCCAGCAAACCATTATCATTAACTTTATGTTAATAGGGTTTGTTAGCTTAAGGTTCCACTGTTCCATGTGCTTTGTGGATTTCCAAGTTGAGGGATTAGCTCTGGCCTGTGGCCCCTAATTGGATACTGTCTAATTATTAATATTCATTTTTCCAGAGGGATTTGTCTCACAGAATTAAAAAAGTTGATGAGTCGGCAGGAGCTACAAGTCCCCTCTGACTTAGGAGCATTAAAGCATATATAATTCAAACACGACCCTCACAAACAAACCCGAATCATTATTTGAAAACAACACTTAATATTCACCTCTAACTTTTTAGATTTTTAAGATGAAGTTGGAATATACACTCAGGAAAAAAAAAAGGCTGTATACTCAGGAAATCCCGAATTCTGCCGGCAAATGTTCAACCTACTTTGGATTCTGCTGTCTATCAATAAGTCTATGTTATTTTATATCACGACTTGAGTGGGAAGGGGAGACACTAGGTGTTCCTTCTCCTGATTCAAGAAATAGTTGTATTGAAGATGAATTATCTTTCATTATTGACATATAAATGGTTTGTCCTTAGCATTTGACAATAAAAAACAATTCTCTGACAATAAAATAATCAAAACGCCCTACAGCTCTGTGGGAATTTGCATTCCTTTTTTATCAGAACTGAGAGAAAAAGGAGAAGAAATAAAAGTATTGGTGGTCCTAAATGAGATGAGGAAAATCAGCCAGGAGAAATTCAAAGCAGTGAAGATGAGCAGAGACAACGTTATTAGTGCAGATTTTATGTGGGAAAGCCAACATTCATGAATACATGCGCCCATCTGCCTCATTGTCCATGATGTGACACAGTGGAAAAGAGGAAAGATGTCTCTGGGGATAGAAATACCATGCTTTGCTTTTGTTTTCTCATTGCTTAAGGAAAGGTCTGTGAGTTTCTTAGATCGGCCACTTGGAAGAAGAGGGAGCGGGCATCAGACATTCCAGTTGACAAAAATGAAGAGATGATGGGCCTTTACAACTTTCTTTTTTGACTGGCTTTCAAATGATTTTCTTTTTTAAAATGACTTTCCAGAAGCTAGAAACAGTCTGATCCTGGTGGGGAAAAGTTTATGTATACACTATCTATAAGGAAAATATTGATGAGGTTTTCGAGTAGTGTACATTTTTTAATTGACTATTCTTCATAACTGCTTTAACTTCTGAGCATCATCCTTCCTCTACTGGAAATCTTACAGAGGCCAAGGTCAAATGTATTTGTATTTACCTCTCCAGTGCAGAAACAAGATCTGCCTGTTGTCCATGAAGGACCAAGAGCAAATGGCAGGAGGTCTGGGATTTAGACTGTGAGATCATGGCTGTCCTGAAAGAGAAAGGCCTGTTATTGGCCCACATGTCTTAGAGTCAGCAGAAAGCTTTAAAAATTATGCTGTAAGTTGTTGAGAAGCTTTAAAGAGTATTTGGACAGTCAACCATGTGTCTTCTGGCATATCCCATATATGAACGAAAATGTGTATCTATCATTACGCCTTTTCTGTACCTTGTTCTGGAATCTGGGCCCTTTGTAAACTGAAAAATGAAGACCTAGCTAATCAATAGTCATCCTCGTCAGACATTTCAACACTGAAAATCTGGATTTGAATGCCATAGAGATGAAGTGAAATTGGTTTGAAGTTAACATTCTCTTTTGTGCCCTTTAGTGGATCCTGGTCCCCAGTTATCTACTATAGTTTGGACTCTTGAGCCAAATATGTTGAGCTATATCTCAGTTTGTGTGTTCTACCAAGCTTCATTCCTGGTCTCCAGTAATGTGAGAGATGTGAGTGTCCTATGTACCTGCTGATGACATCTGTAAGCAGATTGATACCCACCCAAGGACTGGACTCACATGAACACTGCATAACTCCACTGACATTATGACAGGTAAAACAGCTGTTGTCCAAAGACTTAACCTAAAAGATTATTAATGGTGACTCTGAAATCACTACAACTAGCTGTGCAAGGAACATATATGATGTACAGCAGCAAGCAAGCCTCCACTAAGCTCATTCATTTTCCACCCAGGTTGATGCCCCTGATGTCTCCCACTGGCCTTTCATGAAAACTCTATGTTTATCACTTCAAGACTAACAAGCCAGGCTTTAGCATGAGTCTTTTTTCTCTACTATTAAACTCTCACTTCAAACCATTCTTACCGAGCCCATGCCATAGAAGAAATATCCAGAAAATGTTTGTGGTCACTGCAGTGGTAGGATTTGCTCAGTAGCTTTCCATCTTCTGCTGTAATCTAAATCTGTGTCCCGGGGGAGCCTTTGGGTACCAGGTCAGCAGACTGTTTCATTGACCACCTCTCCTTGTGATGGTTAGAATTTTACATTCCTATCCATGCTGAATGAATAAACTGAAGCTTCTTGCAGGCAAGGGTCTGTGTCTTTGCCTCGCCTTCCCCTGATGGTCTTAGAGCAATACAAAGCAGGCACTCATTAAGTCTTTGTTGAGAGAACAGACAAGTCATGTCAAAGACTCTGATTTCACTGATGACTCTTGGTAGCCTTACTCTTATGTAAGGTAAGTGTGGTAGTTCCAACTAAGGCCTGGGGTTTGATGTCAAAGTTTGTCCACACTCTAATGCTGGCCATCATCCACCCCAGGCACTGAACCCCCTTTCCCAAGACCTACCATTTGTCCCCATGCTGTGGCTACAAGATACCTCGGAGTTCCTCTTCTTTTCTTGTCCATAACCCTAAGTTTTCTCCTCCCACCAACCCATCTCTCTGCTCCAGGGTCTTACTGTAGCCAGTAGGTAAGACCAGAAGGTTAGAAAATGCATCTTGCTTAAAACTGGGTCTCTCTCTCTCTCTCTCTCTCTCTCTCTCTCTCTCTCTCTCTCTCTCTCTCTCTCACACACACACACACACACACACACACACACACACACACACACACACACTGCCCTCTACCCAGCAACATAAAAAAATTAAGTAATTAAGCTAAAAGATCCTTACAAACCCATAACAGAGGTAAAGGGGAAGAAACTGTCTGTTGAAACACTACTACAGAGGAAAAAGGAAAAACAACTTATGCCCATGAGCATCCAACAAACTGCAGACCAAAAATGATACAGTAAATCACAGAATTCCAACACTTTAAATCATGTACACACTCATACAAACCAGATGTTTAAAAAAATAAATGCAACCTTCTTTCCAACCGTCAATGCTTCCCTCTAGAATAAATTTAGCAATTTAGTCCTTAACACCTTGGCACAGCTTCTATAAAAATATAAGCGATTTTAGTCTCAATTGTCAGATACCAAATACATAAGCTGTATTTTAAATCTCTATATTTTAAGTATTAAAGGGTTTCTGACTCTCACAAATCAAATAGATGTGAAATTATAGCTCAGAGGACGCTATTTTTGAGCCCCCTGGCCATGCTTATATTGGTTTGACTACATTTAAGGATCTGATATAAGCATTTTCTAAAATGAAGTATTAGAAAAAAACATCCAGAATACTAGAAATCACCTTCAACAACCTGGCCAATTGAGCATACAGCTTACTTTTGCCCAATTTACTGTTAAAATGACAGAATGTTTTTTTTATATTTCATTTTTTAAAATATGTGTTTTAATTATATTTAATTCTGTGTATGTGTCTGTGTGTGTGTGCACATGAGTGGAGACCAAAGGCATCTGGTCCCACTGGTGCTAGAGTCACAGTCATTTATGAGCCACCTGCCGTGGGCACTGGGAACCAAACTAGTGTTCTCTACAGGAATAGTCCATGACTCTAGTCACTTACCTAGCTTTCTAGCCCCCAAGTTTTGTTTTTGCTTTAAAAACAAAATTATGGTTTCATTTTACCCGTGATTTTTTTTTTCCTTCCTTGCATTGCTCTGAGCTATTGGTACTAGCCTTGCCTAACATGTCAGGGAAGCAACTGCGAGAACTTGAACAGGAGCAAGTTACAGGTGAAGTTCAAACCCATTACCGCTCTCCCTCCTAACAATAATTAATTGAGGTGTTTTAAACTGACAGTGACGTAGAAAAAGAAATGAATTTTGAAGTGTGTTTTAAAAATATAGATTATTGACTCAGCAAACCATAATGGCCCTTTCATTATCTTCAGGGACCATTGTATGAAAATACTTTTGGAGAGTTTTTTAAATGAGTATTATTGACCTGATAGACCACAATAGTTCCAAAGAGGACATTAGTATCCATCTTCAAGAAAGTATTTATATTATTTAAAACCATTATTGGCATGTGTGCGTAAAATCTCTTTCAACTTCGGAGCAAAGGCTGCATGAGAAAGTGCTCCAATTATAAACACTTGGGAAAGAGTCAAACTTACCCTTCATGACATTCTCATAGCAACGAAAGTGTGTGCATGGTGGATTTGTTTCTCTTGAAGTTGTATTGAGTGCCTTCATTCCTTTTATATAAACCTTCTTTACTGTAATCAAATGTCAAAATAATGTTAAGCAGGTTTTTTGAGGGGCAAGACAATTTAATTGGTCTCTGCACTTAACTTGTTGAATGGCCAAGTTGATCATGACAGCAGATCACTTTTGCTATCAATTACTGGGAGCTGGAGAAGACCTAAAGTTATTTTTAGTATTAAGTCTAGCTATGCCTATGTGGATGAATATGTTCTTATTTCCCACTTTGTCTGATATAAGTCCACTCACATGAAGAAACAGAGCATGTCAAATGTGCCATGTGAGTTCTACTGTGTAAGGAGTTAACTGGGAGTTCCTCCTCCTGGCATTTGACAAGCCTAAATGTTGGTGGCTTGAGAAATAGAATACAGAGGAACCTAATATCCATGTCTCATCATAAGAATTCTAATATAAAGACCTATAGTCGGATACTAGACCACCAGCCATTCAAGGGTAGTTTTTTGCTCCCAACTTTGTTAATATCCGAGATGATTCTGGTTAAGGGAAAAGGGGATGGCTTTTATAAGAAATGACAGAAAGGAAGGTTTAAAATAATTGGGAATCAAGGACCACTAGAAGGTTTCAGAGGCAGAACATTCTGCAAACATGCTCCTCCACTAGGCACACCAACATCATGGGAATGAAAGGACCACAGAAAACTGGAGAATGTGTCCCTCTCTTTGAAGCTTGTCACTCTAGAAGAGAATGTCTGGCTGAGCAATATACATCACATGTCTTGATGTTGGATGCTTCATGGTGATGGTAGAAATCTGTGGGGGAAAGGAACACACTGGAGCCTATAGGCTTCTGGGGTGGGACAGAGCTGCTTCAATTCACCAACACCAAACAGTGGAGGCAACTTCAATGTCCCTAAAGAAAATTAAGAGGTTTGTCCTAGTTTGTAATCTATTATTATGATAAACAGCATGGCCAAAGACCACTAAGAAAGAAAAGTGTTAATAATTCATTACTGGGTAAAGTCAGGGGAGGAGCTCAGGCAGCAATATAGAGTCAGGAACTAAAGCAAAGCCCACGGAGGAATCTTGCTTACTGATTTGCTACTCATGGTTCAGGTACCTTTTTTCCCTTAAATACAAGCCAAGACCACCTGCTCAGGGGTGACACTAACTGTAATGGCCTGGGTCCCCCGAACAACAATCACTGATCAAGAAAATGCTCTATAGATTTCACTATAGCCAAACTGATGGAGTCATTTTCTCGAGGGGTTCCTTCTTCCCACAGGGCTCTAGTTCATGTTGAGTTGGAGAAAAACAAAATTAAGGACAACTGTCCAACACACAGTTCTTAGAAATAAGAATGGTTACTATATGGCCAGGAACATTCACACATAGGAAATACAAATATTTCTTAAATAAGTGAAAGAATAAATAAGTCAAGAAAGAGTAGGTGAATGAGATTCAAATACAAATCATATAATGACAATCAAAACCCCATAGGTTTTCAAATATTTTTAACCATTGGAGCTCCTTCTCACAGTTTTTCTCAACCAACTTGTACCCCAAAAAATCAGTTTTCTAAATTGCTTCCATTATAAAATTGGGGAAACAGATTATACCAATATTGACTCTCAAAATTCCTAAAAATGAGATAGATTCATGAGAATACTAGCATATTTATGGGAAAGTCTATAATTTTCATTTAAAATACTTATAACAGACAAAATGTAAAGATGTGTCTTTTCCCATATAATTGAAGTAAACTAATTATATTTTTCTTTTTAAATAAGGATTTATTGGTGCTATTCTTTTTTATTTTTTTTATTTTATTTTATTATTTATTATTATTTTGTTTTGGAGACAGCTTTCTCTATGTAGTTTTGGTGCCTGTCCTGGATCTCGCTCTATAGACCAGGCTGACCTTGAACTCACAGATATCTACCTGGCTCTGCCTCCCAAGTCCTGGGATTAAAAGGCATGTGTCACCACCACCTGGCATTGGTGATATTCTTATTAAAATTATACCATTAAAACTCACCTTTAAAAACCTATGTTTCTTCATCATTAAAACATCTTGTGTCACTTTTTACATCTTAAAGAGCATATGCACCATGTAAAAAACTGGCAATATTTTTTATGTCATTGACCAATAGGTAGATGTGTGATATAAAACTGTACCCTATCAGACAACAAACTTATATCTGGATATATGAGATACTTATGTGTCAATGTATTTGAATATAAATTCTATTATTGATCAAGTCCTCTTTACCCAAATACAAAGCAAGAAAGTGAGTAGAAGAGAGACTTTTAAAAAGAGAAAGAAAAGGAAAAGTGTGGAGACTGATAAATACTCACAGGGGGAGAAATTAACTTGGAGATAATCATTGCATTTCACCGTCCCCTCCCCATAAATCCACAGGTAACACCATATGCCATAAATAGGCTATGTCCCCTTATCCTTTAAGAATTTAACTGAGATTTTTCTTTTGTCTTTTCTTTCTTTTCTTCCCTTCTTTCCCCTTGTTCAGTTGGGGTTTAATTCAGTTCTGCTAGAGGCTTTTCCAAGATAACGTTATTGAAGATGACCTTCCATGCAGTTGCTCAAGAGGTTACAGTCGGTCCCTATGGCTAGCCACTCCGTTACCAATCTGACTTAGTTTTACACTTCCTAGCACTCTCACACCAACTCCTTGTTTTCAGTCTCGATCCCCGAATTCTCAAATGATGCTTGTGTCCTTCTCTGTCCTGGTTTGCTTTCTGTTGCTGTGATGAAACACTAACGAAAACCATCTCAGGGAGAAATGATTTTATTTCAGCTCAGAGCTTGTAGTCCATCATCGAGGGAACTCAAGGCAGGAGGCTGGAAGGAAAAACTGAAGCAGATACCATGGAGGAATGCAGGTTACTGATGTACTACTCCTGGTTCTTCACTGGCTTTCTTATACAACCAGGGCCACTGGCTCCGGAGCTGGTAGTGTTCAGGGTGGTCTGGGCCCTAGGGTTTATATTGCTGTGATAAAACACCATGACCCAAAGCAACTTGGGGAGGAAAGGGTTTATTTGGTCTACATTTCCACATCACCATTCATTATTGAAATAAAATAGAACAGGAATACAAACAGGGCAGGGGACCCTGAAGGCAAGAGCTGATGCAGAGGGCATGGAGGGGTGCTGCTTATTGGCTTGGTCCTTCTAAGCTTGCTTAGTCTGCTTTCATACAACCTAGGACCACCAGACCAGGGGTGGCACCACCCACAGTTAGCTGGGTCCTTCCCGAAGCATCAATCACTAAATAAATGCCCTACATGCTTGTCTACAGTCTGATCATATAGAGGCATTTTCTCAATTGAGGCCCCTTCCTCTTTGATAATTCTAGCATGTGTAAGTTGGCATAAAACTGCCCAGCACAGATGCCCAGTTCCCTAATGCCTGCCTCTTTCCCTCTGTTCCTCTTAACTACTTCCAGGCTCTCAAATGCTTACTCCTGACTGACATGGGTATCAAATAGGGCTTTCCTTTTTGATCTTTATTGGAATGGGGTATTGGTACAAATAGGTACATGGAAAGACACTGGAAAGAGAATTGGGAATGTTGTTGGGGCTCATTTGGGACTTTGTGACAATCTCACTTGTTTGGAAACCTACTTTTGTCCAGTCACACATTTAGCACTATGGAGTTTGAATTGATCAAAAGGCTGGAAAGTCCCCATCAATGGTTCCGTTACCAAAAACGTCACTTACTTTGGGTATTTTTCTTTATATGGCAAACTAAATCAATGAAAAATTAAGCATCTATGCCAAATACTATGATGGTAAAACGGTTTGAATATGTGTCCCAAAGTTTAAGAATCCCTATGCCAAGTGCATAGGGATTTGGGAGTTCAGCCAAATGAGAGGTAAGGAGAGTCAATGTCATGGCCACATCACAGCACTGTGGTGAATGAAGTATTATGAAAGTGTCCATTCTTGCCACAGATGGCCCTCCTTGGTTATGGTGCATCACCAGATGTGGACTCTCAGTCTTGGAAACCCCACTTCCACAACTGACAAGCCAAACAGACCTCTACTGTTTATCAGTTGCTGCTGATGTAACAACACAAAATAAATAGGCTAAGACAGAAGGATTGAGAGGGGGAAACAGGTTTTGTGTTAAAGAGCTTAAACTAGACTGGGGAGATGGTATTCAGACAAGTGGCTGCTGAGTTCAGAGCCCCAGAATCCATGTAAAAGGTAGATGTGGCATCACCCTTCTTTAATCCCAGCACTCCCACAGCAGAACTGGAGGCAGAGGCAGAACAATCTCTGGAAGCTCCGGGGTCAGCTGCTGTGGTAAGTATAGCAGTGAACACGAGACCCTGTCTTGAGATTATCCTCTGACCTCCACAAATGCACTATGACTTGTGTGCACACCCACAAGTGAGGGGGGGGAGCATAAATCTCATTACGGTAGCAACTTGGAATCCTAGAAGTCCAGATTATCTCATCTCATACATCTTTTGATCCAGAACTAAACAAGTATGTGCATATAGAAAAATAAAATACCTAAAAGCTAGCAAATCAAAGTTCTTAATACATTGGCAGCTAAGAAATCTTTCTTGGGTTAAATGGTATCTGTTTACTTCACACTCCTGTGCAGAGACTTTGATGGTGAACTTAAAGAAAACAATTTACAGTCTGAGCATTTATCCCCCTGGCAGAAGATCTGGGCCGCCTTTCTGACTAAAGTAACAAGCTTTTACAAAAATATAGAGAAGATAATTTCTGAGAAATTTCACTGAGCTTTCTGAGCTATATACAAAAATGTAACAACAACAGCAACAAAAATCTGACAGATCTTGTTGGGTTTTGGAAGATAATAGCAGCTCCTGGTTCAGCTAAACTGTTTAAAATCCTTATGCTAGAATTCTCTTCCATGCTGAACAAGTGTGTGCATTTTCAGAGATATTCAGCTCCCCCCCCCCAATAAAACTGTTGGAGAATTGAAAAATAGTGCTTCTTGTGGGAGCCCGTTCTTGGGTTCCTCGTGGCTTTACCCAGCAGGTCCACATAGAGGATGATTAGACCACGGGCCTAAGTGCAGGTGTCTGGGATGGTCTGCACTTGGCTGTGCTGGGGGAGGAGGTCTTTTGCTCCACCCCTTGGCTTCTCTATAAAAACCCTGGGGCAGAGACAGTCGGGGCCCGGTTGGAAAAGGTTCCAGGTCCTCTCGAGGCTATCCTTTATTTTCTATCTGTTTATCTCCACAATATTCTCCGCAATAAATCCTTCTAATATTTCCTGCTGCTCGCACTCAAGAAAACTCTGGGGAACTGTGGGGGTGGTTGGGTAAACGCCCCACAGCTTCTTAGTCACAGCTCAAAATTAATTGTTCACCCTAGATTGAGGTGAATTTGCATGAATTTCTTTTCATTTTGGGCAAGCATAGTTATTATTTATTTCCAAAAAGTACTATGTCCCCCCTCATAAAAGCATGGAAGCGAGTTCAATCAGAAACTTTAATTTTCAGAATAAGCATCATCTTCATGGATTCATTTCCCCCACAACTGAGAAAACAGTTCATATTTTCTGTCAAGGCAGCAAATGTGGAGTTTTGATTGGACATGGAGGAAACAGTTCTGTTTCAAGATCTCATTAGAAGCCACCTGCTGCCTTAATAATGATAGCATAATTAAAACCCGATTCCCAAATTTGGTACAACTTAGAGGCTGTGGACAGAAAGAGAAAGCTGATTAAAGCCATCTAATTTGAGACTAAGGTAGCAATTTGTAGAGAGTGTGTCCTGAATGTGTTTGACAAATGAAATGGGAAAATGCCAAGGAGAATTTTAATCTGTGAAGGAAATGAACCCTATGACCCAGCCCATCTTCTCCAAGGCCTAGTATCACCAACTACACATCATCTCCTCCTGGTGAATGTTCCCTCTAATAAGAGATGCCTCTTAAATTTTTAATTTCATCCTAACCATTCTAATGATTTTCTAAGAATGTTTTCCTTTTATTTTTGGGAGAATTGAATTGGCTGTGTTCAAGATAATCATTTCAATAACAAAGATGTGGAGCTGATGCACAGGAAGAAATTAGGAATTAAGCAAGGGAATCATGGGAGAATGTGTTGTCCCTATTCAACAACTGCAGTTGAGATTCAATGAAGGCAACACTCTTTCTACGTTAGAGTGTCAGACTTTATCAATAGCACAGGAGCAATAATCAATGGATTGTCAAATCAGCTAGTGCAGTATTTATCAAGTGTAGAGCATTGCTGTTAGAGCTGTGTGAAGCAGGAAGAACCCCTCCCAGTAGCCCCGTGGCTTACTTTCCTTATAGGGGGTGTCCAGGTCATTCAGTAGAGCCATGTATCTATCTGATCCCCTTCATGGTCAGTAACTTCCACACCTCTATTGCCAACCTTACGGCCCACTCAGATCTGCAATCTGTCAGTTTGCTTTGGTTCCTATGTGAATCTCCAGTCCTATGGACTGGAGAAAGTGGACAGCCCCCGCCTACCCACCTGCTCCCCCACCCCAACACACAAACACACACACACACACACACACACACACACACACACACACACACACACACACACACACACCAGCTCTTCTCATTCTTCTGTGACTTTGCACACGCTGTTTTCTCTAAGGCCCCAGGAATCTCATCTCATCCCAAGGGGGTGGGGGAATCCATCTGCTTCATTGCTGGCACAGAAGTCTGCACATAATCCTCTCATTACAATAGTATATTAATAATGACAGCTAATGTTCATCAAGGGCTTAGTGTGTGCTAACCACTGGTGTAAGTGCTTTGCATAGGTGACATCATTTAACCCTCCCAACAAACTACGAGATAAAGAAACAGTCTCGTTTTGGAAAAGAGGGCACCTAAATTGCCCATGGCTCTGAAGGCAGCCTGGAGCACTCACACACTCTGCTCTTGAATAAGTCACACTGGCATGGCTTGGACTCTCCTACTCTGCTCGCTTGCTCCTGCGTGGTACTAAAACCCCACAGAGCATGCCTGATACATGTTTGTGTCCTGACACAGGGACCGTTCCTAGTACGTGCTCAACAAGTGTGTCTCATAGAAAACTGGTCTCAGACTCAGGAGAAGGGGACGATGCACAGTGGTGAGAGAGGCGGTCATTGTGCGTATAATTCCCAGCACAGTTTCCCTCCCCTCCTGTGTGGCATTCTGTGCAGACGTTGACAAAATGTGACCCAAACCATGTCCCAGGGAGGAAGATACCAAACCGACTTGCTGCTGGTGTTTCTGGAAGGCTCGTGTGCTTTTGATAATCTAGAGTCATTTTTCAGGTAACACATGTCAGGTGGGAACGGGCTATAGTAGAGGTGGTCTTGGCAGTTTCAATCACTGTCAGGAGCGAAATCCAGGGCAACTAACAGATATATATCCCCTGTCTCCTACTGGTGCTGTGAAAATTGATCTCTGAAATGCTTTGACTTGAGGTGAAAGTAGCTGTATATCACAAAAGCAGCCTTGCAAATATCCTTCCACCCAAAGTAAGTAACAATTCTCAATGGGTAAATAGGAGAGAGAACTTATCTTTATTTTATGCTCGTTGGCTATTGGAGTGGAGAGCAAAGCTAGGGGACCCATTTTATTTATGTTTGTGATTGCTCGCCCATCAGGATTCCTTCTTTATCTTGTACATAGTTCTGTGATTTCATGGACCATCGCTCTGCTCATCTTGGCCCATTCCCAGCTTTAATAAGGGCTGTAAGATGGGAGGTGATGCCTGAGGATGCCCCTGCCCTGAGCAGGTAGTTAATACATACTGAAAGGAAATGAAGGCATCTGGGACTCTTCCTTCCAGAAATGTCAGTTACTGTGCATGAGACTGAAGAACGGGCCTTGGAAGTCAGCTTTCCTTCAGATAATAATCCGTTTTCTCAACCACTGAGATTCCACAGGGGAAGAAATGGAGCTGAGTGTTGATAAGCAATCCACAGCCTAGATTAAATTTTACAAATTTGTGTGCCCATATTTTGGAGCTTATCCTCAACAGAGTCCAAAAGTAGACAGGGCAGCATTTAATAAGCACCTATCACAGGCAAGCCCTGGTATCAGGCTTTAAAGCATCTACCTAAGAAGACCCAGTTTCAGCACCGTATCTGGTCCTAGGTCAAGGCAAGTGTGGCGTTATCCCAGCAATACTGAAAATCCTTCTCCAGTAAGCTAAGTTTAATGTAATATTTCTTAAAATATGAAATTAATGCAGAACTCCAGGATGAACAAAATGTCAACATTTTAAATAAAGACAGGATCAGTCATGGGGCTGTGCCAAGCCATATTGGAGCCTGAGGCAAAAAGGAAAGTAAGTAATACTGATCTTGTCTTTATTTAAAATGCTGCACATTTGCTCCTGGTGCGAATTGTAACATTAATTTTGATTTTTTAAAAATTACTTTGAAATATAATTTCTCCTGACTCTGGATAGGTTTTAATGCCCAGAGTTGCCTATCAGGTCTCCCCCTTGCCCTGATCTCACCCAGCACAGCCTCAGCAAGCCCCATCTGCACACTGTTCGGTGTCCTCTCATATGATACCCACTGGTCTGTGCTTCACTAAGCCTCCCTTTACCTGCTCTCCTAGCGTCATAGTTTGCCCTCCAGTCACTGCCTCGAAGATAAGTTCTTGCCAGGAGGACAGGGGTCAGAGCAAACTCTGGTGGGGGGCGGGGGGGAATGCAGTTGCTAAAATTCAATGTTTTTGCAGAGTTATCCTAAGGATACTACAGGCATCTGGTCCATTGGAATTTGAGAATATAGTAACCAAGGAGGTGTCTGGGGTGCTAGACCGTGAGTCAAATTACATCACCTATCTTCGAGGCAGTGACTGGAGGGAATGAACAAGCTATGATGCGAGGAGGGCAGGTAAAGGGAGGCTTAGTGAAGCACAGACCAGTGGGTATCATCGGAGAGGACACCAAGCAATATGCAGGTGAGGCTTGCTGAGGCTTCGTGGAAAGGGAAGGCCGGCTCCCACATGCCAGAGCATATATACAACACCACACCTCGGAGCACCTTTTCTCTCTGGTATCTTATATGCCTCATTCTTTCACTGTTGGGTAGCAGTCTAGGATCTGGTTGCAGAATCCTGATGCAACCCATCAGGGTACGCTCCCCACATGGAGAAAGCCAATTTGTTTGACGAATCTATGTTAGATGAACTAACATGCAGCCATTCTCCTTCAGGGGATACGTGTTTCCCTGTAACTTCCCCCCAAGCACACTTTAATCCAGAACTGGGATCCCTGAAGTTGGAAATTCGCTGACTTTAGCAAGGCTGAGAATGGATGATGAGTTTAGTGTGTCCACCGCAAGATACCCCTCAACAAGAACAACATGCACTCTGTCCTGTGCTCTAGGGACAACAGACCCTTTAGAGCTGGTTCTTCCTAACAAGATTCGGAATCCGTACAAGACGCAGCACCAGGTTTTGTGGGAAGAAAAGAACAGAAACAATTATGGTGTTTTCTCCTCCTAGGAGGAGCTGTTAGGACGGAAACAGGATGAGACCGTCTTAAGTGATGGCGTTGCCGATGGAAACACCGAGGGCTGTGGTTTCGAGGGAGCGGGGGAGGAGAATCAGTGGTAACCCTGTAAAATTTCTAAGACCTGGAGTTAAACACTTGAAGCCTTTATCAGATAGTCCCTATGGTCTACATTTTGCTTTGCTGAGACAAGGTGGCATTGTGTAGCCAAGGATAACTCTCTGCTTTCTGTCTCCTGGTGAAGGAGAGACAATTACTACTGCTCCTGCATCCCGAGGGATTCTGATCTAACAAACTTATTTCTCTAAATGTTTGGTCGGATGCTCCTCTGTCATGCCCTCAGTCTGTCCCAGAAGTCACCCATTGCTCTGTTTGTGGCTTTCTTTCCGCTGTTTTTCTACAAGGGCAACTTCACTCATCTGCTGGGCTCATACTATTGGATGCCTACTCTGAGAAGCCCTATGGGCCCCTCCCCTCTAGTATTGTAGAAGTGATGCTATCCCCTGTGTTCTACAACATTCTCTTATGATTATCTTTCATATCAGAAATACAGCACCCACTGCATGTTAGTTTCCATTTGTTGTTAATATGACTCCCAGAAGCTCCGTGATTTATGATGAGTATCATAGATGGTATTCTCAACTTGACAGAATCTAGAATCACCAGTGAGACAAATCTCTGGGCACACCTGGTAGGGATTATCTAGTTTGTTACCCTCTGAGAATGTGAGGGATTATCTTGCTTACATTACTATGTAGGAAGATCCATCATGATCGTGGGCAGTGGATCCTAGTGTGTATAAAATGGAGAAATCTAGCTGAGCCCTAACATGCATTCATTCCCACCATACTCTGCTTCCTGATTGCAGATACAATGTGACCAACTGCTTCAAACTCCTGCTGTCTTGACTTCCTTGCCATGATAGACTTGAGCCTTAACCCAGAGTGAACCCTTTCTCCTTTAAGTTGCTCTGGTCAGAATGTTTTCATACAGCAGAGAAAGAAACTAAGACAACGGGGTTCTGCTTCAACACAACCAGTGTAAATTGAAAATACATTAAGTAAAATAGTACCCAGTTTTACTATCACTAGATTTGAGATACATTTTCAATTTGGTGATGCTTGTACTCACACAACAGAAGCTGTGCTTTGGATTATGGATTTGGCTCTTTCATGAGGGCAACCATATGTGCAGAGATTCCCCGCTCCCCAGTGATGCTGGGCACTGAACAGCAGCTCCCTTACCTCACACGTCCCAAGAAACAACCAATACTCTGTCAAGTATACTGTGATCCCTGGGGACCTGCAGAGATCAGCGTCAGTAACCCCATGCCAAAATCTGAGGATCCTCAAGTTCCATCCATAAAATGGCATCATGTGTGCCTGTAAGTCTCTGCATGTACTTTGAATCACATCTAGATTACTTATAAAGTCTAGCACAATGTAAATACCATATACAAGGTTGTCATAAAAGTTTTTATGCTATGTCAAAGAAAAAGCTATATGTGTTTTATACAGGTGCAATATTTTGTTTTTTTTTTTTTCTTTCTTCCTACCCCTCTGTGTTCTCATACTTAGTTCTCTTCTTTCACCTTATTTTTTTCTCAAATATTATAGATCCATGTTGGGCTGAATCCACTGATGGAAACCACAGTATGCAGGTCCCACTCTGTTCTGCTATATTCCATGTAGCTGAAACTCATATTTTTCACTTGCAATGGGCTCACTGGGCTGTGACCCTGTCACAGGTTGAGGAGCATCTGTCTACCTAACCTACCAATCTCACAGCTTGGTGACAAAGTCCAGTCTTCTGGATTTCCTGGGCTTATGGGAACTGAGACTAGCCAGCCTCAAGGCAAGACTGGCACACAGTGCTTACCTGGGAAAATTCCAAGCATCAGAGTCCCCATGTGGTTTCTTGAGAGTTTGTTACTTTTATACCATCATAAAACAAAAATTCTTATGCTTTCATAAGTTTAGGACTGTCATCCAACAGTACAATAGACTAAATAAAAGTCATTGATTAAACTAACCTATGGGGTTTTAGAAAAGGAAATTCATGACATGAATAATGTGAAAAAATGGTTATTTTCTGTCAAAAGGAGGTAGTACACCAAGAACCAATATTCCATAAACCCCAGCCAGGCATCTTTGGATGCACCTGTTTGCCCAACACCTAGACATTACTGAGACTTTCCATCACACCTTAACTCTGATTAACCAATATTGTCAGATTGCAAGGTCAAACTCTAACAAACAAATGAGACAAAGTCTGTATCTACTTTAGGATAAAAGCCAAATGAGCTCCCTCCCCTGATTTTCTTCTAGCCCTATTTGGGTTGTATTTTGCCCTCTTATGGAAAAAAAATTGCCAAGTTACTTTTGCTTTGTTTGTGCATTTTTGTATGGCACCAAAATTATTCATTTCCGACACGTTACAGAATTAAAAGCATAAAAGGGAGTTCAATTAGTTGTATTTTTTCTTAATCTACAGAAAGCAAGTTATTCACTGGTATCTATTTTCAGAATATTTGAGTGGAAAGAAAATCATGATTGGTTTGGAGTTTCACAAAATCAGATAACTCATCATAAACAGTGTTACTGTCAGAGGCACAAGATAGAATCATAGAAAATGTGTTAATAAATATTCTAAAATTTATTTTCAAACATTTATTTTCACACAAACACATGCACACACTCATACACACACTCACACACACATACACACACTCACACACACTCATAAGAAACCTGACAGTAGGAACAGGTTGTTAGGAATTAGCATCCCTTTTTAAATATGAATTTCAGTGTGAATATCAAAGTTAAGAATAAAACAAAACACAACAAAAAGCAGCTTGACTTTTAAAAATAACATTTTAGGTTCTCTCTTTGCTTCTTTCTCCCAAGTGTCAGAAGCCAAGGGCAAAATGTGTCTCTACTTGAGGTTTTCCATCATTTGTCACTGTTTTATTAGAATCTTAGCATTGTTTAAAACACCAATGTATTTTTTTTTCCTTTTGGCCATGAAAATGGATGTGTAAGTGCAGGAAGACCATGCATTGATTAGCATAATAATGGAAAATGCTCACAAAGCATTGGCTCATCTCGACTTCTCTGACCTTCAGCACTTCAGCTGGAGTTAGAACAGCTCTGGGTTTTCAGCCTTAGTATGCAAAGGTGGGTGGGGAATGGCATAATTTCTTGAAATCATTGCCCTCAGAGAGTGACAAGGTGTAAATTTCCAAAATGTTTGAAATTTCCATCCACCAGCTGAGTTCTGATACGTTGCGGAGTGTAGAACAGAACCCTAGTTAAGGATTTATCTCAGGCCCCGAGCCGGAGGCCGGTGAACGCCCGTGCTGTGAAGGTGAAAGGCACGGGGTCTCCAGAGCTAAAGGGCCATCCACATCAATTTGGAGGCAGCAAAGTGGCATCAGCCCTGGGAGAGCTATTTACACTCCC
The DNA here is from genome assembly GCF_007827085.1 of Peromyscus californicus insignis. Taxonomy (NCBI): domain Eukaryota; kingdom Metazoa; phylum Chordata; class Mammalia; order Rodentia; family Cricetidae; genus Peromyscus; species Peromyscus californicus. The sequence goes on from NW_026294525.1 coordinate 12,041,680, forward strand.
TTCCTGCCCAAGAATTATGGTGCTGTAACCAGGACGGAAGCAAGCGGAGTTGAAGGGGCTGCTCAGAAATATAATGGTCATTTATGGCTAAAGTACCCCCATAACAGTAGGTCCCTCGTTCTCATCTGCAGAACGCATGAAGAATTTGCAATGAAAGCTACGAACACACACAACATAGGCCCCCTGGAGACCTTCTGCAGCATGGCCATTCATATTAAAGCAAGAAATGGCATTCCCTTTGCTTAACCGATGGGATAAAACCAAGGGACCTTCTTCAATTCTGGCCTCACCCCATAAACACTGACAAAGAGGGCTCAATCCACCACTGACACCTGAAGCCTTATCATCTCACAAGCAAATCAAAGGAATGGGAAGAGAACGTGAAGGAAAATAATTAGACAACATTTATCATGCAATTCATGAGAGTGCTGTGTTTTGCAGCAAACATAAATTATAGTATTGCATTATCAAGATAATAATTTGTTTTTGTGACAAAAAAATCACACCATTATGTGTTGCATCTGTATTATTTTTTAAATTAGGCTTTTTAATTACAGAGATAAATTATGTATGTAAGGATCTCACTTTGAAAATTTTATACAACATGTCATCTAAGATCCTATTAAATGTTGGAATCTGTTCCTATCATATCTAACTGTTTTCTGGTATCAAGAATTAACTCTTTGCTAGGTGACTGAGACACCTCCCTTAAACATCCCCATTACCTGGAAACCCTTTCACCCAAGGATAATCCTGTTGAGGAATAATAAGAATAAGGACTATGCTGAGACACTTTGCTCAGTCTTGGTGTAGGGAGGAGGGGACTGGACCTGCCTCAACTGAATCTACCAGGCTGGGCTGATTCCCCAGGGGAAACCTTGCCCTGGAGGAGGTGGGAATGGGGGGGGTGGATTGAGGGGGAAGGCTGGGGGGCGGGAGGAGGGAGGACAGGGGAATCTGTGGCTGATATGTAAAATTAAATTAATTATAAAATAAAAATATTTTTTTAAAAAAAGAATAAGGACTCCTCTGGGTGACCTCATGAAGTTCAGCTTATGTTCCTTCCTTCGGGAAGGCTGTTCAAATTGTTGCAGAATTCTCTGTGTCTTGAGAGAAATCTGCTTCTCCCTCCCTAACAATTCCCTGAAGATTTATGGAAGCCAAAAACTGAAGCTGGTCTAAAGTCAAAGCTTACAATAGAACTTTCATCCAGTGCATATGGGGACACCAGAGCTTTGGGAGAGCATCACAAATGAGTCAAATTCCATCAGGGTGAACAACCAACTTCCTTGGGTCTCGGTTCCTTGTCTATGAAAGGATAATCCAAACCCCTGTGCAGCATGGGAGTTGAATGAGATAATGTTCTATAGGGCCAGTACCAAGCCTGGTGAAGAGCAAGTACTGGATGAGAAAGTCATCCCTCTTACTTTGTTTCAAAGCAATGACTGGAGACCAGCTTCCATCCGAAGCTCTTCTTTTGAGTTTCTTTCATTTCCAAATGGCCCACATCAGCCTCACGTCTGTGCTTGATGTTGTTTCTCAGGAGATAATGAGTTTAATAAGGCCCACTTTTGGAGCCAAGTCAGAAAAGACAATTTGGAAAAGTGTAAGCTCTGTGGCCAGTGAAGTGTCCTGAGCTATCCTTTCCACCATTCATTTGTTGCAGGCAGAGAAATGTCAAGTCCATCTACATCTCCCCATCTAGTCATAATTTGTTTCTGCAGCTGGGGATTCTGGGCCTTGAAGTCAGCAATGAATGGAACAAGGAGCAGTGATCTCAGCGAGTTTAAAAAAAGAGGGCATAGACTGCCTGCAAGGATAGAGCATTAGCTGTATAGCAAACACACACTTGCCCGATTTCTTACATAGTCTTTGCCAATTCTACATTTGAAATGTTTTCCTAAAGTTTTGAAAATGCATGTCTCCCTTTGAGGAATATAGAAATCTTAATGAGTTGATGAAATTCTTCTCCAGTTAACAACAACAACAACAAAAAAAAGAAATTTCTTCCTTTGTCATATCTTTTCCATTAAGCATAATCCCTCATAAATTAGTAAGATTAAGAGCAATTGTATTGTCAGAACCAGTGGAGAGAGAGAGAGAGATAAAGAGGAGATAATCTAGGGAAAACGTATGCTTTCCAGATCAAGTATGTGTGCATGGGAAAGGAGCTTAGATCACAAGACAGCAGAGTGTAATTGCAAGAAAAAGTGAATAAGATGTCAAGGCTGGGTGCAAAATAGTCTCATAGTTGATTTTCAAACAAGAGCAAAACATGAGATAGTGATTTCCAATGGAGATTTAGAACAGAATGGTCTGTTTGCCTCTGAGTTTCGTAAGAGAAAGCTAAGAGAGACTTCTTGGCCGTAAGAGAAGCCACAGTCAATGTCCTTCACCTGCAGAATTTCTGCACTATAAGAACCAGGGTTAAAATGGAATTCATGGGACTGGAGAGATGACCCAGCTGTTTAGGAGGGCTTGCTCACAACCGCCTGTAACTCCAGCCTTGGGGAATTTCAGGGCATTCAGAATTTCAGATTGCCCTTTTCTGGCTTCCATGGGTACCTGCAGTCATGTAGCACACACATACACACACACACACACACACACACACACACACACACACACACACGACTGGGGGGTGCCAATATATACATAAATAAAAATAAATCTTTAAAAAGGAGCTGTTGTACTTAGAGAAAAGGCTCAAAGAGTAGTCAGCTTTACCAGGGAATTAATAGAAGTTATACTCAGACACATAAATGATAATCCTGATTAAACTATGTCTCGGGAAGACCCATCCCCTCTCATTTTTGAAAGAAACACTATGTTCTCCAACTTGTACGAAGCAGGTGCACAATTAAATTGTTTTGCTATTGTGTGCTTAAGTATCTAAACAAGACAAAGACATAAAATAACATTTCAAGCCAAGCATGGTGGTTGAGGCAGGAGGATTGCCTTAAGTTTGAGACTATCAGCTCTACATTCTAGCTCAGTCTGGGTTACAGTGTAAGACCCTGTCTCAAAAAAGATCCAAAGAAAAAGTAAATAGGTAGATGGATGGATAGATAGATAGCAGACCAAGACAGATAGATAATAGATTAAAAAAATTTAAGCCACCAAAATGATAAAAGTTCAAATCAATAATTGACTGTAGCATGTTAGCAGCTAACCTCCTTCCCTGTCCTCTTTGAAAGCCCACAGCAGAGCCGTCTGCCCCTCCTCTGACTTCCACGATAACTGGCTTACTGTCTTATACTTTTCTTATCTGTAATATGGACACAAGTAGAAGCTGGATGCCATGTGGACTTGTACTTTCTTCAAGCTGGGGGTAGGTTTCACATCTTCAAGTCATCAGAAAAATCATCAAAACAGTATTATTTGGAGTCACAAACTACTATATGCATATTTTGTGGCTACCTTTGAAAATAACATAAATTCAGATTTCAAGGTCCACAAAGAGCTTGAATGGACTCAGCCACAGTGCCCTGTCTGGTATGGCTTTTGTACCATGAGAGGAAGGTTAAGTAGATATGGTAAAAAAAAAAAAATAGACTATAAACCCTGATAATATGCAGGTGACTTCTGGCTGAGAAAAAAAATACAGGCTTTAGGGTCAGATCCACACCCTCTGTCCAATCCTCAGAAGGTTAACCAGCCTCAATATTCAGGTATGCAAACAAACGAAGACTCCCCACCACCCCCTTGGTATAGATGATGAGTGGTCTCCTCTATGGTACATGCAATGAACATCTCTGGCATCCCACCCTCTCCCTGCCACCACCCAGGGAGATCCTCTCCTTTCACTCCCGAAGGGAAGCATTCCCGAAACTCCCCCTTGAATCCATTTTAGAATTAATAACTCTTCGGTTTTCTCAATACAGCTTCCCTTTGTAGATGCAGTGAGGCTGATGGTTCCTGCATCTATATGTCTAATGTGACTTCTGTGTGTTCTTCAGAGAGCGTTCATAGTTCCATTGGGACAGCCCAGGAGCACTTACTAAGAAATTAGTATGTCTTCCTTTCTAAAGCTGGGAACACAGGGTCAAAGAACACCATAGAACCAGGAGATCTTTTCCCACTGTGAATACTTTGAGCTGTCACCAAATTCTTGTAGCCACCGAGGTCATATGGAATTCTGATGACCCATTTTCCCTCTTCTGTTCTGCCATATCCTTCAGCTCCAATCTATCACCCTGCTTTTCTGCCAAGCTGGTCCCTCTTGGAATAGCATTCCCTGATCCATCCTCCTGCAACCCAGCTGTGGTCATACCATTCCCCTGGTAGCAAACTTTCCAGAATGCTCAAATTAAATGCAAATCCTGAGCTAACCCTGTGTCAAAGGCCTCTAACAACTTTTGGCCAGACTCCTTTTCAATCTGCTTTCCTTCTGAGCTCTACCTAAACATGACTGTCATCTTTCTCAGCCATGGTATCCCTTGCCTCCCACTATCTCCTCCTGTCCTAAACCAGCCTGCTGCCCTAAAACGCTCTTTGTTCCAACATGACCCAAGCCTGCCTTTGCTTCAGGATTCTGATTAACACCAACACCTCAGGGAAGCATCCCAGGCAGTTGGAACTCTTGGTAAGTCATTCCGTTCTCTGCATCACACGACACCTGGCTTGCTCTCTGGCAGGATTTCTCCTCTTTGTTCTTAGACTGCAATGCTGTGTCTGGATGTTGTATAATGGGAACACTCCATGGCAGAGAGACTTCAATCTTATTCCTGTTGGTTCTGGGTTGGGTAACCCTTGGCTAGTCATCCAGTTTCTTGCCTCAGTTTCCTTATGGGTAAAATGCCCAACATATCACTTCCTGAGGGATTTAATGAGGTAATGCATGTAAAGAATTTGGTATAGAATCTACCAGACAAAGGTTATTTTTTTTCTATTTCCCTTAAAATGTAGGGTATCTTCACTTCCCTGATGATAATCAAGCAACTAAGGAAAGACTTGTATTTCATGAATGAGTAAATAATCCCTGAAAAGGTCTTAAAGTACACATTCAAAACAAAACAAACAACAACAACAACACACACAATTTTTCCTCATGAACTAAGATAATAATGAGCTATTATTCAAATACACATAGAATATTATATTAGTCAAATACACATGGATGCAAGAGGACAGGCTGAAAATTGAATAGCTGTAGATACAGAACATTGAAAATCAGCTAAGAGTATCGTGTAGATAAATGAAAGGATAATAATCCCTTCAAATTTCTTGAGCTCGCTCATTAATGTAAGATTTGAGTAAGTGAAATAATGAAATGCGATATGACCTTGACAAAAGAAATTGGCCACCAAATTGATCAAAGCACTTCTTCATTGGTAGGATCCAGAAAAAAAGACAAGTCATGTGCTGAGTTTCCAGTGGTTATATGATGCCCTAAAGATCAGAATGTTGCTCAGACTCAGTGGGGAGCCTTGATGGCTATTGTCCCACAGATGAGAACCTCAATTTTCAGCCTAAGGGGTCCTTTAAGGAGGGACACTGTGGTCTTGTGGTTCCTTGAATTATTTACACTCGTTGCCAGAAGAAACTGAGGTACATTGAAGAGTTTGACACAGACTTACAAAGAACTATTATTATTCTCTTAAAAACACAGGTAATTATTTCTGTAGTTAGGACTGTCTTAGCCAACATCAACCTGGGGGCGGTGGGGGGGAAGGGGAATCTAAAGACTAGTGCATTAATATACTGGAAGAGCAAAACTATAACCCAGAATTCTAAATATGCACTGAGTTGTGTGATTCTATCTGTTTTCATAGTCGACCTTGTAAATTAAAATTTCACACATTCACGTTTTCTAATATTTAAGTTTACTTCAGAAATTCTTTGATTTGTTTTTATTCACCGTTTACCACTGCTGGCCAGGAAGGTCTAAAAAGCCTGATGGTGTGTCTTTTGGATCTGTAGAGAAACCAGAAATAGATGTGAACTCCTGAGGAAACTTGTGGTTACTTCACTTTCAGGAATTTCTCCTTAAATAACTGCTTCATGTGTGACTGATAAGAGTAAGGGCTCTTGAAAGGGGGTGAGGGGCATTTCAAGGTCAGGTAGAAACCTGGTACACGGGAAACTCCCACAAGTCTACAAGGATGACCCCAGCTAAGACTCCTAGAAATAGGGGATACACAGCCTGAACTGGCCATCTCCGGTGACCAGCAAGACTTCAAGGGGAGGGACTGGGAAACCAACTCAGCCACACAGCCTTAGACCTACAGTCTGTCCTGCCTATGGGATATGCTGGGGTAAAGGTGGCACAGAGATTGTGGGAGTGGTCAACCAATGACTTGTCCAGCCAGAGAACTATGGCATGAGAGTGAGCCTATCCCTGACACTGTTTGGAGTGCCAGGACCCAGAGGCTGGATGGCTCAGAGACCTAGCATAGAACCAAACACGCCTAGAGGAAAAAAAATTGTCAATGTAATGATGCCTAACTATATTCTGCTGTACTCATAGATTGGTGCCTAGACCAATCGTCATCAGAGAGGCTTTATCTAGTAACTGATGGAAACAGATGCAGCTAAACATTAGGCTATACTCTAGGAATCCTGCTGAAGAGAGTGAAGAAAGATTATAGGAGCCAGAGGGGTCAAGGACCTCATAAGAAAACCCACAGAATCAGCTAACCTGGCTCATAAGAACTCACAGAGACTGAACCAACAACCAAGGAACCTGCATGGGACTGACCTAGGCTCTCTGCATATATGCATATATGCTTGGTTTTCTTGTAGGACTCCTAACGGTGGGATCAGGGGCTGTCTCTGACTCTTTTGCTGGCTTTTGGAACCCTATTCCTCATATTGGGTCGCCTTGCTCAGCCTTAACACATGGGGAGGTGCTTAGTCTTACTGCAACTTGGTATGCCATGCTTTGTTGCTACCCATGGGAGACCTGGAGACCTGCCCTTTTCTGAATAGAAAGGAGGAGGAGTGGATTGGGGTTGGGGGACAGAGGGAAGGTGGGAGGAAGCAAGTGAGAGGAAAGAAGGAGGAGAAACCGGATGTAAAACAAATATATAAGAAAAAAGAGTAAGGGCCTCTCTGGGAGGATAGGAGAAGTGCTAAGCTTTAGAAATAGCATGACTTGGGAGCTAGTTGCCAAGATTACAGAACTGCCTGTCATGATTATATCTTTAGATCACAACATAGTTTAGACTCAGTGGGGAGCCTTGATGGCTGTGGTCCTGCACATGAGGACCTCAACCTTCATCCAAATGGATTCTTTTATGAGACTCTGTGGTCCAATGGATCCTTGGATTATTTACAGTCAGTCCTTGCCAGAAGAAATTGAGGCACATCAAAGAGTTTGATACAGATATACAAAGAGCCACTATTTCTTGGCCAATGGTTATGAAGTGAAATGGTCATAGGTGAAGCTCCTTCTGTGGGAAAATGGCATTGCTCCCAGAAACATCCAACAGCAAAGAAGAAAATAAAATAAGAATAACTGATTCATTTTGTCTTCTAGGAAGAGTCAGTGGGCCATGGTACGAAAGAACCAAATTATATGTCAGAAGAAATACAGTCTAAGAGATACAGTATACCTGAAAGCCAAGTTCCTGAGTGCATACTAAACCTGGGACATGCTAAGTGTTGAATTTGGAAAGACCACTTGGTCATCAAAGCCTACAGGGTAGCATCTGATTAAAAAGGGGGAAACTGAAACTAGGCGGGATCATTTGTCCAAGGCCAGAGTTTAAATTGAAATGGAGTAGTCATCTATTCCTACCCTGCTTGTTGGCGCATATGTAACCATTAGTAAACACTAAGTGTATGTATAATTATGAAATAAAGGCCGTGTGTTCCTTTCAAATTGACTGGGTGAAAGAGAAGAACCTTTTTTTTTTCCTGTGGTTCTAATCCAGGTTGTTTATATTCACAGCTTTTTCTCAAGAAATCAAATCTCCAATGTGGAGAACTGTTAGTCGCGAGGACAAAACATTTTGGAAATGCAGCTTGTTTTGTAGAACAGGAGATGTGATAATTTATTCCGTTGTATCAAAATATAATAACGCCGGAGCCAACTCTGGTATTAAAATCACACTCTACCCAAAGGGGAGAAAGACAAGCTGAGGAGCAGTTCAAATTGAATTTCAGCCCTGTGTTATGGTGCTTAACAAACTCTGAAAGTCATCAAGCACAGGACTTTGATCTTAATCATGCATCCTTGTGCCTAAAAATACTTGCTGATGATTCTTAGCACAGTTAGAGATGCCTCTCGAAAAATACTGAGAACTCTTGCTAAGTGTTCACATGCCCTGATCAATGCTTACTCCATTAGTAAGTGAGACTCCTGTTTATTGGAAATGGTCGTCGGCAGGGTGTAGATTCTGTCCCTTTTTCTTATTAGAGGCCCTGAAATGGTGAACATTTTCTCCTTCTGTATTTAAAAAGCAGAGAAGCAAACGTTTGAAACGCAGCTAAAGTAATCCCCCCTCCATGTTCTATGCAGATAACAATACCTTCATAATTAAAGGACTATTATTACTATTTAATTGTCTGTTTCATTGTTTAATGAATAGGAACTAGTTAATTATGGTGATGGGGAAAGACAAAGGACACTTTTCAAATGGGGGATGCAAAGCTCTAGTTTTCACAATGTGGGCTGCAAACTGCTTTATGCATACTTCTGAGCATCAGAACCTAGATTCACACATCCTTGTCAAATTATGAATCCCTTTCAACATGATTTGAAAATGTGTTCAAGTGGGACTTTTTTAATCAAGTTTTGCATATTTAAATGATATCACATTTATCCCTTGAAGGTTGGAAGGGGCTGTTTTGGATTTATTCACCAAACATGCTAAGAGTCAAAGGTCAGGGCATCTTTTCTAAGGACTTGAGCAGCGAGGGCAGCTTTCAGGCAACTGAGGTCTAGGACCCACAGAATATCCTCACAGAACAAGATGCATGGAACACTGATACACTTGTCCCGGCAGCAGTCTACCCTAGAGCTTACTTACTTGCCACTAACCTTGTTGAGAAACAATTTCTTGCTTTTCCTACCATCAATAACACGGCGATATTTGTGTGCTTTAACGGCTGTAGGTACCATATTGAGTGGCACCTTCTCCACAAAGGGCTTTCTTTCTTTGAAATGCATTTTTATGTTTTCCCTTTTGTTCACATTGTAGCCCATGAAACACATCATTTACCTATTGGTTAATTTTATTCATTTTGGAAACAAAAAGGTTGAACAGCCTGACTTGATCTGTGGTGCAGATGTCTCACTAAGACTTTTAGAAAACATGAACAGTTACACATCAGAGTCATCACCAACTTCGATGGTAGATGCTAACACTTGGCCAAAGTAACAGACAGGGAACTAGGGATATTGGAGTGACCACTCTGAGCTCAATAATCGACATGTAGAGAGCCGTTAAGAGACATTTTGTACAAGACTATGCTCATATGATTACCGTAGCCAGTATTCACAGAGCCCTAGTAATTTTCCAAACACTATACTGAAAGCTGTCCTAAGCTGTCTCCTTTAACACTCGTGGCAACTGTGGGTGCTATTGCTCCCCCAATTTGCAGCAACCCTAACGAGGTTGCTGAGTGTTGGACTTCAAGTCACACACTTCATAGGCCTAAGAGCTGGCATTTGAACAGATCTTGAGGTTCAAAACTCCAGAAATTTCAAAACAGGTCTTAATATAATTTTTTTCCAGATAGACATTCAACTCTGGGTAGATGTATACTAACTGAATTTTTTCTTATTGAATTTAAAGTTTGTATCAGATACACAAGGTCATTTCTGGCTAAGAGATGAGGAGAGCAGGTGGTGCTTCTGAAAGATACTTAGTGGGAAAAAAGGTCTTTTCATTATACAGGAGAGAATAAATTCCATGAGAAGACATTGTCCTTCTCAAGTTTTGTTTGCCTTTGTGACACATTAGCAATGTCACCAATGTATGTAAACACCAAGCTTGTCATCCTCTGTCCTCTGCCAAGGCTGACATGCCAACACATACATTCTACTGTTCTCACTGTGGAACTGAAAATAACAGAAATCAGGCTCACCAGATGCATCGAATCTCCAAAGTGAGTAAATGCCAAAAAAAGGTGGGGAGGGGGTTGGAGAAACTCCAGCACTAGTAGCAAACACTTATTAACCAGCATTCCTTAATAAGAGTCCTGCATACCATCAGTGTCACTAATGTGAACTTCTTCACTTAGAAGCAGCATCACATAGGACATATCTGAAAAATCTGGTCACTAATATTGACCTCCGTAGGTTTTCCATCTGACATTTTTCTGGAACCAGCCCACACTTGTGCTTAATATTGATTTTAATACGTCACCTTGCAGTTCAAAACTTTGGTATCATGTCATTATGTGTAGTGGAAAGTATTAAACTAGAGGTTTCATATCGATTGAGTTCCACTTCTGCCAAAAATGCCAGGTGTAGGAAGTGCATTTCTATCTGTTTATTCCATCTGCAGTGACCCTGTTCTGTTGTCCAGCATGAAATAAATCAGCAGCGATGCATCTGGAAATTCCTCATGTCTGAAATGGGAGAACTAGCCTTTATGGATTTCTTCAGGGATCTGAGGATTAAACTACAGTTATGATGGCCTACTGGGCAATCATGCTACTGTAAGAACTCTCATTCCCTAGCATTGGTATAACTTTGATTATACCACAAAGCTCAGTGTATCCCACATACAACTTAAGCAGACAAAATGAGTGAACAAATCAGAACTAGGTTAAATTTATGGGGGCACTGAGGCATTAACTAACATATTTGTTTCATGAAACCATTAAGTTTTAATGAAAATATATGTTCCCTAAAAGTAGTTCTAATTATAGCTATTTTTGTAATCTAGTCTTACCATCCATGCCAGATTAGTTCACATATGCCATCCAAGATGTAGGAACATTGACTCTTGTCAACTCAAGAATTCCTCTTAGACATCAAGGTCCACATTCCTACTGCTGCGTCTTTATTTCTTTGATTATCATAAGTAGCTTGGTGGGAACCATCGTTAATAGCCAGCAGCCTCCTCAAACACAATTCAGTTTGTTAAGAATAGGTGGGAAAGCAGCTCAGTGCAAAGGGTGGGCCTCAGTGCTATGCTGTGCCTGTAAGATATTGACAAGAGTGCCAGATGCCGAGGCTACATGTGGGCATTGGCTTAGGAACAGAATAGCTTCCCAAATTCAGCCACGTTCAATGCATGCAGTTGGGGGTAATGTAATTCCTTAAGGGTCCAGGCAGAGCAAGACAAGCAAGTTCTTGGTACTCCAGGTGTTGCCTGGATTTGTAAAGTTCCTTCTATCCTTTTAATGATTTTTACTCAAATGAAAGCATTGTCTCATCATTCTGTTTCCAAGGAACAAAGTCATGCATTTGGAATAAAAAACAACTTGGCTGATTTTAGGTTATATGATTTTTATAATGAAGATACTTACTGCCCAAAGACTGTTTTTCTGAAAGAGGTAAAGTTGAAGATGGAGATAGTGGGAGATTTAGAAAACTAGGCATTAGAGTTGAGTAAGAAACAGTCAGCCTAAAGGAAGAAAGCTACCAAGACAAACATCACAGCCAAGTAAGGTAAGTATTAACGTGGATATTCACTGGATGATGAGAAAGGTGTGGCAGAGGTGTACCATGATCCCATTAGCATCCCTTTCCTTATGTGCCTGAGGTCCCCAACATAATGAATACGATAATGAAGAATATATAACTACAAAGAATGGTCTCTGGCTTCGGTACTTTATAATTTATCTGTAGCCTACCTCCTCTTTCTTACTTTTTTTCTCTAGTATGTAGATATGAAATTCATTAGAAGATGGCGTCATTAATGGTTTGGGCAATAGGCTATATTGGCTATGAAGGAAAGGAGAATATTCTATGACTTCAGAAGAGGAGAATTATCTAAAGCAATGTATATGATGAAAGCAGCCAGCCCTAAACACTATGCTAGATGGCATTCTTGTATTGAGGTACAAAATGATGTTGGTACGGGCAAGAAGGAGGAACTAAAGAAATCAGGTAGGAAATTTTTGATGGCAGTAATTATCATGGTAAAATAGAAATCTTGATATTTTTGCAAACCGTTTGGATATGACACAACTAGGTTCCCATGTGGACCCAACATTTTCTTTCCTCAGTTCTAGTCATTATTAAGTTGGTCCAGTGACTTCAAAAAGGTGTTAGCCAACCTACAAGGACAATTAAAAACAAAAAGAAAGGCAATATTGGCAGAAAAATAACAACAAAAAAGCTTTTATAATTGAAGGATACAGAATGTATTCTTCATTGGGTACCATGAAGACAAAGTAGGATAGACAAAGAGTAAACCCAATCTAGGTCCCTCTAAATAAAAGAATAAAAAGTAAGAATGAAGACACAATACAAAGGAAACATAGTAAGAAAAGTCAAAATAATAGAGCCTGTGCAAAAGTAAATGGAAGTGTCATAATTTTTATTGACACTCTTCTTTCATGTTTGAAGATATCATTGTGTTGTCTATGACTCCCACTCTTTTTGATTTATATATTATGTATATATAAATTCTTTGTACAATTTACTTCAGATTATTGTATTTTATCCACTTATCATAGGAGTATTTAATCCTCAATAAAGGTGAAAAAGAATAGAATTAATAGAGTAACATTGATGGTGTACATATAGACACACTCAAAAACATTCTGTTTAGAAGAGATCAAATGTAGTGGAGTAAGTATGCTACATCAGAAGATGGACTGTGGGCTAGAAGGATTGCTCAGTGGTTAGGAGCTCTTGCTATACAGTCATGAGGTTTGGAGTTTAGGTCTCACCATCTATGTAAAATGTTGTGCACATATCTGCTACCCCAGTTCCAAGGGATCAGTCCAGGAACATGGCTGAGGCTTGCTGGCTTCCAGCCTAGCCAAGAAAAGACAAGCTTTAGTTTCAAGGGAAAAAATCCCAACCCAAAGTAATAGGTGGAGAATGATAGAGAAGGACACCCAACACCTTTTTCTGGTCTCAGTGCAAGAATACAGGTGTATCCACCAGCACACAGATACACATATGCACAAACAGAGACACATACACAGATGCACATACATTCTCACACACATAGGTGCACACACACACACACACACACACACACACACACACACACACACAGCCATTGTACATGTAGCAGAATAGTAATATGTTTTCACCCAGGGCTCATAATTTAGCTAGTCACAGATTCTTGGCTTTATTGACAGTATTAAGTATGGGTTCCATCTCATGGAACAGGCCTTAAATCAGAATTTAAAAAGTGGTTTAAATTTCTTTTACAAAATAAACGGGAGATGGTAATGTTATACACAAGCACATATGCATCAATTCCACTCACTCATACCTGTAGCCTCTTAGAATCTTTTAGCCCCTGAGTGAATGCTTTTTAATGCTGAAGATGAAAGCATTCTATATAGATAATGACTTCAATGGGTGTACATTCATATAAATTGCAAAGAAGAAATAATAAAAGCAATATCCAGAGGCTTATAGACTCTCAGACCATGCGAAATTTAGTGAGGTTTGAAATTTAAAATTTCAATTTTAAAGAAAAACTAAAAGGACCAAGATCCAGCCACCAAAAACTTCTAAGAACCAAAAAGCAATGATTATTTTCCATTTCTAGAAACATTTCTTAGATCTTTCTATATTAGACAATGCTCACAGTTTATAAGGAAACTAACACTTTAAAAAGGAATCTTTGCAATATTGCAAAGATAAATGTGTTCTTTTGCAAAAAGCAGACCTTCCTGAATGTATTTTCAATGAGTGTGTGCAGGTGTGTGCTTGTGTATGAGATTGTGCATGCATGTATGCTTGCATGTGTGCACGCATAGTTTCTGGAGTTGGGGGGCGGTCATAATGCAGCTCTTCCACCTTGCGTGTCAGGCAAACGCTTTGATGCTTTTCTTGCTCCTGGGATGTTACCAAGCTTTCAAACTCTTACTTAGGTGATGTGAAGGAAAAAAAAAAAACGTTATCTATACCCTCTCATGGCTGTCCTTGTAATGCACAACACAGACCATCACTTAAGATTTAAGGGCCCATAAAATAGAAAGCTTGCTTAACCCCTTGACTGCACAATGCGTGCAAGGCAGCCCTGTGATATTGGAGTTTTATGAGTGCCGAGAGCTGAGATGTGTAAAGCCTCAGCCACATGTACTCATTCTGTTATGGTAACCCAGGTCAGAAGCAGCATAGGGTTTTTTTTTTTTTTTCAGCTATTTCTATTTTCTTTGTCTTCAAGTCAGTCTGTTCCTAGAAATCTGTTTTGGAAATCATGTAATGCCTGCAAACAAACAAAATATAGTAATTCAATAAATTATTGAAAGGAAATAGAAAATACATATGTTCTTTTATTGACCAAAATACAAATGAGCATGGCACATTTTCAAATAATTGAGGAAAGTCAGACCTAGTGATAGATTTCCCTTAAAAGGCATGTACAACAGTGAACAGGTCTGAACATGAAGCAAAAATTAATCTCTTCAGACACTGTATGGCATCCATGCATTTGCCAGAAGAAGCCAAAAACAGAGATAGCAAGAATGTTAACCATTCAAGCCCACAAGGGGTGTTATAGAGAAAGAAAGAGAACTGACACTGGAAGAATGTTCAGAGTGGAATCATGAGCAAGAGTGAACCAGACTCTCCGAGTGTCTCCTGCAAACAGAACCGGGGACAGATCTTAGAACACTGTCTGCTCCGTGGACTTAGAGCTTGATGTGTATAACCTGAGGCTAGGTATTATCATTTCATATGTTTTTATTCATTTCAAGAATCATTTCTTCTATCAAGAGTATGCAGTGATTAAGAGACAGTGATGAACTGTTTGCATTCTTACAAAAGGGGTGTGGAAACAGTGAGAGCAATCATAATAAAAAAAAAACAGAAAGGAAGCATGGCTGGACTTGGAGAATGCTCATTTACAGCTTAAGTAAGAGTCTAACATATCCCATTATTTGTCTTTTCCAGCATTTCTACACAGTAGATATAGCATCAGAGAAAACTGAAGCCCAGAATGGCAGGGGATCTTTCTAAGGTCACACAGCCTGTAAGTAATCTGCAGAGCTGGGGCTAAGCACTATAGTTCTTATTCCAAGTTTGGGTTCCATTCCAGATCATCAGGTGGTGAATGTGTGTTATTAGACATGTGACACTCCACTGTCCCCTCAGGAGAATCACTGCCAGGTTATGAAGGAGAAGCAAAGAAGGGAAGAAGGGAGGGAAAAAGAGACAGGAAAGCACAGAAGTACCAGGAAAGTAGGGACAGAAAAAGGACACAAGGGAAGGAACGATGTATAGAGAAATCTGAATTCAGAACATCAGTGGAGCTCAATTATTACAGTGCTTGCCTTAGTACGCACTAAGGTTTGACCCCCCAAATACTGAATAAAACTCTATGTAATAGTGAACTCCTGTAATCTTATGCTTATGGGGTGGAGAGGAGGATCAGAAATTGAAAAATATCATCTTTAGCTACATAATGAGTTTGAGACCAACACTGGCTACATGAGATCCAGAATGAAACAGAGAAAGAGGGAGATAGAGGTATGATTACAAGGATAACTCGAGCCCCCTCCATTATGCCCCATGAATCAAAGCTCCCAAGACCCATCAAGTCTATAGTGCTCCTCAGTCTGGCTAATTTTGTATTTATGTCATCTCCTAAAATACCCTCCCAAAATAAGACAGTGTTATGATGGAGAAATGGGAGAATGAAAAAGAAGGATTAAATGAAATATGGAACAAGGGGAAGGGTAGATAAAGGAATACAGGGAAGAGTAACAAACATTGAAAGCCTTTTGGAAAAGCCATATGGAAACATACTACTGTAGAAACTTCCTTAGATATATTCTAATACACATAAATATATGTGTACTAGTTTAATTTAGTTAAATATGTATGTATTTAATTTAAATTGGATTACCCTATTACAAATAAAATACCCAGTATCAGTAACCTCTTTTTGAGTTTTTTACCAATGGGGTCCCACAGACTACCCAAACATTACAAGCTATTGGCTACTTTCCACAACTTGAAGAGAAGACCCTGTTGCTGAAGACACCACATACTCGAGCTGTAGAACAAGAAGAAATCAAGCTGGTACTCAACTTGACCCTTCATCCCTACTGGATAGCTTTTATAGTGCTGAAAGGTGTTATGCATGTTACCAGAGGAGAAAAGTAATAATCAGTCCTACCCATCTATGAACCATGCAAGCTAAAATAATGACCTGCCTGCCAAGATATGCCTACAGTGTAATACTGGCATAAAATTATGGGGGTAACCAACCACTTTTTAAATTCTGATTTAAGGCCTGTTCCATGAGATGGAACCCATACTTAATACTGTCAATAAAGCCAAGAACCTGTGACTAGCTAAATTATGAGCCCTAGGTGAAAACATATTACTATTCTGCTACATGAACATATTAACAAAGCGATTCCTAATGATTTATTGCTATACTCATAGATCAGCTTCCTCTTACAATAGATGTCAGTTAACACAGAGACCCACAACTGCAGAGAATAGGAGACTGGTGTGCTTTACCCTAAATGGGATGTCTGTATCACAGGCATCACCAAAGGTGGTGGATGACTTCAAGGAAGCAGTGTGTCCCAGACACAACAGGACAAATATGAACTCACAAGTGTGACACACACAAGACTTATACAATCTCAAGCCAAACAAAAACCCAGCATGGAGGAGGGGAGGGGGCCATGACATCTCACCCCTAGCTGAGGAGCTATTGGCATTTTATTGCTTCATGGAGAAAGTCGGTAATTAGACATTAGAAACTGTACCCCATGGGAAGAGAAGGAGGGAGGGAGGGAAGAAGGAAGTCAGGAGTGGGGAGGGAGAGAGTGCATAAATTGGGTAGATAGAGAAGTAGTGGTGTTAGAATTAACTGGGGAGTGGAATGAATATGACCAACTATATTGGGTAACACTTTTAAAGATTAAATAAAAGCATTGGAAAATTGTTTACCCCCCACGACTCAGACCCCAGAACGTCTTATGGGAGCATTCTTTGACAAATCTGAGGTGGGCAGGGTGCTTTAGTCTGATCTTATCTCTATTTATCAATGCATTCCATTTGTGTTTTCCCCCACAGTGTTTTATATCTCGCCCTGCAACTCAGTTGCTGAGGGTGACATGTAAACTCTGCCAAAACTTTCACAATACGTACTGTTGTTGTGATGTGCAAGAGCCCCACAGCCTAAATTTTAGTGTTTTCAAAAAGAAAGTATCAATTGTTAAAAGGTTGTGATTCCCACAGCCTGTCCATAATAATCATAAGCCTTGATCACACAAAGTAACTGATGCATACAAAAATTGAATAATTTACTTTTATTTGTTTATTATTTAATAAATCCATAACTAAAATTAGAAGCTGTACAATGCAATATTAATGCAGGAAACTTTTAAATATAATAAAACACTGAAAACTCATTTTATCGCAAAGATTTTAATGAAGGGAATATGCATGCCCTGGTTTTTATTAAATAGATAGCAGCATGCTGTGAAGATTGGAATCCATCTTAGAAAAAAATGAATTAAATTTGGGATGACGAGTTCTTATTCTGGAAAGTGTCCTACTTTAGGTCCCCACACAGCACACTGAAGAAAGTATTTAGAAATGATAACTTTGAGTTAGGTGTATGGCAATACAGTCAAGTTCTGTTGTCTTTATGACTAGTGTAGCATTGCTTGGAAGGCGTGGCCAGCTTCTTTGTCTTAAAGAACAGAACTAAAGAGAATTTTTCCCTGTTCCTGGATCACCTTTGAATAAGAAGGAGCTGACTTCTGACTGGAACCAATAACATGACCAGAAAGTTCTAGAAAGTTTCCTTAGCTTCCCTGGTTCCACTTTACGATTTCACGGAGCAGGTCTGTGAAAGATGTAAGAGCAACTACCAGTTTAACTAAGCCTGTATCAGCATGTTCTGATTTCCAGATCCACATTTATCAACATCATCCCTATGCATGTGACACTCAAGACCACTGAGCAGATAGGCTCTCTGTGGGAGTCATGTGTGACACTGGAGGACCAAGTCTTTTATATATGGAGAGGTAACAAGGCTGGAAATTTCCAGAACTGGGGTCTTCTTGAGGATCACCTGGCTCTTTAAATCGTTTGAGTTTTGCTACAAATAGTTGGCCACAAAGCAAACTCTAAACTGGACACCTGAGACAGACGAGGAGACACAGCATTCATTGTTCCTCTTAAACCAAAGATCTACAGAAGCAATTCTCCCCGTGCTTTCCTGTTGGTTCTCTTCAGTTCACTACATGCAGGGCCTTCTTGAAACACAATGGAACACTGTTCTGCTAGACTGAAAATTGAACTAAAATGCTTTCAAAGTTCAAGTTGTTGGCTTCATAACCAAGATATAGGAAGTTTTCAACTAAATCTGGGTTTTCAGGGTTCCTTCCTGCCCTCTCTTTTTCTTTCAGGAAATATGTCTGGACTAACAGAAAATCTAGGTCAAGTATGGACTGTAATGGTACTGCACCAAGATTAGTTGTGTCTCTAGATGAACAAACAAACAATTTGGAGCAAACTTGTCAATCAATATTAAGGAAAAAAAGAAGAAGACAATTATTTAGATAGCTAACTAGTATGATTATATAAATTGGCCTTAGAGTAAAATCCTACACATCAGAGGCACATTATATCTAGCAAGAAAAGACTGTTTGAGTTGTTATTTTTAATATGCATGATGAATAAAAAGAAATGAATCATTAGGTCAATTTTACGAAGGTAACAAACATCCCAAATCTTTTGACAATGTGACCAGACCACAAAACTAAAAGGAAAACAAAAACAGCCAAGGGCTTAGCAGGAAGATCTGAAAAACACAAGGTCAAAGACAGAGGATGCCTTTCCTCACATTTGCTCCCCACCCTTCTTTTTCAAATGTGTGTGTATCGGGTAGTCTTCTAGTTTTCTAGTTACAGGGCTTATTTTCTGGATAGATGCCTTGCTGAAGAGAATGCCCATGTGCTTTTTTACCTATTAGTGTTTGGCTTGACTATGAATGGGACAGCTCAGAGAATCTCAGACACATCAGATACAAGCCCAGGTTGGCTGAGTCTGTGGCAGGGTGACACAGAATAAAGATGGGCAGACCAGTGACAGGGCTGTAGCCTAAGTGACTGAATTACATGGCATTGGAACATTTCATTGTACTCTTAGCTGCTAATCATCAGCTTCCCTTTCAGCGACAAAGAAAAGCATAAAAAGAGAAGGAAGCAGTTCATTAGAATATCAGCATCATTACTTATGTGGAGTTTGGTCCATACAACCAAAGAATACACTAGATGTGTTAGCCTGAGCATCCACGTAGTCTGTCAGTACCTTTAACACATGAAGGAATGGCGGAATGTGTTAGTGATTCATTTTATACCTGATTTATCAATATTTTATTGGCCTGACAAGACTCCCCCAAATAAAAAATGCCCAGAGAGAATTACAGCACATCTATTACCTCTGCAATCTACAAATTTGGACTGTCAGATATTGGGCACATAGGCTATCCCTGCTGTTCCACAGGGCTCGCCTTCCCCACTCTGCTCTGTCAAAGTGTCTAATTAGCAGCTCCACTTATTTCTCGTTGCCTTCAGCATCTCAATCAAGGCTTTCTGCTAAAGGAACCCTGCTGCTGGTGCTAGAATTAAAAAAAATCATGAAACTCATATTCATGCAATCAGCCTATAAACACCACCCTTTCATCACCGGGGAAAAAGAACAGACTTTTGCCACAGCCCCTTCTTCATGCATGACTAAGATGAGCCTCGTCTTACATTTCCCCCTTGTGTCTAGTCTTGGTGATTCTGTGTTCCAGTGGACATAGCAGGGAGGATGGAAGATCCTTAGAGATGGGTGAATTTTCTGTGAAGTGTGGAAAGATGGACAAATGTTCATCGGGTTGTCAAAGATATCTATATTCTATAAAAATATAAATATATATTAAGCAAACCACCATAAGACATAAACTTTGGAAGGAGCAAAGCTTTCTTGCCCTCTTCCTGGTGGATGGTTATCAAGTCTGAAACAATTACATAACCACATGTCTAGACAATGAAGCTGTCAACAAAAATACACATGAAGACCTCCAGCAATGGCTTTCAATAATCAATTAATTAATTTAAAGTAAGTGGAGAGCTAAGCATTGTGGTGCATGCCTTTAATCCCAGCACTTGGAAGGTAGAGGCAGGTGGATCTTTATGAGTTTGAGACCAGCCATATATTCATAGTGAATTCCAGGTCAGGGATACATAAGGAAACCCTCTCTCTAACAAAAAGGAAATGAAGTAAAAGGAATCATTTTTCTTAGAGTATCTTTTGACGTGATACTTTAATAAAATGACAACAAAATCCTAGTGATCAGAAAAGATACCAGTATATACTAGTGATGTATTATTTCATAAGGGAAATGCATTCTGAGATAGGATACACTAGAAAACTTGTCATACTACATGGATTGTTGGGTATATTTACACGAACTAAGATTACTGTGCCAGCTAGTAGACAATGTGATCTTCTGTGGTCACCATTATCTATGTGGTTTGCCACTGACCAGAATGTTGCTATAGGCCATGTAATTTGTATTCTGATGGGGCCAAACACACCTCAAAATCAATAGGAATGGTATGCAATGGATTCTCAAATTTTCATAAACCATAAAACACACAAAAACAGCAGATTTGTTAGAATATAGACCCCCTAGGCTTCCCAAGAAAAATTCTAGTCCAGAAGGTTAGGAACAACATCTATGAATCTCTGTTGTACAAGAGAATCTGAGGCGAAAAAGAAACTCAGTTGGTAAAGTGCTTGCCAAAAACATGAGGTCCTGAGTTTGACACCCCTGCCCCAGACCCATGTGAAAAAAGCTGAGCATAGTGGAACAGATCTGAAACCCCAGTGCTGAGGGAGTAGTAAAAGAGGGCTCCTGCAGCCTCCCAGTCAGCCAGCCTGAACAGTGAAAGACCCTGTGTCCAACGAAAACTGGATGGCACCTGAGGAACGATATCCAAGGTTTTCTTCTATTCTCAGTACATGCATACATACATACACACCTGTACCTACACACACACACACACACACACACACACACACACACACACACACACACACACACACACACACACACATTTGAACACATGCATACATATGTACACACAAAAAGATAAAATGTGTTAATTTTGGTGCAGGTGACCTTACCAGGGGTTGAAAGATCATGATGTGTGCACCATCCCTAAATGAGACTTTCTCAGTGGAGGTGACCCTAGGGTATCTACATACTTAGGTAGTCACAATACCAGTACTGCTCAGAATAGGACCATCTCTAGATGTAGTGAGATCTTTCTTACAGTGCTGTTAGGCTTTGGCCACAATGCAACATTCTGCAATTCATTCAACAGAAACATGGGCAAAGCAAGCCTTCACTCTGGTATTCTTGAGTTCTCTTGCATTAACATCAGTAGCACTTTGTTTTTTGGTAGCATTGAGCAAGGGTAGCTTCCCAGAGAAATCTAATCAAGCTCACTGCTGTTCAGCAGGTTGGGTCAGAGTGTTATCCGGCTCTGCTTATGGTCACAATTAGACATTCAATGACTGGTAAGAACTCTCTTGGTCTCCTTCAAGAAAATTCCAGTTTGACAGACTTGGAAAACACCATCCAAGCTACTGGCCTGGGTCAGACACTAATAAAGTCACAAAGGTATCTAGACCAGTAGGAATCTGTCTCTTTCTGATGGGGAACCAGGAATGATTAGCACAATTTTGAAGCTTGCTTATTGTTTGTTGGTTGGTTGGTTTTTGCTGTTGATATTATTGATGTATCTTCCAAATGAGAGCAGGAACATAATGCCTTGCTTGACTTTCTGTTTCTGTGCAATGCCTGGTAAACAGGGATTTTACCTGATGAAAATGCTTCAGTTTTATTACAATAATAATGAAGTGTAGCTAGACAAGATCACATAGGATCTGATCCCTACATACTATTTGTTGGTAAAGAATTTTCTTTTGCCTGGACCCTTAATGTACACCCCCTAATCTCCCATCTATAGTCCATAGACACAACCTTCCTGACAGCATGTTGAAGATCTTCAGAGTGCGACTATTATCATCTGCTCTTAAAAACTTTGCTTCCCTTATCTCTTTGCAAGGATAGTATATTGTACACTAAATTACTTTAGGAAATGCCATCTGCCTATCCTAGAATGGGAATGGTGTCCCTGGAGGTGGGTTGGCTGGTCCACTATCCATCAGGCACCCGGATGCAAGAATGCCTCCTTGAAACTGTCCAACTCTATGCTTAGAATTGTTGCTGCCACACTGTATCCTCTTCACTCTACTGTCTCTCTTCCTCTCTACTGTGAGCCTCCAGTGGGAGGCTGAAGACCCATGCATGGTCTACTGGATGGTGAGCTCATTAAATCTCGGATGAATGGATGCTCCAGATTGAATCCGAAATGCCTCTAAAGGCTCATGTTAAAAATTTGGTTGCCAACAAATGAGGCTTTGGGGAAGTAACTGGACCAGGTAGGCTCCATCTCCATCAACAGATTAACCCATTAATGGAACCCTGATATTGCATTATTGGGATTTGGTGGGGATTTAGAATGTAGGGCCTAGTTGGAAGATGTGGATCAATGGAGCTGGGCCTTTGAAAGTTCTAGCTTGTCCCAGAATTTTCTGATTCTTACTCTGCTTCCTGGCACCCATGAGATGAACAACCTTCACCTCTAACAGTTCCTATCACCATAATACTCTGCCTTGCCTCACACCCCAAGGGACAGCACCAACGGAGCATGAACCCAAACCTCTGAAACCAGGAACCAAGATGAGCCTGTTCCTCTTGAGCATCTCTCATGGCATTGACAACTTTGACGATACAATAATGGAATGACTTAACCAAACCATCGCCAGGCTTTTAAATAGACACGTCCCAATGAGAATCGAGCCCTCAAGACACATGCAGTCGATGAAATGATAGTAGGAGGCACAGACAGCAAACTGGAGAAGGCGTTTATCACCACATAGCATTGTACTTCCAGGGATATTTACACTGGACCAACTGTCAGGGCTGGCAATAAGAAAGAAAAAGCTGTCACTGGACTCGGCTCCTGTCAAAAATGAGAAGAGTTGGTTTTCCATCAGTTGACAAGGTTGAGAACAGGGTGCACAAACGGTGTGTCCTTCAGGATTGTTGCTGATGATGACTGAAAACACTAAGCCTAAGAAAGAGCCCCACTCAGGAGGTGAAGGTCTGTCTCTATTGGGAGAGTGAGATACGGATTTGTTGGGCATATTATGCTTGGCTTTGCTGCCAATGTCTATAAGCCACTTGACAAGACTCTGCAGATAGGGTCCCACACCCTTTGCCCTTGGTCATGGAACATCTAGCACATTTGGGTGACGTTCTGACTGTATATCTGATTGGAAGGATGTCAAGATGGCTGACAGCGAGCCTTGGAGCAGCTACTTAGTGACATCTGCTATAGTACATCTGCCAAAGGCAGGCTGAGGACAAGACGTAGGAGAACTCCCTGAGGACAGAGACTCTAGAAAGAGGTCCCCTCCTGAGCAAAGGTTCTGTGGGCGGCACTCTACACCTCTGCACCATTTTTTCATTGTTTAAAAAGGTGGTGACTTAGAGACACAGGCTTCACCTCCTGGAATCCCTCACTGAAAGGGAAACGTGATAAAAGAATTTAATTAAAAGAAAATCACTCCATCTTTCAGACCCTTTCTTTCATTTGACTTTAAAACATGCAAGAATATGCTCTGAAATATTATAGGTAAAAATAGAAGGCTGCAACACAGCCTCAAAACCCGCAGTTCAAAGCAAAAGGAGCCGGTTAATAAGCTGCTTTCTCTTCCCCCTTCCTGCTTTTCCTTCCCACTGAGCAGATCTAAATACTTGATGTTTTAGTCGGGTTTTTATTTTTTTATTTTTTTAAACGATCGCCCATGTTTCATGCAGACCTCTCCCTGAGATATATTGGCCAGGGTACATAAACAGCTGGCGTGCTCCAGGGCCACTGTATATTTTATTCTGGATGGAGCTCACGATAAGAAACTGAATTTAGAAAGCATTTTGTAGGAAACTAAACTCAGCCACTGAATAAAATACAAAGAAGGGGCTTTTTGAACGTGTTCTTGTTCATTAGAATTTAATGCATCAAAAGTTATCTTGTGTGTAAAGTGGGAAGGACAAGAGTAAACGAACAAGCCTCACAAAACCAAATCCCCCGGAGACATTTTTTATTTTTCTTCTAGAATAAAGTAAATTCCAAGAGATAATTCCGCGTGAAGTGAATGCACTCAGGGTTCAAAGCAAAAACACTTGACAACTTCCTTTCTTACCCCCATCCAACCCCAGCAGCGATGGGTTGAGCCGCCTCGTGGAAACAGGGTCCTGCACAGTTTCATAGTGTGGGAGGAAAACTGAACTTCAGTTGATTGGAATCACTGCTTTATTGTACATGTCCCCTTGTGGTCCCCAACAAAGATCACAGAGCCACATAAACGTCTGTGTAAACCTTTTCCTGTCTTTCACTCCCAGGAACATGTTGCTTGCCACCCTTCCCTGCATCTTGGGTCTAGGTTGAATTAGTACATAACGGTTAAAAGAAGGTTAATCAAGAGAGGATGGCGCATTACAAAATAGCGTCACGTCTCCTATTCGTGAAGGGGGAGAGGAGTAAAGAAGGGGAATGCTTTCAACAGAGAAACTCTGTTATCTTGCTAGTTAAAGACTCCGCGGCAGAAGCAGTACCTGGGAGCTGGTTAAAAGGCTTAACCCCAGGTCCTGCCTCCTTAGATGCAAAGCCCTAGTACCTCAGTCTCCATTAACAGGATCCCCAGAGGTGCACATGCCAAGTACACTTGAGAAGCATCGGTCTAGTCCAAGCATCTTTCTTCAAGAAGAGCATGGACTCACTGGGATGTCACAAGACAGCAGAAGCATGAATGGAGTCTCCAAGTAGTCTATGCGGGTGCTGAGGACATTCAATATTTGAGAATCAAGGCCACAGCTCACAATTAAGGATGAGATGGTGCAGACATCAACAGAGACAACTCTTTTTGCAGATGCATAGAACAGATGAGGTTGGGAAAGCCAGAAGAGGAGGAGGAAAGTCACCCTCGTGTACGAAGAGGCTGAGTTTAAAAAAGCAAGCCCTGCTAAAGCCTGAAGCAAGAGCACAGAGAGGAACCACCGGTAGGATCCAATTCAGGAAGGGTTAGTCAGCGAGGAGGGGAGCACTCCCTTTCTAACCACATTAAAGCCTGTAGCATGCTGGGTTCACTCAGAGATCTTAATATCATGTGCGGAAGAATTAGTGTTACAGAATGAATCACGGCCATCCCCTGCTGCATGCTCTAATTCTAATGCAATTGAATTTGGAGATGAGGGTCTAAATGGGTAACTAAGGTTAAAAGAGTCATGAGGAGACTCCCCATGTGAGGAGGGGTTCTTCCTGGTCCAATGGGCCTGGAGGAAGGATGCTCAGGCAGTTTACCTGCACAGAGGAAGGGCCATGGGTGACACGGAGAGGCGACACCCATGACCAAGCCAGGACGAGAGAGCCCTCAGGAACAAACAGGTCTGCCCACACCTTCATCAGGACTTCCACCCTCCAGGACTGAAAGAAAACACAGGTCTGACGGCGACACACGCCCCTTTGTGGCATTGTGTTGAGGTGGTACGTTTGCAAACTTTTCAGCGCGACACAGCAGCTGACGTAAGCCTCTTGGGGGTAGAAGGCTTTATTTCAGCTCATCGTGTCAGAGCCTTCAGTCCGTGGTTGGCTCGCTCGCTCGCTTGCTGTGTGCTTGAGGCATCATGGTAGGGAACACGTGACAAAGCAAAACTACTCATCTCGTGATGACCGGAAGGCAAACTACAGGAAGGAGACAGGGGCAATGTGCTGCCAGCCCCCAGAGTCAATTCAAACTCTCGAGTCCCTCCTTGGGTTAAGCACAGGAGGAAGCCCATCCCTCGTGGTACAACCACTGCTCAACAGCGCCACCAGCTGGAGACTAAGCGTCAACGCATGAGCCTTCTGTGGGAACGCCTCACGTCCAAACAAAACAGGTAACCCAGAAGTTATGCAGGGCAGCAGGGTGAATGGACCAGCATTCACTCTGAGGTTCCGCAGTCACCATCTAAAAATTCTTCACAGTTTTTGAACAAAGACCCTGCATTTTCATGTCTTACAGACTCCCGTAACCAGTAGCTCTTTGTTTCCCAATCAGGACTTTGGTCACTGATACACACAAGCTTTGATTATCCTAACTCTGCCCCATTTGTCCTGCTGCATATTCTCCCTTCCCATTTGGCCTCTAAGTCTGGAGGTCCTAGGAGGGAGGGAGGGAGGGAAGACCAAAAACCAACTATCCCCCTGAGATGGACTGAGAGATGGAAGGCGTGTTGGTGACAATATCAAGTATCAGCTTTGACGTGGAAAGTGCATTTTGAAAGAAAAGCAGTTATGTTCTGTGGAGGGGGTGAGGGGACCGCCACTGTGGAGGGGGTGAGGGGATCTCCACTGTGGAGGGGGTGAGGGGACCGCCACTGTGGAGGGGGTGAGGGGACCGCCACTGTGGAGGGGGTGAGGGGACCGCCACTGTGGAGGGGGTGAGGGGATCTCCACTGTGGAGGGGGTGAGGGGACCACCACTGTGGAGGGGGTGAGGGGATCTCCACTGTGGAGGGGGTGAGGGGACCGCCACTGTGGAGGGGGTGAGGGGATCTCCACTGTGGAGGGGGTGAGGGGACCGCCACTGTGGAGGGGGTGAGGGGACCGCCACTGTGGAGGGGGTGAGGGGACCGCCACTGTGGAGGGGGTGAGGGGATCTCCACTGTGGAGGGGGTGAGGGGACCACCACTGTGGAGGGGGTGAGGGGACCGCCACTGTGGAGGGGGTGAGGGGACCGCCACTGTGGAGGGGGTGAGGGGACCGCCACTGTGGAGGGGGTGAGGGGACCGCCACTGTGGAGGGGATGAGGGGACCGCCACTGTGGAGGGGATGAGGGGATCTCCACTGTGGAGGGGGTGAGGGGATCTCCACTGTGGAGGGGGTGAGGGGATCTCCACTGTGGAGGGGGTGAGGGGATCTCCACTGTGGAGGGGGTGAGGGGATCTCCACTGTGGAGGGGGTGAGGGGATCTCCACTGTGGAGGGGGTGAGGGGATCTCCACTGTGGAGGGGGTGAGGGGACCGCCACTGTGGAGGGGGTGAGGGGATCTCCACTGTGGAGGGGGTGAGGGGATCTCCACTGTGGAGGGGGTGAGGGGACCGCCACTGTGGAGGGGGTGAGGGGATCTCCACTGTGGAGGGGGTGAGGGGACCGCCACTGTGGAGGGGGTGAGGGGACCGCCACTGTGGAGGGGATGAGGGGACCGCCACTGTGGAGGGGGTGAGGGGACCGCTGCTGCTCTTGTTTCACTCTGCCTTCGGTTTTTATTTTCTTGTTTTTCTCGCTTTGCTTAGTGTGAAATGGCGTGTGGTTCTTTGTCACTTTTTGGAGTAAAAGCTAGCCCTTCAGCTAAAATAACTGAGCGAGAAAGAAGGAAAATTGTACTGAAGGAAAGTAGATACTGGAGCTACATGCATATACATATATTTACTAATTCATACCTAGAATTTCTAATTGGTGGGCTGTAAATAAGTGAAACTCTAGAAATGAATGAAATACCTGGGGGAGAGAATCTGAGGATTATAGAAGAGAAAAAGACCAAGAATTGGTATTAAGAAATTAATGCCATTGGGGTCACCTAAAGGGGCAGAGAAGGAAAGAGAAAAGGCAAATAAGGAAAGCAGGAACTGGGGAAAAAATCAATGACAAGTAACGTGAAATTAAAGTGTGGAGAGTTTCAGAAGGAAAGATTGAAAATGGTGAGGAAGGAAAAGGAATGAGCAGATCAGAGGGAATGATTAAGGGTCCGCTGCAGATTCAATATTGTGCGTTACAGCGAATCACATAGATCGGGCCAGAATCTAATGATTCTAAAGAAAGAAAACAATTAAGAGAGCTTATTTGGATCAGCTAGAGTAAGCAAAAGAGTTGAGTAAAGATCATCCCTGTTCCTATATGGAAGGCAGTGTTGATTTAAACGGAGAGAAAAAAAAAAAAAAAAAACAGTGCAAAGAGTTTGAAAATACTGGGAAGAGGGATGGGTAAGCACGAAGAACAGCCACCTGGTTATCCAAACCCAAAGGCTCAGCCTGAAAATGGACATACAAGAAACATTATTCACACTGAGAAGGTTGTACTTATGTACTTAGGAGTATAGATATGTATATATGAATATACATATATGACACATATACATATGTGGGTAACAACAACCTAAAATAGAGGTCATGAATTTGGAAAAGAGTAAGGAGGAGTATATGGAAGGGTTTGGAAGGAGGAAAGAGAAGGGGAAATGTGTAATTAGATTGTAATCTCAAAAAATAAAAGAAATAAGAATTAAAAAAAACAGAATGTGTGAGAAAGGTAGCGAGGGCTCAGGGGATGCCAGCAGGCATCAGGAACGTGGTTCCAGGGCAACAGCAGCCCATGAAGAGTGGGGGTGTTCTTCATCTGTGAAAGGGGAGACTCATCGTGAGAGGCAATATGGAAGTGCCTCCTCCCCCAGTAAAAGAATCAGGAGTCAACCGGCTCCTTACAATATGCAATTTCATAGTTTTGTACAACTACAAGGGGCCCACCAGGCAGTATATCACAGACACATTATAAAAACAGAAGTTTTAATCATCCCACATGAGCCCCTTTTCTAAAAACACTGCCATGCAGCGTCCTCACCAAGAGACAATAAACAAACTGCTTACTCGGCGGTATGAAGCCAAGCAGCTTTTGAATATTTCATGGCCAGGCTTCAGGTATAAAATTTCAGGAGTTGAAATCTGTAGAGCAATAAGGACCTGAAAATAAATAAATAAATAAATAAATAAATAAATAAATAAATAAATAAATAATAAATGGTAAAAGAATTATCAGCAAAACAATATTTCAGAAGGAGGCCAAATGACTGAACTGACCCAATTATCTTAGGAGGATAGAATCATCATTTATTATAAGCCTTGGAATCAGAGGCCACACACACACACACACACACACACAGAGTCACACACACACAGTCACATACCCAAACATGAGCGTGCATGACAGAGTACCTTTTAGCAAACTAACATGTCAGCTCAGTAACTACCCTGGTCCATTCCTGGTACTACAACAACTCACTATGAGTCGAGTGGTTTAAACAATAGAAAAATAGTTCTGCTGTTTTTGGAAGTTGAGAGTAGCAAGATCAGGGCAAATTTGGTGGGGCATGCTTCCTAGGGCATAGGTAGCAACTCCTTGTGTCCTCGAATGGAGGGGGTGCAAGGGATCTCTTTTGTGACTCTTTTACAAGGTCACTAACTCCATCAATGAGGGAACTACACCATGACCTGATTATCTCCCAGAAGTCCCAGCTCATAAAGCCACTGCCCTGAGGGTTTGTGTGCTAGCACATGGGGTAGGGAAGGACACAGATATTCAAACACAGCACAGTGCTGCATCGAATTCTGTGCTTCCCTTTTCTGTAGTTTTCAATTTCAAAAACACATGAGGTTATTAGAGACTGAAGAACAGGGGAGATATTAGATAGATAGGTAGGTAGGTAAATAGAGAGATAGAGAGATACATAAGTAGATGATAGATAGATAGATAGATAGATAGATAGATAGATAGATAGATAGATGATAGATAGATAGATAGATAGATAGATAGATAGATAGATAGATAGATAAAAAAATATCATTTATTATACAGGTAGATGTAAGGCAGTTATGAGCAAAGACACTTTATGTTCTTTGAATATAAAAGCTCATATTTTACTACATCACAATCAATGAAATTATAAACACAATTTAGTCATTCCAACCTCATAGCTAAAAAGAAAAGGATTCTAACATTTGTGTGCTTCTCTACAGAAAACTCTTAGGATTCCCCCAAAATACTTTTAAGCGTGATTAAAATATGAACCAAAAGGAAGTTATGTGTGGATGGTGCCATTCTATCTAAAACTTTCTGAGGTCACCTTTTTACAGCCATGGGCATACATCCATATCCTGGTCTCAGAAACAGAAGAATCGATGGGGGTTGTGGAAAAGAGTTGATGAGTGTGGACTCCTAAGAACATGGGGTGGTAAGTGGCAGGGGAATGCAGAGGAAGAAGAGCTACTGAGAGGAATATGCACGTTCAGGTGGTCTTTACCCCAGGTAAGGGTTCTTACAGTTAAAAACAAAATGGTTGCCAGAGAAACGCTGGGATGCAAGAAGAGGTGTCTGGAGATAGAGAAAGATCTAGAGCTGTGGTTCACAACCTTCTTAATGCAGTCCCCATTTAATACAGTTCCTCATGTTATGGTGACCCCCTCCCAATCATAAAATTATTTTCATTGCTACTTCATAACTGTTACGTTGCTACCGTTATGAATTGTAAGTATTGTGGGGAATAGAGGTTTGCCAAAGGGGGGTCATGACCCACAGGTTGAGAACTGCTGATCTAGATGGACATGAAAAGGCATGAGCAAATGTGAGCTTATGTTAATGTTGAGCACTGGTACAGCAAAACTCCAGCATCTGATCACACAAAACATAGAGATCTGTTATTTGAAAATCATCAGAACCCACAGACAAGATGCTTGCACCTCGCTGGACAATGGTATCTTCCCACTCTGTTCCAATGCTGAGATACAATACAGGTCCTGTGGCCAACTGGGATTTTGCTGGATAGTGACTACAATTCCATGGGTCTCCTGGGTGGGTGGTTTTTGTTTTAGCAACTTGAACTCAGACAAGCCTGAGAACTAGAAACCTCTCTATCCTGATAGTGTTCCCAAAGAAGCCTGCTACTTTCAGGTTTCCCTTGCCACACCCTGTTCTCCCAGTGAAAACATGACTGTAATATGAGAATTAGCATTAACATGGTACAAACCCTTAGTGGATTACAGCATTCCTATTCAAACTAAGGACAGTAAACAGAAATACCAAATGCTGGGGTTGGGAGCTGTAATCCCAGAACTCCAAAAAGAGGGAGAAGCAAGACAGCATTGTGATCTAGAGACCAGAAGCCAGAGCACCATAATAAGAACCACATAACCAAAAAGAAACAACCCAATCTATATGAGACTGAATCCTGAATCCTGAATCTGAGATGCTAAAGAGGTTCAAAACTTCCCCAGATTCAGGATACAGGAAGAAGACAAAGAAATACAAGCAGGGATGGGGGAAGATTTTTTAAAAAAGATAAAATTGTGTTGAATTAAAATCACTTCTTAGAATTCTACCTGTTTCTGAGTAATATGAACAGAATTTGGAGCAGACAGAGAGATGAAATTTAAACAGATCAAATAAACACACAGACACATAGGTTAAAAGAATTTACCACACCCCAGGTAAAAAGCAAATAATCTCATTTCAGGAGTACAGTAAAAGGAAACTAGTTAGTAGAAAGTGAAAAGTATCTGTTTTGGTTACTTTGTGTTGCTAAAAAAGAAGACTACACATTCAGAGATTGTTAAGATAAAGAAAATTTGGGAGTTTAAGAAATATTTGTTTTTAGTGTGCGTGTGTGTGTGTGTGTGTGTGTGTGTGTGTGTGCGCGCGCGCGTGCCTGTGTCTGTGTCTGTCTGTGTATGCATGCATGTGTGTGTGTGTGCATATGACAGTGGATGCCTTCAGAGGCCAGAGGATTTGGAGCCTCCTGGAAATGGAGCTGCTGGGGGTTTGTGAGCTTGGAATCAAACCACGGTCCTCTGGAGGCACAGCAGGCATCCTTAAACATTGAACCATCTCTCCTGCTCTGGAAATTTACTCTTCGGTAGACTGACAAGTCCAAGGTCCAAGGGCTCCTTCTGGTGAGACCCCTCAGGCTTCATCCTAACATGTGGACATGTGTCACCAGGGGAAGAGCAGGCATGAGACCAAGGGCAGAAGCAACAGCATATGTATGTCTAAGAAACTCTTTCAATAGCAAAGCCACCTCTGTACAACTAACAGCAATGACAATCTGCTGTGGGATGTCTTTCTATATGCTGTGAATATGTGTTGCTCTGATTGGTTAATAAAGCTGTATTGGCCTATGGCAAGGTAGCTTAGAGGCAGGCAGGAAATACAAGCAGATAGACAGGAAGAAGAAAGGCAGAGGCAGAGGGGATGCCATCTGACTGTACAGGGAGCAGCATGTAATGGCACACAGGTAATGCCATGGAACACATGGCAGCATATAGATTAATAGATGGGCTGAGTTTAGTTATAAGAGCTAGCTAGCAAGAAGCTTGAGCCATAGGCCATAGAGTTTGTAAATAATATAAGCCTCTGTGTGCTTACTTGGGTTTGAGCCGCTGTGAGACCACAGGTGAGAGAGATTTGTCTGGACAGAGGAGGACCGGGCAGGACACAGGAAAACTTCCATTACAGACAATCCCTCCCTTGAGGGTGAAACACTCAAGACCTAATTACCTCCTAAACATCCCACCTTCCCATTTTCTCAGAGGGGCAATTCAACCTCACATGGGATTTGGAAGAGACATTTTGCAACTAGCTGGTTCCTCAGCATCAAAACATTGCCCACTGGAAGGAAGGAGGAGGCTCTTAAGACTGAGAAAGCCAAGGAAACAGCAACTTGGGAAGCTCACTGCACTTAACATTCAGGAAGCTGAGACAGTGACAAGGTTCACGAGACCTCTACCCAAGATTATAAAAGTGATAAATTATTGCTGGTGAGAGAAAGCTCCAGGACATAGATTTCATGGAGTCCCCACCCATGCTGCGGTGAGTTTTTTCTGTCCTGTCACTTTCTCTGAGTCACTTGTGGGCCTACAAGTCACCTCAATCCATTTATGTTGACCAAGCAAGGTAGAGTGGAATTACATCCTTGCTCTGCCTTTGGTGCCCTATGTGAGGTAGAGATATTTATTCCCATCTTCCCAGGAAAAGTTATGCAACACAGCCACAGAAACCATGGAATAATGTCCCAATACTGACACTGAATAAAAGTAAAAATGATCGTTGTGCACAAATCATCTAAAACCAGACACGCTTCAATCATGTCTGCATGATTACATTTTAGGAAAATGGATAAATAACAGAATTTTGAAAGGGAAATGAGAAGACATTACACTCAGTCAAGATTGCCCATCTATGTTTATATGGAAAACAATAGAAATACATTTCGGGTATATATGACTCATAAAAAGTGCCAATCATTTGTACCTCTAAAAAAAGAAATTAAAATTGTTTTCCATCTGGCCACAATTCAACATACAAATGTGGGAAAGCTGTTATATATAAAGACTGCCGGAAAGAAGTTGATAACCAGTTAAATATAGATTTATGTCTAGGAAATTATAGCAACACTATTTATATTCTCATTAAAAAGAGAAGAAAGACATCTACTACCATATGACAGGTTTTCATCCGTCTAGCCAGCACAGTTGAATATAAGACATGGGCAACATATCACTAAAGAAGACAAGGGGCTTTGCCATTAATTTGTACATTATTTTCTGTTTACTTAGGAAATACCAGAGAATCAAATGAAAAGAACTAGAATCAACCTAAAGGAATTCTATTTTACTGTTGAAAATGAAACACATCTATTTAAAAAAAAAATCAATATTCGCCTTACATGCAAGCAACTGACTGCTAGAAAATACAATGTAAAGTTAGAGCCCATTCATAATAATGAGTGCACAGAATATGCACAGTAATGAAGCGTGTCCACAATGCTGACAGGCATTAAAGGATATTTGGATGAATGGAGAGGTGGTCTATCCTCCTGTCTCAGAGAGCTGAATGGTCTAAATCTGTCTAAGCATATTTATAGAAGCATGTACTTGTTCGTCTCTAATAACCTAATGGAACACTGCGGTAGGGTGTAGTTTTAATGTCTACCAGGAAGAAATGAACATTAGGAATAGCTGAAGTTTTTTTTTTTAACAGAATGGAAGATTAGGGTGGAAGCTGCTTTTACACTTACTATAAAGTACATAACGCATGGTGACACTAATCACAATAGGACAGACCTGGAGTGACGCCTTCACAATGCCGGGACAGAAAGAAAGATGGAGAGGACAATATAGTCCACAAAAAAAAAAAAAAGGAGTGAACCACCCTGCGACAATCAATGACTGGAAAGTCTCAGAACATGCCTCTGCTGCAGTAAACCTCAGAAAGTTTATTCCCAATAAACCTAGACGACCAGACCGTGGAAAGGCACAGCCATCTGACCTCATTCAAATGTGAATGGGGTAGATAACACTTGAAGGTGAAAATCAGTAGATTTCTTGCTTGGTAAAATTTAAAGCTCTTGTATCTCAAACGGTGAGAGCAGAGGTTTACTTGGTTAGATAGCTAACCATGTGCGCAGACTGTGCTCCAAAATTAGGTCCTCAGCGTGATCAAAGTGTAAGAGGTAGCTGTCCTCCTGTGTGTGTGCGCGCTTGTGAGTTTAGTCTACATCAGTGTTTCTCAACCTGTGGGTCACGACCCTTTCATGGGGGTCACCTGAAACCATCAGAAAACACAGATATTTACATTACAATCCACAACAGTAGCAAATTACAGTTATGAAGTAGCAATGAAAATAATTTGGTTGGGGGGTCATCACAATGTGACGAACTGTATTAAAGGGTCACAGCATTGGGCAGGTTGAGGACCACTGGTCTATATAGAATGACATGTTGCACATTCTCTGTCTGGTGATTCCGTTCATTCAACATTGTATCTGTAAGGTCCATATGGACTCATCACATGTGTGTCTTCTGTTTACATAGGAGTCTACATCAACTTAAAGATGTATGAGTGAATTTTAAAAGTGGTTCTTTGAAAACGAGGTTATATTAAAGATGAAGAAGGACCATGAAAATGGAGAGTTAAGATCATTTCATAGGAGACAGTGTGATCTAGAGAGGCCCCGGGTTTTGCCAGGTACTACAGAAATCTAGCACTCTATGAGTGATGCCTTGAATGGATGAGTTGAGAAGAACCAGCCCATAAGAGAAGGCTTCTCAATTCCATCATTGGCTCAGGGTAAAGGAGCGAGAGTACCTTGTGTCCTCTAGGAATACTTGACAATAAACTTAGGCTTGTACCTAGAGTTGATATTATGTGTGTGGGCTGAAAATTCCAAATCAAAATGTTTATTGTAAGAAGGTTTCCGGGCACCTGACAAAGCAAGCATATTATGGCTTCTATGTGATTCTCTTTAAGTACGGTTTTCTACATGAGGTCCCATGAGCCAACATCTCATAAACAAAGAGTAAAATAAAACAAGGAGACACATCACCATGATTGAAACATGCCTGAGAAACATCCTCCAGGCTCTACAAAGACCACAGATACTGCAATTACCACAACCATTATGTGAGTGTGTTCACATAGCCAGAGAGCTAAAAAAAATGGCTTGCCAGGCTACTTGAGGAAGATGTCAGGGTTCAAGAAATGATAGCTCAAAGTAGAAGCTGCCTAAGCAACAACGTTTCTCCCTGGCCACCCCCAGCCTTTCTGTCTGCCCTCCCTCATTGTCCTTCACAGCATGCCACAGCAATCTGAAGCCCATCTCCTAACGTCAGCCATAAAACTTAAACATATTATCCTCACCTTCCTATAACAGAGGTAGCCATAAGATTGTTCCCTGGCTTACTCTGGATATAAGCCATAAGACCTCCATTCCAGAAAGTGTCTTTCCCCAACCCAGAAGGAAAGGAACTGAGAATTTATGCAGGCAGACCTTGACTTGCTGAGTTTGACATTAAATGAGACCCTTTTGCCCAATCATTATGCTGAATATCTGCCCACACTTTGCTGGAATGGTGCATAAAGATGGACAGCTCACCCCAAGTCTGGGGGTCATCCTTCTGAAGTTCCCAGAGCAGCTAATACTGGGATCAATATATCTGCACTCCCCTCCTGTTACCTAGCCTGTTGGCATAGGATCCATAACACTTTACAATGGGTAAAAAAAAAAGTTCATTTCCCAATCCTGCAGAACTGTCTATTATAAAGAAGCAAAGGGCTGGAGACATGGCTGAGTGGGTAAGAAGACAAATTCAATTCCTAGAATGTCAAGCAGCTCACAACCACCTATAATTCCAGCTCTAGGGAATCTGACATCCTCTTCTGGACTCTTCAGGTACCCACATACTTGACTAAAGACACACACACACACACACACACACACACACACACACACACACACACACACACATTTTTTTTTCATTTTTAAAAAGAAACAAATAGAACATTGGGAATGGACAGTTGGAAAGTAGAGGAGAGAATTCAAGCAATTGTTAAAAAATAAGAAAGTCCCTAAAGAATCATTCTTTTTAGGGGGAAAGAAAATAAATAGCAGAAATGCAAATTCAATGATACAGTGTCTAAAATGATTCCAGAATTGCCAAAAAAAATAACTCTTAGGTTCAGAAATGCCCTGAAATCTAAACAAAATGAACAAAAAGAAACAAACATAGAAATGTTTCCATGATGCTATAAAACTCTTAAGACAAAGGGACAAATAATTCAGTATTATTCACGGCAAAGGAAATGTCAAATAGAACTACTGTGAGATACTATTTTTCATATATCATATTGGCAAAATCTAAACATTTGACACAACAGCCTGCTGCTCAGGCTGTGGGGGTGGCCCTTCTCACCAATCATTGGTGAGAACCGAAGCCTCCTGAGAGGGACTCTGTCCAGATATAACAAGAGCAGGCATGTGCCTTTGACCTAGTAACCTTACTCAAGGACACAGTCCTCAATTATGAAACTGCTATAGGTTTAACAGAAGGCTATAGATTGAAACTATTTTACTAGAAAAATAAAGGTCAGCTGTAAACTAAATAGGCCATGATACAGACACACAATAGAATATTATACAGCTGTTAAAAAGAACAAGGGACCATCCTAAATAATGTTGTAGGATCATCTCCAAGACCTCAGTCTGTATAGTCAGGCTGACCTTGAACTCATGGAAGTCCTCAGGCTATTGGTTCACAGTGTAGTGATCATAGGCTTGAGCCACCACACTCATCCTCAGGAATATTTTGGGGAAGAAAAGCGCAAAACTCAGGAAAGAAAAAGAGGTAATCTGTAGTTTACCTGAGAATGTATGAGGAGATTTTGAGGACAAAAGGCTAAAGGAAAAGTCATATTTAAAGAGGGAGTAACATGGATTTTTCTCTGTATAGCCCTTAATTGGTGATTTAACCTTTAACCTATATTGCATTTCAAACAATCATAAAACAAACAAACAGGAATGAATCCTAAAGCACTTCAGGGAAATTGAAAGTTTCAATTGTAAATTTCATTTACAGGTAGTATGATTACCCAAGAAAATAACTCTATCATAGTCTACATAAGAGAATTAATGGGAAATTCTAAATTCTCCGTATATAAGAGCAGTAAGTATGAGTAGCAAACAGAGACCTTCTAAACAGAGATCACCATGACAGCAAGATATTACTACAGTCATCTTGAGAATAAAGCTAGATGATTACCAGATATTCACATGAAAGTTAGGATGCTTATTATAAGATCTTTAAAGAAACATAACAGGAGGAATTGCAAAGTGATTCTTTAAAAGACCAAGTTTTTGTTTTAGTTTTATAGAGATAGTTGAAAGTTGATAATTTGATTAATAAATTGGTATAAAATGACAAAAAGATCAGGTCAACAAAGCACAGTGTGTGGGCCCAGGGAGATGGCTTAGTGGACAGAGGCAAATGCCACCATGCCTGGTGATCTGTGGTTCATTCCTGGGACCCTGTGGTTCCCAGTAAGTTGTCCTCTGACCTCTACATACACCACTACACACAGGACACATGCCCGTGTGTGTGCACACATACACATGTGCATGCACACATACACATACACAATAAACAAATAAATGTAATAAGATGTCATATGTACTATCTGTCCCAGAAGTGAGTAGGCCACAGGACAGTTGGATTTCACTGTATTAGAAGACAGTTGGACGTGGAAGGATAGGCAAGAGGATCAAAATGCATCGCCTCAACCAGAGAGGCACAGAATCACCTCAAACAGCCACACACAAGTCCAAACTTCACACAGGTAAGTCATAGATCAGTGGAGAAGAGAGGGGCCCATAGATGGTTCTGGAGCAACTGCTCAGAGTCTTTAACCAGATCCTTCCACAACCACATATAAAATAAATCCTAAGTGGGCTAAAGACTCGGACATGATGATCAAAACTGCAAACGGGACATAGGATGATATAGCCCTGGAACAGGGAAAGATGCCTCAAACCAGACATAACCAGCAAGCAAACAAACAAATAACACACAAAAGTACTGAGTACTGTGAGTACTAAGTCAGAGGTACTGTCAGGTCTCAAAGAAAGCGGGGACAAATGGCTAACTGAGGTACCCATTAGCATACCAAAGCTCACACTGGACACCAGGCTCACTCAGTAATGTGGCTCCTCTCCTAGCTTCCCCTAACCTCTTCAGCCCAGGGCTTTGCTTCCCTCCCCCCAGCTTCTGACTCCTTTAAAAACCTGCCATTTCTGCTCTGCCCTCTGCTGGCCCTTTTTCTCTTCTGCCCTCATCTTGTATTGACTCTCTTGGCTCCTCTCTTGGCTCCTCTCCTGGGTCACCTGCCCCACTCCTCTCCTCTCTGGAGTCTGGATTCTCTTCCTCTCTTCCTCTCCCTCTCTCTCTCTCCTCTCATGGCCCTGTTCAGTTGGGATTCTTCCAGATGCACCTGGCTGTGCTCTCTCTCTTATCTACAATAAAATTCTTCTCCTCAGTCACACCTTAGAGCGGTAATGTCCTCACATTCATTCACCAATATTTTTTTTTCTATTCAGAGAAGATAAAGCCAACAGAAAACACAGAAATTTTTTTTAAAAAACCCATAAATAAGAAGATATTTTCAAGCTATAACAGTCAGGCATCTTTGATTCAGAATATATAAAGATCTCACATGGACCAATAAGAAAATGCACACAATAGAGAATTGTTCACAGGACAAGAAGGCAGAAGAGGAGAGAGGAATGGTGGGGAACACAACCAGAAAAGTGAGGATTCTGGAGCTGAAGTCAGGTAAGATGCATGGGGCCTGCATGCCTGTTGTGCTCTCAGGGATTAACACCTGCATCTCCAGAGAACAACTGGAAACTCTCCTTCAAGCCTACATCTGCTCCAGGCTCCAGGGAGAAGGCAAGCCACTCTGCTTCTCCTTGGCTCCCCGACCTTTGAAAGGCACAGCCAGCTTTCCCATGGTGCTGTCATTTCTCTAGAACATGTTGCTCTTTGCTGGAGATGGCAGGGCAGCAGGACTCTGAGCACCTGCCCCCAGCTTCTCCCCAAGCACAGACCACATCACAGACTTGCTTCCTTTCCTCCCAGTGCAAGGACTTCAGTGAAGAAGACTGTGTTTTCTTCTCTCTATCCACATGCACAAATTGCGTTCCTAACACAATAGCGTCTCAACCCATTTTCTAGCCAAGACCTGGAGCAACTGAAAGGCTTACACAGTGCAGGGGGATGGTAGCTACAACAAGCTTGAACAGCAGTTTGGTAAAGCTGAGTAAAGCTGCACCCGAGCATGGAAGGATGCCACAGTCATTCCAACGCCACGCTTAGTTAGTTCCTTAAAAAATAACTAAAGAAAACACAGAGCACATAACTCCAGATGAAAAGCTCCCAGATGGCATGTGGGAAGCACTGTTTATGGGAACAGAACAATGTGAATGTTCCAATGGTGAAAATAAGAAGAAGCCTTGGATGTGCATGCCCTGAGGCTTCATGCAGAAACATGGGTGGGCACTTCAGAGAAAAAGGCACTGGTTAAAAAAATAAATAAATAAACTGTCATACATACAATATGATCTTGTGTACACAAAGTGCAAAGCAGGCAAAATTAAATGTGATGTTTACCGTGCAAATAATTTTAGCTATCACAAAAGCAAAGCTTGGGGCTGCAGAGATGGCTCAGCAGCTAAGAGTCCTTGTTGCTCTTGCAGAGGACCTGGGTTGGTTTCCCAACATCCACTTGGTAGCTCAGAACCATCTGCAATTCCAGTTCCAAAGGATCTGGCATTCTCCTCTGGTCACTGCAGACACTGTGTGCACATAGTCCACTTATATACGTGTAGGCAAAGACTCATAAACATAAAATAAAGATAGATGCATATATAAAAATAAAAATGCAAAGTCCCAACCAATTCAAATTTCAAGTTAGGTAGTACATGTAGGGGAGGAGAGTAGAAAAGTGATTTTTTTTAAAGACACAAAGAGCTTGAAATGCTATTTTAAAATTATGTGCATAGGCTGTCATATTTTTTAAACTTCACATATATATATGTATATACACATACATAAAAGAGTTGCTGTTTTAAGGTATAACATACTTAGTAAAAACTAAAATATTTGAGATATGTATGGTAGATTGCTGGTATCTTTACCACACTGAACCACAGAACTCATTAACAATAATTATACATCCTGCTATAGAAAGGTGGGAAAATTTAATTTTTACTGCTTTTCTAAACTACAAATTCAAACAAACCATATGGTAGCATTTTCAGATATGATAAGTTTGAGTTTTAGCAAAGCCACTTGCAACTGATGAAAATAATGCATAATGGTATCTACTATTCATGAGAAAATAAACTACATACTTTGCAAAGACTATATATTTCCATGGCTATAGTCATTTGTTTCATATGAGCAAGAATGTTTATTGCAGTATTATTTATGATATATAATGCTCTTACAACATTTAAAGTGCAGAATATTGAATACAATTTCTAAAGTCCAATAATGTGGAAAGGATTAAATAAATTATGGTCTGGCAATGTGATGGAATATTGAATAAAATGTAAAAGTCATGACTTTGTAGAATAAAGCAATGAAAAAGTCTAATGACATATTTTAAAAGTCAAATACCAAACTGTTTTTACAATGAGATAGTTTAAAAAATAACCCTCCCGGAATGTGGAGATTGTCTGATGATAACATACTTCCTGTGTGAGCATGAAGCCTTGAGTTTGAGCCCCAGAACCAAAGTAAAAAAGCCAAATGCTGTGGTATGGCCTTGTAATCACTAAAACTAGGGAGGTAGAGACAGGTAGATCCCCAGCCAGTTAGCCTAGCCTAGTGCATTCTAGGCCAGTGTAAAAACTAAAGTAAACAACATCCTGTAGATGATACCTCAGGTTGACCTCTGATCTCCATATATATGCACACAAAATAATAAAAATATCTTTCCATCAATTAATTACATATATATAATGTTAAAAATACATAGAAAAATATGGAAAGGTCTTATCTAAAATATTAAGCTCTGGATGATTAGATCTTAGATAATCTTATTACAATATATTGATTGTCTTCCTAATTTCTCTTTCACCATGAAAGCATACATTATATAAGTTTCTTTCTATAAGAATACATACTTATGGTTAGAAGAAAATTAAGTTTATGGGACCTTAAAGGTTATGATTAATTCCAGTATGAAAAGAACTTTTAAAGATTTATTTTGTTTTCAATTGTGTTTGTGTGTGTGTGCGCGCACACACATGAGTGCATGAATCCAAAGAGGTCAGAGGCTTCAGGTTTCCTGAAGCTGGAGTTATAGTTTATTGTAAGCTGCCCAAAGTGGGTGTTGAGAACTGAACTCAAATCCTCTGCAAAAGTAGAACACTATTTAACAGCTGAGACATCTCTCCAGCCCCCTCAAAGAAGGAAGAGGAATGCACATATATACCAGACTGTCTCAATACTCCACAAAATGAAAAGAATAAGACCAAATGAGAACACATGAAACCCCCAATTAACCCTGCACCATGCCCCAGGAGATGTAGTGGGGGACTTAATCTACCTGGCCTTCCCTTCTCTCTTTGAGGCAAAGCTTCTATAGTAACTCCAGAAGAGAAAGAGGAGTCACTGCGCACCACACAGGTGAAGGGGCACTGGCACTGGATTTCAGTGGAGGTCTGACAGGGTTTGCTCCAGGAAGTAACAAGGGGAGGGAAGGATAGGAAAAAAAGAAGAAAGATTTCCGTGCAATCTTTGTTCTCAGGTTGGTTACCATCAACAGTGAAGCGAGAAAGAAGACCCAAAGGCTGAAAGAGAGAGAGAGAGAGAGAGAGAGAGAGAGAGAGAGAGAGAGAACCCTACCTTGAACAGAAAATTAGCTTCTACCTACTGCTCTTCACCTTAAGACCATTGGACGCTTCAAGTCAGTGTTAGCCCTCAAAGACAATATTATCCTTCTAAATAGTTTAGAAGCTGCTATCTTCTAGGTAACAAATAATGTAGCCATAACTTCGACATGAAATGGAATAGCAATCACATTCCCGCCCCTGTAATCTGTGAGAGCCCAAGGTCACAAGCCCATCACTGTATGCTGTGAGAGGCCAAGGTCACATTCCCGCCCCTGTAATCTGTGAGAGCCCAAGGAGGCACAGTAGAGACCAGATTCCCCATGCCTTCCTAAAGAATGCAAAGTATTTGAGTAGAGCATTTATGATTCTTCTCATAACTGTGATCAAATACCTAAAAAGCGAGTCTTCAATCTTCATCTGGACTGGGAATTGTCATTCATTTGCTCACCAACCACTTGTCTTAGAGTTTTTAAGAACCTGGGTCGAGTCTTGTGACTCTTATGGTCATGCACCAAACCTGTAATTCTGTCAAATACTTTCTTCTTAAAACTAGAAAAACGACAGACATCTCCCTCAGTCTCTGTACTTGAGTATGTACAAGAAGTGGAGGAGGGGACAAATGCGGAGAACTGCAGTTATCAATCACCTTCCCTATCCCAGCATAGATTTGTTACTTAATATACCTGCATTGTCTTAATTCCTAAAACAACACCGGGTGTTAACCTCACAACTTCCATTTTATAGATGGAGTTTGCAACAAAGATCTGAGCCTATAGCTATCCAGTGCCAATACAAGTCCCTTTCTTCTTGGGTCTACTTTGGACTTAGAGAGTAGAATTCATATTATTCATTCATCAATTTCTCTGTTCTTTTGTAAATATTAACCTATTGTGATAAGTAACCTCCTTGTCAAAAGCATAATAATTAGAGAAAAATCTTGGTCTTTGATTATGAAAAAATACCAGGAAAAATAAGTAGAGTTGCCTTAGAACAAGAAAATAAGTACCAGACCTGCAAAGTTTACATGATTAAGTATATCAGCATACAATAAAGTGTCAGTCAAAAGGTAAGTATCTACAATAAGCATGCAAAACAGGAAGGCTTTTGATAGATGTGAGTCCTTGTCAGGAAAGCAGTGATGGCCAAAGATAAACACCAGCATCATTCCAACACACTGGCAGTAAAGCTTCCTCTGTGGGAAATGAATGTGTTAGCCTGTCTTAACTTCGGGCCATTACACACTGTGGCTATCCAGTCACAGGTCTCAAATTCTTCATTTAGCAACTGTTTGATTTCACCCTGACTTTTAAGTAAATGTGTCTAGAGAGAGCCATGCCAATGGTATTTTCATATGCATGACAAATATACTTCAAGTTCATGAACTGACATCTTACTTAACTATCAGTCTCAAAAGCAGAACACCTCTCAAGGTGTTGATCAACTCAGACTTATCCACTTGGTGAAATGAAAGATTGAAATGCAGCCTCCAGTACTCCTCTAGAGGCCTGTAACATTGGTTAATTTTATGCATCAACTTGACTAGGCTGTTATGCTCAGGCATTTGCTTAAAATCCAGTCTAGATGTTTCTGAAAAGGTATTTTTAAGACATAATCAATTTATTAATCAGTGGACTTTAAATAAAGCACGTTGTATTACAAAACATGAATGGATATTATTCAACCAGCCAAAGGGTAAGACTGAAAGTCGAGATTTCACAGAGA
Organism: Peromyscus californicus insignis; assembly: GCF_007827085.1. NCBI lineage: Eukaryota > Metazoa > Chordata > Mammalia > Rodentia > Cricetidae > Peromyscus > Peromyscus californicus. Next base: position 12,085,618 of record NW_026294525.1, read on the forward strand.
AGGGCTTGTCTGCAGCATCAAATTTCCCCTGCCTGCTGCTGTCCCCCATACTTCAGTCTTGACAGTGCCCATAATCCCATGAGCGACCAACCCTCCCCCCCACCAACTCTCTCATTGCCTAACAACAGGGACATGTCCTGAGAAGTGAGTCACGAGGTGATCGGATTGTTATATAAACATCATAAAGTACTTTACAAACCTATATGGTGTGGGTCAATCTTCACGTGGCCTCTTGATGTAATAGAGATGTAAACACAGGATGTGTGAGATTACTGCAGAAGTAACATAGCCTGACACATGTTTATAAAAAAAAAGTTCATACAGTAAACATTCTTTCAACAAGCAAAGGGGCAAACTTAAATAGTGACAAAAATATAGCAATAAATCCATTGATTTCCATTATCAAGTCTATTTGGTGCACATCATTTTAGGTGCAACTACCAATACTATAGGTTTGTTTGCACTGGTGTCCCCACACATGTGAGGGGTGCCTTGTGCTTCAGACTGAGGATGACCATGATGTCATTAGGCAAGAATTGCTCTGCTTTATAAGACATTATAATCTTATGGGATTACCGTGATGTATACATCCCAGAGCATGTGTGGCATGAAATGCAGTGTGTGACTCTGTGGGGGCCAGACTTTCTTTCCATCTGGTTTAAGAGTCAGCTTGTCTCTAAATTCAATGAACCAATGTATGTTACATAAATTTACACATGAGTCATCATATTACACGTTACTATAGATAAAAACATTGGTTCTGTTTCTCTCATTAACTAATGTACCTAACCAATAATCCTGCCTCTTTCAATGTGGTTGATGATTTTTTTCATTAAAAATGTTGAAATAAATGTACTTGTCTCTGAGCACTTAAGGCAAAGTCAACACTGAGTAGTTCCCTTCAACATATATAACTTGGGTCTCTGACTCTTGGGCTGGTACACATGTGTTGCTCCCTGTTGGTCTGTTACTTCCAGCCATATTTGCTAATCATCTACCATCAAGTCGTAGCCTTCAGCTCACACTGGTCTTACTGTGGCTTGCCATCTTGTTGTCTCTGTCCCTTTTGCTTTTGATTTCAGATGGAATCTTCTAGTCATGGGCTTTGCCATCTATAACCCAGTAGGTTATTTTATACAGAAAAAGTACATCCGATTTTTACAACTTTTTCTTGATCTTTTACCATTTGCTTAGGAAGACAGTCTACTGAAGGGCAACTTCTGCTGCTCTTCAATAACTTTGACTGTGGGTTGAAAACATGAAAAGTCAACTAATATCCACATTTTTGGATGGTGGAGTTGCTAGCTAATCATCTAATTGGATTGAATGAAGAAGACAAATTCAGAAGCATCTTCAAGATTTACACCAGTACTCCATGAGAGCTTCTGAGAGAGAAGGCTTCCTCCTGCCTCTGATGGCATGTCCAGTATAGTCAGCCTTCCTGTAGATTGCTCTCTTTTCTAACTCCTTGCATTATATATGGTCAAAGGTAGCTTGGTGTCTCTACATATTTACTTCTGTGGTTAAGAAGTTGCCCTGTCCCTGGGAAATCTAAACTCTTAAGCATGGTTTATGTATCAAACCTGGATTTTGAGATGTTTTAATTGAGTACATACATGTTCATTTAAAACAAAACAGAAAGCCGGGCAGTGGTGGCGCACACCTTTAATCCCAGCACTCGGGAGGCAGAGCCAGGCGGATCTCTGTGAGTTTGAGGCCAGCCTGGGCTACCAAGTGAGTTCCAGGAGAGGCGCAAAGCTACACAGAGAAACCCTGTCTCGAAAAAAAAAAAAAACAAAAAACAAAACACAGAAATAAGGATTGTCATCTCTTGCCTAGGATTGTGATCTCACCATTATATGCCAAGTCTAAGCCCTAATCCTGGTCATCTATTCTGAAATCTAAAACATAGCCAAGCCAGCTGTCACCTTGACCAGGTTTTCACCGAGTGTGTCTAGAAGGGTGTTTCATGGAGGTTTAACTGAGGTAGGAAGATCTACCATGAATGAGGAAAGCAACATCCCATGGGCTGGGATCCTAAATAAAATAAAAAGGAGAAAGAAATGAAGGATCAGCATCTCCCTCTTCCTCCCTTTGCCCCCCCCCCCACCTTTCTCTGCTTCTTCTGGATGTGTACACAGTATGACAAGCTACTTCATGCTCCCACAGACATACCTACCTGCCATGATAGACCATATTCCCAAAGCAGGAGCCAATATGAACCCTTGCTTAAAATGATTTTGTCAGATATTTTTATCCAAGCAATAAGATAAACCGTGAACACACCAACCAAATCTATGGCGACCCGGTTGTCACTTGGTCCTATTTATTTTCAGTGGACAAAGACTGCTTCACTTACTTTACAAATGTCCCTCCACCAGGAAAAGCAGACTTAGTTTGACATCTGAGAACATGGATGCAGAATCTTAGCACTTGCTGACTAAGCCTGTGTGAGCTGGATAAAAGCTGACCTCTCGCTACTGGCCATTTATCGGGTACTACTGATTCAATTCCTTTGAGATTCAGGAAGTGTTAAAGTTCAGATGTGTAACCCTCCCCCCCACGACCCTCAGACAATGATAGACATTTTTATGTGGGAAAAAAATAAAATTTCCAACAAAGCAGAAGAAATTCAGCATGGGCTTCTGGTTGCACCGAACCCAGGGGCTCCTGACCACATGATGCTTTTGTCTTTCTTTTTGAAAGATATAGTCTCCTGGCTATGTTGAGTGAGACCTAACACAAACTCAATTCTCAGTGGAAAACAGACACTTTCCTGCAAAGAACCTTCCTGTGCCAAGTGGACATTTATGAGCTATTAATCATGTGTCCCATTATTTTGTATAACATTTACCACTTACTGCTGCATAAAAAAAAGTATAATATAACCATATTGCCCCTCAAGAGATCTTACAATCAAAATCTCATTCAAACACATAGCCCCAAACCCATTCATATAAGAGGGCGATAAAAGATTGATTAAATGTGCTCCCAGAAGCCATCTCTGAGACAGCACCTGACACACAATAGCACTTACAAGTACAGAATTCCCTAGTCTCTTTACTAGAATTAGCAGGGGCTGCCCCGCCCGTTCATTGGTGTTTAGAGGAGAGCAAACCTGAATTCAGTTTACTTCCTATCTTAAACAAACAGAGCACAGGAATAAACCTGAGAGCTTTGGAGGTCAAAGGTTACCAATACAAGAGGGGCTCGTTAGAGCTGAATGAAAAAATGTTGGCTTGCACACGGATCTCCATGCAAGTCTGCCGCCAGTCTGGGTGTTGAACAGCTGGTGAATCAATCCAGCCTGCTTGTGCCTCCTCCTCTCAATACAGAGAAAAGGAGCGTCTTGCCACCTACATGGAAATTGCTGGTGGTGGCTCAAGAGGGACACAGTCAAGGTCTTTTCCTAGGAAAACCATGGGAATTTCAGTTTGCTAATACTTCTGGAAGTTGTAGCCATGGCTGGTCTATTTCTAGACAGTATAGATGGCCGAGGAGAAACCTCATACCCCATAGAGGACCCAGCTAAGTTTATGGATATGAGAAAACTAGAGATTTCTACCCCATGCATGAATAAGCCACATTAAAAAATGAGTTATTGCGAAGATAAATACAAATTGTGCATTTCTTCTCCCTAGATGTCTTCAATAGTACTAAGTAAAATAATACCATATTCAAAAGTCCAATAGGAATGTTAAAATTATCTAATATATATTGAACTAGCAACAGGCTTTTCAATGCTAAAATGTCAGGTTTTGTATTAATTGCTGTAGGTTCTCTATATTATGTATTTGAAATTAGTTCAATTGAGGAATTTCTGATGAAAGCCTCATAATATTTTTGGTTCTGACTATGCAGGTTTACATAAAAAGTGATAACACAATGTAACACAAATTCTAATAGGTCTTTTAATTTAAAAAAAATGCAACTAGATATTGGGGTAAATGCTGAAAAATTAGAGACAAAGGACCAAGCCATTGCCACATCTTACCTCTAGGACTCCTCTGCCTGAAAAGCCTCAGCCGATAGGCCTCTGGTGATTATTATTTTAGACAAAAAAAAAGGGGGGAAATATGGTGATATATTGTGTACCCTAATAAAATTTGCCTGATGATGAGAGAACAGAACAAGCCACTAGATTAAACATAGAGGCCAGGCAGTGGTGGCACACACTTTTAATCCTAGCACTAGGGAGGCAGAGATCTATCTGGATCTCTGTGAGTTCAAAGCCACCCTGGACTATGTAAGAATGACTCAGTCTAGCAGAGAAAACAGAGCTAGGCAGTGGTGGCACACACCTTTAATCCCAGTACTGGGAAGCACACATGCCTTTAATCCCAGGAAGTGATGGCTGGGCAGAGAAAGGTATATAAGGCTAAGGCGTGAGGAGACAGGAACTAAAGGCTTTTCAGCAGAAGCATCCCTTTCAGCTAGAGGCTTTTTTTTTTTTTTTTTTTTTTTTTTTTTTGGCTGAAGCCTTTTCGGCTGAGGAAGTTCACTCAGCTAGAAGCCTATCAGCTGAGGCTTTTTCAGGCTGAGGAGTTGGTGAGGTAAGAGATGGTGGCTGTGGCTTGTTCCTTTGTCTCTCTGATCTTCAGGCAAATTTTATTAGGGCACACAATACATCAACACAATGCAAACTTTGCATCGAATATCTTTCCAAAGCTCTCTGACAGCTTTTAGAGAGAGCCCTTCTGCAGAATGGTAGCACAGTCTCTTTCTAAGGGAGCTAACGAAAAAGGTAGAGAATTTTAACTCACTAGTATTTATCTCAGTGGCACAAATCTTCATGACAAGGAGTCCCCACCACAACTTGAAGAGCAAGTCACCAAAACAATAATTTAAATGAGGCTGGGGTGCAGAGCTGCACTGCAAGCCTATAAATTTCTGTCATTGGGACAATAGGGAAGGTCTCTGGGGTGGGACAGTCTGACTGTGCCCTTGGAGATCTCTGGAATGTTAACAAGGTCACAATTGTACTCTTTCCAATAGATTCTCTTTTTGTGTAGAAGCAAGGAAATCCCATGACATTGTGTGGTGTGTGTGTGTGTGTGTGTGTGTGTGTGTGTGTGTGTGTGTGTGTGTGTCTGAGCATATGTATATGTATGTTTATGTGTGTTTGTGTTCATGCATCGCTAACTTTAGTTAGACAAGTGACTGTAGATATCTGTTGGCACATATTGAAATCTAGGGGAGCCATACAATAAAGGACAAATTTTATTTAAGTGAATTTAAAAGTAAGCTCAATTTAAAAGAAGAAGAACCAATTTGATATTTGAGAAGAAATTGTTCACTGATTTCCAAGCACTACACATATCCTGCTTGTTGTCACTTTTGACTCTGGGCTCCTTTCCTCGAGGATGTACAGAATCAGATTCTACAAAGTGAGAATTTGACTCCCACCTCCGCTCTCTTCCTCGACCATTTCACATCATATCTACTATGCATTGTGGGTTTTCTTAAAAGTAACTTTGAGATTCATCCTGTCCTATTTGGCCTTGTCTAGACCTTACTCAGAGGTCCCAAAATATTACTTTAGAGAAGAAAATAAAGGAGTGTTTTAACACAAACACTACACAGTAGTTCTCAATCTGTGGGTCACATGCCCAAATGGGCACACTTTGTATATTTACATTACAATACATAACAGTAGTAAAATTACAGTTATAAAGCTATAACAAAATAATTTACGGTTGGGGTCACTACAGCATGAGGAACTGTATTAAAGAGTGGCAGCATTAGGAAGGGTGAGAACTACTGCTCTACAGTGACATCTGATCGAAATCAGAATACTGCAATTGCATAAATACATTTGGGGAAATGGTAGTCCTTTGAAATTTTGCTTTTTAACATTTTTATTGCATCTTTGCAATGTCAGCAATGAGCTACCCCAGTCCTCTATTTTGGGCTGTTGGGTTGATGTAAAACTGATAAGGGGTTAGAATCAGATATGAAACCACTGATATATGATGTTTTACAAAACACTGAGACCTTCTCCACTGACAGTGGCCTTTGAACATCAAGTGACAGTCAGAACGCCATACATAACACCAACTGGGTATAATGTGGGCTTATATATCATAGCAAAAAAAATGGATTTGGGGCCTTCTTGGAATTGATCATCTAAAAGGAAATACTGAGTAAGCTGGTGAATATTCCCTGAAAATATTCATTAATATTCATAATGAATGTTTAAGCCTCTCATATGAATGTGCATGGAACTGGGACAGATGTTGAGAGTATGTTTGGAATTCAGTTTAGATTGTCAGGATCACTTTCCCTTTATCTCATAGCTACTCATGCTGCACTTACTTGAACACAGTCCATCACTTTGTAGAGATGCTACAGTGAAATGCCACGGCATCAAAGAGAATATCAATAAAGCCTGAGTCAACAGTATAAAAATAGAGAGATTTTGCTTTAAATTGAGAAGAAGGGGACATGAAAGCAACCTTGTAGATTCCTTTGAACTTCCTCTGCCTCTGAGAGGCAACAAAGTATGTTAGTTATGAAACATCCAAGTCCTGCCCCATCTCTTTCAGATTCTCCCACTTAGTCATGTAATTTTCTGTAGGAGTTTGGTGCTCTTATAGGAGCTTGGCTTCTTGATATTTGAAGCCTAAGGCCATATGGATGTATGTGTCAGTGTGACAAAAAAAAAAAAAAAAAAAAAACACCTCACAGTTCTTATAAGCTAGGGGTCTACTCATACATCCAAAGACTTAAAGATAATTTGTAACTAGCCTCTGAACATGTAACAGCCCAACCTCTTCACAACATAGATGTTCTAATCAGTTAGTGAATCTTTGTAGAATATTCAGGGTGAGATGGAAGGCTTCTTCCCAGTGTGAGGCAGAACCTTGGTTCAATACGCTGTGTGTTAAAGTCATTCTCTTGGAAAGTTACCGATGAGTATTGAGAAACTAATCCTAAAATTCACATGAAAGAAGGAAAGTCTAAGAGTATTCCAGAACAATGCTTAAGAAGAAAAGAAATGGAGGACAAGCTCCCAGGTATCTACAGTAACGGAACTGAGGTGGAGGATGAACAAAGAAAAGATGTACTAGCACTCCACGAGTACAGAAAACAGCACGGAAGCAGATCCAAATACAAATGATGTCTTGGTAGATTAGCAGAGTTGACATCATAACATCAATTCTGTAAGAACTGACAGTGATTTAACTGCTCCTTCAAACACACACTCTCACATCATACCACACACCATAACTTACAATATTACAGTAAGAAATAATTGCTTAAATAAGACGGAAAAGAAAAAATGAAATGTTTTACTACGTTTTTTCCTTAGGAATAAAATGTTATTAAGTAGAAGGTCAATTAAATGAAATTTTTAGAATTTGCAGAACCTCACTAGTAAAAGTAAATCATCTATGAAAAAAAGATACTTGTAAGCAATGTGACTAACACTGTGTCTGAACATAAAAGATACAAAGAACACTGAAATTCCATAAGAAAATGCAGATTCCATAGGAAAATTAGCAAAATACATTAATAAGCAACTCATAGAACAAGGGACCAGGGTAAAGATTAAACATATGTTAGCATAATTTGGATTGACAGTACCAAATGCTGGTAAGAGACAATGGGAATTGCTGGTGGGGATGCAAACTAGTAAATATTTTTTAAAGAAAATTAACAAAAAAATCCAGGCATAGCAGTGCAAGCCTGTAATCTCAGCACACCAGAGGAGAGGCAGGAAGGCAATGCGTTTACACCAGTTCTCAGCTGCATACTGACTTTGAGGTCAGTCTTCGCTACACAGGATTCTGTCTCAAAAATAAAATAAAAAAGTAGAGAGGGGCTAGGGAGTTATTTTGGCTGGTAAACTGCTCGTCATGCAACCATGAGGGCCTGAGTTCAAATCCTGGTACCCACATGAAAGCCAGATGTGGTAGTTGTTTCACCCTTTTAATCCAAGAGCTGGGGAGGTAAAGACAGGCTGATCCATGGAGCTAACTGTCCATCCATACTTGCCTAATCCATGAACCCCAGACTCTTGTGCACAAATATGTACTACACACACACACACACACACACACACACACACACACACACACACAACTGTGTGTGGTATGGTAATCCCAGATTTCCAGAAATAGACACATACAAGGTATTAGGAGTTCAAAGTCAGCTTTAGCTACATTGTAAGTTCAAGACTGGCTTGGACTATATGAGAACCTGTCTCAGAAAAAGAGTCATGTATCTAATACTGCTTAATGAGAGATAGTTTATTACAGAAGATTTTATTTCTGAACACATATATTAGAGAATGGCTATATATCATCCGAAAACATAAAAGAATGTTCATTGCTGTGCAGTTGGTTATCACTAATTTGGAAATGACTTATCTTAGAGTCAAAGAATTCAGTTTTATGGATACAACTCATATAATTGAGTACACATAGATTCAACTGGCAAAACAGGTTGGTGAATAACAAAATATGCAACAAATCTCAAAATATTAGCATTGAGAAGAAATTACTAAAAGTGTTCTTTGTGACAAGGCTGGAAATTCACAACAAAGAGCAATATAGACCCTGTTTGGGGAGTCACCGCCTAATGACTGCACAGAGTGGCGTGCATGTGCCCCCTCAAGCAAGATGGGCGAGCATGGCATGGAGGGTTTTAGCTTTATCTATTGCTTCATTTTTTTTAAAGGGCAAAATTTTATGCTTAATCTTCGATTAGCTGTTAAGCTTTTTATATGAAATTTTTCTATATGAAAAATTTCTGCATTTTTCCATATGAATAAACATCTCAAAAATTTTGAATTGACATAAAAAGAAAGGAAAATATGGTTCTTAATAACTTGCAAAGAAATGACAATGAAAAATCTTATTTTTCAAAATCCATGGGATACTGACAAAGCATTGTTCAGAGAAAAGTGAACCCTTAATGCTTATCAAATTGCCTTACAATTACACTGACTGGTTATAAATGAAATAAACATTCAACTCAAGATGATGGAAAATGAAAAATAGAAAATTCAAAGGAACGACATTATAATAAAAGTAGAAAACAATTATGTCAGAAGAGAAATAATGGACAACAGTGGACTTTCCCAATAAAACAACAAGCTTTGTTTTAAAACTTATAAGAACACAGCAGTAAGCCAACTCTGGCAAATCTAATTCAAAAGACCAAGAGGTTAAAAGAAAAGAGACGTAAGTATGGATATATAAGCAACTTAATTGAAGGAGGTATGGGTCAAGAGTTAGGCAACTCCTACATCCCAGAGACGGAAACCACAGCATCCTTCTGGAGTAGCTACTTCCTCCAGATTGAAGCATCCCCTTCCAGAGGTAGGAAGGAGACACTAAGACTCAAGAAGACTCATCAGGCTTAGAAAGTGCACAAACAAACAAAATTTAGGAAGGTCAGATATTTACAAGGTTCACAAGGTCCTTCCAAGGTCACATAAGCAATAACAACTGTAGAAAAATTCTTGTACAAAAGCCTGTATGTTGGGCAGAGGGATCCAGGATTCCAGGTTTCACGGTTATTCACCCATGCTTAAGGTAGGCTTTTTGGTGACTCAGTTGCCTTGGAGTCACCCATGTTCTGGATAGTAGGTTAGAAATCCCTCCCATGCTGCTGCAGCCCCAAAGCACTCATTCCTTCTCCATGCTACACTCAAGTGAAACTGTTCCTTTGGTCTGTCCTCAGTGCAGTCTGGAATGAACAGACATTTGTTCATGTCTACATTACTGTCTACAGCATCTATTTCTAGGCTTCGAAGTCTACTCTATACTTTCCATTCTATATTATTTAACTACTGGGACTGTATCATTGTTCTTATGATTCTGTATTGCAACTCTAGCCTTGGATGAATGTTACTGTGGAAAAGTCTAAAGAGGGTGATACTTCCATTGAGAGTCTAGTTGTTGGGGGTTCCTCTTTAATTCTTTAAAGACCTCGGACTCCAAGGCTTTAGCTCAGTGTTGAATAGTCAAATGTTCTTTCTTTTACCTAGAGTGTGTATTTTAAATAATCACACATACACACACACACACACACACACACACACACACACACACACACACACACACACATCTTATAAATAATTTATGAATTGAATATATATACACATATTCTCTTGCATTTGAAAATATGATTGGGTTTACCTTCAAGTATTTTCCCACTGTTATTCTTTTATCTTTCTCAGAACCAAAGTCTGTTAAGGGTTTGTGGTGGTTTGAGTAAAAATGTACCCCCCATAGACTCATATTTGAATGCTTAGAGAGTGGTATTAGGAGGTGTGGCATTCCTGGAGTAGGTGCAGCTTTACTGGAGGAAGTGTGTCACTGTGGGCGGGCTTTGGGGCTTTAAAGGCTCAAGCTAGGCCCAGTGTCACTCTCTCTTCCTGCTACCTGCCTATCCAGATGTAGAACTCTCAAATACCTCTCCAGCACCATGTCCACCTGTATGCCACCATGCTTCCCACCATGACAATCATGGATTAAACCTCTAAACTGTAAGCCAGCCTCAATTAAATGCTTTTCTTTATAAGAGTTGCCGTGGTCATAGTGCCTCTTCACAGCAATAAAGCCCTAACTAAGACAGTGCTGTACGCCTCTCACTTAGCCTATGTTTAGAGTTTTCCCTCCCATCAGTTTAAATGCCCTTGCAGGTTGCTGTCTGATTCTGATCATGCTCTTGGTACTGCCTCTGGGCTCCTCTACTGTCATGTATGTTTGTCTTGGGTGACTTACTTCCTGTGATTCTGTTTGGGTTTTTTGTTTGTTCGTTTGTTTGTTCTTTTCAGTTTGGGGTGCTGGAAATGGAACTCAGGGCCTTGCATGTTAGGTAAATACTCTATATTCCAGCCACATAAACAGCCCACTTCTATTTTATCATCATCATCATCATCAACAACATTACTATTTTTATTATTATTATTTCCTAATTTATACCAAGACATTATTTCAGATTTCTCTATGTTCTCATCATTTGTCTCTTCTCTGAGTTCTTATATTTCTCACGTGGGTTTGTTTGGTTTGTTCATTGTTTTTATTTTGTTGGGGTGTTTTGAGACAGACATTCTACCATCTCAGCCTCACAACAGTTGGAATTAGACATGCACCACCACACCCAGCTCCTTTGTGAATCCCCCCACTCATGCAATTATTTCCCAGAGAACACTCGCTGATGTGAACACTGCTGTCTCCTCTTGTCTTCTTCTCTAAACTGTGTGTGATTCTGTGTGTGTGTGTGCATACGTGTGTGTGTGTGTGTGTGTGTGTGTGTGTGTGTGTTCATGTGTGTGAGTATACATATGGAGCTCAGAGAACTTCTGACAGCAGTTTCCACCTTCACAGTTTGGTCCCCACTGTGCACACAGGCTGGATGGCCCATGAGCTTGCAGGAATTCTCCTGCCTTCCTTCACCTGTGAGCCAACCACCTCCTTTGCATACACGCTCTGCCATTCATTAGCTATGAGATCTTCAGCAAGTGACTAAGCTCTCTCTGTAGCTAGAGTTTTCCTGTTTGGCCCACAGTCAGGACAAATCTCTGTCACCCGCCAGTCCCACAGCCGCTCAGACCCAACCAAGTAAACACAGAGACTTATATTGCTTACAAACTGTATGGCCATACCAGGCTTCTTGCTAACTGTTCTTATATCTTAAATTAACCCATTTCTATAAATCTATACCTTGCCACGTGGCTTGTGGCTTACCAGCATCTTCACATGCTGTTTGTCATGGCAGCGACTGGCAGTGTCTCTGACTCAGCCTTCCACTTTCCCGAATTCTTCTCCTCCTTGTCCCGCCTATACTTCCTCCTGCCTGACTACTGGCCAATCAGTGTTTTATTTACCAACCAATCAGAGCAACACATTTGCCATACAGAACATCCCACAGCACTCTCTGTCCCTTTTCTTTGTAAAATGATATTATCACATCCTCGTTCAAGTTTGCGCAGACATGAATTTAGTTAACATAATTCCTTAGCACCAGTTTAAGCAGAAATGGATTCATCATCACAACTGTCCCTCTCTTGCCCTGGTGTATTTACTTCTTGTTGATGTGATAAACACTATGACCAAAGAAAACTGTAGAAAAAAAGGCCTGTAGCCCACCATGAAGGGAAATCGAGGTAAGAACTCAAGGAAGGAACCTAAAGGCAGGAACGGAAGTAGAGACTATGGAAGAATGCTGCTTATTGGCTTGCTCCCCACGGCTTGTTCATCCTGCTTTCACATACAACCCAAGACCAGGGCTGTGGCACTGCTCACAATGAACTGGGCCCTTCCACAAAAAACACCAATCAATAGAATGTTCCCACAGGCAATCTAACAGAAATATTCTCTCAACTGAGGATCCTTTTCCTAGGTGATGATAGCTTGTGTCAAATTGGGAAAAAAAAAAAAAAAAAAACACTGAACAACTGATAACATACCATCATGCATTGGACCTGGTCTGAGGAAGGCAGCAGTACTCTGTTCCCCTCCCCATGATTTGGAGTTTAGCCATTTGACACACTTTGCTGAATTACAACATAATAAGTGACAGAACCATCTGAGGATATTTGGGCTTTCTCTCCTGGGCTGCCCCTATACCCATGAGGACACACACAATGTAGCCAGTATCTATTCTGCCTGAGTTTCAGCACTAAACACACTGACGGTCCACTGTCCTACCTTGTAGAAGCCCCGCGGACTCCCATCCAAGTGGAGAAAGTATAAACTTCTAGTGTTTTTAGGTTTTAGCCACATAGAAGATCATAAGTGACATATCAAGACTGGAGATGGATAATTCAGCTTATCTCTCCCATGGCTATGTTCTGTGTATTTGGTGGTAGGATTGAGTATCTGTAATCCATTAAAAGAATGTTCATGTTTCACGAGTCAGATGATGATGGATTTGGAGCAATTTGAAAAGTGGTGTCTATTAGTGCTGTTCTGATTTATATTTAGAAATAAAATGAATCTACTTTCATAATTCTGGAGATCCAATAATGAATCATAAACATGAATCAAAGAAAACCCTTGAAAATAAAATGTGGAAGCTAAGGATGAAATCACCCAGAAAGTATCTCTGAGTTCTTTCATCTATCATAATCCCCCCAAATAGGGGGATGCTAAGATTTGTGAAGAGATTGATCATATGAAGCAATGAATAACTTGCATGGAACTGTCTGCTGACCAGCATGCCATTTATTAATTCTTTCCTTAGTCTTTGCACTATTAGAAAGGTACAGAAGGAAAACATCCACGTTCTACATTGATTCTGTAGAATTCACCAGGTGAAGAAAAAGATAATGTGTGTATTAGTTACTTTTCTATGCCTGCCATGAAACACCATGACCAAGGCAACTTACAGTGAGTTTCTTTGGGCCTAACAGTACCAGATGGATGAATCCGTGGTGATGCAGTAGGGTCAGCAGGGAGCTGGAACAGCAGTGAGTTCATATCTGGAACACCAAACCAGAAGCACAGAGAACTAGCTCAAAATGGCACGAGCCTTTTGCAACCACACAGTCTGCCTCCTGTGAGATACTTCCCCCAGCAAGGTCACAACTACTACGTCTCCCCAAACAGTACACCAAGTATTAAAATGCCAGAGGCTTACAGAGGAAATCTTACTCAAGCCACTACCTAAATCTTACTCAAGCCACTACCTTGTGAAATTATAGATTTTACCCCATATATGGCAAAAGTTTATGGATCACATTGGGTGAGGGGGGGGGAATTAGAACCATTTTTTTTAAATCATGACTCTGAAATTTTAGAATCTGTAAATCTGAAACCTTAGAATTGTCACCACACTGTAATATCCTGTACTCTTATATCTATAAAAGACAGGTGAATATTTTTACATGTGTGTATGTATGCGTTTGGTATGCATGCATGTATGTATATTTAAAAGTGTGTGTGCAGATGTGCATGTACTTGTGTGCACATGTGTGTGGAGGCCAGAAGTTGACATTAGGAATCTTCCTTCATCACTCTCATTCTTATATATTGAAGCAGGAGCTCCCAGTTGAATCCAGATCTCACTTAACTGGTATAGATAGCTGTCTTAATTAGGGTTTCTATTGCTGTGAAGAGATACCATGACCACTGCAACTCTTATAAAGGAAACATTTCATTGTGGTGGTTCACTTACAGTTTCAGAGGTTCAATCCATCATGGCAAGGAACATAGCAACATACAGGCAGAGGTGGTACTGGAGCTGAGATTCCTTCATCTTTCAGGCAACAGGAAGTCAACTGACTGTCACACTGAGGGAAGCTTCAGAAAAAGACCTCAAAACCTGCCCCCACAGTGACACACTTCCAACAGAAGGTGTGGGCCAGATTAAAGGTGTGCCCTCCAGCCTCAAAGTCTGAATTAAGGGTGTGTGTTGTCCAGCCTCCTCCAACAAGACCATACTTCCTCCAACAAGGTCACACCTGCTAATAGTGCCACATCCTATGAGTTTATGGGGGCCAAATACATTCAAACTACAATAGCCAACACGTCCAAGGCAACCCCTTGAACTTCCCAAGAACTGAGATTATAGGCTGCCACACCTGTCCCACATTTATGAGGGTCCGAAGAGTTCAAGCTCAGGTCCTCATGCTCACAATTTATCGACTGAGTCATCTCCCAAGCTCTAGGTGAAAATTTAAACACTTTCAGTTCCAGAAAGAGGGGAGCTTACTGATACCCACATATTCATTGCTAACATCATTGGTTGGAATGAAGAAAGTAATCATCTTAAATTAACAAATTTTTCAGGGTAAAAAAAAAAAAACAACATAGAAAACCCCACTGAATTTTCAGAGGAATTCAATACGATTAAGGAATTTTTATGCTGTGTCTTGTACTAACTAAAAGAACAAAGTGATCAGCCATAGTTCTCAGCCTCTAATGGAGATGAGCTGCCTTATAGCAATTTTATTTCATGTAGCAAAGAGCTTAGACACAGTAGCTGAATTCGGATCAGATCCCGCTACCACACAGCAATACAAAGCTCCCCCGGCATGGAATGGGTTTCACATTTGGAACAATGGCAGGTTCAAGACAATGTGGCAAGTGGAATGTGTTCGCTATAAAAAGCATCCACCCTCTTCCTCTCTTGTCGGTATTCAGGGCTACAGTAAAGGTCATGTTTGCTCCTGCTCTCTGTTGTCCTTAACCACTGACATTTTAAGAAGTCTAAATGCACTGTGCCTTGGGACTCTTTTGTAAAGGGGGTTTTTATAAATGTACAGGGTTGTTGGTACAACCTCTATTTGACTCCTGACTATCACCTCTGGTTCCAAGCTGAGCAAGTTTTGCTGCCTTGGCAGAGTCCTCAGCAGTCCCTGCGGTTCCCTGGGGAGTCTATATTCCATCTGGCAAATCCATCGTTGTAATTTGTCAAAGCAAGAATTGTGCCCTGAAAGTGCGTGTTCTAAGGAAATAGTATTGTGTGCACATTCCAAAGCCTTCAGCGAATGAAGGATCATCTGGACACGGATAATGGTATGGGGTAAACATGAGCTTCTGCTGCTCTGGTGCAGGGGGATCCATTATTAGGATGGGAAATGGATGGGGCTTTTGCTATGCAAGAGATGCTATGCAAGATGTGTTCTTGCAGACACCGGAGCCTGTCTTAATTCGGGGTGGAAATCTGCGCTGATAAAGCAAGGGTCAAAGAACCTGCTTTGCATCATTAATTTGAACCTTTTCTTCATCATAACCACCTCGGAGGAGCAATGCAAAAAGGCAACACAATATGTCCTGCAACTACTGCTCTGTGCATTTCCACACAGCAGACAGATCCAGAATGTTGACTTCTGTCCAAAGAGGTAGGTTGTTAAGAACTTTCCAGAATTGAAAAACACAGAGACTACCTCAGAGCATTACGTCCGAGAATGTCCCAGAGACCAGTCCTCTGACACCAACCCATCACTATACAGTCAGTGGCAGGTAAAGGAATGTTAGTGGCAGCGCTGCTACATACAGATACTGTAAACCTTGGGCAAGACTTTTGTAAGCACCATCTCCTCGTATGGGAAACTCTCTCTGCTCCTAAGACGGGAAGACACCTCAGTACTGAGTACTGAATCACTTTAACTATGTTTGCAAGTATTAGTTATAGATTGATTAGCACCCTGTGGAAGAATTTGCAGTCATACATTAAAAAAAATCAAATTTACAGTAGTGATCCCAAATAGCACAAGGCACAAAAAGAAACAGTTATAGCATAAATGGAGCTAGAAGATAATTTCTGCCAGAGATACATCACCCCATTGCTACATTGATGGCACCAATAGTGTGGGCCTACAGTCCTGTCATGCCTCTTCACAGCTGTTTCTACTCCCACCCAACAGCTACTGCAGCTTTGAAAGGCATTGCTCTTAATATTTCTTTAGATAACAAAAGACAAATTAATCACCCAGGATTAAGGCAATTGCACCACATGTCACTGTATTTACTTAGATAGTTAAATATATATATATATATTGAACACATATATGTCCATATATGTTATATATGTATATAAATAATATATGTTATAAATGACATATATGGACAAGTTCTGCCAAGTAAATTCCAGTGTAATTGTTTTGTTTTGTTTTTTTCCAAAATTTCACTGCCAGTCTGCTACTACAGGGAATTCTCAAGAAAGTCTCAGAAACTTGGGGCCTCCAAGCTGTGTGTAGTAATAGTCTTTATTTGCCTCTGGTTTGTCCTTTCCTTTCAACCATTGGATGAAGCATAACATTGATCACAACACTGATAGGATCCAAGTCAAGTATATAGTATATAGCTGTCCTTTAGAATCCACATGGAAGGTTGGCTCCAGGACTCCTGTGGCAATTAATAGTTTTTTATGCTCCGGTTCCTGTTATAAAATAGCATAATATCTTCATACATCCTGTGCATATCTAACCCATAAAATAAATTCCTGTGTAGATTACTTATAAAAACTAAAACACTGTAAATACTCAGTATATTGTTACTATAAAACATTGTACAGAGAGTAATGACAAAAAGTTTGTATATATCCAGCACACATGCAAATTTTAAAATGTATTTCCTGTTTGAGGTTGGAAAATCCACAGCTACAAAGCCCATGGACATTAAGACCATGTTTAATATCCACCCTGCAATAGTAATCTAGTTAAGCTGCCATAACAAATTACCACAGACTGGGAGACAACTGATTTTTTTTTCTCACAATTCTGGGCACTGTTAATTAACAATGAAAGTATTAGTCTATTTGGTTTCTGGTGAGGACCCCTTTCTGTGTCTTCAGATGGCAGGAAGGAAGAGCTCTGGATTGTCACTTTTGCTAAGTGTAGTCATGCATCACTCAGCAACAAGGATATGTTCTGAGAAGTGTGTCATCAGGTGATTTCATTGTGCAAACGTCCCACTGCATGCTTATACAAACCTGGATGTCATAGGTCAACCACTTGACACGGCCTCTTGAAGCAATCATGCAATGCAGCAAACAAACGCCTGTGGCGGCTGCTGTTGTAATACAGCCTGCTATTTTACAGTAAATCTTTTCTTAAATAGAAATACAGCCTAAAATAAAAACTATAGAGTAACAAATACATAGATATAATCAGTTATGACTATCAACTATCATGGACTGAACATAACTGTATGAGCTATACTGTGTGTATGCACATATGTGTGCAGTCATATACGTACAGGCACACAGGTGTAGGTAGATGCATGTGAGCATTTCTGCCATGAATATGAAAGTCAGAGATCAACTTTAGGTGTGTTATCTCAGGAGCCATCTACTTTGATTTTTGAGATGGGGTCTCTCACTTGTGGGGCCTGGGACCTGTTGATTAGGCCAGGCTGGTTGACCAGCAAGCCCTAGGGATCTGCCTGTTTCCTTCTCCCCAGTATTGTGTTACAAGCACCAACATACCTGACTTTCCCATGGGTATTGAGTATCAAAATCAGGTCCTCGTGATTTCATGGCAAGTACTTTACCAACTGAGCCATCCCCTCAGCCCTGTATATGACCTATGTATGAGCTATATGTTTATAAGGCTGACCATGAGGTAAGTGTTACACCAGCATCATCGCAAACACCTTATACACTACACTACAACACTGAGAAGTCACTAGGCCATAGGAAGTGTTCAGCTCCATTATAATTTTATGGGGCCACTGCTGTATGTGTGATCCGCTATTAACCCAAATGTTATGTAGCACATGGCTATATACCAATCCTACTGGATAAAAGCCCCACTCCGACTACTTCATTTAACCTTAATTACTTGTTTTGCCCTATTTCTAGAAATAGTCGCATTGGAAGTTAGAGGTTCATGGGATGATTTTGGCAGGAACATAAATTAGTTGACAGAACTCCCTAATACAAAATAAAATAATAATAATTTAAAAAAAAAAACAACATTGTGTCTGATGCCCTTTTCTTGTAGGTCAGTGATCTACTGTGAGGTGCCCTGGCTTAGTGGATAAGACAAAGACAGAGGATGGAGAGCTAGGCCTTTCTTACCCAAAGATAAAATGCCTATCAATAGTAGATAGTATCTAAATTAGAATTCCTATATTCGAGAGTCCTTCATACTTGGGGAAATCTGGGGACCCTAGAAAGTTTCTGTCAAGTCATGATGAGAAACAGAAGTGGAGACTCCTGCAGGAGACATGGGGCAGAAAAGGTTGCAGCAGTACAGTCCTAACAGATGAAGCGAAATGGAACTTGAATAGATTTCCCCAAACTCCAGGCAATGCCCTTGGGGCTAAGATTGTATTAATTGTTTCTATGTAAAACAGCTTAAAATATCATGTGCAAGCAGGCTAATCAATTGTTTTCATTGTTCAAGTAAACTCTAGCATGAAAAGACAGTCCCATGGAATACCTCTTAAAACATCTCATGTAAATAAGATAATGTGTCCTGAAAGCAGAAGAAACCTCTTGACTTCCCTGCCAGAACAGCAACTTAGGCTGCAAAACACATTTTTCTCATAGTTAGTGCAAAAATAAATTCGAATCACATAAATAACCCCCTCAGATAATAACAACTGACATTATTATTAAAAAAAAAACACATTTATTTTTGCAAAACAAACTCCCAACAGCATCAGCCTTGTTGTGATAGTATTACATTTTTCACCAGATATGAAGAAACCAAACATAGAAACCAATTTCTAAGCACAAAAAACATATAATTATGCTTTTCCCAAACTTTTAGATCCCTTTGCTTTATATCAATGCTTCAATAATTGAACACTTATAGAAATAATTAAATACCTTTCAAATTTTCTGGCTATCGTATTTCTTCCTCCTTTGCCTTTTCTCTCAAGTTTTCTGTATTAATTTTTAATATTGCTCTCTTTCATACAAACATCAGTGAAGAACTCTTAAGCTAAGACCTTGCCTAAAATCCATGAAAGCTAAGACCTTTAGCGATTAATCAAATTTGTTCTAAATAGGATTAATTCGGGTGTAAGTATGAGGAAGATTGTCAGGGTACATGTCCCTCTTCTCATCTGTCCCCAGGTCCTTTATTATTTTTTTTCTTGCTGAATTGAAAATGAAGCTGGGCTATAATCTTGCATGGCAGATACTAGATCCTGCCTTTGATAAACATCTAAAATGCTAATGAATGTGGGCTGCATCTCTGAAGGAGCAAGAACAGGATTTGACAAGAATCTAGAGGGTAAAAAGGAGAAGAAGGACTTTTTGACTTAAAAGAACTCTTTTTTTGTGGATATGAATTCGGTATTGTTTCCTGAAGAAAAAAATTTTTTTGCTCCATTGGAAAAACAGAAAAAAAAAAAATTCTGCTCCATCAAAATGCGGAAGCATGAAAACCCGATGAGCTTTCAAATTGTCCTCTTTTGCATGCAAATCATATCAGAAGTTCTCATTAGCATAAATGCATGAGCAACTCTAAATGCTTTTAATTTCCAATCTCAGCCAGCAGAGGAGTAATTTGTCACTGTCAGGGTGAAAATCTAAGAAGAAGAAAAAAAGAGTGAGAAAGAGAGAGAGGGGGACTCCATGCTAAATTGGAATCATATAAATTTTTGATTTCCTAATTGACTGATGCTGCAGTTCAATCAGCTGCCTTGAAGGTGTAAATAATTCAATGTACAGTCAGAAATAAAGGCGTAATGTGCCACTACCAAAGTCACATTAGTATTCAGTGTGGCAGGACATACCTGACCATGTCTTTTTCACAGACATCCTGTTTAGTCAAATTGTAAGTCCTCTACAAGCAAATACATTATATAAACCCATAAAAACACCACTCATATATCCCAAATTTTGCAAGTAAAAGACATTAGGACTATGAAAGCCAAACTCAGCAATCTTTAACTGTGAGCATCCCAGCAGGTTACAGTAACTGCGGCCTTAAGAACCCTCCTCATGTGGTAGCTCACTAATGCAATCATACAGAGAAAGTAAGAGATAAAAATCATATTCTTACTTCTGCTGACTTCCATCGTTCCTTTCCCTTAATCAACTGTTTTAAATGTCATAAGCAAAAAAAAAATGTATTTATTGCCAAAGTATTTCCTTGGGGCAGACTTAATAGGGATGTTTTAGACATGATTCCCTGTGGTTTGTTTTTATCAGGTAATTCTATGATGTTAAAATCTTTGCTTTGAAGCATTTGAATTTACATCATCCCAAAGTTAGTTTGTAAATATTTTAAGAACCATCGCAGGGCTGGGGGTGTAACTCAGTGGTAGAGCTCTTACTTGCTTAGCATGTACAAAGCTCTGGGTTAGATTCCCAGTACTGAAAAACAAGAAGTGTTTAACTCCAAGTCAAATGGAATAAACATGACTCAAGTTTCAAGACCGTATTTTTATCAAGTACTTGGTATTTTATTTATCAAAGACCTTAAGCAGCAACTGTTACACAAATCCTAAACGGTCTTGTAATAAAAACCCAGCGCCAGATATCAGGGTAAATGCTGAAAGATCAGGGAGACAAAGGAACTAGCCACCAGAGAGACTTCTCAGCACTACCGAATTCTCAGGCCCAAAGGGAAGCAAGATCCGGTCTCCAGGAATCCTCAGACTGAAAGCCTCTGAGTCCTCAGCAGAAAGGGCCTTCAGTTCCTGCCTCCTCACACCTTATATGCCTTTCTCCGCCCAGCCATGTCGCTTCCAGTCTCAACCTTCCTAGTGCTGGGATTAAGGGTGGGCGCCACCACTCCCTGGCTCTGTTTCCTTTAGATTGGATTAATCTCATGTAGTCGAGGGTGGCCTTGAACTCACAGAGATCCTGACTGATCTCTGCCTCCCGAGTGCTAGGATTAGAGGTGTGGGCGCCACCACTGCCTGACCTCTGTGGCTAGTTCTGTGGCTCGTTCTGTCCTCTGATCTTCAGGCAAGCTTTATTAGAGTACAACAAATTATTACCACAAGCAGCAAATCAAGAAGACATGCCACTGCCATGCTCAGACACTTTCCTGCAAAAGCCAGTCAGATGCTAAAGAGAAGATGCCAGGGGAAACTGTATGTAAAGTCACTTCCACCCAAGTGAAGGGCCACAGAAGGCCTGTCATTCATTCCCTTGCCCTGTTTGTCACTTGTAGAACTTAAAGAACGATCACAATGCATTTAAAGGTCTGTAACAAAAATCACATGAATTAGAAAACTGTCTGACTAGTGTGAACATGTGTCCTTAGAAAGAAAAAACTCCCAAAGCTGTTTAAGTGGACTTAATTCAACAATTCATGTCTAATATTTAAAAATAAACGTTGTATCTCTTCTTGCACTAGTCATTGCTAGGTTTCCTGCCAGATTCTGACTCCAAGTCTCTCAAGCCTAGGCTACAATAACCTTTAAGGACTCCTTCAAATACCCTTAATATCTTCATTGAAATCCTAGACTTGTGTGGAGTTTCAGGGATAGCAACCCCCCTGTCACATGAGGCCACTTTACCGAGTCTTACATACTGTGTGTTATGGCATGTTGACTTTTTGAAATATTCTTATCCTTATCACCTTTCTTTATTCTTTGTCATTGTCACAGCAACCATCAGGAAACAAAGACAAAGGTGAGAACATCTTACCTGTTAAAATTTAATGGCAAATCTCAAGAATACGTATTTCTGGACCATCCACCAGACCCTGGGCAACCTGCCAGCCAGTGGTCACACCACTGGAGAAAAATAATTCTCCATCATCCAGCAGCCATCAAATGCTAATTGCTCTTCAACTCGGTATAGATGAACTGCTAAACAGTCTTATTAATTTAAAAAAAAAACAAAAACTCAGAGCCAGAAATTGGAGTTAAAGTCTGAGAGAGATCAGAGGAATAGGAAAAGCCACAGCCAATCTCACCTCACCAACTCCGCAGCACCCAATGCAAGCTACTTCCTGTCTACCCACACCTATATGCCTTTCTGTTCTGTTCTCGCATTTGCTCTCTCAGCCCAGCTACATCACTTCCTCTTCCTGCCCAGCTCTGTCACTTCCTGTCTGTCTGTACAGACCTCCAGACCTCTATGGTTAGTGCTGGGATTAAAGGCATGTATCACCATGCCTGGCTCCGTTCCCAGTGTGGTCTTGAACTCACAGAGATCCAGACAGATCTCTGCCTCCCAAGTGATAGGATTAAAGGCATGGGCTACCATTGCCTGACTTCTATGTTAATACAGTGGCTGGATTTTCCTCTGATCCTCAGGCAAATTTTTTTGGGAGACACAGTATCCAATATACCACCACAACTCGGGGTGGAGCCTCATGAGCTCCTCCCCCATCCATACTGAAATCCTGACTGCCTCTAGTGCAGGTCTTACACACATGACCATCCTACTGTAAGTTCATGAGTTAAACCACATTATGCACACGGTGTCTGGAATAGAACATTTCGCAGCATTCCTCCCCATCCTTACATTCTTTCTGCTGACTCTTCTGCGTTGTTCCCTGAGCCTTGGAGAAGTTGATAAGGTTAGGACTGAGAGCTCAGCAGTCCCTTATTCTCAGCACTTGGACCACTTACTACTCTCTGTATTGCCCACTGCCCACTGCAAAAGCAGCTTCTCCAAGCAAGGTTGAGGCAGTACTGATCTGTGGATAGGAACGTAAGTATTTAGATAACACCTTGACAGCAACAGTAGGAGCATCCTTCCTTGGGCCGATGACCTCCCCAGGCATGGGCTTTTTGACAAGGTTTACAGTACCAGGCATGGATTCCCTCCCATGGAACAAGTAAAAACCTGTGCTTCTGGGCATCAGATCATTAGTCTTACACATCATATTAGAAATAATAATGAATTTGAACAAATGCATGATCAATTAAAGCTGGGGGATTTTGTTTAATTTGCTTTTCTGACCCAGATCAGATGAAATAACCACAAATCTACCAAGGAAGAAAGAATGAGAGAAAACTCCAAGTGGTAGAGTTAGTTACTCTGAACAAAGCATGACTCACATACATCAATTGAACCTCAGTCCTCTACCCACAGCCCACAGCAACCCCAGCAAAATCCCAACCCAGGAAGCCAAGCTGCTAAACTGTAAGAATAAACCAAGAAGCCAAACAAAAGTTTACAGCAATCAGCCCCAAAGCTCCAGTGTTTGAATAATAACTGACAAATTCCCTAACTTCTGACACCATTCCAAATAAAAAGAACAACCAGAAAAGGCCTAATAAGCACCTATATCAAACTCCCAGGATGCCCTGCCCCTAGTAACTACAGTTTCCAATCAGAACACACCAGGAAACCACACCCTACCCCCACACATGCCTTTCAGTGCCTGCCAGAACCCAAATGACACCGCCAATTCTCTTAAACCCCTTGCCTTTCTTATTTGGCTAGCCTTTATTTCCACAAAAGCCTACCAGTATGCTGAAAAGGCCTAAGACCCCTTATTGGGGTATCACTGAATCTCTAAACCAAGTTGAGGGGTCCATGAACAAGGAAACCTCTGTCTCTTGTTTCTGCCCAGAGTGAAAGAGAACAGACATCATCAGCCACAAGCACTGCCAAACACTTTTCATCTGGTAATCCGAGAAGCCTGAAGGATTAGGATTAATCCACTACACACACACACACACACACACAATCTTCTAGCTGTTCTTCCTCTTGACAAAACAGAACTACACAGTCTGCAGTTGCCTATCTACAGAGCACCTGCCTCCCTCCTCTCCAACTGGGGAATACTTGTTGGTCCACTATTCCTCAGACTTGGTCAACTTTGGTTGACTCCTCTTTGCTTAAGCCCTGTGAATCCTTTTCCCCGAGGGGTGGACCACTCCCCCTTCCCCTGCATTCCTTGGCCTTCATACAGATGCTCTTGACGCAGGGCCTTCCTGATTGCCTTCAGACTGTCACAGGAGCTCCTTGTTGGATGTCATGTCATTGTCCTAAAAGTCCTGTGATGTGGATGCTGTTAGTAGCCCCATGTTACAAAGAGGAGGCAGTTCAGCTTGACATGGAGGGCACTGTCAAGGCAGGTATGCAAAGTAGCATGTCAAATATGTAAATATAAAATGGAGCTTCTTAATCTCATCAATGCTGACATCATAGGTGTAGGATTTTTTTTTTTTTTTTTTTTGGTTGGGTGAAGGAAGCCATGAACTACAAAGGAAAAGAACTCTTTTCTTGCCCTTTTAAAATTTAATTTGGTTCTTCTTTAAAAAATAAAAATAAAAATAAAAGCAGCTTTGGTTCTATGGTTTGAAAAACATCAAGCAAGACAAATTTCAAGAGAAAAGAAAGATTAACTTTGTGTTTTCAGCAGCCACATCTCAATGTCAAACTCCGCTTTATATGGAGCTCATGATTAATTAAGCTTTACAAGCCTTCTTTTACATAAATCATTTTGTTTCCTCCAACCAGTATTCATAAAATTGATTTTTTTCAGACTGAATGCAGAGCCTTATATTTCAACTGAGACAAACTTCACATTCTTGGTTTTTCCCTTTCCATGTCAACTGTCAGCTACTTTCTCTAATTTTAACTCTCTCAACCAACACGCTGTCTCTTACTGCTATTTATCATCTATATTAGGCTCACTGTATCTCAGGAACAATACAGTAGGGTAAGGGAGAGAAATACCTGACCTGCACATTAGTTTAATAGCAGCCTACCACTCAGAAGTGGTAGCATATTCTAAATTGTCCTAAGTTATTCGGCCACATAGCTGTCCCTGCACCTAATGATCTGTAGGGTTCTGGTACCTCTGGATCAGCAGTCCTTAGAGTAGGGTTCACTTTGCGTGTCTTCAGGTACACTTAATCACCCCCACTCAGAGTCCTCCAAGTTGGAATTAATATACTTTAGGATAAAATGCCACATCAGATAAAAATAATTCTCAATCTAAAGATACCCTAAGTAGAACCTCATCTTCTTCATTGATAGTATGGTTCATGTTAACTAGACCACTCACCTCCTTTTAAGGTCCAGTATGATAGGCATTCAGTTGAAAGCCTATGTATAAAGAGATCAGATGATTGGAGGAAATAGATCTGTTCTTCATGACCTCATTTTAAGAAATCCAGTTTTTAGCCGGGCGGTGGTGGGGCACGCCTTTAATCCCAGCACTCGGGAGGCAGAGGCAGGCGGATCTCTGTGAGTTCAAGGCCAGCCTGGTCTCCAAAGCGAGTTCCAGGAAAGGCGCAAAGCTACACAGAGAAACCCTGTCTTGAAAAACCAAAAAAAAAAAAAAAAAAAGAAATCCAGTTTTTATGGGTTGAGAGATGGCTCAGCTGTTAGGAGCTCATAATATTCTTGAAGGGGACTGGAGTTCTTCAGAATAGACAGCCACGTGACAGAAAGAGTAACTTAGGAACAACTCATAGTAAGTGTCTGACAGAGAATCATGACTCCCATCTTCTTGATTTAGCATGCAATTCTTAAATTGAACCAATGGGAAAAATAAGCCAAGTAGCTAGATGTGGGATGACTCATCCCTCAAGGGCTTGAGGGCCAGATGGCCCAAACAAGTAAAAAAGATACTTTCTGAGAGCTAGCCTGGGTCTGCCTAAGGGTCTTAGCAACAGCAGCTGAAACATGATCTGGAGATGACCTGGACCAATGAGAGGCAGCCATGTCACACCAGCTGATGCATATTCATCAGACCTCCCCCCAGGGTCAGGTGGAGGGTATATAAGACTTGCCTCTTCCTGAATAAACAGAGCTTGTTGTTTCAACATTCTCCCAGAGTCTGTGTGGTTTGACTCTGCGCCTACTTGGCCCCCACCCCCAAAGGGAACAACAGCAAGGACCCTGCTACAGCAAGACATGCCATAAACTTTGGGGGAAAATGACTATTGGTCAAAAAGAACAACACTGGTCACAGGTCTTAGGAAGGTAATTTTAATTATTTATTTAAATGTTGTGATATTATTTTATGGATGAAGGCCACTTACAAGGAGATAAAGCTTTGGTTTTCTATAAATTCTGATAATATGATTCCAAAGGATCCTGATGAAAAAGGAAAGTTTGGGGATTTTCTGAAAAGTCTCCCATGACTGTGATTTCTAAGAGACTACCTGACTCTTACTGGAAAAGGACATGTACAAGACATAGATGATAACAGATAGAAAAGATTTTAAAATGGTATCCAGAGGGCCATGCTTAGAGTGAGCTGGGAATTCCTGTGGTGTTTTGAATAGGAATGGCCCCCATAGACTCTTATGTTTGAATGCTTGGCCCATAGGAAGTAGCACTTTCAGGAGGTGTGGTCTTATTGGAGGAAGTGTGTCATTGTGGAGGCAGGCTTTGAGGTCTCATATATGCTCAAGCCATGCTCAGTGTGGCAGTTTCTCCCTGCTGCTTTGCAAGTTGTAGAACTCTCAGCTGCTTCTCCAGCACATGTCTGCCTGCATGTCACCATGTCCTGCCATGATGTAAGCCATCCCCAATGAAATGTTTTCCTTTATAAGAGTTCCTGTGTTCATGGTGTCTCCTCACAGAAATAGAAGCCCTAACTAGATAATTCCGAAACATGACAACGAGGAAGGATGAGAGCTATACATGCTAGTAGGTATAAGGGTAAGTTTTAGAATGCAGTTAGGAATTATGCTAGTCTAGTAAATTCACAGTAGTAGATTCTCCACTAAAATACATAACCTCACTAACCTCAGGTAATTTTTTTTACTAGGTTTCTAGTACCAGACATGATTTTAGACAAAGAAGTACAGGCAACTAATGACTAATGAGAGATAGAGAATTAGCCTCTTCCTGGGATGAGCCCCATAATTGCCCAGCCAATACAAGTGATCATCTCTGAAAGCACATACATACAAACAACAAACACGGACCTAGCAGGTTGTAACTATATACTTGAGCATGTGTGTGTGTGTGTGTGTGTGTGTGTGTGTGTGTGTGTGTGTGTAACAACAATAAAAAGAATACTAAAAAATGAGATGCCAATTTGAGTGAGAGATGGGGATCATGGGAGGGATTAGATAGAGGAAAGGGAATGGGGAAATGATGTCATTACATATTAGTTAAAGTATACAGAGTAAACATGCTAATGACAAGCAAGAGATCTTTGAAAGTTGTGTTTGGAGAGGAGCTGGTTTTGTGAGTCATCTCCTGTATTGAAGCATCCTTTTTGGTGATGAAGCTGCCCCAGCCACCCACGCTTCTGTAAGTTTCCCTGCAGCTCTAATAAGTAATTCTAATAAGTTCATTGGTTCATTAAGCCAGACTTGGGAGGAATTGTTTCTATGGTCTGTCATCAGCGCCCTACATGGGTCCACCGACATTTGTTTATGCCTATCCGGGAAACTCCACACTATATTCTCTACTGTGCCTCAGTTTCCCTATCTGTAAAACAGAGATAACTGCACCACTTCAAATGTCTCATCGTTTTTTTGTGAAACATAGGATTTATCACACATGTTCTCCACAAGGGCTATTTGGTTTCCAAAGGAGCATCTGGCAATGTCTGGAGACATTTCAATTTTTGCAACTATAGAGAGTTGCTAATGATATGTAGGTGGTAGATACTAGGTTGCTGTTAAATATCCCACAACAGAGAATTAGCCAGACCCACAAAGTGCCAAGGTTGAGAACCTCTGGCAGAATAAATACCATGGAGGCAGAAGCTCAGAGGTCATGTTGAATGTAGCTGCTGCTGTATCCCTGGCACCCAGCCTGGCTCCTGGCACACCATGGCTGTACAGTAATTCACAGGAGGATTTTAGGAATGAACAAATATTATTGCTAAATTGAGGTCTGCATGGAATAAAAAAATAAGGAATCTACAGGATAAACATGGTTCATGAGATTCTCAGTTCAGTTCCTTGGGCATGACCTTAGTGAGAAAAGTGAACTAATCATGAAAATACAAACGAAATAGCCTATGTCTCAGTTGATCATATAGAGACCTCCCTACCTTCCACATACATAGCATATCTTAATCAAGTCATGTTTATCTACTGCCAAAGAAATTGCTTATACCCCCAAACTTTCCTTTTGGCAACACTCAAAGTAATATAATCTTGAAAATCTTACGTTATCTCTGAAAAGCAGAAATGGAGCAGTTCTCCTTTTTTCTGTTTTTTTTTTTTTTTTTTTTTTGGAGGGGGGGATGGATCTCACTGTCTTGTTCAGATTGATCTTGAGTACCACACCCAGTCTCTCACGTAGCTGGTATGTGCATGATTGTTCGTGACCTAACTCCCTCCCACTTAGCCCCACATCTTCAAAGCTTCTACAGCCTCCCAAAAGTGTTGTGCTGGGGACTATGCTTTTAAAACACAGGTCTTTGGAGGACATTTATCCAAATGTTCATGGATGGGGCTAAGAGCCATAGCAAGAATAAGGAGGACATAGGCCTATGCTACTTATGCATTTATTTTTGTTTTCTTCCAGGTTCCCCCATTCCTCTGTAAGAGAGTTCACACTGCGGCCTAGAGTGACATGGAACTCTATGTATCCCACACTAGCTTTGAGCTCATAGTCATTCTCCTGCCTCAGCCTGTGTTTAATTAATCACAGCCAAGTGCTGTGATTAAAAGCAGGTACAAAGTGGCCAGTTGGTTTCTGTTTTTTTGAGCAACTGACAATCCTAACAATTTTATTGCATCAAAAGAAGATGACAGAGAAGGAAACAAGCACATGCTGACGAAAGGTTCTAAAAACATGACTAGGACAGAGCATGGAGGAAAGTAGCACTGGCTTTTCTGCCTCGGAGGCCACTTACCATCATGGTCCAAACAAGTCAAACATTAGAGTCAATACCAACTGTATATGAAACTCGGATTGAAAGGCAGAAATCTGTAAGCGAGGAAGACTGCACCAAGTTTAGAATATTTGCTGCCCTTGCTTGACAAGGACAGTTGGAATCCTGGGTACCCACCTAAAAGCTGAGGAGACAGGAAATCCTGCCTGTAATTCCCAGCACTCAGGAGTCAGAATCAGAGGGGCCTCAGAGCAAGCGGGCTAGCTAAGGTTAGCTGCATAGGTGGGCTCCTGGCTCAGCAAGCGATTCCTCAAAAAACAGAAGCAGAGAGTGATGGAAGAAGACTCCTGGAGGCATTCTCCACCTCCATATGTACACGCATACATGGGGGTTGGGAGGACACAGGCAGGCAGACAGATAGAGACAGGGACAGGGAGAGACAGAAAGACACACAGAGAGAAACAGAGATAGGGCGAGGCAGAGATAGCGAGAGACTGAAAGGCACACACAGAGAGAAACAGAGACAGGGAGAGACAGAGAGAGACAAGAAAGAGGGGGTAGAGAAAGACAGAGAAATTGGTCAGCAAAAGCTGCTAACAGACTTATTTATTATTTTTTAAGAGCAATGTCGGGCTCCTGTTTCCTAGGGGAGAGACTCCAACATTCTTTAAGCAAGCTGTCTTGTGTATGAATAATTTAACAGGGAAGCCCAGAATAGATATACTTGCATCCGTTGGAGAACCGTATGCCAGACAAGTCACCTGTGGAAACTGGAGTAAGTAAACAGGTTAAAATTAATGGCCAAAGTCGTCCCCGTGTGTTTAAACAGATCGATTTTTTGCTTTTAGATAACTGAAACTGTTGTTTTATACTCTCTTGGTTTATTTTTTTAAGATTTATTTCTTTTATGTGTATGAGTATTTTGCTTGCAGGTTAAATCTGTGAGCCACTTGGGTGCCTGGTGCCCACAGAGGCCAGAAGAGGGCATCAGACCCCCTTGAACTGAAGCTGTAGACAGTTGTGAGGTACCTCGTGGATGCTGGAAACCCAGACTCTCCGGAAGAGCAACCCAGTGTTTTTAACCACTGAACTGTCTTCCCAGCCTCTTGGTTTCTTTTTTAACAGTGGCTATTACCTGCCTCTCACCCATGAAATACAGTGATACTTTTCTAACTGCAATAATAGGAATAATATAAATGTTATAATGAGTTTGGCTTTAAGTACATCGCGGGAAATCATTTGAAAGTGGTAAAAGGGAGTTTGTATAATAGGAGTGATTTGGCTTTGTTGTGTTAGAGTGTATCATATTAGGGATATTCAGAGGGTTCACTGTTTTGCAAAAAGACTGTTTTAATTCAATGGTCCATTATACTCATGCACATAAAAGAATCCTCTTAATTTGGTAGTGAGATTTGTTTTATAAAAAAAAAAAAAAAAAAAAAAAAAAAAAAAAGAGAGCCTCCAACATATCTGGAACACACTGAATATAGAATTACTTGGGGGATGCCCCTTGTAATTGCTCCTGTTTTAATTTATAGCAGCCATTTATTATTTACACGTGTTTGCTTTCTGCTTGAGGTTCCATGCTCTGCAGATATTCAGGGCAATGAGGCAAGTCTAGAATTATTTTTTGTTGTGCTGTGTTATCATCCAATCTTTCTTATTTATGCTAAGCTCTTATTTTAGATGATTCTTAGATTTTTCTATAATATCAGGGCTCATTCTTGCAGAAATGTATGCAATTTTGTGTGTAAGGGAAAAATGGAAAGTAAATTCATATATTATGTTACTCTTACAAAAAGATACATATATATGTATATGTATATATATCATTAACTTTTGCCTGCTAGAAGCAAAACAGTTGATTTTTTGCCCTGCAAAGATGATTACTAATTTTCCATCAAGCTTTGTCCTGTGATAAACAGAATGGTCCTTCACTGTTGCCAGAAGGCAGATGACTCCAGGAGAGCTCAGCCAGTTGACCTCTAACAACTGCTTAAAAGGATCTTTTCAAGGAAACCATACCTATGCCTTTTCCAGAAGTGACAGGGATATGAGCCGACTTTAGTCAGATTTCATTGTGACTTTAATTACAAGGTCTTCTTATTCACTAATAAATTACAGAGTAATTCAATGAATGGATGAAAGGCTACCACACCCCCTACAAGACTACACATAAACTGATCTGGACCCACAGAAAATACTTTTCAACTCTTAGTCAGAAAAAAAATGCGCCTGCAGCCTTCTTTCATGTGCTGGCCCAGGAAAGAACAGCACTTACCCCGGGAAAATTCTTCCAGAACATCCCTAAGACGTCATTTTCAAGGTAGTCTGAAAGCTGAACTTGTGTCCACCTCTTGTGGACTTGTACTAGCCACTATCATTGCATTCCTCTCGAGTCATTTCCTGTCCAGGGTCACCATGGCCACCGTGTCTATCATAGCAGCAATAGTCTTCCTTCTGTTTACTTCTTAGTTGGAATTTGTTACTCAGCATTTTCTTAAGATAGTTCCTATTTTCATTTATCTTTGGAACCTGTTCTAGGAAAAGGTAAGAAAGCAGTTAAAGCGGAACAAGGAAACGACCCCCCTCATGAAGCCCACTCCTGCTAAGAGATCCAGAAGAACCTGACTTTGATGATCTGTTATACCAACCACCATGAGAGGCGGCAGCTAGAGCATAAACAGGGTTAGCTCTACATTAACAGCCTTTTTAATTTTCACAAATGCATGTCCAATCAGTTACAAACTTTATAAGGTCATTATCAGCTGTCTATTGGACTCTGGTGGGCTGCCTTACCAGGGCATAAACAAATAAAATATCCCTAACATTTGTTGTAGTAGTTGTAGGAACTTGGCTCATAATTTGATGTTATCATTGATGGGGATGATAATGACAATAGTCATAAAGTATATTATTTGTACACACTTTTATTTGGGTCAGTAATTATATTAGTCTCATGGAAATTAAAATATTAGGCTACATTGGCAACTATCCCATCAAATCCTTGTATCATGCCCAGAAATGATCAAGCTAGAGATTATCTGGCCTGTCTAAGGAGGAGTAGCAAGCACAATGTGGCTAGAGGGAAAGACTAGATAAGGCAGGCTCAGTGATAGAGCACCTGCCTAGTGTGGGCAGGGCCCTGGGTTCAATCCCCAGTACCACCTCATAAAAGGCTAGTAAACAAAATGGACTGCAGCATGAAGGAAGAAGGCAGCCAACCAGATAGCATCAGCTCCTGAACAACAGGGCAGGGAGGGGACACCAGTTCCTAAAGAACTAGGTAGGGAGGGGACACCAGTTCCTAAAGAACTAGGTAGGGAGGGGACACCAGTTCCTAAACAACTAGGTAGGGAGGGGACACCAGTTTCTAAACAACTAGGTAGGGAGGGGATGCCACTGAGTGGATCTGGGCATAAGAATACCATGATTTGATTTAAAGCTTTAAATTTAACATTCATTTTTTGCTCATTTTAGAAGATAAAGTAAGTGACCAAAAGTAGAGCAAGGAGTTGAATTAGAATACTAGATCTGTCCAGGTAACAGCTAGTGACAGCACTGGCCACACTGGAGTTGAGGCAGAGTTAGAGATTTTTGTGTCATGTGAGGCAAGGCGAATAAAGTTTTCAGATGGACTAGACATAAGGTGTGAAGAAATGAAAATCAAAAGGAAACTTGAATTTGAGGGTAGGCTAGAAGTAGAGTAATTAAATTTTCATCTTTAAAATAGGAGAAGATGGGACAGGAAAATGAACTTATCTGTTTGATTTGAGATGCCACTCAGAAAGTCACTGGAGTAGCCCAGAGAGTGTTTGAGTCAAAAACCGCACTGAGAAAGGACAAGCCAAGACTTGGTATTTAATGCCAGGAGATTGGATGAGATCGTCAAACAAGTGTGCACCATTAGAGATAGGGTATAGGAGCTACAATCCTCAGAAGTCAGGGACAGGAACAGGAAAGGAAAGTCCAAAGAAACCGTTACTGAGGTAGGAGGAAAAACGCAAAGAGGGCTCGGGTCAGAGGCAATGAGAGCAGCTTTCCAAAGAAAAGTGACTGGAACCTTCTGGCAGACGTTAGTGGGTTGAATATAATGATAGCTGAGGAACAACCATTGGAATTACTGGCATGGGAGTCAGCCACCAGGACCAACGCAAGTTTAATTATTGTGTGGAGCTGAGCACCACTGGAGAAGGCTAGAGAGAGAATAAATTGAGAGTTAAAACACAAAGTGTGTGACTCTTGGAAGTCTGAGAAGGGTCATTAGAGAGGCAAGATGGCAACTAGGTTTAACCAGGAGTCAGCAGAGGAAGGAAGTTAATCCAGGAGAGGAAAGGAGGAGGAAGAAGAAGGAAGAGGAGGAAGAAGACAAGATAAGGAATTTATAATGCTACAAATGTATCTGTAATGTAATATGTAATTGTACAATAAATGTAAATGTGTAAGTGCTATAAAGTAACCATGTAGGGTTTGAGTTAAGTCTAGAAAAAGAGACAGCAGGTGGATAGAGGTGGTATCATTATAGTATCTATCAAAAATTAGTAAACCATGTTCAGAAGCATGCAGAAGAAATACACAATGAGTATATGGTTAAACCGAGATTAAATCCTAAGAATGGAGGCTCAAAGGTACATCTGAGATGTGGAAGGCTACAAGTTAACAAAGACTTTTCAGAAAGAAAGTCCAAAGCTAGAATGAGCTAGTGAGGAAGCTGTGAGTGCATAGGGGTGTTGACAACCCATAATGAGAGTTTGAAAACAATGAACCAAACTTTATCATGTCTAGGCTTTTGTTCTAGCCTTGAACCTTGTGAACTTAATACAGATGGGATTAGTAACCTAAGGATAAAAGCCTTGGTAACTTATAAAGGCCCATCTACTTACCCAATGTTGGAATGCCCTAAGTGGGGAAATCTTACCCAGAAGACCAGAATCTCTATCTCAATTTGGAATTCTCACTCATGGTGCCATTCTCCAAATCTGTTGTCAGCTCCCAGAGTTTTCTTTTAAAAATCCCTTTGTGATAGCTATTGTCAACTTGACAATATCTGGAATTAACTAAAACCCAATCAGCTGGGTTGTGATGGAGGTTTTTTTTTCTTAATTAAACCATTTGAAGCGGGAAGACCCACCTTTAATCTAGAACTCTTAAGGTGGGAAGACCCACCTTTGCTCTGGGCCACATCTCCTGGTGGCAGCCTGTATAAAGGACATTGAAGAAGGAAGCAAACAGCAAGCTTGTTTGCCCTCATTCTCATTGGCAAATTCATTCTTTCACTGGCATTAGACCCCACTTCTGTGGATTCCATCATCTACCAAAGACCAGCTGTGACATCCAGACTAGTGGACTGAACAATTACTGGATTTTTACACCTTCCATTGATAAACAGCCATTATTGCACTAGCTGAACCACACCTGTAATCCATTATAATAAATTTCATCTATAACAAATCCCATATATATATTCATTCTATTTCTCTAAAGAATGCTGACTAATACACACATTAAGGAGTTTTTCCAGTTAATTGGAAACTCAGCCTCTAAGATGCCAAAATAATCTTTGTGCAAGCCAATGTCTCTAGCTGAAAACCTCCTTACATTCTGGACAAAGCATATTGGAAATAAATGAAAAACTTGAAGTCATGGACATCAGAGATCCCTTTTTCCATTTTTTTTTTCATGATGTCACTAAGGCTAGGCAATAAAGCAGTAGGGTGCATAGGGCTAAACCTCCAGTAAGATTCTGGATAAATAGACCACAGAAAGTATCCAAAGCAATTACTGGAAAATCAGTGGCCCAAGTCTGTAGACTCCCACATTCTGAATGTTAACCCACACCAGACTGATGGGCTACTCAACATCACGTCCATGTGGAAAGTTCAAGGCCATGACATGAAACATTTGAAAACTGATATAAGACTCAATTATCCCAAGAAAGCAAGACAGTTCTTGGGTCTCACAGGATTGGCAACCCAAATGAAACAAAACATGCACACACTGCATTGCAGAATCCACAGTCCACAGAACATACTATTCACTGCCTGCAACACACAATCTAAAATTAATATCAAAGAAATGGGAAAACATGGCCCACTCTCAAGAAAAAGATAATAGATAAAAACTAATCCGCAGCTGAACAGACCACTGAAATTACCCTATGAGCTGATTTAGGCAGCTGTCTTAACTACATCCCATAAGGTAAAAACCATGTCCTCAAAATGAATGAGAAGACTTAAGAGCTCAACAGAGAAACAGAAACATTCTGCAGCAAACTCATAACTGCTCCAAGTGCTTAGAACAAATAAGTGCTGAGCGCTAGCCTTGAACTGGGCATCAGTATCACCCCTCTGAAGGCCCAGGCAATATCAGGAGGGACAGAAGGAACACAAAAGCCAGAAGTTTCAGAGTGCTATCTAACTGTCTTCCTGATAGGACATGATCACTGCAATAATGAACACACAGTGTCTGTGATTGACTACACAGGACCTTCATAAGACCGGGCCCTTCAACATCCCCTCATGCATAGACTAGAGGCTCCTGAGATGCCACCCCCTTCCCCAGGCACTATGAGTAGTTGGTAGTTTCCATAGGAGGAGTTGTCATTTTTTTAACTGTCTGGTAAGTGGCCTGGGCTCCAGCAAACAACCCACTGCTCATGCTCCTACCAGCAACCATTATTAAACTTGGTGGATCAAGAAAGCAGAAGGGGGCCTAGTTTGGAAGAAGACAGTTGGTAGGATTGGGAAGACAAAGAGAGAAGGTGATGGAGGTGAATATGATCACAATACATTGTTTACAAGCATGAAATCATCAAAAATGAAGAGAAGACATCTTTCAAGAGCTGGACACTAGAGAAAAGGTGAGTGGGGAAACCCTCTATATATTTTAGGAGAAATTGTCTAATATGATGAACAGATAGAAAAAAAGAATAGATCCGGATGAGTTATATGAAACATCAAAAAAATATAGCAAGCATAACACGAGAGTGTCATGAGGAGAACAGAGAAAGGGAAACGAAGCTGTAAAAGGGGGTTAAAGTTAGACTGGCCCCAAACTTCCCACGATAAAACGTAAATGTTGAAGATGTTCATGACCCCCACACACCCCAAGAAAAGACACATTTAAAGAAAATTGTATGTAAACATACTTTGGCCAAAACTCCAAACCCTGAGAGATATGGAGGGAAAGCTGGAATGTGTCAGAAGAAAGAGAAGGAGAAGGCACCCCAAATACAGAAGCTGTGCAGCACAGATAAACACAAATTTCTCATGAGAAACCACGGAGGCCAGAGACATCCATCTCTGTCCTTAAGACACTGGAATTAAATTAGATGCAGATTTTACATCAAGTGAGACATATCTTTAGAAATCAAACTAAAATAACATTTTTGAGACAGAAAACCAGCAAAATATGTCACTGTAAGAAATTCTCAATACATTTCTCCAGGCTGAACAGAAATATATTCAGAGAAAAAAAGATATTGAATCAAATGAAAAGCATTGAAACTGGTCAATGTCTGGAAAGATTTTTTCCTGAAGTTTTATAAAATATGTAGTGCTTAAACTCCAATACCCAGCATCTACTTGTGTGATTATCAAGGTAGACAGCTATGAATGTATGCACTGACAATATATGTGAAATATACATGATCATACGTGTAGTTAAATCACTAGAAAAACATCTATGTATTCATAAGATTTCTAATTTGACACAAAATGGTACAATAGTCACTACCAGTAACCTGGTAAATTTGGAATATATTTTGTGGTCTCTATAAAAATCCTGTTGGGGCTGATGGGACGGCTCAGGAGCAAAGGTGTTTACTACGAAGCATGACACCTTGAGTTTGATCTTGGGACCCACTTGGTGGAAGGGAGAACTGACCACTGTAAGTTGTCCTCTGACCTCCACACATGTGACATCACATGTGTGTGCCCCACACACACACACACACACACACGCACGCACATGCACATACATGTAAATAAATACACATATTTTCAAAAACAATATTTATTTAAAAATCATGCTTTAAATGTGTCATTATATGTGACTAGACTACTAACAAAGTAAAGCAACACATAAATTTTAAAAAAATAAAAACTATTCTAATAACCTAAAAATGCAGGAAGAGAGAGCATGAAAAAAAATTAATGAACAAATGCATGATGATAGTGTAAGCATATAAACAACTACATTAAATGTTACTGATACAAAAACTTAATTAAAAGCCAGAACTGAGCAAAGTAAGTAAGAAAAGTATCACTTCCATCAAACACCGTTTAAAAGACATGCATTTGGGCGGGAGGGGGGAAAACAAGGGAATCCATGGCTGATATGTAGAACTGAATTGTATTGTAAAATAAAATAAAATAAAAATAAATAAATAAATAAATAAAAATAAATAAATAAAAGACATGCATTTAATATGAAGACACAAATTGGTCTAAAGAAAATAGATGGAGCATGATTTAAGTAGTTAGGGCATGGAGCTCAGACAGAACAGTCACATGAAATGAAGAGACCCTATGACAGAAAGGATGCCCAGATAAAAAGACACTGCCTAATGATAAACGAGAATAATTCATCAGGATGACAAAGCAACATGAATATGTATACACCTAACAGCAAAGAATCAATATTTAGGTGCTGAAAATATTTCAAAATTTAAAAAATAAGCCAGGCAATTCCATTATCAGAGTAGGAGATATTGAAATCATCATTAAACAATAAGAAGAAAATCAGGAAAAACATAAAATATTTAAACTATCCTATTAACCACCTGGATCTAATTGATATTTATAGAACATTCTACCCAATGGGAGCAGAGGGGACACTTTTTAAATATGCATGGTGTATTTACCATGGTTTGCATTTTTAAAAAATCTAAAAATTGTAAGGGATTGATATGATACAGCAGAACTCTAGTGGATTATCTCTGAAATGTAGAATGAAATTATAAACCACTAGCAAAACAGTATCTTGGAAAACTTCAAATATTAGAATGCAAAAATCATGCCCCTAAGTAATTCATGGACTAAAGGGGAAAAAGCCATAAATAAAAATCTATGATGAGAGTAACTGAGTAACAAGTACCACTTATTAAATGTGAGACTCATAAGCACAGCTAAGAGTTAAACATGTTTTAGACATTTATATTGGGAAAGAAAAATATCCCCGTCAATTAAAGTTCTAATGAAAACTTTAGCAAAGCAAGAATGAAAATCAAAATAAGCAGAAATAATGGAATACTGATTAGAAATCAATACAATAGAAAAGAAGACACACAGAAGACAAACAAAGAAGAAAACAAGTTTCTGAAAAGATCAATAAAATTAATGAGCTCCTACACTGATCAGGAAATGGCAGGGAACAAGTAACAAAGAGCAAAGGCTTGCAAAAAGATAACTAATATCTACATTACAGATATTAGAAAAAGAATGCTTCACGGGGATGGAAGGTATCAGTAAATTTGACAAACGGTCAACTGCAAAACCATCTTGAAGAACACAGCTTACACAAATGTCTCCCAAAGGCCAAAGAATGAATATCCTTATAGCAATTAAAGAAAATAAAATTTTATTAAATAAAACTGTAAACAGCAATCTAAGAATCAGTCACAAGTGATTTTTCCAGTCAATCCTACTAAAATTTTAGAAAAAAATAAAACACACCTTTCACCAACATGCTATCAGTAAAGGAAGAGGCACTGGCTAGCCCATTGGAGGAAAGCTTGAAATCCAGAGAGCATCCCCCATGCACACATGCAAGGAGACCTAAAAAAATACCAGCAAGTAAAACTTGTATATTAGGTATATGAAAAGATATTCCACATCATAGGCCATTTTTGAAAGACAAATTAAAACGCATGAAAACAAAACAAAAATCACCCTGGTTTCTTCTATTTCATGCAAAGTCGAAATCAAGATACTGGCAGGTTCAGGGTCTATGAAGGCCACTTTCTGGTTTTATAGCAGATCATTCTCCTGCTGCATGTTCTGTGGTGAAGGGAGCTGTAAGTGCACCAGTCACTTTCATGAGGGCTCTGTCATGTGACCTCGTGGGCCATAGGCTCCATACACTATTGTTAGATTTCAGCATAGGAGTCTTGTGTAGACCTAAACATTCAGTTTCTTGTGGGGAGGCCAGCCATATAAACGTATAGGAAATATGTGGGAAACCTGCACCTTCTGTTCAACTTTCTGTGAGC
Organism: Peromyscus californicus insignis; assembly: GCF_007827085.1. Lineage (NCBI taxonomy): Eukaryota > Metazoa > Chordata > Mammalia > Rodentia > Cricetidae > Peromyscus > Peromyscus californicus. Next base: position 12,124,920 of record NW_026294525.1, read on the forward strand.
CTCAGACTGCTCTAAAAATAGATTCTATTTCAAAACAAGGTTTTAGAAAGGTACAGCCATCAGTCATCGAGGCAGCTTGAAGTTAGTGAACATGTAAATATGCCCAGAAATACACTGTTAACTCTTGTTAAAGACAAGCAGACAGCTGAATTGGAGAAGAACCTTTTATTAAGTGGTACTAGAACAAATGGTTCATCCATTTAACCTAGAAATTTAACATTGAACTTTGTTGCCCACAAGGCATGAAGATCAAAACAGATCATGGACTGTGTGAGCTTTCCATGACTGTAACTAAATATCTGAGACAGTCAGCTCAGAAATAATCATGGGTTGTTTGGATCACAGTTGTAGAGTTCTCAGTCTAGGACTGACCGGCTGCTTTGCTTTGGGCTTGTGATCAGGCAGGACACTATCAAACTTTAAAATGTCTAAAACAGTGATTCTCAACCCTCCTAATGCTGAGACCCTTTAATACAGTTCTTCGGTGTGGTGACTCCCAACCATAAAATTATTTTCCTTGTTACTTCATAACTGTAATGTTGATAGTGCTGTGAATCATAATGTAAATATCTGTGCTTCACAATGGTCTTAGGAGACTCCTGTGGAAGGGCCACTCAACCTCCAAAGGGGTCGCGACTCACAGGTTGAGAGAACTACTGGTCTAAAAGTACATAGGAATCACAAGGAACCTTAAATGATACAAAAACCCCTTTTTCTTTGACAGACCTGAAACCAAAAGACTGCCAATACAAAGGGCAGTCACCTGGACAGCTGAAGTCTACATGCCCTGCAGATGTGAAGACGGCAAATCAAAACAGCTCATCAGTTCCTTCAACAACTAAACAAACCTACCATGTGGCTCATCCACCCCATCCCTGGATATTTTCTTAAGGAAATGGAAATATATAGTCACACAAAAAGACTTGCACAAGTGTGGTGGTAGTTTACTTGTACTGAAATGTGATTTTAATTGTATGTTAATAAAGTTGCCTGGGGGTCAGAGCTATTAGAGCCATAGCAAGTGCATGGCGGCAGTGGCGCACGCCTTTAAGGACCTGGAGGGTGGTACATATAGGCAGTGACAAGGCAGTCACGTGTTTGGGTTTACAACCAATGAGAAGGCAGAACAGCTAGACTATATAAAGACATACACACAGGAAGTAGATCCCTTTTGGAGAGCTCTCTTGGCTGAAGAGGATCGCTGAATCAGGAAGGGTGAGGCTCTTAGCTCTGACCTCTTGGCTTTCTTCTCTGAATCAGCTCTGTGTTTCTTATTTAATAAGACGGTTGGTTACATCTACACACAAGAATGCTCATAGCAGCTTCATTCATAATAATCCTAAACTAGAAAAGCTAAATGTCTACAGAAGTGTGGGAAAAGTGTACGCTGTGTATACACCACAGAATACTACTTAGCTGTAAAAGGAACAAAATACTAACATGGACAACAAATGGATGAATCTCAAAATCATGACACTGGAGGTATGAAAGACAGCAAGTCAAAAGGTACCCATATGACTTCATTTATAATATCTAGAAAATGCATATTAGTCATTTCTCAGGAATGGAATTCTAGGATTGGATGGTAAGGAAATCTTTGGGTAATGGGAATGATTTTATCCTATGTGTGAGAATGTTAACCAATGGGTTTATGTACATAGCAAAGCTCATCGAATTATGCAATTAGATATGTGCAATTTATTTTAGAAAATTTACCTTTCAATCAAAGTTGGAAAAGGCCTGTAAATGTTCTAGCTCTGGCCAAAAAGTGCTACAGACTAACCAAGAGTACAAAAATAAATTCATAGACTCTGAAAAAATAACCAAAACTGATCCTGGTAGATCGGAGACCTTCCCATTTCTCTCAGCTAAGTAAACACAGCAAAGTCACATGGCTGTAGCATGCCAGATCGGTGCTTTACTATTCTGGCTTAGCGTTCACTGGAAAGGTCCATTCCATTTATATTTCCAATAGGAACACTCTGGCCATGACTCATTCTTCAATTAGAGGCAGTGTAGCTAAGCTGGAAGGCTTAGCATTGTTTCCTTACAGAGGGAAACATCACTGACAAAAACCCCAGCTCTTCTGTTGACTGTACAGACGTTAACTTTATTGAACTGAAATCAGTCTCTTCCTTCTCCTTCCTCTTCACATTCTCTGGGCAATACTTCAGCTAATAAATGACCTATTTCATACTTGTAACCAGACAATTAAATGTATGAAAAAATCTGTAATAAAATCGAAATAACAATGGCAATTCCAACTTCCTTAGGATTTAAAAAACAAACAAACAAAAAACATGTTTTAGGGCTGTGGAGATGGTTGAGGAGGTAAAGTGGGAGGAACAGAATTCAGTTCTCCAGCACCTATGGAAGGTTCAGAGGGTATGCATGTAGCAGCTTGCCTGTAATCCCAGCTTCAAGAGACAGAAACAGAGGATCCCCAGAGCAAGCTAGCTGGCTAGAGTACTTGAATCAGAGACCTTTGAGTCCAGATGAGAGCCCCCGACTCAAATATATTATGTGGAGCATAATCAGGAAAGACACTTGACATCAACCTCTGGCCACCATGGGTGCATACACTCTCTAGGGCAGCCACAAACAAGAAAATGTATACACACATATGCATGCCACACAGATATGCATGAAAAAAAGGTGCTTTAAATTTGTCATTGCCTTTAATTGAATTGTTAGAGTAAACATTGCATACTGTGTTAGCATGTATGATTAAGACATTGAGTCTCCAAAGAAAACAGTGGCCAAGAATCAAGCAGCCTGAAATAATTTTAATTCGTATTCTTCTGGAAAGGGCACAAAAAGGATTTCAGTGTGCTTTTAGAATTCAGTACATTGGTGAGATAAACAAATGACTTTTTATTGATACGTTAATTATGTCTCCAGTATTTATTACTCATCCCCAGCATGACATATACATCTTGTGAATGAAAAGGACAAAAATAGCTCAAAGACCGAATGATAAATGATTAATGAAAATATTGTAGCAGTGTGTATGACACAGTGTGAGTCATTGCAGATGTGGGACCATCAGCAGCTTTCCTAATATCATCATACTGATCAATAATCAATAACTTGTCTAGACCTCCCAGATATGGCTTCTTTGTGGTCAACTGATTCTTTGTGGTTTGGGTAGATGCTGCATGGTAGGAGCAGTGAGAACTGATACAAAGGTGCAATGTGCAATGCGGTGACAGTGGGGGGGGACATTTTATCCCTAAGTGGTGGCACAGATGTGAAGGCAAGTGTAAGAGGGCCTGAACATCGGGACGATTTTGTCCAGGCATTAGGAACTGAACATAAAGTTCTCAAAAGAATAAATGCAAATGGCTAGGGGACAGTTTTAAAAGGGCTCAACACTATCAGCCATCAGGGAAATGAAAATAAAGTTACTTTAAGCTTCTACCTCACCCTCCCTGCTCAGCATGGGCACCGTCAGGGACACCGATGACAGGTAAATGCTGGTGTAGATGGGGTGAAGGGGGAACTCTGATACACGGTAGGGAGAGTACAAACTAGTGTACTAGTGTACACTTTGGAAACTAGTCTTGAGAGTGCTCAAAAAACTAGAAATAGAACTGCCATGCGACCCAGGTTTACCACTCCTGGGAGCATATCCAAAAAATTTTATCTCCTACCACACAGATGTCTGCTGCTCTGTTCACCACGTTCAGGAAAATGTATCAACCCAGATGTCCATCAGCAAATGAACAGATAATGAAACTCTAGTACATAGACCCAATGCAATATTACTCAGCTATCAACAAACAACAAAGTCAGAAAATTCAGGGAAATGGATGGAACCAAAAAAATTATATGGAGTTAACTCAAGGCCAGAAAGACAATCACCTTATGTTCTCTCTCATATGCTGACCCTAGTTTCAAATATTTTGTTTTGTATCTTTAACTAGGATTACAAGTGAAGCCAGGAAAATAGAAAGGGGTTGTAGGAGAGGGATATTTTAAGGGAGGGGGTTAGTAAATTATGGGTGAAATAAAAGCATCAAGGTAGATTCCTGGGATGGAAAAGCCTAAGCAGAAAAAGGTACAGTGGTATAGAAGAAATCAGGGTGGGAAGGGAAGGGTTAACACAAAGGAAGAAGAAATGAAAAGCCATATGGAAACCTGTTAGCTCACAACTCCACTTTCCACAATACCAACCAACCAACAAAAGCACAGCAGGACAACAGGACAGACAAAAGAAGAGGGGTGTAGAGGATGTGGGTTCAAGCAGGTAGGGATAGGGATGAGAAAATGTGGGGAAGGCAGGAGTAGTGGGTGGGTGAAGAAAAGCCTTTAACTCCAGCTTTAGGGAGACAGAGGAAGGCAGATCTCTGAGTTCGAGGCCAGCCTGGTCTACAGAGTGAGTTCCAGCACAGCCAGGGCTACACAGAGAAACACTGTCTCAAAAACCAAAACAAGCCAGGTGGTGGTAGCGCATGCCTTTAATCCCAGCACTCGGGAGGCAGAGACAGGCGGATCTCTGTGAGTTCGGGCCAGCCTGGTCTACTGAACGAGATCCAGGAAAGGCACAAAGCTACACAGAGAAACCCTGTCTTGAAAAACCAAAAAAATAAACAAAAAAAAAAAACCCCAAAGATGTATGCTAAAGCATTATGAAAACCCAGAAAGCTAATTTCAAAATACAACCTTACCAAAAAAAAGAAGAAGAAAAAGAAAAAGGATTCTAACAAACTTATCCTGCACGGACAGTTAACGTAGTTCCCAGGAGACATGGGTTATAAAATGAAAATCCTAGCATAGCACATGCAAGACACACATGTACATGCTTGTAAAATATTTATTTGACATAGGATCTCGCTATGTAACCATGGTTGACCTGACCTGGGACTTGCTATGTTTGTAGCCCACACTGGCCTTGAACTTGCAGTGATCCTCCTGCCTCTGCCTCTGCCTCTTGACTGCTGGGAATACAGACATGAAACCACCATGCCTAGAGAGATAAGCAGCATCTTAATTCTACATAAAATAATAGCAAGCCTGTACAAAGTCACTTTGTGTCAATACTAAGAAGAAAAGCAAGTGTTCAAATGTATAAAATATGACCAACATCATCAAGGAGGCCACAGCTTCCAATGACCGTGGGTGGCCATGTATAACATTCAGTACACAATGGATGGAGACAAGGAAAGAATTTCCAGGAGAGTGAGACTACATGTTTATTCAGGTAATCTCTATTGCTCCCATCAGTAACTTTGGGGCCAATTTTCCTCTCCAATAAGGTGACTTTCTTACAATCTGGTCATAGCCTATGACAGTTCATTGAGTAAATGTGCCTGTCTGAATCATGAAATACTCCCTTGAAAGCTTCGTTTTGTCTTTCCCCTAACACACAGTGAAAGCCTCTACAGCTCAGTGTGACTGCTTTACCTACCTGCAAAGTATAGAAGACTCCTAAAAAAACAACTTAGCCCTGTAATTTAGTTTAGCAAGCACTAAATGAAGGAGATTCAGGCCTTGGGCAGGCTCTTGGGTGGATCCATCACATTTGAAGTCTAATAACTTTGCAGAAGCACAATAAAAGAATAGCAAACCATTTTTATTTGAATAAACTTCACTTCCACGAAACAGAGAATTACCAAACTCCTTCAAAGGCCATCCACTGAATCCCCCAAGGAAGAGTTTTACTTTAAAATTTAGAAAAGGATTTGAACCAGTGGTTCAGAAACAAAGACACCAAGGGTTTTATTTATAGTAAGAAACACACTGAAGTGAAATGGTGGGGGTGGAAATCTCCTGACTGGGTGTAGAGGACTTTGGGGGATGCCAGAATGCCCTTTAGATTGGAACTGCTAAGAAACAAAGACATAGACGAATCCAACTCTCCCCTCATCTACAGATTCCTTAAGACGACATTAGCCTTTACTCTGCTAAGGTAACTGCTAATGAGTCTCTCTCTCTATCAGGCATCTGGTTGCTGACCATGAATATCTCTCCCAACTGGGCTAAGAACAATGGAAGAGCAAGAGGACAGGAATGTCACCTGGGTTACCAGCAAAGGGTTGGGTCAAGAGGAATGAGAAGAATCGGAGAAACGATTCTGAGACCTTCCCACACACAGTGGCTTAGCTCATCCTGTCATTCTTTCTACAGGATATGTTCAGGTCCTAGAGTTCAAAGAATGAACCTGTTAGCCAATGAATAGAGGACATTCTGAATGTGGATGACAACACGAGGCTTAAAAAGTTACAAATGAAATCATTTCAAGGTCAATTCCAGAGAAGGAAGAAAACATTTTGCAAGCAGAAATGATAACTTGATTTGTTAGCACTTAGGGAATGGGCCGCATGATTAAGAGGATAACACAAAGACTACAAATGGAAAAAGACTGCCACCGCTAGAACTGCTTTTATGAGCGTGATCCTTAGTGTCTCCATGTTATCTTCTGTCCCAGTTTGCTTTCTGCTGTTGTGACAAACAACATGACCAAAAGCAACTTGGAGGAGGGAAGGATTTATCTGGATTATACTTACACATCACAGTCCATCATTCCAAGAAACCAGGGTGGGAACTGAAGCAGGAACTATGGAGGAATACCTTTTTTTACAAATAGGTAGGTAGGTGGGTAGGTAGGTAGGGTGGATGGATGGATGGATGGATGGATTATACATACCAGGGCTATTGACCCACAGTGGACTGGACTCTATCATATTGATTGTCAGTCAAGAAAATTTCTTACAGACATGGTCAGAGGCCAGTCTGATTGAGACAGTTCTCAACTGTGGTTGCCTCTTTCCAAGTGACTCTATGTAGCTAAAGTTTTCCTGCCTGGCCCACAGTCAGGACAAATCTCTCTCACCCGCCAGTCCCACAGCCTCTCAGACCCAACCAAATAAACACAGAGACTTATATTGGTTACAAACTGTATGGCCGTGGCAGGCTTCTTGCTAACTGTTCTTACAGCTTAAATTAATCCATTTCTATTAATCTATACCTTGCCACATGGCTCGTGGCTTACCGGCATCTTCACATGCAGCTTGTCATCATGGCGGCTGGCAGTGTCTCTCTGACCCAGCTTCCTGTTCTCTCAATTCTCCTCTCTGTTAGTCCCGCCTATACTTCCTGCCTGGCCACTGACCAATCAGTGATTTATTCATTGACCAATCAGCAACACATTTGACATACAGACCATCCCACAGCAACTCTAGGTTATGTTAAGGAGACAAAAAATAAATCAAGATCTTGTCTCTTCTTTCTGTCTATAGACATGCTCATCCCTCCTTTTTCTTCATTTTTTTTTAAAGTATGTTTATTCAGGAACGATGATATAGTTTAGAATTGTACGGCAGTGGGGTGGGGGCAAATGTACCTGTGCTTTCAAATTCATAACATGTGACTCTGATATTCAGGGAAAATAAAATCAGTATTCCCAAGAATTCTCAGAAATTCCTTAATGAGATTCTCTTGATTTTATACCCATGGCTCACTTTCTTTCCTCGCCACTGTGTTCAAACGTGGTTGTAGTTATTTACACTCCACCTGTTCCCCACCAAAATCTTCCAAAGTTCTCAATGAACAGCTCTCATACCTCCTCTGCTCTCAAAGACCACCAAGATGACTGCCAGTACCCATGGCTCTGCTTCCTTGGGACAGCACCCGGGCCTCAAGAGTTTCACACTGTACCTCTCAGCCATACCTCTCCCATTAGGCCTGAACTTCCTTTATATACTTTTTCCATCTTCCAGCTCTGACTCATCTGCATCCCATTCTCACTGATGTTTCTTCTGAATTGCTTTTCCATATTATCTTCATTTGTCTAGTCTCTATCAAATGACCATATCTGCCCCCATATCTATTTCTGGATTCTACTGCTCAAATTCTCCTCTAACAAAAGGTACATCCAACGTATCTGTGTCTAAGTCATTCTACTATCTTCCAAGATTGATGGGCCAACAGCACGTCTCACTGAACCTCTGCCTTGCCATCCTTCTTTTTAACCCACAGCTCATTAGAGATTTGTTTCTTCATCCAGTGGATGCCTGATTTGACTCACCACTCAGCAACTCTTTTGACCTTCATTCTTCAGACTGACACTTCACCCTTTCCAGCACACCTACTTCAGGCAGCTCCTTTTTTTAATGCACTGACCTGTTCAACACAAAACTATGCAATTTTTACCATGCAGCAGCTGTGTCACACACGAGAGATACAAACACATAGGCATGGGTTCAACAGAAAACCATGCAATGTTTACTATTTGGTAAGCATGTCAGACACCAGAGATACAAACACACAAGGCATGCTCACAGACCTTGCTCCTCTCTGATTATTGGATTCAAGTCTGATTGAGTTCTAAAGTATGTTAACATACAGCCATGATAGCTTTAATAAATAATACAATGGTGTGCATGCTATTAGAGAGAATGATCAAGGGAATGGCCTAATTCAGGGTGTCAGAAAAGGAATCTCTGGGAAATTGTTGTAGTAAAAGTAGATTAGAAGGTGGGAGCTGAAGAAAACTAGTCTGAAAAGGCTTATTGGCTGGCTCCTGTGCTCCCGGAAATCCTAGCAATGACCCAAGTGTAACTAGTAACATTAGAGGTAAGAAGATTGGGCGGCTTCCTCCTCTCCTCCCCCTTTTCCTCCCTCTTCTCCTTCTCACCTTCTCTGAGATCATAAAGTCCACAGACTGATATTAGATATTAACTTGACTAGGCCACATGGTAAGCAAATATCTGGTTAAACATTACCCTGATATCCCAGGTGGTTCCCTGTAAGAGTGGTTTTGGATGAAATGGACATTTGAGCTTGGCACACCAGATAAAACAGACTTCCCTCCCTTATGCTGTGGCTTAACTCAATAAGTTGAAGGTCCAGATAGAACAAAAGAGTTAACCCTTCTCCAAGTTAAGAAAACATTCTTCCTGCCCATTGCCTTTGAAGCAGGACACCTATGTTTTACTACCTTCAGGCTCAAAGTGAAATGTTGCCTTTTTTTCCCTCAAGACTGGTTGCCCTCAGCTTTGAGCAGACCATCAAAACTCTTAGTCCCAAGACCCCCAGACTCAAATGCAGCTGCACATCAACTTTCCTGGTTCTCTACTTTGCCTGATCACACTTTTACACCTTAGGAATTAATGCTGTCTATGGTCATGTGAGCCAACTCCTTATAATAAGTAATGTAAGGCTGTAGAGTGTGTGAATATGTGTGTGCACACTCAAGTATGCATAGGGGTAAGGTGTTTGTGCTTGTGCCTGTGTGCCCTATTGGGTTTGTTCCTCTGGAGAAACTTGACAAACTCAGTTATCAGACCTCTAATGAAATTTACTAAGGCAATTTCTCATATTGTTTTCATGTTAACTCACTATGTAAAGAATGAGAAAAGTGAATTGAGCACTAGTTTACTCTAAGTAGATTTGTAGGAAGCCTTTTGTAGTCATTTGGGAGAACATCTAGAGACATTTATGAAGATAGAAAAAGAGAAATACGCCAAGACCACAAATCATGACAGGTAAAACATTTCACTTGAATTGAAAAGCAAAGAGATTAGTAACTTTTGCTTTGGGGAAGAGATGGTAGGGTACAGTGGAAAGGGTAGGGTATAAGGATGGAGAGGAGAGAGGCCTCAATAATATGGCAGAAAGGAAGATAGATCCTGTGAGAAATAAAAGCATGGGAGAACGCGTTGGTCTCAGATTTAGACAGCTGTGAAAATGCCAACATCAGAGGCTTATCAGTATGTACGTTTGTGATTTCAGAGAAGTCTCCTCTCCTCCTCACACAAAAGGTACTTTATTGACACAATGGGTAGCTTTCCCAGCCATGAACCACGTAGGAAATACTGATTAGTTTAATCTAATCATTGTAATTGCACTTTTTTTTCTGATGTATTTAGGTGTGGATGTGTGCCAGACCACAAAAAGGAGGTCAAAGCTCTTAAAAGAATATTTACCAGGTGGCCTGGGAAAAGAGCTCATGTGGTAAGATGCTTGCCATGTAAGAATGAAGAACCAAGTTCTATCCCCAGAACCCAAGTAAACAGCCAGGCATGGCAGCCTATGGTTATAATCTCACTGCTGAAAAGAAAAGGACAGCAGGGTCTGTGGGGCTCACTGATCAGTCAGCCTAGCTTAATCATCAAGATTCAAATCCCAGTAAGAGATCACGTTAGTTAGGGTTTCTACTGCTGTGAAGAAACGCCATGACCATGGCAACTCTTATAAGGGAAAATAGTTAACTGGGGCTGGCTTATGATTTCAGAGGTTTAGTCCATTATCTTCATGGCAGGAAGTATGGTGGTACACAGGCAGACATGGTGCTGGACAAGGAGCTGAGAGCTCTATATCTTGACCCGCGAGCGACAAGAAGTGAACTGTGTCCCACGCTGGGTGTAGCTTGAGCATATGAGACCTCAAAGCCCGCCCTCACAATGACACACTTCCTCCAACAAAGCCACACCTCATAATAGTGCCTCTCTCTATAGGTGCAGCATTCAAACACATGAGTCTATGAGAGTCATTCCTATTCAAACCACCCCAGAGACCTTGTCTCAGATAAGAAAGATAAACTGCTCCTGAGTAATGACACACGAAAGCCACCTCCTGCCTCAACAGGCATGCATATGCACTCTACACCTGTGAACACACACATACACACAAAGAAAATGGAGAGAAGGGAAACTATATGAGGGCGATTGTAAAATCATAAGTACATGTACATTAATAAATGTATAATCTACCCACGCATTTGAACACATGCATGTAAGCATACACACACATATAACAAACACAATAAAAATGTTTAACAGACCAGTTCTAGAGTGTTCCTATCACTGCTATGCACGTGAGAAAATCATTTCTTTCTGTTTTTCATTTTTTTTTTTTTAAAAATCCAGGTTTCCTGTTATTTACAGCCCAAGGCAAGAGAACTAGACCTGAGGTTACTTGTCGGGAGTTCTGATGAAAGAAACATATGAAACTGATGGAAATAAACTGGTTTAATATATTCCTGATTGAAAATTTTATGATGCATAACACAATTTTTCAAGCAATCCTACCATGTTATCTCCCAGAACATAATTTGTTAATCTATTTAAATATCTATTAGCTAATAAAACTGCAAGATACTTATTATGTATGTTTTTAATGTCCCTGAAAAGTAAATAATGAATGACATTAAAATCATTTTACATTGGCAACTTTTTAATGTTCTGTATATTGCTGGCTAATAAAAAGAAAAGCTGTATAGGGTATGGAATTTGTCCTAACCCATTTTATTCCTAAAATTATAACACAATCCCTCGAGTATTTTGATTAAATTTTTCTATACCTCTGAGAACATCTTCCCATTTTCTTTAGCAGGGGTAGAATGGTGCTCACATTCTATTAGCAACATATATTTCTAACCTAAATTGGTTCTTGTAAAATTCTAATAATTAGAGAAATAATATCAACTGTTTTCTAAGTACTGAACTAAACAACCTGCTTACACCGTCTCAACCTCAGACTGCCTGGTGTTTCAGAGGAGAAGCCAAGTCTTCGCTTGGGAGCGAGCCAGCTCTACCCGTGTGCAAAGCCATCTGATGCCAAAACACTTGGCAGCGTCCTTCTAAGGCCCTGCAAGTCCAGTGCATAATAACCAAAGCTCAAGCCTCCAAATTGTTTTATAAAGGGATCGGCATTTTTTCATATGTTTTATGAAAAAACAATTAAATAAAATAACCTGGTTGTTTTAAAAACATTTAATGCCCTCATTTAGTGATATAAATACAAACCAAATAAGATGAGGAAAAAAAAAAAACAAAACAGACTATCCAAGGCAGACCCCACACTCAAGAATATTTGGGCAACACAAATTGAACTCAATTTTTTTTTCATAGTATAATCTTTCTTTTTTCCAACATAATATTTTAATTGATTATTTGGGAATTTCACATAATGCACCCCAATCACAGTCACTTCCCAGTCCCCTCACATCCAACCCCTACCCACTTTTGTGACCTCCCCCAAGGAATTAAAAAGAAAAAGAAAAAATAAACCAAGTCCAATTGTGTTGTCCACGTACTCACTGGAGCATAGTCAAACTCCCAGTGGCCAGCCCTTTAAAGAAAACTGAGTCCTTCCTCATCTCCACACCTGCCAGAAGCCACCAACCACGAAGAGCTATACTTCAGCATCCCAATCGCAATTGTTCGATTGCAATGGCTTCCTGTCTAGGCTGCTTCTTTTTGCGGGGGTAGAAGTGGGTATGGGGGAGAAGTTGTCACAGAAGACTTTTGTGTCTCTCATTCTCAACTGTGAGTCTGCAGTCATCAACACCACTGCAAAAGAAGCTTCCTTGCCCTTTACAGTTAGCAGCAGGACAAATTGTGGGCTTCCACATGGTTTCAGATGACAACATGGACCCTGGACCTCAGCACGGTCTCTGCTGGCAGCATAGATCATGGACATCAACACTACCTTTGCCAGCAACATGGCCATGGACACCAACACGGCCTCCACTGGCAGCACAGCCCAAGGACATCAACATGGCTTCAGGTAGCAACACAGAAAACAGACATCCACACCACCCTTGGCTGCAGTATGGACCACAGACACCATTATAGCCATCTGTGGCCGCATAGGACACAAATATCAACATGGTCTCAGGCAGCAGCACAGACCACAGACACCAACATGGCCTTTGACAGCAACAGGGACCACAGACATCACCATGGTCCCCCAGATATCAACCTAGCCTCTAGTGGCAGCACAGACCACAAACATCAACATGACCACTTGTTTGCAACAGTCAGCAACACAGATCACAGATGCCAACATGGCTTCCAGTGGTAGCACAAACCATGGACATCCACATGGACCATGGTATCAACACAGCCTGGAGCAGCAACATGGACCACGGATGTCAACATGACCTCTGGGGCATAACAGACCATGGAGGGCTTTTAAGGAGGCTCAATCCAATAAGTGAACCGTTCTCCATCTAAAACATCCTGTTGCTGCTCAGAGCCAGGGTGATGCATGCAGCTGGGCAGCGTGTTTTGTCAGCAGAGCCTGCTCGAGCTCCAGGCTGCTGCACGCCACACTGCCAGCACCACTCAACAATGACATGCTCCTCTATCCACCACAGCCTTCTCCCACATCTGTCACCACTACTGCATCTCTAGTTCAAGTATGTGTCTCTCCATTTCTCCATCTTTCCCACCTCTCCATCATATATTTGTTCCTCGAAGTAGCATTGCAAATGCCACTCTATCACACAGTGTATATATATATATATATATATATATATATATATATATATATATGTGTGTGTGTGTGTGTGTGTGTGTGTGTGTGTGTGTGTATGTGTGTGTATGTATATATATGTATATATGTATATACACACACACACATATATATATATATATAAAATTTTTTGAGCAAACAGCTTTACATGCGAAGACTCATTGCAACAAGTCATTCTGGTTCTGGTCAGGCTCAAGGTTTCTGGTTTCTAAAGTACCATAAATACTGGACCATCACTGAGACTCATCTCAGATATTCCGCTGTTCCAAGGGTGATCTTGCAGCTAGGCAGGGTGTCATGGGGCAGGATCCTCTCAAGCTCCAGGCCACACACACCACTCCACCCACTCAGTACTGGTAACCCAGAGACTCACTGAGCAGGACGGGTGTGCTTGTGGCATGGGGGCAGTATCATAGCCCCAAACTCTCCTTTTCCCAGTAGGGTGAGAAGCAGTGGGAGCTTCACGCTGCAGGCTGGCCAGGGCCAGCCCTATTCAGTAATGTCATGTTCTCTGTCCACTGCGGCAGCTGTGCTCTGGGATCTGTCTCATACCCTTCACCGCAGTGACTCTAGTTCCTCCATTCTCCACCTTGAGGGGCTCTGCTCTGCCATCATGCTTTCCAGTTTCAAGAGTCTGCTTTTCAAAAAGCATCTTCACGTGAGACCTGACTTTGGTTTTGGTTTTTGTTCTGGAGGTATTGTGGGCTCTGCAGACTCCTCTGCCTCCACAGCATCTCCCCCTTGGAGCCTCCAAGGGTCTCTCAGGCTCCTCACAGCTGCTCTGTGGTCCTGCTGCTGTCTTAAGTCAACCTCAATGTTCTTTTTTAAAGGAGAGAGAGAACATCAAGGGAAGTAGAGGTGGATCTGGGAGGAGGGTAAATATTATCAAAATACATTGTATGAAAATGTGTTTGTGGGTCCCCTGGCAATGGGACCAGGACTTATCCAGGGTACATGAAATGCCTTTTTAGAGCCCATTCCCTATGGTGCGATGCCTCACTCAGCCTTGATGTAGGGGGAGGGGATAGGTCCAGCCCCAACTTGGTATGCCAGCCTGTCTGTGTTGAATACCCAAGGGAGGCCTTACCTTCTATGAGGAGGGGTTGGGGGTGGCATGGGGGTAAATGGGGGAGTGGGAAAATGGGAAGGAGAGGGAACAGGAGTTGATATGGAAAAGGAAAGAAAAATTTTTTAAATAAAAAATTATATTAAAAAAAGAAAATCCCAAAGAATTAATAAATATTATTTTTAAAAACACGACTGAGATGGGAGGTAAATTTGTTATATTTGTGTTTAGGAAACACTCCCTTGTGGTGATATTGTGTCCCCCAATATATTGTGCACCCTAATAAACTTATGTGGGGTCAAGGAACAGAACAGCCACTAGATAGACATAGAGGCCAGAAATTGTAGCACACACACCTTTAATTCTATCACTTAGGAGGCAGAGATCCATCTGGATCTCTGTGACTTCGAGGCCACACTGGAAACAGAGCCAGGCATGGTGACACACACCTTTAATTCCAGCACTTGAGATCTCATATCTTGCATGGGAAAGACACACGCCTCTAACCCCAGGAAGTGATGCCAGGAAGCAGAAAGGTATATAAAGCAAGAGGACCAGAAACTAAGGGCTTTTTAAGCTTTGTAGGCTTTCTAAAGCATTTAGGCTTTTAGCAGCAGTTCAGCTGAGATCCATTCAGATGAGGACTCAGAGGCATTCAGTCTGAGGAAACAGGATCGGCTGAGGAGTTGGGTAGGTGAGGTTAGATGTGGCTTGTTCTGTTCCTCTGATCTTTCAGCGTTCACCCCAATACCTGGCTCCGGGTTTGTTTTTATTGATAAGACCGTTTAAGATTCGTGCAACACTCCCTGGCCCTTCTATACATCAAAAATTACCATATAATTAGATGTTGGTCTACCAAAGTCCGTTTAGATAGCTGGCCCATGATTCATTAGGATCATTTTTTTTTTCCAGAATGTCCTTTAAAAATCTCCTGCACTTTAAGTGTAAATTTCCATCTGAGGATACTTCTACGAAAGGAAAAAAAATAGTCATTGTGTGAAATCATAAGAAGATGTATTATTGTGAACTGCTTTAATGAATGTCAAACCTATGGTCTTCTGTGGAGAATTTCTCTAATTACCGAATTAATCATAATAAACTAAGCCCTACACTGGCATATTTACCGTGAAAGTTGATAGTTTTTATATGCGTGGGTCCTGAACTATGCATGCTAATGAAATACAAGTGTTCCACAGGCAAGCATGGACACTTCTTTGCTGCAAAGCAAAGATAACTTTGCTCATTTGACTCTAAAGGGATATTAAAGCTGAGTATAGAATCCAAAGTTAAAATTGTAGAACTCTCAATTCTCAGGCTTAGCATTTTTTTTAATCAAAAAGAATAGTTCAATTTTAGTAGAAATAAAGGATGTGACTTAGGTATAAACCTCTCAAAAAGCAAGAATACCACTTTTATCACCAGAGATTTTTAAGGTAACCTGGGCTACAGCAGTCCTAACAAGATAGGCTCAGCCACTTATTTCCAATATGCTGATTAAAGAACTATAGATGATTAATTCAAAGTGAGCACATTAGGTTGAGGAATAAGTAAGGGGTCCAGTGATCCCAGGTCCTCTTTCCGAGTATAAAATGAAGTTTGTGTTTAAATGGATGACAAGAGTTCTACACCATTAAGCAGTCTGGTCAAGCTGTGGTCCTCTCACATTCATTGACCATCAACGTCTTAGCTCAGGTTTATCCTGCAGGGTGTTCTGATAAATTACCAGTCCGTTAGCATTGAGGACTCAGCCTCCCTTTCATGGACAATAGTCCTCATCTGGGAGAAGGTTCTGTCCTACAACACTTTGCTTTTCCTGAAATTCAAGGTAAAGACGGTAGTAGCTTACCTCATGCCTTCAGTACAGATGCTGACAGAAAATGAAGGCTGAGGTGCCAGGGAGGTGTTGCCCCTAAATGAAGGAGGAGTTGATGCTTGTCAGCAAAATCAGTTTCTAGTTGCCTGTTTCAGTTTGATATGAATTTTATTCGGTAAATGTATGTAGATCACCATTTCCTTGGCTGGGTTCTCTCCATCCATTTACTTAAGCTGAATGCAAAATCTTGCCCACATAGAAGTACCAACCAAAAAAAAATTTTTTTTAATTACAAAATATAATTTACAAATTATAAACGGAGAGAACCTTGATGATATCATCACAAGCACGCAGAGATAGAAAACTAAACCATGCCTATTTTAAAATATATCTGGACCACATACTTTCATATCTTCTCCCATTTGGAAACTCAATAAAATGACCATTAGAGGAATACGAAGCTATAAAAATACAAGAGCCGAGAGACCAAGGGAAGAGATGCATAAATAAAGCAATCATTCCGAAGACGAAAAGCAGAGAACTCAGAGAGATGGAGGAAATCGTATCTTACGCGCTCACAGGGTGGAATACCAACCAGAGGTGTGACACACACCCCACAGAAGGTGAGAAAATGCATACCTATAGGAGCTGCCTGCCGGCGACACAGGGGCATTCTGTGACAGTCCCCAGAGAGGCAGGCACAAGCTGCCTCCTCCCAGGTCCATCCAGGCACCCCCTCCCACTTCTCCCCACACTTTCTAGGAAAAGAAGAAATTGAAACTCAGTCCACTAGAGAAATAAATTCTGACGGAGTCAACTCCAGAATCGCAGGCACAACAAAAGGCTGAGAAATAGAGGGTCCGATTGTGTCCTTCCTCCTTAAGCTTGTGTTTTGAAACCTAATCCTCCATATAATGAATGGTATTAGTAGGTGGGGCCCTAGGGAAATGGTTGGGTCTTGAGGCAAAACCCTCAAGGATGGGATTAGTGTCCCATTGATAAAAAGGCCCTGGAGAGCTATTGTTTGGCTGCAAGGCTAAGTGGGTGGGTTCCACTTGGGATTTTTCAATGTTTTCACTCAACCATTTTGTGTAACACTGCTCATTCTTAGGAGTGCACTCTGTCGAGGTTTGCTTTTTCTGGGCTAGCAATATGTAATGCAAGACATTCACAGGGCAGGGTAGTGACAGTAGAAAGCTGTGACTCTCAGCCATGCTCGGGACTGAGAACAAGGCCTACCAGATGCCCATTCTGCTGATGACCATTGGTTAGGTATTTAAAGGCATTTTCAGTTTGCAATGGGTCTACAGGAAAGTAATCCCTTTGTAAGATGAGAAGGAGCTACATAAAAAAGACAGTAAGAGTTCTAATTCATGCTAATAACAAAAACCCTGAAAGCAAATTATAGAAAATTTCACTTATAAATATAGATAGAATTTTGAAATAAAATTTGAGTAAATTAAATATAGAATTATATGGCAATAATGTACTATAACTAAATAGAGTTTATTCCAAGATGATTCAATCCAGTATTTGAAATGTTCTTTATTATATTTAAAATGTGAAGGAAAAAGTAATATGATTACAACCATATGAAGAAAATGTGTTGGATAAAATATAGGAGTCCCTTATTAGTAAGAGATGAATAAAAATCAAATAATAATTTTTATACATGAGGAACATTTTCCAGAAGCTAACAGCAAATAGATTAAAAGAAGCACAGTGTTGTGAAATAGAAATCAGAACAGAACACGTTAGTAACATTATTGCTTAACACTCTTTTAGAGCTAGTTCAATAACACAAGGGAAAATAACTATATAAATATAGGAAAACTAGGGAACAAGAAGTATCATTATTTATATCAAGGACCATGTATTCGGAAAATAGAAAAGACTTAATCTTATTAATAATGTGGCATTTGGATACAGTTCTTTACGAGTCTTTCATGCTTTGACATACCTTGCTTTATTCTAAAACTATCTTTACAAGGATGAGGGTACAGTAAAGAGAGAGAGAGAGTGTGTGTGTGTGTGTGTGTGTGTGTGTGTGTGTGTGTGTGTGTGTATTTCCAAAGAGAGATGATACATCTCAGGTTAAGGTTTCTCTGCTTTGATGCAAACCTTTGTGTATTCAACATCTTCCTGGGCCACTCAGGCATGTGTTCTGTGGGACATCGGGGGAAAAGGAAACTGACATGAATGATCTGGAAGCTCATACTGAAGTCTTTCCTTTGCCTCTCATAACGAAACAGTGATTTGAGAGCAAAAGTCAGAGACAGATGGCAAAGTCCTCAGTCCTGGTGATGCTTGACAGAGCCAGAGCCCTCCCATGCCTGTCAGGCATCCAGCAGGCACCTCCCTTTCCACCCTTCTTAAAGACGTCTCAGGGTGCCTCTGCCAATTAGCCTGCCCCTGCCTGTACCGTAAAGAAAGAGAATAGATAAAGCTTTGGTATAAAAGGATCTCTCTAGCTACGAGATGAACCAATAGCAAGAACTGGCAATGTATAAAAACTAAATTCACTACAAGGTGATGTTAATTTCAATAAAACAACAACAACAACAACAAAAAAAAGAAACAAAACAGAATTGATAAGGCAAATAGAACAAGTCTTTAGAATAATCACATGAAAATCCTCACTCTCATGACATTGTGTATTCCTCAGGAATAAATTTAAATTTGGAACATGAAAAGATGAAAATTTGACTCAATAGTTAAGTGATTGATTAAAGAGAGAAACGATGAGTTTAAAGACTGAACCAACACTTTCAGAATGTCAAATCAAATGGTTAAGAGATTAGAAATATAAAAGAGGCAAGAGATATAAATATAGAAGCCATAGGGCTTCCAAAAGGGACATATCATAAAGAATGAACAATAATACTATTCTAAGAAATAACAAAGAAAAATCTTCACATTATTAAGGGAAAATGTCTTTAAAATGGTTCATCTTGCTTTGCATAGAGGTAATTGAAGTGTGTGTGCACACACATGGCATTATCATTGAGTTTCACACTATTATGAATTAGTATAAACTCCTGAATGCTATAAGAAAGACAAAAAGTGAAAAGATATGCCATTTTGACAGTGCTTATCATCAGCAATGTGAGCAAACAATGGAACAATAACTTTAAACCTTCTAAGAAAAGTAAGTTAGAACCTCTGAGTTTACAATATTAGTTACGAATGATATGGAAAGGCTCAAAAAGTATTCATGTGGGTTTTGAAATAATACTTTAGCAATACATTATGGACAAAAATTGTTCCAGGGGAAGATAGTATAATGATATACAGGAGAAATATGACAGCTGTATAACAACCCCAACACAAGAGAGGAAAAAAAGAGTGTGAACATTAAATACTTACTGATAGCAACTAGAAAAAATGTAATAAAATATATGACCTTCAAATTAGTGAAGAAAAATAGAAGGACATAAATTCAGTGAGGACAATGGAGAAGCTTAGAAAGAATGGGGAAATGTAGGATAATTAGAAGCTATAAAACTTGTAAGAAATAATATAACTGTAAATGGGTTAAGTTTTGTTATTAAAAGGCAGAGACTAGGATTAGAAAATAATACCATACAAATGACATTTAAAAGAAAATACAGCAAATGAATGAATGAATGAATGAGTAAATGAATGAATGGAAAAAAGAAAACGGGTAAGTTAAGAGCAAATTAAGGGTCAAAAAGGAAGTACGAGCCTTGGAAGATGGCTCGGCCAGTAGAGCACTTGCTGTGCAAGCTTGAGAACCAGAATTCAGATCTCAAGAATCCGGGTAAGAGCAGGGTGGGTGTGGTTGCTCCCCTGTAATCTCAAGGAGATGGAAGCTGAGAATGGGATGCCCACAGTAAGCTAGCTCACTGGCTAATAGAAAACAGAAGCTCCAGAATGAATGAGAGCTGCTGCCTCAGCATATAAAGGGGAAAGCATTGGAAAGAGACACGCAAGGTCAACCACAGGTATGCCTCTGCACACACATGCACATGTACCTGCACACACATGTGCACAAGGAAGCATGCATGCATACACACAAGCATACCACACATTCATATGTGTGCAAAAAAGAAAGCACAAAACAGTTCATGAAATGAAGGATGCTTTATATTTTATATTGATGAAAGGAAAAATTTGCTTAGGAAATAGAATGGCTGAAAATTCTACCAATTCATCAATATTATTTGAAAGGCACAAAGCAAAATTGATAAAACTGTGAAGAATTTGATTAAAAAAAAAAACCATAGGCACAGTTATAGTGGGTTATTTTATCATAGCACTGGCAGAAAAAGATAAAAATTTTAAATAGTTTAAGTTATATAATTAATAATCTGGCTCTTAAATCCATGAAGAACTTTGTATCTAACATTTAGGGAAAACACATATGTCTAAACACTTATAGGACATTCACAAAAGCTGATCATATATTAGCCCAAGGAATTCCAAAAAGAAATTCCAAATTTTGTTATTATATAAGCAACATTTACTGATCATGGTGGAACACACCTAAAAAAACATCACTGAGCAAACATCACTGAGCAAAAGTTATAAAACAAGAACACTAAGTATCCAGATCTAACGGGAGCAAGCAGGTGCGGTGGTGCACACCTATAATCCCTACACTTGGATGGTACAAATGGAAGAGTGAATGCAAGGTCAAGGCCAGCCCAGTCTACACAGCAGGTTTAAGGCTGGCCAGAGCAATCCAGGTAGGACTGTCTCAAAGACACAACCAAAACTCCTAAAGGAGATAGCCGAGGCGGTGCTTGGAGGGACAGATGATCTTAACAACTTTCTCGGGACTAGAGAGTTGGCTCAAAGTTGCACAAACATGAGGATGTGAGCTCATCCCCTGAGGACTCGTATAAAATGCCAGGCTGAGCACCATAGAGCAGCAAGCCCCACAGTGGAGACAGGAGGATCCCTGGTGCTTGTTGGCCTGCCAATCTGGTGAAATCAGTGAACTCTCTCAAGTTCAGTGAGAGACCTTGTCTCCAGATGAGGAAGAGGAAGAGGAGGAAGAGGAGGAGAGATAATTGAGAAAGACATCTGACATCAATCTCTAGCCTCACAAATAACACGCCTGTGCACACACACGAACACCTACACACACACACACACACACACACACACACACACTCAAAAAGCATTTGAAATAACAAGCAAAAATAAACGCATGAAGCTTTCACAAAAGAGTCCAGGTAAGACCCACAAAAGGAGGAAAGAATTACAAGAGATGAAGGATGGCAAGAGATGTCTGAAAGACAAGAGAAACTGAGTCAGACACAGAACCCGAAATTAAATGGGAAATGCGTCATTGGGAATAGTTTGTTCTGGATCTCCCCCACAGTGCCATAAAATAGGGAAAAATGGTTGGAGAAATGGTTCTGTCAGTAAAGCACTTGCTACATGACCCTGATGACCTGGATTCAGATCCCTCACCCATGCCAGGAAAGCAGATCTATTGGTCATGGAGCATCCAGCATTTACAGGTCAGATCCAGGTTAGGAAGCACCCGAAGCCTTTTATCAATCAGCACAGCTAGTTTTCTTCCCCATCTCCCCCCTTTCCTACCTCCTCTCTCTAAATGTTTTTTAAATTGTCCTTAAATAAATGTTGGTTGGGTTTCATTTAGCAGAATTTCTTTCCTTGCGTTTAGTGTTCCCAACAGCCCGGTTATCCCAGCCTGTAGGAAACTACAGAGGTCTATTCAGCCAGGGTTTTCAGCATTTTTGTTCTTTGGGGGTTTCTCCTCCAGAACACGCCTTGTTTATAATTAAACAGTGAGCCGAGGCTAGAATCTGATCACCTCACTTTCAGTCTGCGGCTCCTCTTATGGCTAAATTGCCTCCAAACTCATTAGGAAAGGTAGGGAGATGGTGTCATATAGCAGAAAAGAGTACCAGGCACCATCACTTCTGGGTAACTTGAGCAAAACGGAATTATTAAAAGAGTATTAAGAGCTTACAGAATTGACAGGGAGGCTGAGGAATAAAATAACAAAATTTTATTAAATGAGAAAAATATTTCAGACATTTAACACACACACAAAATACCACAATAAATTGAGAGGCATGGCATATAATTTCAAAAACAAAATTA
The DNA here is from genome assembly GCF_007827085.1 of Peromyscus californicus insignis. Classification (NCBI taxonomy): domain Eukaryota; kingdom Metazoa; phylum Chordata; class Mammalia; order Rodentia; family Cricetidae; genus Peromyscus; species Peromyscus californicus. The sequence goes on from NW_026294525.1 coordinate 12,147,164, forward strand.
ATACAGGAACTAATGTAACAAATCTCCATAAAATAAGATTTGAAGATAGAGTTCGAAATGAAAAACGAACTTGAGAGGATCTGGCAAGGTGTTTCAACATTTGAATAATAAGTTTTACACAAAGAAAAGAAAAACTGGAAAGAATTCATCAAAGAAATAATTTACGGAAGTTTCATGGACTGCATAGTTATAAATGTATAGATCAGAAGGTCCCAAGGCATGGCCATAAAAAAATGCAATTAAAAGAGATCTGTGATTAACATGAATCACCAGGAGATGTGGAGACATGTAGAATAAAGGACAATTCTAACAGCTTTGAAAGAAGAGTGGGCGAGCATGAGTGAAGGGGCCAGAATACAAATGGTGAAATAAATTCCAAAAACACTGAAACCAGAGGACAAGAAGAGGAACTTCCAAATTGTGAGGAAAAGAAATGCTATTCCCAAAACACTGCCAACCAAATCAAACCAAATACCAAACGTGAGCACAAATGAAATGCTATTAGCTATGAAAGGTTTAGAGAGAATGAAAATTTACATGGATTAAAAGCTAAATTGTGTTCCCTAAGACAGGATAATAAAATAGTGTATTGGTTATCTGCAGCTCATCATAGCCAGCAGTGAGGGGAGAGAGGTAGACCTCCACATCATCACCTCAGCACCCTAAAGGGGGCTCCTTAATTTTGTAGGGACCACAACCCAGGCATCCAGGGTTCATATTCTTTGGTGGAAGAAAGAATTTCAGGACTAGTCAGTATGAAGCAGAATTGAGTTTTATTTAAAAAAGAAAGAAAGAAAGAAACGTGCTTAAGAAAAGAATAAAGCAAGCATGTAAGTGAAGAGTGTTGGTTCACTTGAAGACTGTCTGGATGGAGGCTATAAATATGGACATAAGAAAAAGGAAAGAATAAGATAAGTATGAGTGTGGGCTTCTCATGGAGCCTCCTAATCAAGTGTCTGGACTTTCTTGTTAACTCTCAAGTTATATCTCAAAACATTGTTCAAAACCTTTTTTTTTTCCCTTTCATTTTGCTAAATGAGATTATCGGGTGGCTCTGAGAATGCCACAGCAGGGATTATAATCTGATAAAGTCAAATTGGATAAGGATTGCATGGAAGATTTCTTGTGAGATCCTTTAGACTCTGTACATTTTCACCTGGGAAGGAAGAGAAGCCTTAAATAGATGTTAACCATGCTGGAGTTCTTGATTCTCTGTGAAGAGGTTGCACAGTCTGATCCTGGAGACTTGTTCCCCTTCTCTTATCCCTAAGCTTTCCGGTCTTTTTATCCTGCCCCAATCATGAATTGCTGGGCAGTACCTGAAAGGACCATTTCCGCTCTGCACTGTGCTAAGGACAGGATCAAATGCCGTTGTGTTGCTTTGATATGTGTCTTCATATCCTACTGCTGCAAGAACACATCATTGTCCATTCAGTGGCTTAAAACAATACCCATGTATTGTCTTCAAACTTGAGGATTCAACATCCAGGTTAGCCTGCCTGGCCTCCCTACCACAGTTCATACAGTCAAACTCAAAATGGCAGCTGGCAGGGCTCTTGTGGAAGACTAGGAAGCAGCTGCAGCCATATCGACTCCAATAGAAAGCAGAATCCAGCTTCTGGGGACTGAAAAGCTGTTCCATTTCCTAGGTTGCTCTGGTGCTGGGAGTCTTGCTTTTCATCCGCCCTCTCTCCATCCTTGCACGCCCCTCAGTTTCTCAGAGGCAGCAATTGCATGTAGACCTCCACACCTGGGATCTCTAGTTTCCTCTTCCACCACCCCTGTCTGGCTCGAGCTCTCTTCCACTCCTCTCTTCTATATTAAAGCATCATAGGATTACACTGGGCCCATTGCAGAGACCAGTTTATTCCCTTTTGAAATCAATTAATTAGTAACCTGAATTATATCTGCAAAGTTTGCCAAGGAACAGGAAGGTCTTGGGGAGCCCTTTAGAATTCTACTGGCCATAGAGCAGTCTTTAGTGAGTGACTAGGAGTTCTAAAAATTGGAACTTTAGAAACTATTACATTGCCACCAAATATAAAAAGTAATTCAGAATGATTGTTTCATGAATCATAATCAGAAATGGTCCCAAATAGTTACAATTTCCAGAGCCCATCCACGAAACTGTCCTATTTTCAAGTTTCTGGCTATATCAGAAATCAGCATGACCAGTGATGGAGAATATACCAGTTGTTTTTTGGGGGGTTTTGTTTTGTTTCTTTCTTTCTTTTTTCATTTCTAATGCATAAGGAACTTCTTAAAGGTTTCAGATGAACATGTTTAGTCAAAGCCCACATTGGTTGCAGATTGGTTGTAGCCCTTCAGTACATTTCTTCTCCATTAGGTTTTATGAAATGTACTTTCCATGAATTTAGGTATATTCAAAATCTTCATAATACAAATTTCATAATATTTGTATTGTCTCTAAATACCAATTAGTACATAGCAATGAATCTGCATTTCTATTTTTCTCATATGGATTATCTGATATAGTCTCAAACCCATAAGTTAGTCATTAAATCAACAATTAAATTTGTTAATGACCCACAAAGGTAATGGTACCATTTCTAGCCCTTTCAGATGACATAACATATAGAATACATTAAGCAATCTATAGAAGGTTTTGAAGATGAAAACATGATCAACATACTGTAACAAATAGACACTTGGATACTAAAATGTTCTGAAAGGATATAGGGAGTATTACTATAGGTTGCCTTTATATATATATATATATATATATATATATATATATATATATATATATATATATATATATATATATGTTATTGGAGTAGGTAGAACTGAAAGTGTCTCTGGACAGATGACTGTGAGTGGTGAATAGTTGTAATTTTGAATGCTGAGGACTTACTGCAGGAACAGGAGAGCTACAGGGATGGGGTATGACCACTGATTTACAACCCTAGGAAAGTGGGCCAAGGGAAGAGCCAGTCTGATGGAAAACTTCAGAGGCTATTATTAGTAGATTGCATTTGATGCAGCAGACAGTGGGACTCTTTGGGAGAGTTGGTGGGAAAACAGAGGGATGTAATCAAGGCAGCAGGCCTGAAATAGAGATTTATCGCACTGTGTAAAATAACTTGAAAAACTGGACTGTGAAAGCAAGCAAGGAGGAAGGTAGAATAATCTAGTAGCAATTTACCAGTGGTCAAGAGATTGTGCTGTGGTGATGGTAGCAAATGATTTGATGGCTCAAAGTGGAAAGCAGATGGACTTAGAAGGAAATACTAGAAAAATGTCATGATTGCTTGTACTTTCAATGACATTTATTTTTATAAGATGTTCAATTACTCTTACTAACTCAGAGGCCAATTCTGTTTTTTTTTTAATTCAATAAACTTTTGCCTTGTATTCTTCTCATAAACAACTTACATTTCAATGATTTTTTTAAAAAATTACACACACACACATATGTGTGTATATATATATATTACACTTTACACTTTTTTTCAAATCTAACCCACATGAAACCAGACAGGTCTTCTCCAAGTTGGTGACTGCTAAGCTGAGGATAGAGGGTGGACAGAATTCAGCTCCTCTTAGAAAACTGACATAATCAGATCTAGGTTCCAGAAAATTCTCCAGGGTAAGCAGTAAGCAGAAATGAGGTCTGGATGGACAGTTAAGTGACTGATTAAGTACGATCAAGGAAAAGGGCAAAGGTGTCTTGAACTATGGTAACAGTGGCAAGAATGAAAGGGATTCAGTTGAGAGGTGCTCTAGAGAGAGAATAAGTTGACCATGGTGGTTTCCCAAAATGGGGCACTAGTGTGGAAAGTGGGCATATCCAGAACAAACCCTACATTTCTAGAGTTAACTTCTGATATCAGTTTTGTTGGAGTGAAGTATGGGGAATATGATGAGTCAGAGACGTAGAATTTGAGATGGTAAGGACACGTGCAGGAGAGACTATCTTGGGTGGATACATGATGAGCAGTCGGTATTGAGGGTCTGGGTTCCATAAAGAGGCACAGAATTTCGAGCATTAAGATTACACTGAACAAGGATGACACCAGTGGACAGGCCAAAGTACACAGGGAAAAGCCCACGAGGCCTCGACCCTACAGAAGAATGATAGGCAACTAAGGAAAGCTGGGAGCAGGTGAGGTGGTCTTCCCCAGGGAAGACAATACCAACTGGTTGTCCGATGCCAAATGATCATCCCTGAAAACACACACACACAAGGAACACCACATGGACTGAGCAGGCTATATTTAAGAATAAACACATACATGCATACAATAACAATTAATGAAAAAAAGGGGCCAAGAATTTGAAGGAGAGTGGGGAGGAGTATATGGGGAAGGCTTGAAAGAAGGAAAGGGATAGGAGAAATGAAAAAAATAAAAAGGTTATGGCTGGTGGGCCAGCATGTCAGCTCAGTGGGTAAAGACGCTTGCCATGCAAGCCTGATCTGAGGTTCATCTCTAGAACTCACATAAAGGTAGGACGGAAGTGGCTTGACAAAGTTGTTCTCTTACCTCCACATGAGCACCCTGGCACGCGTGCGTGCGCGCGCACACACACACACACACATACACACACACACACACACACACACACACACACACACACACAAACACACTATAATTGTGGGAAGAAAACCAGTGAACAAGAACACAGACAGACCTTAAGGGCCACTCCTACTGGCACACGCCACATGTGCTCTGAACAAGTGAACAGGAAAGACCAAGTGCCTCTAACAGGAGACAGTCAGCGTCTGCCCTGAGGAGGACTTCTCATTAGTTACTCTTTGTTGCTGTGATTAAAAATAATAATAATAATAATAATAATGACAAAGTAACTTAGAGAAGAAAACATTTATTTTGGCTTATGATTCCAGAGGGGGAGAGCATAATGTTAGTGGAAGCATGGCAGCAGGTAGCCCAACAAGGAAGCTGAGAGATCACATCTTTAACCACATGACAGAAGTAGAGACAGCAAACCGGAAGTGGGGAGAGGCTCAAAGCCTATTCCTGGTGATGCATTCCCTTCAGCAAGCCTCCGCCTCTAAAAGTTCCATAGATACAGACTCACCAACTGGGGACCAAGTGTCCAAATACCTACCTGAGCTGATGGGTATTTTCTCATTCAAACCACCACATCACTTCCATGCCGTTCTCAGAAAAGGAAGCCAGAGTTAGTTCATACATTGAGTCAACACTCACTTTTGGCCTTAAGAACAGGCTCAGAATCCCTCCCTGAAAAATAACCTCCAGAGTGGTACTCTCAAGATTGAATTTTTTTTTTTTTTTTTTTTTTTTTTTTTTTTTTTTTTTAGGTTTTTCAAGACAGGGTTTCTCTGTGCAGCTTTGCGCCTTTCCTGGATCTCGCTCTGTAGACCAGGCTGGCCTTGAACTCAAAAAGATCCGCCTGGCTCTGCCTCCCAAGTGCTGGGATTAAAGGCGTGCGCCACCACCGCCCGGCCTCAAGATTGAATGTTTTTGAAACGATAAGTTAAGTACACAGTTAATCTCCAATCACAAGTTCTAACCAGATGTGGTGGCAAATGCCTACAACCTTAGCACTCGGGGGACTACGGCAGGAGAGTGGGGATACTTACTGAGATACCGTTACAGAATAATTCCATTGGGGACAACATCTGATAATACATTCTTAGAGGTAGTCTAAATAACAAGGTACTTGTGTTGTGGGTATAAATTTGCAATGTGCTACAAGATACATTTTGTAACGAACTGTCTATGGGGTTGTTTCATGATTATCAGAATCAACTGGTAATATTTGACAGTAAAAATGCCCCAGCTACTTTAATTCTTCTCTGTCCTGTGGTGCTAAATGTGAGGGTCTCAATCACATGTCTAAAAGGGAATTTTCTTTTTGACATTTGAATAGTTCCAGAAGGCAATTTGCAGGCTACTGAGGAAGAAAGGTCAGGAATGGTCATACCCAACTGGGAACTATACAAGCTACAATAGTCACCACCTGGCAAGATAGACCCATTGGAACAACAGTGGTATGAATGTTAGAGGGTAACCAACAACTTTCCAGTTGGACTTTGTGGTAGTTCGCATGAGAAATGTCTCTCATAGCCTAGGGCGTTTGAACACTTGGTCCCCAGTGTGTGGTACTGTTTGGAGGAGTAGGAGGTATAACCTTGCTTAAGGAAGTCTATCCCTGGGGGCAGGTTTGGGGAGCTTAAGGCTTCGCCCACTTTTAGTTCTTTCTATCTGCGTTGGGTTTGCAGTTTGAGAGTAAGGCTCTCACCTTGCTGTTTCCAGCAGCCATGCCTGTCCCTGGCTGCCATGGCTGCCACTCTATGCTCATGGGCTCTTACTCTTTAGGAACCATAAGTTAAAAATAAGCTCTATCTTAAGTTGCCTTTACCCGTGGTGCTTTATCACAACAAAAGAAAAGTAGCCAATACAGAGACAAGGCCCACTTCTCAAGGGGGAACTCATACCTGGTACTATGTACCTGGCCAAGAATCCATGGCATGAGAGGTCACAGACTCTACCACTATTATTTTGCTTAAGGGGCACAACAAAAAAGTGACTTCTAAATACTTATCCATATACTCATTGACTAGTGCAGTTCTACCCCCTTGTGATGGCTATTTTTGGTTGTCAACTTGATTACATCTGAAATTAATCAAAATCACAAAATAGAGGGCACACCTGCTAGGGATTTCTGCTTAATTTTAAGTGGAAATATATACTTCCAATCTGGATCTTTGAGGTAGGAAGACACATTTTTAATCCAGATCTAATCGAGACCATGCCTTCTGCTGGAAGCCTATATAAAGACATGTAAGAAGGAAGATTTTTTTGCTTTTTTGCCTGCTTGCTCTCACCTTGCTAGCATGTCCATCCCTCCAGTAGCATTAGAACCCACTTCTTCAGGATTCCAGTACATACTAAAGACCAGCTGAGACAACCAACCTTGTGGACTGAGCAATTACTGGGTTCTTGAACTTCCTGTTCATAGCTGAACTGCAGCCTGTAAGTCATTCTAATAAATCCCCTTTCTATACATATATAGAGAGATTCATTCTATAAATTCTGTTACTCTAGAGAACCTTGACTAATGCATCCCTCATCAGAGAAGCTTCTTTATTCAGTAGACAGAAGTTAATATAGAGACTCACATTGTTAAACATACAGAGAATAAGTAACTGTGATTTCTCAGCCCTAATGGGACATCTATATCATATTACCTCCCAAAGGAAACATCACAGAACAGGGGACAGAAAGACTGTAAGATGCAGAAATCAGAGGAGATTGCTATGATAATAATGATATAATGATATGATATAATGTTGCACTCATAAACACTCAGGGCAGCTTTAGTTTCCAGCACAAGATCTCCACAAGATCAAGGCACTCATCACTCCAACTTGTAGAGAGAAGGGGCTCTCTGAGGGTTATCCATCCCTATCTGAGGATCTGAGGATCTCTTGGCAGTTCATGGCTGCTGCGGGAGGGAGATTTGATTTTCTTCAGTGGTGTGACCCATGGTAGCTTGCCAATGCTCCAGTGGAGGGCCTCCTACACCCATGAGCATGTGGCACATGGGAAGCCTCAACTGGACTCAGTCGGCTACAGTAAAAGAAGAAGTGGAGGAGAAAGTAGAAGATGGAGAAGGGAGAGAAAGAAGAAGAGAAGAAAGAAGAGGAGGAAAGGGGAAGAAAAAGAATGAGAAGAAAAAGGAAGAGGGGAAGAATAAGAAGAACAATGAGGAGGAGGAGGAAGGAGGAGGAGGAAGAAGAAGAAAAAGAAGGAGAAGGAGAAGAAGAAAAGAAAAAGAAGAAGGAGAGGAGGAGGAGGAGGAGGAGGAGAGCAAGCAGTCATTGGGAGAGGGATGGGGCTGTCCAGGAAGAGTTGGTCAGGGTTGAAGGGGATTGGAAATGTTCTAAACCTTTTGTATTTGTGCATGAAATTAACAAGAATAAGGGGGTTTTTTTTAGCTTTAAATTTCCTTTAATCCTCAGGGTATGTTAATGGCACCTCTGTCTTATAGGAGAGAAAGTTAAGACTCTAGAAATCTGTCTGCTGTACACCCCCTTATGTTCTCATCGCCCTCCTTGGCCTGTATGTTAATCTTTTGTGCAGTTTAATTATTTTGCTTTAAGTTGTTTTTTGAAAAAGGTGAAATGCCATAAATAAATGAATAAATAGATTGTAAAGTTGGCTGATCCCCCTGACAATATTAAAAATGTAAATCATATTTAGTTACTAAAGAAAATAAAAAATATAGATATCAATCATTTTTTTCTGATATCCTCAGTAAGGAACATATATACTACACTTAATGAAGATAATTAGCCAAACAAAATTAATCCCAATCAAGAATGTAGTCCCCATCATTCTTGCTTGCTAACCTAGTCAGAGCATCCCCCAAGAGTCTTTGTATTTGGAAACATTCAGTGAAGTAACTTGGAGGACAACTAGTGGATCTGTAATTTCAAAAGAGAAGGGAAGAAGCTCTGGTTGCTGAGGCTAGATGGGGAATTGATCCAAATAAAGACATATGCTCATCAGTAAGAGGATCCATCTAGTCACCTGTCTAAGATCACACTTCCTACCTGCTCTCTTTCTTCCATCTTGATCCTTCTTTATCCCATTTACTTTCACTTTATAAAATTGTAACTACTTATGGATGATTATTATTGCTTAGTACACATTTATATGAACAATATTAGGAAACCTACTCCATGCCAGGTACTATGCTAATAACTGTTGATTAAAAACCCAGACACATGCTGGGATCATTCTATATAATCGGTCATTCACAATCTTAATAACACCATTGTTTGTATCACTTTGCTAGAATTCTTTTCACTGTAGAAGAGTACTGTGTGGACAAAGAGGAAAGCAGGTGGTTGGGTAATGTGCTTGGTTAGGTCTGACTGCCCCTGATTAGAAGTAGGCTAAATATCAATTATTGTCTCTTAGCTCCAGATCCCCCTAAGTACCTGTGCTCTGATGAAGGGTTAATTGTAAGTATTTCTCCTTCACAGAGATCCAGATGGAAGATCTGTTGGTAGAAGACCCTAGGAGAAGTAATGCCCCCTGGGAGAGGAAGGGGTCTCTCCTGGTAGCGCTGTGCATCAGGCCTTTTGGCTGGCTGGTTATTTTTGGTCTCACATGGGTATATCATAGGTATAGTCAGGTTATCAGCTCTGCTTGGCCCTGGAGCAAGATCCTTTGCTAAGTTTGTAGCCTTGGCCTGATGACTCTTCAAGGACTCTACTGTAGTCTTCCTGAGGCAAACCCCCCACACACTGGGCCTCCTGCCCACAACAGTACCAATTCCTCTGTGCACCTGTCCGCAGCCTTGGCTTGCCAACCTTCACAGATCATGCCCTTTTGACTTGCCCATGCCTTAGAAGCTTGCTCCTTGTTTCCTACCATTGAACCAACTCAAGCCTGGAAAGTCCAGAGGACACCTGTACCATTGGCAGCAAGTAGACCATTTCCACTCAGTTCCAAACACCTCAGGAAGGGAAATGCCTTTCCAAGTTTATCTTCATCAGGGTTTCCTTCTTCAGGGTGAGGGTACCCAGTTAAGTCCTTAAACCTCTGTGCTATGCTTCTTTCATAACTCATAATTTCATGTTAAACTTCTGCTCTTTATATTCCTGTGTATTTCTGTGTACTCACTGGACCTAAACTGATACAAATGGCTTTTCAGACAAGTCTCCAGGACAGTGAGCAATATTGAAAGATAAGATATGGAAAGATAACAACACAAATATCACCAAGGGCAATATCTTCTATGAAGCCAAGCTCCACTTCAAGAAATGAATCTCGTCTTCTCCTCCCATGGCCATTGCTTTCTCCCAGCTCCCATTTGAACTTCAGGACCGTGAAGGAGAGATTACAGGGAGTGTAACCTTTGGCTCCATTTTTTTGGATCATATTTTGTTTCTCAAATCTTTTAACATTCAAATAACTAACTTATAAATGGATTTTAGAAATAGAAGATATTATATTACATGGACAGATCTGTATAGAGCAATTTTGAAAATCAGATTTAAATATAAAAATTTTAAAAAGCTGGGCTTGCTGGCATCTGCTTGAGATCTTAGCACTCAAAAGTCTGAGGCAGGGGAACATGAGTCAGAGGCCAGACAGGATTACATACTGAAACCCTCATCTGGAGAAAAACAAAAAACAAAAACAAAAAAAACATTGCATGTGATGTGTGAATGCGTGTGTGCGTGTGTGTGTATGTGTGTATGTTTGAAAGTAAAAGCATTTGACAATACAGTGTGACTAAATAGGAGTGTGGCTTATACAACATGTCAAAAGGTCTTAACTACAATTACAGTGCTCACCAGGCTGGTGCTTGTATGCATGCTCACCCCTGGGAATCTCAGCTACCTCAAACACAAAATGGGAGACTCATCCCTTCCTCACAGGTTTCCCACAAGTATGTACCCTATCTGTAGAGCATACCTACTCGTGAAGGTGTGCTACTCCATAAACACTAAGTGCATCACCCAACCTCCCCCCAACACACACCTTTCTAATTTCTCTTCTCTTTAAATCAAATTCATTGTTTTCTGTCTAAAAGAGAGTATCTTTTCCTGAGATCTACAGAAACACAGAATCTGCCTGAGACATCTTTTTCTGCTTTTACAAGTTTGCCCCATGAAACCCCTTCTTGGGGAGCAGTAATTGAAAAGATTCTCATCTCGAATGTGGTTGGGGCTGGACGGCAAATCCCGTGCACCTAGGAAGCTCCTCTTCACACAAGGGCTTAAGCTGGGCCTTGTTTCAGAACCCTAACTACAGCCACAGACACGTTCACCTTCATTGTTTTAAGTGTATTCTCATTTCTGTGACATATGAGGTTATGCAACTCACAGACACGAGGAAGACGTCCCCCCTCTGCCTGGAAGAGTCTGTTTTGGGCAGAGGTCAGGTTCCTTTTAGGGTGAGAGGAAGGCTGGGAGTTACAGAGAAACACAATGAAAACTATGTGAGGAATGCTAGTTCAGAGCTGCTCAGAGGCCTGGCTAGGAGCCCAATTAGGATAGAACAAAGATAGAGACAACGTGGTTAAGCTAAAGAATCCTTAATTAAGGGACGGGAAAGCCAGGGTTTTAAAGTTCAAAAGATATGTAGGCTTCTGTCGAATTCTTCTCAGAGAGGAAGACAGGAAAGTGAGTGATAGGCGCAAATAAAATTTTGAATCAAGTCTTAACATAATTAAGACTCAAAAAAGAACAATAGGGTTCTACTTGTGTCTGGGTCCTCTCTCATCTTTCTGTCTGTCTATCTGTCTGTCTGTCTGTCTCTCTCTCTCTCTCTGTGTGTCTCTGTCTCTCTCTCTCTTGCTCTCTCTGTCTCTGTGTGTGTGTGTGTGTGTGTGTGTGTGTGTGCGCGCGCACACACGCTCAGCTGTGCATGAGCATTTGGAGACCAGAAGTCAACTTCAAGTCTCTTCCTCTATTATTCTCCTCCTCTTTTTTCCAGACAAGGTCTCTCACTGAACCCGGAGCCCACCACTTCACCTCAACTGACTGGCCAGTGAGCCCTAGGAATCCACCTGTTTCCATCTCCCCAGCCCTGGGATAACAGGTATGAGCTGCCGCACCAGGATTTTATGTGGTTACTGGGAATCTGAACGAAGAACTGGACTTACTCAGCATGGTCTCTAGCCACTGAGCCATCTCCTCAGTCCCCCAACCCCCAGCATGCTTGTGTGGGGTCTCAAAATCAGACTCAGGTCCTCATGCTTGAGAATCAAACACTCTACTGACTGAAATCATCTCCTCAATGCCTGGTTTATCTTTTATGACAAAGCATGCCCATGAATGTTCTTTAAATATAAACAAACTCCCTCTACTAGAATCATGCTTGTATCTGTGAACTTATTAACATTACCTTACCTTTATGAGTGGTAACAATCTATAGTTGATATAAATTCTTTCCTGGAAACTGCATACCTTGGAACACCCAACTGCCAAGATCACCAGAATATAACTTCTGTCTCTCCTGGCTCCACCTCACATACTGTAATTCATCTTGCTAGAATTTGATAACATAAATACATGATAAATAAATATTAATAGTGATAGCAATGGAACAAGCCATTTGTGCATCTACGTGTCTCTTACGTCTGCGCAGGTCCCTCTCCTCTCCTTTCATTCACTCCTCCTTCTTGAGTACAACCATTGACTTCAGGCTCTCAGTCTGCAGATACCTGTGTGTTTCAAAGGCCCCCTATAGTATTGTCCTGCCTCCTCTTTCCTCACAGACAGAGCTATCTTACTCACTACAGACTTATGTCCATCCCCTCTACCAATATTCTAAGTGCATGGACATATCTAGAGACGGAAGCCTGGACTCTTGACTGTGTCTGAGACCTTTCATCCCAGGGCCCTATCTGTCCTCCCACTAGCAGTTCCTTCTACCCTTCCGGAACCTTCTACACTGCACATTGAATTATTCCACCATGGATGTTCCCAAATCCCTATTTATTTACACACTCTCCCCTGCCTAGGATGGCCATATAGCCTTGTTTGAAGGTGATGTAGGAATTAGCACTCTGTCAAACTAATATTAAGCTAGAGAAAAGATTGCAAGATTTTTGGGTAAGTGTTCACCAAATAATCATGTGAGTTAAGCAGACCCAGCTCCCAGGAAGCTACTTAGTGACCATCTGTTGTTCCAGGAGCAGCCCTTGGGAGGCTCCTTCCTCTATCCCAATCCACTTTTCTTAGTATTCCTAGGAACTACAATCCGTGCTCTCCCCAGGAGGGGTTCTAACAAACACCACTTCACCATCTTTTAATAATCTAGTGATGTTTCAGCACCCTGTGAGGCATGGCACTCCTGAAGCTGTCCATCTGATCAACCCCCTTATCTACAATGACAAATCCCCACCCATCCTTCAGAAATCAATTAACGCATTATGTCTGTGACAATTTCCCAGTTTATCCCCAACTCCCTTGCAGAATTAATTCAATAGACACTTTAAAGATACAAACTCTATGCCAGTGTTTCACATCTTTTTTTAATTCTCTGTGATTTTCAAATATCATCTCATGTCTCCCTTACAGAATGACTCCCCAAGCAATCTGCTATTTTCTGTGCACCATTTATAGGGAGGAATTGTGTTAGACAACTAGTAAGTGATGCAGGGTAGGAATCAAATCCTGCCAAGTGTGCGTCAGGCTGATTCTCAGCCCTTATGCATAACTATACACTATTGGTTCCTTCTGTTGGCAGAAGCCCTTACAATGACCTCTACTTTAACAGTTCTCCCATCATGTATTAGATATGTCCACTGCTTTCCTCCCGGAGTTTAAAGTCTACAAAAGTTGAGCTTCTACCCAAGAGTATATTTCCAAAACTTCTTTGTTCTCCATACATGATAAGCATCTTCTAAACCTTCGATGAAAACTGAATTAATATAAGCTGAAGACCTACTCCATCTCCTCAAAATCAAAACCCATCTCAAAGATTCTTCAAGGCTGAACTGCAAGGCTGTGGATCCACAGCCAAATTATCTTTGGCTATTTTCAGTGCTCTCAGTTACAATCCATTGCCCACCCCTTTTCTGAACATCCTTTCCAATAAAATCATCAAAATGAATTCTTAGCAGACCACTAGCCTCCACCAATCCAAAAACTGAGGATGTCATCAGCCATCAGATAAATTCTACAGATGAGTTTGGCCTGTTCTATTGTAACCTCATGATCCAATCAATGAACTTGGAAAATGCCTTAATTTATGACAACCTTATGAGATGTGACACTAAAAAGTCATGTAACTGTTTCCACACTAGAACATGGTATCCAGGCCAAAGTGAGTCCACGTTCTATGACCACGACCACTCATATTTGGCTGAGATTATATGCTCTCTTATTTCCTTGGAGGTGTGCATTGTTCTGTATAACATAAGTGAGCTAATCAATCAGCTGTCACACATGCTGCCTATGTTTGAATCTCTATGTAAGAAAACAAGAAAGGTTCTCATGGAGATATAAACATTTTTAGGTTGCATTAACTGAGAAAAGCAGAGAAATGGTTGGTATCTTCAAAGGGAGTAAAGTAGTATATGAAAGAATATTAGTCAAAGTATTTTCAGTGCCATCAACATGATTATAAAAACCAAGTTCATTCTCTGGTAAACCTTTCTAAAGGAATTATAACAGTACAAAGATAATTAAGGCCAACTAGGGAGATTAAAAAAAAAATCTTCAAATTCAAGATGTGAAGAAATGTCAGAGGGTGCGAAACAATTGTTTTAATTTTTTCCTCATTTGTAAATTCATTTTCTGCCTTCAAGTGCAATATAAATTATTTACCAAAATTAGCTGCAATCACTTACAGGGACAAGTGCAAGCAAATTCACACACAAATCTGTATGGCTTTATTTGCATGTAAACCGTGCTAATGCCTAATTATAAAGGTAACTATGGAAGTAAACAATGCTTAATGTTGTTAAAAAAAAAATCCCCACTCCCTCCTTCTTCTGACTGAAGGAAGAGGTAAGGAGTATAAAAGTGCCACAAGTGAAAAACATACTGTTGGCCAAGTGCAAGGACACGTGTCTGTGACCACATATGGAGTGTAGAGGCAGGAGGGTAAGGAGTTCAAGGCCATCCTTGGTTAGGCCAAGAAAGCTTGGCTAATGCTTGGTTGCTATCCCTGGGAGGCCTGCTCTTTTCTGAAGAGAAGCAGAGGAAGAATGATCTGGGGGAGAAGGGAGATGGGGAGAAGGGAATGGGAAGACAGGAGGGAGGGAAACTGTGGTTGGGATGTAATATATTAAATAAATAAATAGTTTAAAAAGAAAAAAAAAAGAATGCTTGACTAGCCTACACCCTGCTTCAAGGAAATACGTAGAAAAAAAGGAAACCATGTTCTTATTTGAAAACCTTTTCAGAAGATCAGAAGACATGTTCTAATATAGAATTATGGAGGATTTATGTCCTTCTTATTATGTGTATTTTGCTTTGTGTAATATGCAGGAAATTGTATTTTAGATTTGAAACATATATGACCCCATGGGCATATACACTTCATCTTACAAGAGGGAATCCCTCTCCTTCCAATGCCCAAGCTGTTGATCCCATGTGTCCCTTTGGACTTCAGTCATAGTCTCCATCCTCTGTGATTCTTATGGACAGGGACAAGACAACTTGCTAGCTAGCCAATAAAGTACCATGAAAAGCATATTAAGGAAACCAGCTGAGCATGCCAAGCTCTTATAAATTAATTTTCTTTCTTGATCTATCTGATTTCAGTTGACCCTTCCTCCTTATTCCAAGCCAGGACAGAGGGCAATAAAGTCCTATGTGAACCTCCAGATGCATCTACATGCCTTATTTCATTGTTAATATCCATTTTATCTGAATGCAAATGCAAGGGACATGGAATGATGGAGAACTAGCCTCAGGATGCTAGAAGTACCCACGAAAGGAAGAAGACCTTCCTGGAATCAAATTGCCATTTAGTCACATTATTCCATGGCCACATCTAGAATGAGACTAGAAAAGCTCCTTTAGATTGTGGACCTGGGAAATCTCTTGTAAAGACATCCACTGCCTTGTTTATTTTTCCAAGGTAATACTCTGCTTTGAGGCCACTGGTAGAGATGGAATTGGAGAGAATACTGTTGTATCTGAGGCGCTTTTGCAGATAACTGATGATCCCAGTGTGTTCTTGAGAAAAAAACAATTTCTAATCTTACAATTTCCACTCTTGTCCTATATGCATATGTTGGACCTTGATGAAAATTAGTTGAGCATTTTTTTCAAGCTATTATTAGGCTGGGAGAGATGGATGGCCAGTTAGTAAAATGCTTACCCTGCAAGCTTGAGGACCCAAGTTCAAGCCTCAGAAACAACAACAATAATAATACAGGTACAGCAGCATCTGCCTGTAACCCCAGTGCCAGGAAAGCACAGCTAAATTCCTGGGGCTCAATGGCCAGCCAGTCTAGGAATAGTATCAAGATAAAGGTTCGGGTCCAAAAAATAAGATGGAAAAAGACCATGAAAGGCAATGGACACCAACCTGTGGCCTCTCAATTTGTGCACATACACAAACATGCACACAAACACGCTAAAAAATAAAGCTATTATTATTCATTCTCGCTTTGCTCTTATACCTCCACTTTCCAGAGCCATCGTATATGCCTTTGTGTGTACGTGTGTGTAGACAAACATGTATGTACATGCAGACTCAGTTTGTATATACATGTGTAGCGTATGTTGGCAATGTGGAGGAAAAAAATCTTTCTGGTTGTAAAATGCTTCCTGGTGAATGTCATGCTCAGCATAACATCAAGTTCAGCAAGCCACATGCATACACGGGTGGCAGGTACTCCGTGGAGCCAGTGTTAAAAGCTAAGTCAATTTATAAGCACTGCCATGCTTGCATCTTTAACTGTGCCTGAAGCTGTAGGCTAGACTGCATTTCAATCAGTTCGAGCTCAGCTGTCTGTTTTATTACACCCAGGCCAGTAACACTTTGGGGATTTTTAGTCCCTTCAATGACAAATGTATATTCAGCCACTGCTGCGAGCAGCAGCGCACAATGCAGGTCACTAAAGGACAGCAAACCGAGTAGGTTATGTCAGAAAAAGATCTCTGTAGGTATCTGCAATTGTCTCCATCTCCAATCTTTTCAATTTGGGGGAAGCATGTAAAGTTGTTTGCTCCCGAGTCTTACAAAAGAAACAACCTGAGTCTCCGCAGAAGAAATGTCTGGAGTGCCTGGGCTGTTTCTAGCAAAACCGTATACAGATTTAACTCATTTACCTGACAAAGACATGTTCTTTACACCGCCTAATGGGGTGGGTGGTGGGGTGCAGTGTGCTTTAATACAAATCGAAAAAGTCTATTCGCAGATGCCACTCTGAGATTCTTATTTCCAGAGCTAAAAGAAATGGCCTTAAATCACACAATGGCTCAACCTTGCTTACTGGGACACAGAGAGACAATCCCTACCGTTGTATTGTCACTTAGCCAACACAGTTGAGAGGAAGAAAAACACCTTCCAATGAGAGAGGTGTCAGGTGCGCTGATTCAGAACCCACTTTGAAATGGCCTTAATATATTTCCACTCTGGTGCTGGTGCCTGTTGTTAAGATCCAGGCTGCACTGGTGTCCCCGAATTATCTCTGTGAAGTTCTTTTATTCCATCAAGGAAGGAGGACATTTTCATCTCATCAATCAACAGAGAACTCTTTCTGCTGACCCTAGATCCGGCTCCATCTGTTATAAAATTCCAATTAATTTGCACAAGATGCAAATTTTACTTAACTGAAAGAAAGTCTGGGAGATTTTAATTGTTGGCCTTCACTCATGGTCCTCCCACTGCAGAATTCCACTTTCAAATTCATCTTGTTAGAGAGTTGAATGCAACAATAACTTTTGATTTGGGTTTTTCAGTTCTTATGCCTATAACATCAGGAGCTAACCGCTTGACAGCGAATGTCAAATCACAAAGAGAAGAATGTGTCTGATATCCGAGTCTTTTTGCTTTTTTTTTTTCTATGCGTGATATGCATACTCCATTCCAACCATCTCTTGGGCCTAAGAAATAAGTCAAGGAATTTTCCAGACAAGGATCTCCTTGCAGGACGACTCTGCAAAGGCCATATAACCAGGTTTGTCTTAATCAAGCGTGGGTAGAGACCAGCATCCTCAGAGAACAATCAAAGACCATTTGCTTTTCTAATAGAAAATTCACAATGGACAGTAAAACCATATCCGAATCAATATTCATTTAATATCACATTTGTTCCCAGCAATAAACATCAAAAGGAAACGGTGAGTGTTAATATGTCAGAGTCTAGCACGAGTGTATAAATGGAAACGGTATAAATATGTACCCTGTGTGCTACTCAGTATTTCTCCTTTGTGTTAGTTCACTGGGAACTTGGCAGAGCTTCAAACAATTAGAGGGGGAAAAAGTTATCTCCAGGGAATAGTCTTCAATAATATTTTTTGAAGGTGCATTCAGTTCTCTGACACAGCTCCGGCTCCTTCATGCTTTTCAGTGATACAGTCCTCGAGCCCCTAAAAATATCTGTAGCAAACGCAGTTGACTGACAATTGTGGGGCTGGTGAGACTGCTCAGTGGCTGATAGCACTTGCCAGGAAAGCCTGATGACGTAAGTTCATTACCCAGATCGTTTGTGGAAGGAGAGAAGTGACTCGCAGAAGCTGTTCTGTGACCTCCACGTGTGTTCCGTGGCATATGTGAACTGCCTCACACATACAACAACAACAACAATAATAATATAATGATGGTGGTAATAACGCAATTAAAAGATAGAAACTCTATAGATATTTTTTAAAAAATAAAAGGAAAACTGTGGAGCCAGTACCATAAAAGCACAATTAACCCCTACAATCTCTTCAAGTCTCTACAGACATCCCATTTGCAGTAAGAGATGCTCAAAACCACTTTCTGGAGTCAAGTGCACAGCTTAATTGTACTAGACTTTGACCTTATTTCTCTGAATCGCTCTTTACATCTATCTCACATCTCCCTGCAACCGTCCCTTGCTGGGCACCCCCCCTTCAGTCACTGGTGGAGGAGGATGGGTCCAAACTTAGCCTTTAATGTGCTGCGACTGTCGGTGATGCTTGCCTCGTGCTCCATACAGATTTCAACACGTGTTATTTGGGGGCTGTTCCTCTATCGAAAGTGCAGCCGGAGCATAACCATGGTCGAGTGCACAGACAACATCTGCTGTCATTCAAAAAGGGACTTTGTCATTCCTAAGAGTCTGTTTCTGCATCTAATTGTGATTTTCGTCTTTATTTTCCTTTGATCATCTGTGATGATTTGAATAAAAATGGCCCCCATGGGCCCCTAGAGAGCAGCACTACAAGGAGGTGTGGCCTTTTGGGAGGAAGTGTGTCACTGAGGGTGGGCTTTGAGTTCTCAGAAGCTCAAGTCAGGCCTAGTGTGTCTCTGTCTCTTCCTGCTGCCTGCCAATCCAGATGTAGAACTCTCAGCTCTTTTTCCAGCACCACATCTGCCTGTATACCACCAGGCTTCCCACCATGATGATGATGGACTAAACCTCTGAACTCTAAGCCACCTCTAATTAAATGTTTTCCTTCATAAGAGTTGCCATGATCATGCTGTTTCTTTATAGCAATAGAAACTCCAACTAAGACATCACCCTTGCCTGGATTTTTTCCATTTTGTTAAGTCATGTAAAAAGGAATAGTTTTTACGTCCACGCATATAGTTCCATTGAGGTTTATTTCCTATTTCATTCTTTTTTTTTTTTTTTTTAAGTGTAACTGGTTTATTTTCTTCCTCCGGCTTTCTGTACAGATTCTCTATAATTCCCCTTTCCAATTTCTTGGATTGACTGGTGAGTTCTTTAAGATCACCTCTTTTGAACACCTGGATGTTAGCCATTTCCTTCTAAGAAAAGCTTGGCTTGGGCTTCCCAAGTTTTGATGTGTAACAGTTTCATCATTTTTCTGTTGTATGAGTCATCAGAAGGTCATGTTGTATTGTTTGGTATCTAACATTACTGGTCAGACAACACAGTCCACAGGACACTGATTCTCTGACATCTGAGGTTCCATTGTAGTGGAACATTGCATCTGTTCCACATGTTTGGCAACATACTGCCGCATATCCAGATAGAATAATTTAAAAAGGCTACACATAATTTTGTTCCAACTCTATGATTTTATTTTGTTTATATCTTACATATGAAAACATCTTAGGCTAATGATAAAACATTTCAATACGCAGATTTGTAAATATCCCCTTAAGGTTATGTCAACTTCACAAAATTTTGGGGTAGCTATGTACATGTGCAAAACTGTCCTGTCTTCCTTGGTAATGGTTCCTCATAGCGCTGTGTGACAGTCATTCTCAAATGTCCTTGTTGTGAAGTGTAGTTTGTTCTGATCCTGACAGAGATCTGTGTTCTTTTTTTTTTTTTTTTTTTTTTTGGTTTTTTCGAGACAGGGTTTCTCTGTGTAGCTTTGCGCCTTTCCTGGAACTCGCTTTGGAGACCAGGCTGGCCTCGAACTCACAGAGATCCGCCTGGCTCTGCCTCCCGAGTGCTGGGATTAAAGGCGTGCGCCACCACTGCCCGGCTGAGATCTGTGTTCTTTTAGGTAGACACCTCCCTTGCATGTATATTCTGCCTTCCTTTACTCCAGGCTCAGACAGAGACCTTGTCTGGAATAATGTTCTAGAAGGTTCTTCTTGGAAATAACACATGGGTAGCTTTCATAAAAAATCTCTGTACCCTAAATGGTGAGCTTTGTCTCTTTACATTTACTGTGATTGCCAACACAGTAGGTCATACAAGTAGCTACAGAACATAAACTTTATATGATGGTGTGAAGTAGCTGATAAAAAGAAAAATCAAGAGAAAAGAAGGGGAAGAAAGTGAACAACAGCCAAGTCTACTGATTTTACTTTTGAACATGCAAAAGGCTCAGGGCCAATGTCACTGTTACAGTGAGCCTCCTCCTGGCTCAGGTTCTGATCTCAGTATCATTCAAGATGGAAAGGAGTAAGGAGTTCTGAGAGAAATGGCTGAGTGAGATCTGGGTAAAGGAGGTACAGTGTGAGCAGGAATTCCATGTGATTCTAGAATGTTCTCAAGATTAATGGGGTCTGTCAAAAAAACCTAAGAGTCAACTTGGAAGAGTTCTTTAATAGACAGATTCCTGTCAATTTGAACTTTGAAAAAAACAATGATTTCAGTATTGACATCAACTGAATCATTCGGCACCTATGAAGATCCACATGTTTATATGAACAAAAAATAATCTTAAAATTAGAGGAAAAAAGTTTAAATGTCTTTGTTATTACTTCAAGCCTTGCTTTAGAACTGTATTGAATAAAGGGAAGATTTGAAACATTTCTTTTGCCTTTCCAAGAAGAGCTTTAAAGTAACCAAATAGTCTCAGTTGACAAAGCATGCAACTGTCTTCAGTAGAATGCCATATGAGGCACTCAATAAAGAATGATAGAGTAAATGACTAGTGAAACAGATTATAGATACAAAGAACACTAATGAGCCACAAAGAAAGTATACCTTTATGATGGAGAGATGCTCTTCATCATCATCATCATCAAGTAATCACCAGGGTAGGCCAAACCCACCATGTACTGGAATAAACTTAATGTGCTTTCTCATTTGATAAAAATAAAATGCATGACATCATCAAAGGTATAGTTTTGGGAGGAAAAAAAAGGATTATCTTGAATCCATCAAATTTTACCTCGCTTATAGCTCATAAGAAATGTACAGGGGAAAGGAATAAGATCATTCATACCCAGAATGTTGCAATAAGGAAATATGAAATCTTCTTCAAGAAGCCAATATCACAGAGAAAAGGACAATGAATTCTAAACTACAAGAAAAAAAAACTAGATCTCATAAAAGATTGATACACTGGTGTTATGGTTTTTCACAGAAATGATTTTCTGTAGATTCACACGATCAACATGTGGCCCCATCAAGGGAACTGCTTTGAGAGGTGATACATATTTTAGAATGCAGGGCCTAAGTGGAGGGAGTAGGTCCCAGGGGTGATGGCTTTGAAGGTTCTCTCTGTTCCCCACCCTTTCCTTACTCTTGCTTCCTGTCAACCACAAACTGAAGAGCTCCTCAGACACAACTCCACAGCCACAATGTCGTCTGCCTTGCTTCAGCCCAAAGTAACAGAGTCAGCTAACAGACTGAAACCAATAGAGGAGAGGGGGCTGATTAATACAACTGAATCCCACGTAAAAGAAAAATCTCGAAAGGGAAAGGGTTTTTCTAGTTTTTATCACATATATTTATTTGTGTTTACATGTGTGTGGAGAGGCAGGGATTATGCATATGCCATGGCATGCATGTGGAGGTCAGAGAACCACTTGAGGACTTGGTTTTCCTTCAACTATATAAATCCTGGAGACTGAGCTCAAGATATCAAGTGTCACTACCCACTGAGCCATTTCAATAGCCTACATAGGGTATTTTTTTATAACAACTAAACAATGTTTCAATATATAACATGTATTGAGAGATATAAGATATCTGTTACTGTGTGTAATACTGTTATCTTTGTTTATGGAGAAATGTTTTCTCAACTGAAGCAGAAAAATAAAACAAAATTTAAAATGAAATGCATCTGTATAAACAAAATGTACCACATTAATCATTTCTATGGTATCAATTTCTTCTGTTATAGAAATACTTCTCATTTCTTTCAGGGCGAAGTTATTCTATGCAAATACATAAATACACACATTCTAGTTCCTTTTTCTTACTGTTTGTTCCCTGTCCTAGTTAGCTTTAATCAACTACCCACAGCCTAGAGTCATCTGACAGGAAAGCATCAACTGAGGAATTGCCTAGATCAGACTGGCGTCTGAGCATGTCTGTGGAGGACTGTTTTGATTGTTAGTTGGTGTAGGAAGATCCAGCCCACTATGGGCAGCCCCATTCCCCAAGAGGGCCTTCCTCGGCTGTATAAGAAAGTTAGCTGAGCATGAGCCATAGAGCAAGACAACAAGCAATCTTTGTGCATGGTTTCTACTTCAAGTTTCTACTTGAGTTCCTGCCCCAACTTTCCTCAGTAATTGACTCTAACTGGTCATCTGAAATAAGCCCTTTCCTCCCTAAGTTGCTTTTGGTCAGAATGTTTTATTACAGCAACAAAGATATCACTAGGAGACCCTCATCCATAAATTTTAATAGCACAACGATGTGTTAAATAAATAAGCATAATAAAGTGTAAGGTTAATCAGCTTCTGTTATTCCTCATGGACAATGCAAGACCCTAGAGGAAGCTTTGACCCTAATCCTATTTCACAGATCTTACATTGGCATTGCTCTGCATTTCAGTTCAATCTCATGTTTACAACCCAACAAATTAATTGCTATGTTACTTCATCACCATTACCACCACCATCATTAACATGTCCAGCCTTCCCAAATACTAACACTTTGCTGACTTATCAAGACTTTTCTGAGTTTGCAGATTCTCAGATACTTCTTTGATATGTCTTTCAACCAGTGGCAAATTCTTCCAATGCTTAGTTTGAAAATCTCTTTATCTTTCACACAAACCATAGTTTAGCTGGATATAAAAAAAAAATCTAATGGAAGGTTATTTCTCAATTGTTTTGAAATCTTATTTCGTTGTGACTGGCTTTCTTTTGTTGCAACTGAGATATATGACAACCTCATTGTTGTTAATTTCTAAATTAATTTACTTTTGATTTTGGGGTACTGTTCTTTCATACTAATTATTTCTAGAAATGAAATTTTCTTTATGCTGCCAGAAGTTCATCATGCTTCCTAATCCCAAGGGTCCTGCTTTTCATTAATTCTAGGAAAAACCTCTTGCCTGGCACCATCGAATTGTGTACCTCCCCGACTCTCACCGTTTTCATCTTCTATTTATGACCTGGAAACATGCTCTGTTGCCCATGTCTCTTAAGCCCTTTTCATATTTTCAATCTTACTTATGTTCTGAACATACACTAGTCCCTTAGATATATTTTATAGTTTATAATTTCTGTGTTCAACCTTTTAAATTGTTAACTAGATTTTTCAGAGTATACTTTTTAATTTTATGAAATTCTATTTCCTTAACCATACTCATTTTTATATTCTACTTCATGTTGTCATGCTTTTATCTAAAATTCCTAACATCTAAATGTTTGCTTTTATTGCTAATTTCTGAGTATGGTGGGCTGTTTTGAGTTTTGAAATATTGTATTGTGACTTTATTATTTGAAAAATGAGCCATTAACAACAAAAATCTCTGAGAATGAGGCTTAGAAAGTGATCCTTCTAAATTTTCCTGTTTGGAGACTTAGCACTATAACTGACTTTAGACTATTTTATATTTATCTGCCATCTTGGAGTTTCTAGTCAATAGAACATAAATTCAGTCCCTGCGCCAGTGTGGGGCTATACCTTCACTTATATTCCCCAGCTGTAGCTGAGACCAGGTTGTTGTCTGTCATCTTCCTGACCAGATAAATAGAACTCTTCCAAGATTGCCCTCCACTGAGCACTCAAGAGTCTTGGCTTCGTGGAGCTGTTACTATACCACCTTGCCTTCATTTCCTGGGTAAGCCCTGATTTCTCTTATCTTTACTTGAGCAATTCTGTGACAAACACTACTTAGTTGTACAATGACAATTCTCACACAGCAATGACTTGATTTGATTTTCCTTCTTGGTCCCTAGGCCATGCTTTTCTTTCTTGTTTAGCTCTCTAAACGGCAAATAATTTTATTATGCTTCATCTTACATTTATAGATGCTAGATGCAGATAGATTGCAAATGATCAAACCTGTCATACTGTCAAAACTAGAAATACTCATTTTGTTTTGTTTATCTTTTAAACTTGTATGATAAAGATGAATTTTCTTCATTGGTTTCTTTCCATTTTTACTTATATTCAAGCACAAGAATGAATTTATTCACACTATCCTTAAGTCTTCTTTCATGAATGTTGACAAAGACGAATTATGCTCCTCCACAGTTTCCAATACACAACCCTTCAAACTCTGTCTCTGTTACTTCACTGGCCTACATTTGGTCCATAAGTTTATTCTTGGAAAAGAAAAGTAGGCATGGGAAGAAATGTCGCCTCTTGTTTGAGCTGCCTCTGTTTTTTATGTGTCAATCTTCATTATTGCCAGTTTTGATATCCTTGGTCTTGCTGCATTTTTATGTTTTGGGATTTATACTTGATTTGCCTGTTATTCCTTAATTATCATCTCATATACCAGTGTGTTCTTCCTGCCCATCCCCTGGAAGGGTAGCCTCTGTTCTCTTTTGAAGTCCTTTCCCTTTCTCGTTTCATCAGTCCACCTACATCGCCTCCAACGGCAGCATCAGCATCTTTGGATGATCAATTTCCATGGCCTTGATGCCTTGGGTTGGTATTTTTGTCTCTTACAGAACAGATTGCACGTTGTGGACATTCCAAATGTTCCAAACCTTGCAAGTTCTTTCTATAGCCCAGTCTGTGTGCGTCCCTGCTCCATTTTACAGCACCTGTCAGTGGCACTTCCTTTCTGGAGAGAAACAGTCCTCTGTGCTCAAGTTCCGGTGGCCCTTCTCTTCTCACTTCAACCTCTAACCTTCGCATATGCCACCTGAATGGCTATTACGTGCTAGACTAAACTCTGAGTATTCTCAAGTTAAGATTTTTCCATCCATTACATTTTCCCTTCTTCCTTTCCCTTTGAATCAAGGCTTACCAAATGCCTCGACATAGTGATTTGTGCTAAATTCATCAGTTCAAAAAATTAAAAGCTATTTATTGATTTTATATTTAGAAAAACATCTCTAATACCATCCATTAGCACCATTCTGAAGCCAGCCAGGACAATACAAACATAAATATACACTTAATTACGTCTTTTCCCCCTTCCGTCATAACTATATGTGTTGCATATACATACACATTCTTTCTCATCCCCCATCATATGGGCAAAATAATCTCTTGTCCTCTTTTTATTTTATCAGTACACATTGTCTGGATGAAAGCAATTTCCATATTATTAAGTTGAACTGGGAGAGTATCTGTGAGCACATTAGCAGGAGGAGATCTGGAAGACAAATCAATTAATAAGTATAAATTACAATTAATATTTGACGGGCACCAGGCAGAGTTCCTGCCCTAGAGGGCTCTACAGTTCTTTTCATGAGAGGAAAATGGGATGAGAGGTAGGAAAATCAATCATATCAGGGATGTTAAGGGTGGGGTGAGTGTGCAGACAGACGCATGTATTGGTATGTGTTTAGTGTGTTCACATAGAACGATGATGACAAAAGGATTTCAGAAGTTGGACATATAGAGCTTGGGGTAGGGCTCAGGGGATAAGAGTGCTTGCCCTGTAAGCATGAGGATCTGAGTTCAAATCTCCAGAACCCATGTTTGTAGCTGGGCCGAGTTGTACTCAGGTATTTATCACCAGTGCTATGGGTATCTGAGACAGGAGGATTCTGGGGCTTGCTGACTGCCGACCTAGCTCCAGATTCACTGAGGGACCCTATCTCAAGGTCTTAAGGGAATAAGGCAAAGAATGACTGAGTAGGACAACCACAATCCTCCTTTGGCCTCATCAAGTGTGTATTCCCCTGCACATGTGTGCGTGTGCATTACACTCACATATGCACTAAATATGCAACAAAATACGCACACGCACACGCACGCGCACACACACGCACACGCACACGCACACGCACACACACACACACACACACACACACACACACACACACACACACACACACACCATTTGAAAATACAAATAGTTTCCCCTTGGTTCAAACATCTTAAAAGTTCTGTATGTGTTATCCTATCTCCTTTTCCATTTCTGTGATATTTGAAAGATATAAAGGAGGATGTGGGGTAAAATACGACTGAATGGTTGTTGTCGAAATGAACCAAAACAGGCGTTAACTGCTTAAAAAGAAGCCAGTGTTCACTGTCATCAAACCCGGAGCCTTGCCCAGGCTATCAACTATTCAGAGATGAAAATTGACCTATTTTTTCTACAGTGGTTTATCCAGAATTCCTCCAGTCCTCGGAGGAGCCTGCATTTAAGGCATCAGTAGACATAGCAGGTGACTCCTGTGAAGACTGCCCCTGTTCTGTCTCACAGGCAGCACATTTAGCAGACCCTGAACATGTCCCTGCACCTGGGATCCACAAGATGGCAGTAGTGTTCACTTTTTCTTTTTCTTAAAAAAAAAACATTAATTTTATGTCTCACTAAACTCTCTCTCATGTGTATGTGTGTGTGTGTGTGTGTGTGTGTGTGTGTGTGTGTGTGTGTGTGTGTGTACACACGTACGTGTTAGAAAAAGATATTTTTGCCTCTCCTGAGATATTTCTTCATATGATTAAACAATGATTAATCTGAAACTCTGAAAAGACTGCAAATAAAAGAAAATTACCTGCCTGTTCTTTACATCTGTGTTTTGAAAGCTGATCATCCCATTTGTCAAATGTGCATCTCTCTCTTCTGCTGTCATAATTCTGTCCAGAACAGCCACCAGCATCCACATGTGCCATTTGCATTCATTAAAATCAAATAAAATTTGAAATACAGCTCTTCATTCAGTTGTACAAGGCCACATTTGACATTCTCAATAGTCACATCAGGCCAGGGGCTTCCAACATGTCATGGAGCAGACATTAAACACCCACATCACCATTGTGAGTTCTGCTAAACACCACTGATTGAGTCATAAAAACTCAAGGACTTCATATCAGTTACTTTTCTATTGCTATGGCAAAATACCATGACCAAAGCAACTTATAAAAGAAAGCATTTAATTAGGCTTACAGTCTCAGAAGGTTTGAGTTTATGACAGCAGAGAGAAGACCTGTCAGCAGGAATAGCTAAGAGCTCACATCTTGCTCCATGAGTAGGAGGCAGAGAGATATACACTGAGAATAACAAGAGTCTTTTGAAACCTCAAAGCCCACCCCACCCCATGATACACATACCTCCTTAAACAAGGCTGTACCTCCCAATCCTTCCCAAACAGTTCCACCAACTGGGGACCAAGTATTCAACCATGCGAGCCTATGGGGGCTGTTCTCATTCAAACTATCACAGACCTCAACATATTTTTAAGGACAGATGTATATACATGATATTCTGCTGTTGGGTCTCTCTCTGTGGCATTCTGATAGAGAAATTGAGGTGATTATAAACCTGAAATTAAAATATGAACCTTCACAAACAACTATGTACACTGTGTTCTTAGAATAAGACCCTATCCCTCAAACCTCAAGTATGCTGGGCCTGTGCTCAAGGTACCAGATTCCTCTGCACAGTGTTAGGCAGGTTCTGGGTAGCTGCCATCTTCTTAGCTCCCTTATACTAAAGTAACTCAGCATGATCCTAGATTGCAGAAACAAGACCAGACGGGACATCAAGAATGGAGCCTGGGAAATGGATGACCTAACCTCCAAGTGTGTCTCAATAGGACACAAGGCCCCAGAATGAGGCAAAAGATGTCATGAGAAGCCACCTGGTCCAGGAGATCAACAGCAAATTCTGCTCTTTCTCTACCTAAATTTCCTTTCACAGAAAATGAAGGGCTGGGACATATTCACTGTCAAGTTGAGTTTCAGTTCTGGGTTTCTCTGGTATCACAGTTAGTGTTAAAGCAGCCAAGGGATTTAAAAACCACAGGATAAAGACAGTATCCATGCCTGGAGTGTTAATTTTGTACAGAGATCAGAGGCAGAAAACTTGAGTGCTTTGACTGATAAGTAATTTTAAAATTATCATTTTTATCTCTGAAATAGATGGCCGTGTTATACGTGAAACGACCACGGAATATGGTGCCTGCAGATCCCTCAAATGTTTTCAACTTGCTGAATGAAACTAGATCCACTAAAAAATACATCTCCCACACACTTTCCCTGTCTTTGACAACACCTTTCCAACTTTAGGTTTCTTTGCCTTTAACTACTTTTGATAATTTATGAGTGGAATCACGTAGCATTTGTGCTTTTGGGACTAGTGTGTGGTATATGACAAGATTTGCTCCTTTTAAAGGCTGATGTGCATTATAGTAGATATCAAAATCATATCTGAGAGTTATACTGTATTATGTTAAGTAAATGCTCAAATTTTAATGGCACATCTCATTGACAAATTCTTTAAGATATTTAAAAATTTTAAAGTTTTTTTTAAGAATTTCACACGAGTACAATATTTACACCATTTCTGCCCCTCCCGCTCCAACTTCTCCTGTTCCCCACCCTCCATGTTCTTTCTCAAATTGACCTCCTCTTCTTTAATTATTAATGTTAAGTAGACCCATTACCAGGTAGATCAAAAGGTGAACAAACTCAGGTCTCTGTTATGAGTCTAGCTAGATGGAGAGATGCACTTGAGTTACAGGCAAAGGCCTGAGCATTTGTACCTATGGCTGGTTGGCGACATAATGCCAGAAGGATTACAGGGTCTTTATGTGTCTTTTCTTCCTCTGAAGACTAGAATAGGAAGCCATTGAATTACAGCTAAGCAATGATTTGGTGAGGCAAAGAATGGATGTGTTGGCTGAAACGGAGCTTTTTCTGGGCCTCTGATAGTCATGTTTTTTCTGCATTTACCATATTAACTCTGGCAGAGCAGAGATACAAGCCCCAGCTGATGGATCAACTCAAATCATCAGTGTTAGGAGATGAGAAAGGCCAGGATCTACTTAATATTTTCAATCCCAGCTAAGGAGCCCCTCGTATACATGGAGACCAGCAAGGATACATTAAGCAATCTATTGTCAACAACACTTAGCCTTTTCTGTGCCAATAAGCTTATCTTAAGACTTACCCTGGGGTTTGTGCCTAATTAATTGTATTGAGCTGTAGTTTTGAATTTGATCAATCAAATCTCTCTCTCTGAGTTAGATATCATTGTAAGAATAACAGACTAAAGGGAAATAAATAACCTTTCAAAATCATAAAATATAACAATAGAGCTGTATCCAAACCATTTCTATTCTTGATACCTGGGACTCCTATAATCACTAAATTAATTTAAAGATAACCCAAATGCATATTTAGCCAGTTCTCTACTTGAGGTTAAACAACAGGACTTTTACATGCCCAGTGGTGTGCGCTCTCTCTCTCTCTCTCTCTCTCTCTCTCTCTCTCTCTCTCTCTCTCTCTCTCTCTCTCTCTCTCTCTCTCTTTCTCTCTCTCTCTCTGTGTGTGTGTGTGTGTGTGTGTGTGTGTGTGTGTGTGTGTGTGTACATGATAACAGACACAGACAGAGGAGATGGACAGAAAACATTTGTTTAGAATCAGACTGCCAAACAGTTCAGTAAGGGACCAAGAAATGGCTTCACATCACTTGCATTCAGATCATTAAAAAACAGTCTTATTAATCGAAAGCCGAGAAGCACAATCACAAAGTCCTGAACATGACCATATATGTCCTGGGGTTATAGATTATTTTTTAAATTATTCCTTTAAAAAAAGAATAAAACAAGAAGGAAAAGTTACAGAGTGAAAGATCAATGAATGAAATTTAGACAAATGGATTCAATACCTCAGGATATAAAGTGCAAGGTATTATGTAAGATCCCAGTTTAGAATGCAAGCTTTGCTCAAAAGGCTGAGGTTGGGCTTGGAATCCTACATATACCTATAGAATCCACACCTCAGGAGATGTAGATGCTGCTGGTCTGGCCCACACTTTCAGCAGGAATACTTTAGATCATGCTGACACCAAAGGCCTCGTTCCTCACACTGAGAAAGAAGGCACCCACGCAGTTTATGTAATAGTGGTTGTAGGATGCCCTTGAGTCCTCTTTAGTTCATGGTTAGTTTATTGATATAGCCATGATTGCATTATGGGACAGGATCGCCATTTTATTAGTGTGCTATAATTCATGCTCCCTTCCTCTCACAAGCCCGCACCATTGGCGCTCTGGCTTAGTGAGGGCTTGTGGCCATGAGTCTTCACCGCTTGAGTTCCAGGGCTGTGGGGTAAGTTTTCTTTTAAGCCCTTTATATGTTTATAGAAAGAAAGAAAAAGAAAGAAAAAAAGAAAGAAAGAAAGAAAGAAAGAGAGAGAGAGAGAGAGAGAGAGAGAGAGAGAGAGAGAGAGAGAGAGAGGGAAGGAGGGAGGGAGGGAGGGAGGGAGGGAGGGAGGAAGGAAAGAAAGAAAGAGAAAGAAAGAAAGAAAGAAAGAAAGAAAGAAAGAAAGAAAGAAAGAAAGAAAGAAAGAAAGAAAGAGAAAGGAAGGAAGAAAGAAATCGGAATAAGCAGTGGCACTGTGGAGACTCAGTGGTCCGAATGATTGACATAATGAGAGAGCCACTGAGACCCTCAGAAGAATAAAAGCTCCCTTGGAAGTTTGTGTGGACAGATTCGTCCACTCAGCCTTGAGGAACAATGGGTGGAGTGTGATGGTGTTCCCAGGAAGGCCGGCACAGTGGAGCTCCAGGAGCCCCACAGCTTGGTGCTGCCTTGCCCCCACACACCAAGTGCCAAGCCCCACACTGGGCCATTGTGATCACTGCAGTCTCTCCCCAGGGCACATTCAACCTAGGAGGCTGTGCAGTTAACAACGGGAACCAAAGAAAGAAGCTGATTATGCGGAGGAGCCTAGTCAGGTGGAAATATCAAATAAAAAGTTCTCCGGCTTGCTGAAAATTCAGAACTTGAATAAAACTCATTCCGTGTGGAGCTTTTCCCACAGAGTTCTCCTGGCAGGCCCCGTTGTGCTGCATCCAAAAAAAAAAAAAAATCAAAGCAAAGTCAGGCAGTCATTTCCCCCATTGCACACAGAGCAGATGAGTGAGCCTCAGTCAACGAGACACATTCCAGAAACAGCAAATCACCCACATCACCCACTTGCAAGCAAGAGAAAGCTCACAGGCCTCTGCCCTTGGGGTCATGTGCTTGTTGAAATAACACAACGTCATCCGTGGGCTTTGTAGCATCATAGTTCTCCACAAAATTATTTTGGCTGTGGCACACCAAATTGAACATTTAGTTAAAAGAAAAAAACCAAGTGGGACGGGGACCTCATTCTTTATTCAGTAATTGTCAAGTCACTATGATTTGCCCGAAAATTGAAGAAAATGCTCTGTGGATGCGTAGACAGGTTGTAAAAGGTTGAACTGAGCATTCATTACTTTTCTGCGAGCTCTGACAAAATGACAAAGGGAAACAACTTTGGAGGGCCATTATTTACTTTAGCTGATCCTTTCAGAGGGTTCAGTCCCAGGTCACCTGACTGCACGGTTCCAGGCCCATTGTCTGAAACAGAGCATCATGACCAACAGAGCATGAAGTGAAGGGTATGCAGGTGCCCGAGGAAGCCAGAAGAGGGCGTTGGTTCCCCCAGAGCTGCAGCTACAGGTAGTTGTGAGCTGCCTGATGTGGGTGCTAGGAACTGAACTCTGGTCCTCTGCAAGAATAGCAAGCCCTCTTAGGCACTGGAACATCTCTCCAGGCCTGGAAGGAGCTTCTTAATGGCAGATTAGAAGCAGAGGTAAAGGTGCAGTACAGGGAGGGGTCAGGACAATACATATCCCCCAAAGCATGCTCCCAGTGTGACTGGAGCTAAGACAGGGCATGTGCACTCCCTGAGTAGTCCTTGGGGAACTAGCAACAGAGGACTACCAAGACTGCTGAGCTCCAACATAAGTACATGTGGATTTGATAGAACTTAGCATTGATACCATCTTAGCTCACTTGACAGAAGCAATACCTACTGCTTTGAGTCCTTTAGGTTGTTAGTTGCATCTACCCGAGTACACCCATAATAAACGTTACCAAAAACTTTTCTAGTGCCAAGTGAGATGACTCAGTGAGTAAAGGCACTTGTTGCCAAGCCTTATGACTGGACATAGATCTCCCAGCATTCACATGGTGGAAGGAGAGCATCAACTACTGCAATTTGTCCTCTGACCTCTACATGCTCGAGCATGTGCATATACATGCATGCATGCATGCAAACACACACACACACTAAACAAATTAAGTAATTTTTAAAAAATTAAAATGTAATTTTGAAATTTTTAAGAAGAAAACCCTTTCTACACAGATTTCTCATATTCATTTTACAAGAAAGAGGCCAAGAAAAGGCTCTGTGCCAGCCAACGAGTCCGTTCTTTACCTCACTCAACATGCAATACTATAATCATCACTCAGTTGTAACCCACCAGCTTCCTATCTTTAGAAGGAAAAAAACACATCGCCAGTCATAGGTACAAATGCTTAATAACTCAACAGCATCTCCCTGTGGAGCTAGACTTGCAACAGAGACCGAGTTTTTCCATCATTTCGTCTATTTGCTAATGATACGTTGGAAGAGGGTTTGCCAAGGGGATGTCTAACCAGGTTTTAAGCATTCATTCAATAATGTTATCCAAAGTTACTCTCAGAAATGATTCTGATGATAGTCACGTGAGACCTCGTCATGAGTATTCATTCTATAGGATATAAAGTACTTCAAAGCTGCCAGAAGAAGATACTATAAACTAGGTTCTATGAATACCAGACATTTCCTCACATTTCTGGAGGGTGCCAGTCCAATACCAGAGCAGAATGGGTATCTGGGGGAAGATCTGTTTTGTGGCTCTTAAGTGAACCCACACTACTGTGTCCTCACACAATGGATGAAGCATCAGCCCTCTCAGGGCTATTTCATATAGGCACTAACACCATTCATCAGGGCTCCATCCCCATGACCCCACCTCCTAATACCATCACTTTAAGTGTGAAGCTTTCATTACATGAATTTTGGAGTAGGGAACAATATGAGCATTGAATTACAGAGTACACAGGCCAATTCTTAGAAGGCCTTTAATGTAACTGTGCACATAAGAATTGGTTTCTGCACTTTAGTCACTAAGAGGTATGTGTTTGTATATGTATCTTGATCCTATCTATATTAGTCACTGAACAACCCAAATTATCTTTCTTAGTATCCTTTGTGATGGGAATTACAAACACTTCCACAGTCCTCATCAAAACAACATGTTATGTCTGCCACAACAATACCCCAGTCTGTTCGATGTGGGTTTCTATTGCTTTGATAAACACAATGGCCAAAAGTAACTTGGAGACAAAGGGTTTATTTCATCTTACAGCTTAATCAATTATGAAGAGAAGTGGAGGCAGGAAATTAAGCAGGATAAGAAACTGGAGGCAGGAACTGAAGCAGAGACCATGGAGGAACACTCCTTGCTCCCCATGCCTCATATTAACTACCTTTCCTATACTTACCAAGACCACCTATCCAGGAGTGAGCTGAGTCCTCCCAGTAGTCAAGAAAATACTGCCATAGACTTGCCAATCAGATGGGAGCATTTTCTCAATTGAAATTGCTTCTAGTTTGTGTGACCCTAGTTTGTGGGAAGTTGACAAAAAGTTAACCAGCACAGGTATTTATGCAATTTTTCACATGGTTAAGAGTATAGTTTAAATGAAACAGTGGTGTGTGTGTGTGTGTGTGTGTGTGTGTGTGTGTGTGTGTGTGTGAGTGTGTGTGTGTGTGTATAAAGCTAGTTGATAATATGGATATTAAGCCTACAAATCTGGAGTCATTAATATCATGTTCAACCTGTCTTAGTTAACTCCCAAGGGAACATGATTATCCTGAATTACCTAATTTATAGTTATAAATCAAAACACAACCTCATAACATATCAATACTGTTGGAATGGACAATGTTCTAACAATATTTCAAAGGCAAAGTAAAAAGACCAAATCAGGACTTAAAAATATTGAAAGGCACTGGCATATTCCAAATGTGCAGAAATTACCAGAATCCTGGTCAAGAGAGAGCTGAGCTACCAGAGAGGAAGTAGGCATAACAGAGGTAGGGCAGACACTGGAGCCACATCTGTGGCTCTGTTCCAAGACAAACCTGTTGTGAAGGTCAAGTTCCACGGAGCCAAGAGCTTCCCCTCATCAGCTGGAGTGTCGCTGGTCTTGGGTGGCCTCGCCTTGCTGGAGTCAATTCTTTTCCAGATGGCTCTCTTGGCAGCAGGTTAGCCTGGGAATATCATCATAGTAATATACATGAAAAGAGGCAAGAACCGTGCAGAGTTTTTGAGGTATGATAACATAGTGATGTATAAGAAAAGAGGGAGAAGTAGGCAAGAGCTTCCTTGAGTCTTTGATAATAGTTCCATTAACCAAAGTAAGGCATGCCAATTCCAAGAGTCTGTGAGGGAGGGCAGTGCCAAAGAATGCTGGTGCTAAGTGACACCATTAAAGCAATCAGTATTCCACAGTGGGAGCCAATACTAAGGCACTGGTCATTCAGAGCCAAGTGATAGAGACAGGTGAGTACAGACACTTTGTGATAAAAGATAGACTGAGAATCAACGCATGAAGAGAAAGTATCTAGCTTGTACATGTTCATTCACTTGTTCAAAAGTAATTAAAGAAATTTAAAAAAAAATTCAAATCCTGGCTGCACATTTCTACCTATTACGATTTAAGCATGCAATCGGGGACATTTAGGCTAGATATAAAGAAAATCTTTCTGACAATGAGAGTTGTTAAACACTGGAATGGATTACTAGAGGAAACTGTAATTTTCTTTTCTTTCAGAGCACTTAAAATCAGACTAGCTACCTAGTTATCCGGTATGTGTTCTTGGGCAGAAGCAAAAGATGAACTAATTGACCTTTCCGAGTCCCTCCAGACCTATTATTGTCATGCTGAACCTATTCACATGGTGGAAGAAAGGGCCTAACAGCTTGCCTTTTATTCTTACCACTTAACACACATTTATTATAGACCCTCTCTGTGTTTGGCACTCCGCTTGGTACTAGGGATGCAATCCCAACCTTTAAGGAGATCATAGGCTTTGGTCAAAAGGTGGAGCACAAATGTTCCGTCACCATTAGCAATGCACAGGGGTGATAGAAGATGCTATTTAAAACAGGGAATGTCTTCAAAGGACAAAGGATGCTGTGAAAGGAAAGATCCTTACCCTAGGACTCTGCCTAGCTTTTATGCTGGCCAAAAGAGCAGAAGGCTCTTTTGTTCCCCTTACCCCATGGATGGCTTTGAGACAGACAAAGAGGCTTAGAGCAGGACTGTAGGCTGAAGGCTGGAGAGAACAGTTTCCTATATAATTGAGAATTTGTGGCTCTCTAGAAAGCCGAGAGAGTAGGGTAGTATAGAGCTACAAGGGCAAAGGCAAGACACTAGTATTGTAAAGGGGTAGTTGGCCTCTGAGAAATCTCTTGTTTTATAGTGACCAAAGGATAATTAAGAATCCAGTTTAACTTTTCAAAATGTGTAACAAGAAAGAAAGCTGGCATAGACACATCTCCCCTAGCTTCTCCCTCTTACATTCAATAGCAAAGCCTGATTATAATGCATAAGTGAACCAAGGGAGATATCAGGAGATTGTAAAAGGAAGACAAACTGATTTGGGACTCCAGGACTGAGGGTTAACAACAGCTGACTACCAGGGCCTCTCACAGTCCCTGTCCCACAGATGGATGTATCCTAGGCATGCCACATCCTTGAAATACAGCAGAAAGGCATCACAGTGACAATAAAGTCCAATGGGAGGCCTGAGTACAATATCCAAGATGCCAAGAAGAGCCATGGAGTTGGTGGAGCTAAAGCCATAGTGACAGATGGTAGACAGGGCAAGTAAGATGGCCGGCCTCCTTCTCTGTCAATCTCCCCTCTTCCATCCAGACACCACCTTGTGGGAGTGTTGGCCAGTGAGAAGGATGACCTCCCCCAACCAGAAATGAGCCCAGGAAGCTGGCTTTGTGCCCACAGGCATGAGACTCCATTTCCTCATCTAGAGGCTCATTGAAGATGACAAGGCAGTGGCCTTTTACACCTACCAAGTGGCACCATTAGGGACTAGTTAAAAGCCCCAGACGTCTGCAAAAAATAATAGCCAAAGGGGGTTCTTCAAACAGAAGTGAAGTTAAAAATGGGAATGTACCACCCGAACACAGACAAAGATGAAAATAACCATGAGGAAAACAGTATGACAGACTAGAGACACTGTCTCCTCCAGAGTTTCCTAAAATTATACAATGACTCACACCACACACATGACAACAACAATGACAAAAACCCCAGCATAGTTTTGTAGTTCAGATAACTGAATGATAGGAGAGAGAGTACCACATCCTGCTCCAGGGACTGACCTGACTTGCGTGGTGAGGTAATAAAGAAAGGACAGACACATGGACACACAGAAAAGCTGGGATCAGGTGGTCTGGGCTCTCTGATAAAAGAACGGTTGCACTTGGGAGCTCAGGGAGATGGGGGGTCATTACACACAGCTGAACATGGAGGCAAGGTTATTGCATGAAGATAAACAAGAAGGCAGGGTTATTTGATACAGCTGATTAAGGAGGCAGGTTTAGCTAATCTCAGTAGGAACACTCTCTGTAGGGAACGGTCTTCAGGTTGTAAACATTTGGGGGGGGGCAGGGGAGAAAGCTGTGGTAGACATTTTATGTACACATTGTCAATATTCATTCTCAGACCCAAGGAAGGTTGTGCCATCCCTCTGGGCCCTGGAGACGTCTTTTCCAATCCCATGAGCTGTCGCATTTAGGTTCTTGACATGACCATACCCATGGCAACAATACACATTCTCTCAGGACTTCCCACATTCCCTACAAGATACTTCAGCTGTTAGAAGCATTTGAGGCTCCTCCAGAACAGGGTTGGGATTCTAGTACCCATAATGGATGGCTCATAATGGCCTACAACTCTAGCTCCAGGAGATCCAAGAACCTTCTCAGGCCCTTATGGATACCTACACATGTGGAACACACACAAAACCACACACAGACACACACACACACACATGCACACACAAAAATAAACAAATAAATGAAAAACAAACCTTTTCAAAAGTGGAGAAGACAAAGGATAAAAGGGAATAAGATTTTAACTTGAATTCACAAAACATTGACACCAGTAATCTTTACTAAATCATAAATGTATATTGAAATATCCAGAGTATCCACCAAGACAATAGTACTGCTCTCAAAGGTGTAAGAACTAGGGAACTGGAGAGATGATGAATCAGTGAGTCAGAGCTATGCAGGAATGAGAACCTAAGCTTCAGTTCTTAGCAACCCAATTATTTGTACATATATACTCACCCGTAACCTTTACAATCGGGGGAGGAGACAGGAGAATAGTTTGGGCTTACTGACTGACAGCCTAGCTCCAGATTCAGTGAAATAATCTCAAAGGAATAAAGCAAAAAATGGTAAAACTGTTGTCTTCCTCTGTCCTCTGTGCATGCATAGGCTTGTCAACTCACAAATACATGTGTGCATAACACACACACACACACACACACACACACACACACACACACACCCACCCACACACACACACCAAGTATAAGACATATATCAATGAACATGTTGAAGTAACCTATAGGCAAGGAGAAACATAAGAACAAGAAGCAGTCAGAAATTTAAAAAATCGAATGTCAAAAATTAGCTCAAGAGTAAATAGTTTAAATACAACAACTAAAGAATTGGCAAAAATTAATAAAGTAAAATGATTAAAATACATAATTCTCATAAGAAAGCCCTTTCAAATTCAAAAAGAGAAACCACTGAAGTGTTAATTTAAAAAAAAAAAAAGAGTGACATATAAATGTCATGTGCAGTGCGCTTGATAGCAAAGAAAATGACAGAGACAGAGAAAGACTTTGTAAGGTGATCAAAGTATAAATGCATACTAATCCCAAATCTGCACATACTGAATGGTGAAGCACTTACATCCTTGATGGAAATGGAAAAACTACTTTAAAAATTCACAGTTATGGCAATATCCCCACTCTCAGTGACTAACAGACATTCTAGAAGCCAGCACTCTTATCCAGCTGTGGAAATCCAAGTAATGCAATTGAATCAACCTATTTAGAATATACTACACAGTAATGCACATTGCTTTTATATGCTGATGGAGCATTTGCCAGCATCGGCCACACCCTGAAGTAGAGAATAAAATTTTTAAAAAAACTGAAAATATACAAAGATTATTCTTTAACCAAGGTGGAATCAAATGTACGTAAATAACAAAAAGGTGACAAAAATATAACCAAACAGGTGGAAATTAAGTCACACATTAGAAGATAATTTATGGATGAAAGAGGAGGCCTCGGAGTGAAAAATTAAAAAACACAGAGACCTAAATCAGATGAAAATATAGCTTATCAAAACACACGGCTGGAGCCAACCCAGTGCTGACAGGGGCTGTATAGCACCAAACACTCATGTTAGGGAAGAGGGAAGGGCTCAATTCGGTATGTGCTCTTCTACTTCAAGAAACAACAGGAAGAGAAGAAAGCAAACTCAAATTCTGTACAAGCAGCAAAGCCATAGAGAGAGGGAAGAAGCCAACAAATAAAAGTTGAACAAAGGAAAACATAAAAAGAATCCATAGCATGAAAAGTGTTTTCTTCAAATTAATCAACTAAATACAATCAAGAGAGAAAAGGCACCAATCGCCAATGAGGAAGGAGAAAACAGTACAGAACCCATAGTTATTAAAAGAGCAGCAGGGAAGCACTTCAAAAACTGTCACATCCATGAACTCAACAACGTCAAAGACATGGAGCAATTTCTCAAAAGCCATAAGGGAGCAGCCAATTAAATGAAGTAGATAATCTAGAGTCACGTGATCACTGAAGAGCTGGAACTTGTAACTGCAAAGGAACTATCTATTCAGAGTCAGCTTGATTCACCAGAGAATTCTTCCAAACACTAATTCTATATTATCTCTTCTGGAAAATAGAAGCGGAAAAACATTTCCCAAATAAGATTATTATTTTGCTACCCAAGACAAAGAAAGTCTAAAAAAATAAATTCATAAACTTTCAAAATCCCAGATTCAAAAATTCTCAAAAAAACTCCAACAAAACAAATATTGAAGTTTATGCTAAGAAATATATGCTATATCCATTCAGAATTTATTTCATATATGCAATACAGTTCAGTAGTCTTAAAAAAATCTGTAGTATCAGACTAAAGAAGCATAAAATATTAATTATACAGAAAAAGTATTTTGCAAAAAACAAAAGTCATTCATGAGTTCTAAAAATTACTCAGTAGATTAGAACCAGTGGACGACCTGGAAATAGCAAATATGTCCCTCTGCTTTTTGACAATGGTGTAGAATAAATTAAACAGAGAAAGGCTAACCTTTTCAACCAATGGTTTTAGGGCAATTGGCTCTCTATAGGAAAACTAAAACTCACACTTTATATAAAAGTGACCTCAACATTAACCACAGGCTTCAATGGAAAACATAAATATATAAACTTTAGAATAATAAGACTGTCAGTGTACAGAGCTAGGCATAGTTTTAAAATTCCACTGTGCTATGATATGTAAAGCATTATTTCCCCTAATTAGTCAATGATACCCCAATACTCTAAGTAGGATTTGGCAGTAGAGGGAAAGAAGATGATTCTAACACAGAGAACTTAAATGCATGTTGTAGGAGTTACTTTTTTTTGTTGCTCTAAAAAAAAACAAAAAACCTAAGAATGAAGGGTTTATTTGGTTTCCTTCGGACAAGAAGATGTGGTAGAGTCCATGGTATCAGAGGCACGAGGCTAGAAGTCCTCGTATATAGGCAGACCAGGAACAAGAGAGCCAGGATAATGGTTACTCAGCAGGCTTCCTCTCTTCTACC
Organism: Peromyscus californicus insignis; assembly: GCF_007827085.1. Classification (NCBI taxonomy): domain Eukaryota; kingdom Metazoa; phylum Chordata; class Mammalia; order Rodentia; family Cricetidae; genus Peromyscus; species Peromyscus californicus. The sequence goes on from NW_026294525.1 coordinate 12,187,328, forward strand.
TTTTGATTCACCCCATGGATGCTGCTGCTCACATTAATGATGCATCTTTCCTTCTAAGTTACACCTCTCTAGAAACGGCCTCAGAGACACACCTAGAGCTTGTTTCATTAATGGCCTAGGTGTTTCTTAAACCACTCAAGTTATTATAATTAACCATCACACTTATTAACTCAAAAATAAGCCATCGATTGTGTTCCATGGAGACACATTGAAGTAGAAGCTCACTAGAAACATTGAGTATCTGCTTCTAATCTGACTGCTGAATGGATTGCAGACATCTTAGATGTTAGACAGGTATGCAACTCTTCAAAAATTGAATTAGTTCTATGCTGCCAACATAAAATTACCTAAAAATATTTGTCACATAAAATTCAAAGTACAGCCAGGCATGGTAGCACATGCCTTTAATCTCTGCTCTCGGGAGGCCTAGGCAGACAAATCTCTATGAGTTTCAGGACAAGCTGGTATACATAATGAGTTCCAGGCCAGTGAGGGCTGAATAGTGAGACACTGTCTAAAACAATTAAAAATTTAGTATGATGTGATACCATTTATTTCAGAGTAAACAAAGGACTGTGACAGATACAGAAGTTTGTTTATAAATATATTTTAGAGGGGTGTGGAAAAAGAATGTCTCTCTGAGCAGGATAATTGGGGATATCATGTTAAAAATATTTTCCACTGTAAGTATTTCCATGTTGTTTAAAATATTTAATATAGTCAGTAATTTGGTCTTCTGAAGTTTATAAAAACAACGAAACCTGAAGTCTGATTAATAAAAGGCTAAGATTGCTTGCTACACATCTTATACTGTATTGTCAGCACCCTGGCAGGCCCTCCTAATAATGGAAATCACACATCTGGGTTAAACACCCTAACAATGCATTAATGGTGCTCTAGTGTGGAAAGAGAATCAAGAACAGGGACCTGGGTTCCTCCTTTGTGTCTAAGGGAGGGTCAAGATGCAAACAAGCCACAAGGTAAAGAAAGAAAAGTACCAACTCATGAGATGCCCAAACAGACCAACAGCATCCTAAAAACCCAAGCCCCCAGCCTCCCTACCCATGAGAGTCAAGAAAACTGGATAAAGACACTGAACTCTGACAGGACTGTGCAGTCACCCACATCTCATGAATGTCCAAGAGCGGCATTGCTTAGTCAACCACTACATCAGTTCATCTCGCTGTATCTATTTGTACAAATACATGATGGAAGGACTTAGCCAAAAATTATACATCTCAGTTCTCAAAGTGTTCCATAATGCCCACTGGCATGTTTACTTATCTTAATTAATTTTTATTTCTGTTATGATAAAAAAACATGTCTCACAAATATGCCATTTAAGTCACCTGTACTGCAGTGGTATTTACAGAGAGCTATAGCCATCTGCAGATTTGAAAGAAGGGCCCCATGAGCTGAACCACTGATGACAAATTCTGTTCCCAAGCTCATGACAGTAGCAGTGAGTGAGACAGATGACTTGGGGATCTCATACATTAGGATTCATCCCCATTAGCTATTTATAGGGAAATCTTTTAAAAATGTATATGCTTAAAAGTTTAAAGTGTGCTACTCAGGACGGTACATTGATAAATGGATATGCTATAGGTTACTCTGTTCCTTCACTTCAGACTTAATGTTATTGCCAGGGGTAACAGAAAATACAAAATGTTTCAAGTTCCTGATCCAAACTCTTAAATAAAAGGACTTTTTCTTCCCTCAGTAAAAAAAAAAAAATAATAAGTATTTCAAATATTTAAATAAAAATGCATTTTACCAAGGGAAAAATGTAATAATGAAAGAAGATAATGTAGCAAAAAAAAAGGTATGTAGACATACAAGAAATATATTTAAATTAAATGAAAGGAACAACTAGACAAAATCCTCAAGAGAAGTTGGTGTGTGTGGACTGCACTGGGTACCCGTATGCCCCTGGGGAACAGCCTTGAAAGCAACCCCATGATGGAAAAATTGCTATGGTGACCATAGCATTGGAACTCTGTCTCATTACTAAACTAATTTCATTCCCACAGATCTCTAAAGTGCCTAAGTGGTAAGTCCATGTGCTGAGATGGATGGAGAGGAGCTTTCTATGTAATCAGAGGACAAACTTAGTTGTCAGATCCTGAGTTCATACTAGACAATGGACGTATAGCCTATGTGTATCTAACAGCCAGGAGGAAGACAGTAGCATATCATGTATGCATGATCACAGACCAGCAGCCTCAAGCTCCTGAGAGGCCATGAGTACAATCTTCCACTTGACCCTCAACCAGAGGCTCTCGAACTTCCATCTAATACAGCAATGTATTGTGGTGCAGGCTGGTACCTTAAATTTAAATCCCTGTAACAAAACAGATGCAGGCTCAGTTGAGAATATTCAGTTCATGGAGATCATATTGTTTGAATCTAAAGAACAAAGTATCCAAGACTAAAATATGCTAAACACACACATATCTTCAATTTTTAAATGTCTTTTTTAAGTTAATATTTTACACCCCCTTTTTTGTATTCTCTGTAATAATAGGTGGCATACATGAAGGACACTGGCAAACCAAGGGAATAAACTCTGAAAAGTGTCAGAGGAACAGCACATAGTGAGAACCTATTTAATATAACAGCATTTGTAGTCTAAAACATGCACCAGTTTGAATATGTATAAATTCCATTGGAGGAAATTAGCAAATCCCTTAAAGAAAACCAAGAAAAAACAAACAGGTGAAGGAAATCAATGAAACTGCCCAAGAGCTGAAAATGGAAATAGAGGCAATAAAGAAAACACCTACTGATGGAATTCTGGAAATGTGGGGATTCAAAGAGGAACTACAGAAGCAAGTTTCTCCAACAGAATACAAGAGAAAGAAGAGAAAATCTCAAACATTCCAAATATGACAAAAGAAATGAATACATCAGTCCAAGGAAATCTTAAATCTAAAACATTCCTGATACAAAACATCCAGGAAATCTGGCACACTAGGAAAACACCAAACCTAAGAATAATAGAGGAAGAAGAAGAATCCTAGCTTAAAGGCCCAGAAAATATTTTCAACAGAATCAGAGAAGAAAAATTCCCTAACCTAAAGAAGGAGATGCCTATAAAGGTACAAGAAGCATACAGTAAACCAAATAGACTGGACTAAAGAAAAAATCCCCTTACCACATAATAATCAAAACACTAAATATACAGAACAAAGAAAGATTATTAAAAGCTGCAAGAGAAAAAGATCAATTAACATATAAAGTCAGACCTATTAGAATTACACCTAACTTCTTAGTGGAGACTCTAAAAACCAGAAAGTCCTGGATAGATGCTAAGAGAACACAGATGCCAGCCTACAATACCATACCCAGCAAAACTTTCAATCACTATAGATGGAGAAAACAAGATATTCCATGATAAAGTCAAATTTAAACAATATCTAATCTATAAATCCAGCCCTACAGAAGGAAAACTCCAACCTGAGGTTACCCACACCCATGATGACACAAGAAATAATCTCACACCAGCAAAACCAAAAGAAGAGACATACACACCACCAACAACAACAACAACAGCAACAACAAAGATAGATAGATAGATAAGATGATAGATAACAGGAATCAACAATCATTGATCATTGATGTCAATAGTCTCAATTCCCCAATAAAAAGAAACAAACTAACAAAATGGATGCAAAAACAGGATCCATCCTTCTGCTGCACCCAAGAAACACACCTCAACATCAAGAAGAGACCTCATCTCAGTGTAAAAGGTTGGAAAAAGATGTTCCAAGCAAATAGATCTAAGAAGTAACCTGGTATAGTTATTTAACATCTCACAAAAGAGACTTCAAACCAAAACTAATCAAAAGAGATAGGGAAGGATACATCACACTCAAAGGAAAAATTCACTAAGATACCATTTTAATTCTTAACATCCATGCCAGAACACAAGGGCACCTGATATTGTAAAAGAAACACTACTACAGCTTCTATCCCATATTGACCCTCACACAGTGATAAGGGGATGCTTCAATACCTGATTCTTACCAGTGGACAGGTCATCCAGACAGAAATACTAAACAGAGAAATACTGGAGCTAATAGATATTATAAACGATATGGACCTAAAAGGTATTTACAGAACATTTCACCCAAACACAAAAGAATATACCATCTTTTCAGCACCTCATGGAACTTTCTCCAAAACTGACCACATACTTCGACACGAAGCAAGTCTCGATAAATAGAAGAAAATTGAAATAACCCCCTGTATCCTATCAGACCACCACATATTAAAGCAGGATATCAACAATAACAAAAACAACAGAAAACTTACAAACTCATGGAAACTGAACAACTCTCTACTGAATAAAAAATAGGTCAAGGCAGAAATTAGGAAATTAAAGATTTTCTAGAATTGAATGAAAATGATTACACAGCATACCCAAACTTATGGGACACAATAAAACTGGTGCTAAAAGTGTAGTTTAAAGCATTGAATGTCTACATTAAAAAATGGAGAGTTCTCATACTGGGAATTTAACAGCACACCTGAAAACTGTAGGACAGAGAGAAGTAAGCACACCCAAGGGGAATAGATGGCAAGAAATAATCAAACTGAGGGGGGGGGGTTGAAATCAATAAAAGGAAAACAAAGAGAAGAATACAAAGAAACAAAGAATTGGTTCTTTGAGAAAAATCAACAAAATAGACAAACCTTTATCCAAACTTACTAAAAGACTGAAAGAGAATATCCAAAGTACAAAAAAAGAACCATAAAGGGGGACATAACAACACACACCGAGGAAATCCAGAGAGTCATTAGGGCATACTCTAAAAACCTGTACTCCCCCCAAATTGGAAAGTCTAAAAGAAATCGATAATTTCCTTAATAGGTATCATTTACCAAAGTCAAATCAAGATCAGATACGCAATTTAAATAGACCTATAACCCCTAGTGAAATCAAAGCAGTCATTAAATGTGTCATAACCAAAAAAGCCCAGGGTCAGGTGGTTTCAGAGCAGAATTCTACCAGATTTTCAGAGAAGAGTTAACACCAATACTTCTTAAATTATTCCACAAAATAGAAACAGAAGGAACATCCCCTGTCTTAGGGTTTCTACCGCTGCAACGAGACACCATGGCTAAAAGGTGAGTTTGAGAAGAAAGGGTTTATTTGGCTTACACTTCCACATTGTTGTTCATCGCTGAAGGAAGTCAGGATAGGAACTCAAACAGAGCAGTATCCTTGAAGCAGGAGACAATGCAGAGACCATGGAAAAGTGCTACTTACTTCAAATGGCTTGCTCAGCCTGCTTTCTTATAGAACCTAGGAAGACCAACCCAGGGATGGCACCACCCACTATGGGTGAGGCCCTCCTCCATTGATCACTAATTGAGAAAATGCCTTACAGCTGGATCTCATGGAATCACTTCCTCAGCTGAGGCTCCTTCCTCTCTGATGACTCTAGCATCTGTCAAACTGACAGACAAAACCAGCCAACACATTACCTAATTCATTTTATGAGGCCACAGTTACCCTAGTACATACAGCACATAAAGACCCAACAAAGAAAGAGAATTGCAGACCAATTTCCCTTATGAACATAGATGCTAAAATACTTGCAAACCAAATCCAAGAACACATAGAAAAGATCATCCACTGTGATGTTTTAAGTAGGAATGGCCCCCATAGACTCGTGTGTTTGAATGCTTGGCCCTTAGGGAGTGGCACTATTAGGAGGTATGACCTTGTTGCAGGAAGTGTGTCACTGTGGGGGCAGACTTTGAGGTCTCACATACTCAAGCTATGCCCAGTGTGTACATAGTTTACTTACTGTTGCCTGGCAAATCAAGATGTAGAGCTCTCACCTCTTTCTCCAGCACCATATCTACCTGCACACTGCAATGCTTCCCACCATGGTGATAATGGACTAAACCTTGAACTGTAAGCCACCCTCAATTAAATGTTTTTCTTTATAAGAGTTGCTGTGGTGATGGTGTCTCTTCACAGCAATAGAAACCCTAACTAAGACATCCATCATGATCAAGTAGGCTTTATCCCAGAGAGGCAGGGATGGTTCAGTATATGAAAACCAGTAAATGTAATCCACCACATAAACAAACTAAAACAAACAAAAAAAAACCAGTGTGGTCATCTCATTAGATGCAGAAAAGGCCTTTGACAAAATTCAACACCCCTTTATGATAAAAGTCCTGGAGAGAGAGATTAGGGATAAAAGGAACATAATAAAGTCAATTTAAACCAAGCCTATAGCCAACAACAAATTAAATGGAGAGAAACTCAAAGCAATTCCCCTAAACTCAGGAACAAGACAAAGTTGTCTACTCTCTCCATAGTAGTTTAAGTTTTTCTTTGAGAAATAAGACAACTGAAGATCAAATGGATACAAATTGGAAAGGAAGAAGTCAAAGTATCATTGTTTGCAGATGATATGATAGTATATATAAGTGACCCTAAAAATTCCAACAGGGAACTCCTATAGCTAAGAAACACTTGCAGCAAGTGACTGAATAAAAGATTAAATTAAAAAAAATCAGTAGCCCTCCTATATACACACAACAAACAGACTAAGAGAGAAAGCAGGGAAACACTCTTCACAATAGCCACAAATAATATGAAATATCTTGGGGTAACTCTAACCAAGGAAGTGAAAGACTTGTATGATAAAAAACTTCAATTCTTTGAAGAAAGAAATTGAAGAAGATATCAGAAGATGGAAGGATCCCTATGCTCATAGATTGGTAGGATTGAATAGTAAAAATGGCCATCCTACCAAAAGCAATCCACAGATTCAATGCAAACTCTACCAAATATTCCAACAAATTCTTTACAGATCTTGAAAGGGCAATTCTCAACTTCATATGGAAAAAAACAAAAACCCAGGATAGCCAAAACAATCCTGAACAATAAAAGAACTGCTGGAGGTATCACCATCCCTGATTTCAAGTTGTACCACAGAACTATAGCAATAAAATCTGCATGGTAGTGGCATGAAAACACACATCGATCAGTGGAAGTGAATTGTAGACCCAGACATAAATCCACATACCTATGGACACTGGTGGGGTTTTTCTCTCTTTTGTCTTTTTCTTTTTTTCTTCTTCTTTTAGTTTTTTGAGACAGGGTTTCTCTGTGTGATCCCAGCTATACTGGAACTCACTCTGTAGACTAGGTTGGCCTTGAATTTAGAGATTAACCTGTCTCTGTTTCCCAAATGCTGGGATTAAAGGTATGTGTCACTATTACCCACCAGGCACCGGATTTTTGATAAAGAAGTCAGAAATATACACTGACAAAAAAGAAAGCATCTTCAACAAATGGTTTTGAATGTCAGCATGTAGAAGGATGCAAATAGATCCATATTTATTGCTCTATACAAAACTCAAGTCCAAGTGGATCAAAGACCTCATCATAAAACCTGATACCCTGAACCTGGTAGTAAAGAAAGTGGGGAATAGCATTGACACAGAAGATGACTTTCTGAACAGAACACTAATAGTGTGGGTACTAAGATCAACAATTAATAAATGGGACCTCATGAAACTGAAAAGCTTAAGGCAAAGGACACTGTCAACCAGACAAAATGGCAGCCTACAGAATGGGAAAAGATTTTTACAACTCCACAACTGATAGAGGACTAATATCCAAAGTATATAAAGAATTCAAGAAGTCAGATATCAAAAACTAAATAATTCAATTTAAAAAGGGGGTACAGAGCTAAACAGATAACTCTCAGTAGAGGAATCTCAAATGGCTGAGAAACATTTAAAGAAATATTTAACAACCTTAGCCATCAGGAAATACAAATCAAAACTACTTTGAGATTCCATTTTACACCTGTCAGAATGGCTAAGGTCAATAACACAAGTGACAGCTTATACTGGTAAGGACGTTGGAACTAGGGGGATGGACACTCCTCCGTTGCTGATGGGAGTGCAAACTTGTACAGTCACTATGGAAACCAATATTGTGGTTCCTCAGAAAATTGGGAATTGGTCTACCTCAAAACTCAGCAATACCACTCTTGGGCATATACCCCAAAGGACACTCCATTCTACCACAAGGACACACTCAACTATGTTCATTATGTCTTTATTCATAATAGCCAGAAACAGGAAATAACCTACGTGTCCCTCAACTGAAGAATAGATAAACAAATGTGGTACATTTACACAATGGAGTACTATTCATCTGTTTTAAAAAAGACATCATGAGCCGGGCGGTGGTGGCGCACGCCTCTAATCCCAGCACTCGGGAGGCAGAGCCAGGCGGATCTCTGTGAGTTCGAGGCCAGCCTGGGCTACCAAGCGAGTCCCAGGAAAGGCGCAAAGCTACACTGAGAAACCCTGTCTCGAAAAACCAAAAAAAAAAAAAAAAAAAAAAAAAAGACATCATGAAGTTCTCAGGCAAATGGATAGCACTAGGAAAAATATCATCCTGATTAAGGCAAGACATGGTATGTATTTCACATATGGTATGAATACATATTGTATATATTCACTTGTAAGTGGATATTAGCCATTAAGTAAATGATAAACAAGCTATACAGTATCTGTAGACCCAGAGAGGTTAGATGAAGTTGAGGGGTCTGTGGAGGGGGGAAGGTATCTCCATGAAAAGGGGAAATAGAATAGATTTTATAGGTGAACTATAGGGCATGAGTGGGGAAAGGAGCTAGATGGATCAGGTGGGATGGGAAGATGGGATGTAAAGACAGAGTTCAGAGAGAGACAGCTGGAATTGGGGATGGGGGCTTTGGGGGAATGGTGTGGAAACCTAATGCAATGGAAACTTCCTGGAATCTTTGAGGGTGACCCTAGTGAGGACTCCTTGTAATGTGAGATAGGGAATCTTCACTGGCCATCTCTTGTAACCAGGCTAGTCTTCCAGTGGTGGGGCTGGGTTGCATTCAGGTGAGTTTTTGGCTGAGTGGGTCCCACAGAGATCCACAAACAACCCAGGTTGATGCTAGGACAGAGGATTGCTCTCTAAAAAATGACAGCAGGGCCCCATTGCAGACAACATCCACACAGCTCATTGAACATGGAGAGATCAAGCTGGTGCCTGCATGGAACCTTCACCCCTACTTTTTGGTGCAGGAAGGTACTCTGCAGGCTACCAAAAGATTAACCTGAACACCAACCCAGCCTCAAAACCTTTGACCAACAATTTGTCCTTCCTACAAGATGTTCTGCAGCAATGGTGGTGCAGAACTTGTAGTAATGGCCAACCCATGTCTGATTTACCTTAAAGCTCACTCCAGGAGAGAGAGACCTTGCCCAACACTGCTTGGATGGCCAGGAACCAGAGACTCGATAGACCATAGACCTAAGGGTATAACTAAACACAACTGGTCTAAAAACAGAAATCAACGAAATGACACTCTGCTATACTCACAGACTGGTGCTTTGTCCAGAGAGGACAAAGAGGCTTCCTCTGGCAGCAGATGGGAGCGGGTACAGAAACCCACCAGTCAGACATGATGTGGAGAAAGGGTCTAAATGGAAGGATTTCATGAGCTTCTCCCATCAGAGTTCCAGGAATTAGGAGGCAGAAAGATTGTATGAGTCAGAAGTGATGGGGGACACCAGGAGGACACAACCCACTGAATCAACTAAGCAGGGCACATGTGGGCTCCCAGTGACTGAAGCAGCAAGCACTGGGCCTGCATGGGTCTGTACCAGGTCCTCTGTGTATATATTACAGCTGTTAACTTGGTGTTTCCATGGGACTCGTAACTGTGGGAGTGGGTGTGTCTCTAATTCTTTTGCCTGCTCTTGGGACTCTTTACCTCTTGTCAGGTTGCCTTGTCCAGCTGCAAGTGTAAGGGCTTTGTCTTGTGTTATGGTATTCTGTTTTATTGTGTTTGGTTATTGTCTCTTAGAGACCTGCTCTTTTCTGATGGGAAACAGAAAAGGAGTGGATCAGAGACCGGGGAATGAGGGTGGAGGGAAGGAAAACTGTGGGTAGGCTATATTGTATGAGAGAATCTATTTCCAATTGAAAAAAAATCACACTTTGAGATAAGAGACAACAATTTGAAGGCAATTTAGTGTTGTAAAAGCAAGTAAGTTCCAATGCTAGCTAAAGCCAAGTGAATGACCTTAGGAAAGTGATTAGACTTTGTATGTCTGAATTTACCCATCCATACAAGGGCATTCTTGCTCTCTATAAAGAGAATATGCCTTTTAAGTACTGGGAATAAAACACACATAAATATATGTGATATATATGTATACTTATATACATACATATATATATATGTGTGTGTGTGTGTGTGTGTGTTTGGGAAATGGTAAAAAATTGAGTAAATATCACTTCCTTTTGAAATTATTTTTTATATTTGGTATTTTACAAAAAACATCTAGTTTTTTTCTCTGAAGAATTTTGCATTATTAAAGGTACAGAAGGCAGATAAGAATTATGACTATTTCTAAGAATTTTTTAAATCATTCACTCTTCAGACAGGCTGACAATTACACATTTTAAAAATACCTTGAGCTTATTTTAAAAACACATCAGAAAGTACAATCCCTATGGGTATTTTTTGTCTACTGTAAGGCAACATAAATTGTAGGTATCCCATTATTGTTAGTACCAGAAAATTCCACATATACCAGCATGACATTCTCACATTTACTACTTAAAATTCTTTATTTCTAGTGAGAATAAAACAAAAATGTTCAATTCAAATAGGCTTTCAGGATGAAGAATTCATGTAGATGCTACTACCTTGATTTCAGAAAATCTGGTAGGACCAGATTATTCTGTACTATCCATCTTCACTCTTCCCCCGTACATAGTACTGGTTCTGATTTTAACTGAAGAAGCTGTCTATTGTCACTCATATAGCTCTGGATGAATGGGTTTTAATTTGACCCTCAAGAGTCAGTCTAGCCAAATAATAACAATGAAAATGCATGAGAACAGCAATTTCAACCTGGCTATTTCACAGACAAGCTTATTTTATGCATCAATAGCAAATAAATCAAGAAATTGGATGGACTTGCTGAATGTCTTTCACTGCTGTAAGTAAATCCATCTAGCTAGCGTAACAAGCAGTTCCGAAGATTGGAGTGTAAGCAGAGAAGAAATATTGATTGATTGCTTTATTTAGAGTGGAGCTGTAATACCCCCTATGCAAGGAATTTAGCATAGCTAGCCAGGCGGTACCATCTTGCAGCTATAACCTTAACTGCAAGGTAGGTGAGACTTGCATGTGTAGAGTCCCATTCCATAACTTCAGCCCATCTCTAACAGCACAACAGCTCTTACCAAAGCTATCAGCTTTGGGTAGATGCAGGTGGCAGCAGCCCACACTAGATGTCCACAATGCCACACTGCAAAGTAGCCTTGGATCCATAGGAATGTCAAAACCCACCCCTAGGAGCCAGTTGTGTTCGGCCAGCTTTGCAAGCATTTAAGCAAGGAGAACGTTTTCCATGGAAAAAAAAAAAAAAAACTAGTTCCAAATCTGTGCTCCATGTGGAAGACACCTACTCAAACAACCATCCCCTCCTTTGCTGGCCAGGCATCATCTTCTTACTGTAAATCATTATTTTCCAAATGAAACAAAGAAGCCATGTTCTATAGTCTGAGAACCAGTAGATGTCTTACTGAGGCAACCAGAACAGGAAAGGTTTAGAGAAGAAACACCCAGGTTAGCAGTTTATTTGCCCTGGTGGAAAGCCCACTAAAGCTGTTGTTTCGTGATTTGATTATTCTAGGAGCCACTTCCCAAAGGAAGATAGTTATGTAGACCCCCTTCAGAAGTTCTTCAAGTGTGAAGAATCAAACTCTAAACAAAAATAATACTTCACATACCTACTGCTAAGAAATTAAAATGTCCTAAGTTTATTGATATTCTGAAAGGGAAAGATCCCGAAAGCTTTGTGTATCCACAGAGAAATACACAGGGCTTGTGCTTATGAGTTCTCCTATAACATGAAACAAAGCCCAGTGATTTCTGGGATCCTTTCAGAGAAAGGTGACTCAATTATTACTGGCAACACAGAAAAACACCTTCGTGCAAAGGTGGTGTTCTAGTTTCATCCTGTGCATAAAAACAGCGTGACCAAGAGTAACTTATGAGGGCCGGTGGTTTATTTCGGCACACAGGTCACAAGTCCATCCTGTCAGGACAGGAATGCAAACAGGAACTTGAATCAGAAGTCTTGGAGCAACCCTGCTTGTTGACTGGCTCCCAAGCTCAAGCTTAACTAGTTTTCCTGTACAGCCCCAGACCACCAACCCAGGGAATGGTTTTACCCACAGTGAGCCAAACCCTCCCGCATACATCAACCATTAAGATAATCCCCTCCAGACATGCCCACAGGCTAATCTTAATTGGGAAATTCTTCCACTGCCTCTCTTTTCTCAGGTGACTCTGAGCAATGTCAAGCTGACAGATGAAGCTAGCAACACTCGGCCAACTGGACTCACTTCCTAGGGGCTGGTTTTCTCTGCAAGGTAGTCTTACAATGTACGAGATGCAAAGTGCCCTTTAGAAAGGTGATAATTGCTGCAGGTCCCACGTCTCAAATGGGGGTCCCTCGAAAAGATGCCAATCCAAATTTATTCTTGCGTAAAGCCGTATTTGCATTCTTATCAGAAGAAAGTTGTCAGTCCCCATGAGTTGATTTAGTGAGTTGGATTGGGATTCAGAGGAGCAGAATTATTGGAAACGCTTAATAGAAAACCAAGGGGGAAGTTTCAGTATGTCATACTACAATCAAACACAGGTTTCAGAACTTTCAGAGATGAATATGAGTTATCAGAATAGAACTATTTCTAAAGGCTTGGTTTTTATGTACCTGGATATGATGTCCCTCAGACACTTCTGTGAAGCTGACAATTACCTGCTCCTTGGCAGTGACACTGTGACAGCTACACTATGGCTGTGTGCCTTCTCTATATGCCTCAATCCCTACACTGGAGGGCTGCAGAAATAGGTTACACATCTCACTCCTGATTTTTATAGCTTCCAGTGATGTCAAGAATTGTTTCCAAGGGTGCTTTGTAGCTGTCTGGGGTATCGACTTCCTCTGACAGGTCCTTCAACTCCTGGGATGGTGCATACCCCACTAATCTCATCTGGGTCCACGTGACCAGATGACAAGCCTCTCGAGAGCAGAAATACATAGCAGGTCTTCATTTCCTCATCCACACAACCATGTGTCTCACATAGAAGGCCACATGGCATGCGCTCACTAGGTAGGCAGAATAATGAAGCCACCAGACATTTGACTAAGCCGCTGCCTCCAATAGTTCATCCTTCCCCCCATTTTTTTCTCATCTGAGGCCCCAGGAAACATAACCAATGTTTGGTGGGAGCGCCTAAGATTGTCTGCGTACAAAATAAAAAAGGATCCAAAATGGGAGGTTTGCGTAGAAGGGGAGTGCAGTTCCAACCAGCCATGCCCACAGGCAATCAAAGTGCATCACTGTGAGCTGTGGAAATGGGAATAGTTTATCACCTAGTAAAACAGGGGGAAATGAGCGCAAATGCTTTCATTTTCTTACAGTACAGTGTGAAAAGAAATTGAATAAATACCCTGGTTGCCCAAATCACTAGGCTTCATACTTGAAATGATTGAGTGAAAAAAAGAGAGTTCTCAGAAAACGCTTTTCTAAAATGGCCTGTTTAAGCAGCTCGCTTCCTCAAGCAAAACCACAACTTTTTGATTTATAAAGTGTATGTTGTGGTGGAAGTGCCATTGAGGAGGCTCTTTAGACTCTTCAAAGCAGGGGACTGACAATGTCAGCGGGCTGTGTCTCTGGAGAAAGAGCTACCTCCTCCAGCGTGTGGGGCTTGATGCTTGCAGGGGAACACCTTTCCCCATGCTCGGTGAAAAGGGGAGGGAATGCAATTCTCTTTAGCCTTCTTTCTGCCTGTTCCAGAGAAGAATGATCTAGAAGGTGGTGGAGCTCATTGCAGATGGGCTGGGATGGGACAGCGTGAGGAGGCTCTTGTCATATGCTTTTCCCAGTGGCTATTGTGATGACAGTACCTGGCTGTCACTCTCCCGTCCTCCTGGGGCGATGCACCCAACAACTTTCTCCTGGCTTTGTCCTTCCACACACATGAGGATGGACTCTGCCTTTTCTATTTGTGTAGCAATGACTTTTCCTGTACTTTCTCATTTGGCTTGCACAGCCCTTCAATTTCTTCCTAACGAACATCCAAGAGACAAGCATGCTGTTTACATCAAAAGGTGGTTTGGATGACTGGGTATTTTTTTTTTTTTTGCCCACTTCACACATGCATCCTATTTTACATGTTTTACTAGCTTCTGTAAAAATTCCCCCAAAGATGGCTGTAGAGATAACTCAGTGGTTAAGAGCACATACTTTTCTTGCAGACGACCTGAGTTTGATTCCTAGCACCCATGTTGGGTAGCTCATAACCACCTGTAACTCAAGCTACAGGTGATTCTGGCCTCCATGAGTGTGTGTGCATGCACACACACACACACACACATTAATAATAATAATAATAATAATGTCTTTTAAAAATCTCCCAAAGAGTATTCTTTGTTCCTTAAGTTGTTTTGTAAATGAGAAAACAATTGGTTCTAAATCTTACTCTGCAGATGTCAGAAACAGCAACAGAAAGTCCTCTGTGTAATTAAAAATTAACCTAACGAAGAACTAATTAATGACTCTAGAAAATCTTTGTCTACTTTAAATATCTTTGTCTTGAGAAAAATCTATAGTCTATGAAATTCATTTTGTCTGACAGTTCTTCACTGAAAATAAGTAAGAACTGGAAAGTGATGTTACTTTTTTTACAGTGGAGTGGGGGGGGCCTACCCATTTCTCTGTGGGAGGCCCTCTCCCACTTTTCCCCAGGGTACTCTTGAGGAGGAAGGAGGGAGAAATATTTAGGTAGATAGAGGGGAGAGAAACAGATAGAAACACAGGACAGCCTCGGGAGGGCCTGGATCACTATCCACTGGCCTCTCCTGTATCTTCTAAAGGGCCTTTTATAGGAATGCCAAGGGGTGGAGTAAAAGACCTTCCCCTAGCACAGCCAAGTGTAGACTCTTCCAATCACCTGGTAACCACACACACATAGTCAAGCCATCCCCTTATGCAGCCCTGCTGGGTAAAGCAAGCTCAGATCTCACTAGGAAACCTTTGTGGGCCTACATACAGTGGGGACAAGTTTCTAAGGTGAACACCATCCAGTCACACCTAAAATCCCACAAGAATTTTATATGGACAGAGTCTACTGCTATAGAATAAAGAAGGAACTGGCAAAGCTGTCTCCCATGAAGGACTTTCTGATACAGGAATTGCTACCTGCTATAAACAAACATAAAATTAGCAAGGCACATGAAATGAGTGTTCCAATATTGGGGAACAAGTTTAAGCTAATGAGTCCGAGAGAAAGGAGGAGGTGAGACACTCCCTCTAGTCCCCACTTACAGCCTAGAAGCAGTTTTAAGGTCCAAAGCAGTTAAAGAAAAGGCAAAGAGGCTGGAGACATCCATGTGAGGAACAAGTGTTGTTGTCTGGAGAGATCCGAGTTCCAGACTCTACACCACAGAATACTGGAGACGGGATACTGCTCAAAGAGCCAGCTACGACCACAACAACCTACAGAAGTGTCCACTCAAAGCACTGCCAGAATACTGTTCTACATGTGTGAGACGGAAGAGTCCAGAATGCCAGGGCAAAGGTAGCAAGCAGCGTGGCGAAAACTTAATGAAGAGAATGCAGGGGGCAAAAAGATGACACAAACAGATGACAGCTAACAAGATGTACATACTTAAACCAAAACATATGGACAACTGAAATTAGTATCAGTGGTCCACGTGCCAGCT
Organism: Peromyscus californicus insignis; assembly: GCF_007827085.1. Classification (NCBI taxonomy): domain Eukaryota; kingdom Metazoa; phylum Chordata; class Mammalia; order Rodentia; family Cricetidae; genus Peromyscus; species Peromyscus californicus. The sequence continues at coordinate 12,203,162 of NW_026294525.1, forward strand.
GTATCCACCTCACAGCCTGTGGAGCTGCCTGTGGACCAGGATCACTGCAAACAAAACTCCACACAAATTCCTAATGTTATTTAAAACCTTATATTTGTTGCTATGTTTTTATATACGTTGCATGGTCCTCTGGTATGAACACTGTAGATGACAATGTCGTGTCACAATGTCAAAGGCTTGATCATGTCTGGAGTCTAGTAAGGAGACAGAACTGGAGAGATAATTACAAAAATAAAGCCGTGCTGTATGTTCACTCCAACACATGTCAATATAAGAGTTGTTACATGTTTTATTTCTTATTATATTTTTATTACCTTAAACAACTTTTAAATTTAATTATATTTTGAATACATTCTTCTCCCCCATCAAGTCCTTCCAGATCCTCTCCTCCTTCCTGCCCATCCAACTTTAAGTTCTTTCTCAAAAAAAAAAAAAACCCATTATAACAAAAGCCCCCAAAACCAAGAAAACAAAGTAAAGCCCCCAAAAAGAAAAAGAAAAAATCTGCAACTACATAAAAGCACACACACAAAACAAACAAACAAACAACAAAAAAAAAAACCATGGAGTCCATTATAAATTGGTCAGCTACTGAACATGAGGCCTGTCCTGGAGTAGTTGGTATACCCAACATCACTCCATTGGAGAAAAAACTGATTTTCCCTCTCCCACAGGTATAAGTGACAGTTAGTTGTTAACCTTTACCCTAGTGGCTAGGTTTCATTCATTTATTTTTTTAAAAAAATAGCAAAGTAAGATATAATAAAAATAAAAACAAATAAAATACAATAAAGCAAAATAAAATTAAAAACTATCACACCGAAGTAGGACAAGACAAACCAACAAGGAAAAGAGCCCAAGAGAGGGCACAAGAGTCAGAGTCACACTAGTTCACACACTCAGAAACATCATTAAAAACACTAAACTGGAATCCATTATATAGATGTAGAGGACCTGGTGCAGACCTGTGCAGACCCTGTGCATGTGTTGCTTTGCTTGTGTTGATGTAGAGAGCCTGGTTCTGGTGTCCTCCATCCCCTCTGGCTCTTACACCCTTTCTGCCTCCTTTCCAAGGGGTGCCCTGAGCGCTGAGGGGAGGGATTTGATGGAGACATCCCATTTAGGGTTGAATGTTACAAAGTGTCTCTCTCTCTCTCTCTCTCTCTCTCTGTCTTTCTCTCTCCCTCCCTCCCTCCCCCGCCTTTTTTCCTCCATTCTCCATTACAGGGCAGCTACTGAGATTCACAGCCTGCCTGCCTGCCTGCCCTGGAATTCTTCTTTTAAACTCTAATAAAATTGTCTTCTTTGGCTAAAAGCACAAAACAAAAACAAACTATTAAAATCTCAATTGGCTTTTGGGTAATAATGACAAATTGACTCTATGGAACTGAAAAAGTCAGACTATTCAAATATATTTTTAGAAAGAACTAGAAACTAATAAAGAACTTACTAATTAATTTCAGGACACAGATGTAGCTCAGTGGTCGACTACATACATGCACAGATGGCATTAGGCCCTCAGTTCAATCTCTAGCATTGAGAAAAGAAAACAAAAAAACAAAACAAACAAAAAAATCTCTCACTACTTTTAAAACTTTTGGGGAAATTATAGTAATCATTAAATGAGTCTTGAATGTCAGACATACATAACCAAGAAATAAATTAAATCCAAAAGTATAGTCCATGAATAACTGGCTGACTTTCGGCACAAACACCAAGATAATTCAACAGGAAAATGATTTACCCCTCAATAAATGATGTTAGAATAACTAGAGATCCATATGCAAAAGTGAAACACTTTGAATAAAGCCTCTGGCTTTACTCAAAAAGAAAGCATACACCAATACATATTTTTGGAAGAACTCACAAGAGAAAACTTAAGTGGCCTCAGGCTGGATGAAGATTTTCTAGAAAACGAAAAGCACAATTAAAAAAGAAAACAGCCCAGCCCCAGTTTGGGCCAAGCCCCTCTGCTTCCCGGCTGCTGACATAATGTCCCTAGCCTCCCAGTGCTCCCAAGGCCCCAGCCACCATATGCTCCTTCAGCCTCGCCTTCCTCAGCATGATGAACTGCCCTACTGAACTCATGAGCCAAACAAATTTCTCCTCCCTGTTTCCCTCAGATTTTTATCGTAACAATGAGAATGTCAAGACTCTGTGTCTTGACATTGGAAGGGATGCCACTCAGACACAAAAGGAAATGCACCACTAACAGCCCCAAGAGTGTAACTGATATTACGTGAATATCACACAGGAAAGGAAGCAGACACATGGTGCTTCATATACAGAGGTAACAAATATATCAGTAGCTACAAGAATCCAGGGCAAAGGGACAGCCTTTCCCACGCAAAGGACTATGGGAAAGCCTTTGGGGTTGATAATAAAACATTTTGTGTTTAGTTTGTGACGATGCTTGCATAACTTTAAAATTTTGTCAAAACCAAACAAATAAAAAACTCAAATGGATTCATTTTATTGTATTTAGAAAAGCCATTATCCATCCATTGCACAAATAACTGACCCCCTCCCTGAAAGGCTCTAGTCCCAATGACTTTATATGCCTTCTCTATGCATGATAAACCTCAATGAAATGTATTACTTATTTATTTAAATATTACATTTAAAAATTTATGTGTATGTGGTATATATCTGTGGGGGTGGGGGAGTGCAGGTACCAACATAGGCTAGAAGAGGGCATCAGAGTCCCCAGGAGTGAGAGTTATAGGCAGTTGTGAGTCAACCAATGTGTACATGCTGAGCACCAAATTTGGCTACTCTGCAAGAACAGTAAATGCTCTTAACCTGTGAGCCATCTCTCTATTCCCCTGAAATTTACTTCGTAAAACAGAAAGCCAAATAAATATAATTAAATGAAATTATCATTGTTTATTCAAACATGAGCATTAAAAAGAAATGTCTCTTGCTTCCTACCACTACACATCATACGTTTTGCAACTTTGCAAACCTAGAACTCCAGATCCACCAGTATCTGCTCCCCTGGAGTTGGGAATACAAGTATGCATGTAACATCAAGCATGGCTATGCAATACCTGATAAGTTTTTAACCAATGGTTATATTTTAGAATGCAAAGAAAACACATAACTGTAGCTCCATTGTGGAATTAGTAGTTTGGTATGCACACAGAAATGGCAGGGTCTTTAGTACCTTATCTGAATTATAATTTCATTCATAGCATTCTAATTTTTTAATCAGTGTCATTCATTTTCTATAAATCATAATGAAAGCAGCATTGGGATAATATGATGTTTACCCTTTTGAAGTTTTACTTCTAAACTGATTTGTCAAAATTTGAAAAACAAATTCATTGATTGGAATAGATTTTCCCAGCTCTGCTTCCAAACGTGTTGTAATCTATCTTGTAACATTGAGCACATTTCCTCGTCAATATGAAAATTAAACTTCAGGGAATGACCTTATAAATAGACCAGAGGAGCAGAAGGATGCTGAGAACCAGTTAACGACACTTTCAGGTAATCAAGCCCTGTAAAAATGTACTATTTAAATGTGTGATGTTCAGAATGAATCAATGTGAAAGGTCCATTCCAAAGCTGTAAAGGGGCTGTGCTGGATAAGAAGGGTACACCAGCAAGTCCAGATCACAATCACCTTGAAGTGGCCTCTATGTGTGTGTGTGTATGTGTGTGTGTGTGTGTGTGTGTGTGTGTGTGTGTGTGTGTGTGTGTGTGTGTGTTCTACAGGTTTAAATATTGGGCATAAAGGCACAGGGAGATACACACATGCACACGTGCACACACACACACACACACACACATACACACAATTTCATTATCAAATCAATTAGGACAGTATTGAATTAAACCAAGTAAAAGTGCTTTCCCCTGTCAGGACTTCTCAGAATCTTTCATGTGCAGATCTGTGTTGTGATTCTCATCAGAGAGAGGTATATGTTAAATACGGTGTCCCAAAATTATTAGTCAATGACATATTTTATCACAGATCAGCAACCAGCAGTTGTATTTGAAAAACAAACCCTGAATTATATGGCTTGAAGCATAATTTATTTTCCCTCAGAATCCTTTTCTTAAATATGTGAGCACAGCTCTCCAAGCTGCGTCTCAGCCTTTGAACGGGTACCTCCTCCCATTTATTCTGCTTCATAAATGTTAGAAGCAATTATTTTCTTGTTTGTTTTCTAATGGTTTCTTGGAAAATTCAGGTACACAGAGCAGGACAGGAAGTGGACATGGAAAAGAGACCCTCCCAAGAGGACGGGCTCCCAGTGACCTTACATTGTTCCCACTGCATATATATGTAATTTGTTTTCCATAAGTAATTATAAAGTATGTACATGTAATTTACCTTATCTTAAATGATTAAAATTTATTCTTTAAACTTAGGAAAATTGGTCCAGTACAAAGATACAATACAAAGATACTGTTTTTTTGTAAGGTGAAGGTAGGGCTGATTTGCTAGCAGCAAATCAGTTAAAAGAATGGTTCCTGGACACTTTAAAACATCAAGGTTGGGCTGGAGAGATGTAGAGAGTAAGAGTACATACTGCTCTTGAGAGGACCTGAGTTTAGTTCCCAGTGCCCACATCAGGCAGCTCACAACCACCCATAACTCAGCTCCAAGGAGAGCTGATGTCTCTGGCTTCTTCGAGCATCTATACACATATACAAACATAATAAACATGGAGTAAACTCTAAAATGCCAAGGCTACCTCACCTTGACCTTAACCCACTTGTATTAATAAATTTGGCATTGTTGTGAGCTCTATTGTTTAACAAGAAAAAAAATGAAAGCAGGCATCATTTCTTTTGGCTTGTGGTTTCTGCCCACCACACTGGGGAAGGTCTGGTGGAGCAGATCATGTCACTGCAGCATATGGAGGAGTTTGTTGACATCATGGAAAACACCAGGAATCAGAGAGTAAAGAAAAACCAGAGGTCAGATATCACCTTCAAAGACCCACTCTCAGTGACCTTCCTGGACCAGCTACATTTTTATCTCTGAAAGGATCCACAGCATTCCAGAACAATGCCACCAGCTTGGGAACACACACAAAACATGAGCAAGTATGGAACATTTCCAATTCATAACCCTACTGCATATGGCATGTGATACGTGTCACACTCATGGTTCTCAGGGTGATTGAGGGACATCGTACACATGGAGTTTATGCTTCCTACTAGACTATGAGTAATGATGTCCTTTGTCTATGACCCAGGAGTCTTGTATCTTTCTGAAGGCATTCATGAAACTCTAACACACATTCTGATTAGTTTGCAAACAGGATAAAATCTCAGGCCCCTCATATTTCCTTGACAGCTGTAACATTTACACTGAGATGACATTTTCAGGTAAATATCTTCCCATGTAGCAAGAAAGGTTTGAAGATGTCAGTGGAGGATTGAACGACACAAAATGGAGATTGTAAGGAGACTTGGCCCTTGCTCACATAACCAAACACTTAGTATGGGTTCCCAGGGGCTGCCCATGTAAGGTACGACAGAAATGTCAAAAGAATGTGAGAGAGGTAGAATTTCAGAACACAGTATTTTGACTTCATGGTCATGCTGTATGTACCTTCTTACACTAACGACTGTAGGTCTTAAAAGAAGTTGGCAGGAAGTAACTGGGAGAGTTGGTGTGAGTCTATTCTCCAGACTGGGTAGACAAAGAACAAAAAAGAAAAAGGGAAGAGGGAGGGAGGGAGAGAGGGAGAGAGGAAGGGAGGGAGGGAGGAACAGTGTTCAGAAGTTAAGTAGCTCTATGTGCAAACTGTTCTGTATCTTTATTTGAGATACCCTGAAATAATCAAAGTGCCTGTAACAGACCTATGATTCTAGAACGAAATGGGGGATTAAAAAGGTACTTTACAGGAACAAATTGCAAAGCACAAAATTCTGAAAAAATAAGTTCTTATAAAATTGGAGAAATACACACACAATGTCATTTGTTCCTTAAAAGAAAAACAAACAAACAAAAACAAGTTCTGTGTAGTGCAAATTCCAATTGGTCTAAATAATAAAAACCTAGACTCAGATATCAGGGTGAAAGCTAAAAATTAGAGAAGCAGAGCAGCCAGCCACTAGAAAGACTTCCTGCCTCTAGGAATCCTCAGACTGAAAAGGGCCAAGCTCCTATCTCCACCTGCCTTATCACTTTCTCTCTCCGTCCAGCCATATCACTTCCTGTTTCCTCCTCCCAAGTCCTGGGATTAAAGGCTTGTGCTTCCCAAGTACTGGGATCAAAGGCATGAGATCCCAAGTGCTGAGATTAAAGGTGTGTGCCACCACTGCCTGGCCTCTAGTGGCTAGCTCTGCACTATGACCTCCAGGCAAGCTTTATGTGTTAGAGCACAAACAAAATATCACCACAGCTCTGTCTTATTATTTAATATTGCCATAGGCAAGATAATAGTCCCATAAAATGGCCGTGTTTTAATTCTCAATAACTGAAAGATGATGGAAACAAGGTAACAAAATAAAAATAAGACCTTGCAGATTTAACTAAGGTTATAGCTCTTAAAATGGGGGTGATTATCCTGCATTATCTGGTTGAAACTCATCTAAATACAGGAACTCTTAATATAGGACAGAGACACATCAGCAGGGAAGGTAGAAAGATTTGTAGCAGGAGAGGGAGGCAACCCCCTGCCCCCGATCCATGGCAGCAAGAGAAGGATATCACCCACCTTTGCTGGAGGCCCACAAGTGGTCCACAACACACAACCTGTAAGAGCAAAGATTGGCTCCCAGGTCACAGTCAGTAAGGAAAGGGAGATCCCAGTCCCACAACTACATGGAACAATATGTGTGAGCTAAGGTGGTAAATTCATTTCTAGGGTCCCCAGAAAGGGTCAGCCCAGGAAACTCTAGACAGTATATCCAGCTTGTTTTCAAGTATCCCTGGACTTGTGACCCACAGAACTACATGACTCTAAATACTGGCATTGTTCTAAGTACTAACAGCATGGCTATTTGTCATAGAAGAAATAGAAAATTAACAGAGATCCCATATTCCCTCTGTAAGCACAGGGGGATAATTTGTATGACTACTTTTATATTTGAGGGTTTCAGCAGAGATGACCCAATAATAAAGCTAAGAAAATGTTGCCAGTTATAAATTCAGGTGTCAGTTATTTGCCTACAGACATTAGCCAAGTAAATAAAATAACTTGATAAATAATTGAAACTTTGCTATCTGATACCTTTTCAATTATTCAACGACAAAGGATAATGGGAGGCTCATTGCCACAGAGTTTAAATAAATATTCTCTTATGAATTTACTTAACTCTTATACTGTGACCACGATGTCAAGGCTATGACAACCGGCAAGGATGAGAAGACTTCTTTTGGATTAATCTTCAGTCACTGAACAGGAGGCCACCGTGGGTTAGCGGATCGAATAGGTTAATATTTGCATCTTGCCCAGCAAATGACCTAATCCCTCTGAAAGGATTTCTCTTCTTAGAGTGATTGAAGTTAACTTCTCTTTGAGAATAAAACCCATTGACTAGTCTAAACTTCAGATCTGAGTACTGTAATTCATGCTTTGGAAAAGTGATAATATAATAATATAAATGACTATTCTATAACTCACAGTAAGAACTTGAGCAAACTCTAAAAATGTTAATAAAGAAACAGGAACTTAGGAGAAGAGACCCTGTGGCGTACAGTGAGTGATATAGAACGACCACATCTATATGACAGCTTTGGTCAACACTCCTAAAGAGGAGATTCACTCTAAGGTCATTATGGGAGAATAGCTCTTCACACAATCTCTTACGACCTTTCTCTCTTAATGTACCTGTACAGTGGCTGGTTTGAGGTTACAGATTGTACTATGCCAAATGTCTCTATCTCAGGAGCCAAAGATTCTCCAGATTCAACATTTTTACAGCCTGCTTGTCATCAGCAACAGTAGCAAAACCAGGATAGAAAAATGTACTGGAAACTCTCTAAGAACTCGTCTAGGGCAGGCAAGATGGCCCAACGGGGAAAAGCACCGGCCTATGGATCTGACAGCCTGAATTGGATCCTGGGAACCCCTGCCATGGTAGAAGGAGATGAGAAAACTATACAGTTCCCCAGCAGCCTCCATACACATAGTGTGGCATACACAATCACAATGCATAAAAACAAGGTCTAAAACATAAATAAATAATGTCGTATCAGAGGTACAACCTATGGATGCCACTGAAGAGACACCAAGGAAATTTCAGAGAGAAAAAAGTTATTTTCTTACTGAGTTCGGCGTTTATTTCTTAAATTGCACCCAGTGCTCATAAAGGGCAAACTCAGAGTGGAGCTTTAAGGCTAAATGTCATGGACTCTTTCTTTCTATTTGCAAGAAAGACAACAGCAAATTCACCTCAAACAGATATAAAAAGAAAATTTATTTGAAAAAAGACCCCAGAAAATGGGAATTGCACATGTCCCATGCAACTCAAAGCAATGCCTGTTTTCAGAATATTTCTTTTTATACATGATTTTTCTCCTGAAAACAACTGTATCATGCACTTTACCATTCATTTGGCTTCTATTACAGCTACCCAACTCTGCCACTGTAGCATGGAAGTAGTCATTGCCTAGTATCAACCTATAATGACTGTGTTCTAGTCTTTCAAGTCTTTAAAGACACAATATCGTTTAAACCTATAAATTCTATGCTTTCTGGGATAGACGTCAATAGAAAAAAAAAAACATGATGTTTATGTCTTTAAAGACTTTCCTCATGAATCAGGTGAGCATATCGATTTGGCCACTACACAGTAGTTAATAACCTCTGTTCTACTATATTGTATCTAGAACACAATGCTGCCCTTATAGACATGTGGATATAAACACCGTGGGCAGGATGTTTCCAAGACTAGTCTACCCCATATTATAAGCTAGAGTCTCAGGTACATCTCCAGACATTAAACCAATCTAAAAAAAATGATGGGACCTTCCAATTATTTGGCAGCAACTCATGTTGGAGGGGGAGAATCACTGAAGAAGAGCAGAAAGCCACAACAACCCAAGACTTCTATACTAATCTGCTGCATTTGCAGACAAAACATCATAGACCAAGTGACTTAAACAACAGAAGTTTGTTTGTTATGGTTATGTGGTCTAGGTCTACAGGGAGAATATTAAACTATTGCCAAGACCTCTCTTCTTGACTTGTGAGTGATCTCTTCTCCGACATCTTCATAGGGAATTTTCTTTTTACTTCTCTGAGTCTGTTTCTAGTTCTCACAAGCAAGGACATCAGTCATACTGAGTTATAGCTCACCTGACTTTAACTGTGTCTTTAAAGACTCTTTCCAAATGAAATCTCATATGGTGGGACTTCAATGTGCACATTTGGGAGAGAGGACACAATATAGTCCCTAATAGCTTTTCTCAGAAGAGACCCCACAAAACTCATTCTAAAATTGCCCCCTAAAGCCTCCTTATCACCAGTCCCCCTAAGCTTTACTATCCACTCCCTTCCCCATCAAAGTTCACCAAAAACTGGTAAACCTCCCAGCTTTTCCCTTATTCCTCTATCCCAGAAAGTATGGCATTTGCAGGTTTAAAAGATAACAGAAAATATCCCTTCCCTCTTTCAACACCTAGATCTTGTCCAGAAAGACGTAGTTACTCTCAGAGATGTCATCGTGTAGATGATGAGCCAAAGAAAGAGTTGTCTATTTTCTTAGTAACTGAAGCTAACATTTATGGAAATTTACTACCAAGAAATCCATATACACACATATGTACACATACACATATACTACACCATTGCTTTGCAGCTATGGTTTAGGTGAGGAAAACAGGAAATCTTTAAATTAAACACAAAATCTCAGCTTCAGAAAGTTTCATGGATTTACCTACAGCTGGGCTTCTCAACTCAAATAGCCAGTGCTCTGGTTGACTAAGGTATGGTTGGTCCCAGGTGTTGTTCAGAAAGTTCTAGCTGCTACCTCCTTGTTTTAAATAAAAGATGGTCTGAAATACCATTTTGGTTCATAGTTTCAAACATCTCAGGAGGAGGGCTTTGGCTCCCATGACCTTGGACCTGGTGCAAAGCTGAATATCATAGGACTGTTGGAAAGGAAGACAGGCTGTACTGTGGGATGGTCTGTATGTCAAATGTGTTGCTGATTGGTCAATAAATAAATCACTGATTGGCCCGTGGCCAGGCAGGAAGTATAGGCGGGACAAGGAGGAGAAGAGAGCTGGGAAGTGGAAGGCTGAGGGAAGAGACACTGCCAGCCACCATCAGGATAAGGAAGATGTAAAGTACCGGTAAGCCACAAGCCACGTGGCAAGGTATAGATTAATAGAAATGGATTAATTTAAGCTGTAAGAACAGTTAGCAAGAAGCCTGCCACGGCCATACAGTTTGAAACCAATATAAGTGTCTGTGTTTACTTGATCGGGTTTGAGCGGCTTGGGACTGGCGGGTGAGAGAGATTTGTCCTGACTGTGGGCCAGGCAGGAAAACTCTAGCAACAAGGCTGCCTTCTGGAGTCAGAAGCAGACGGTGAGGGAGAGACTGAAGCCCAGATACCACCTTCAAAGAAAACCCAACTGACTCTCCTCCATCTAGGAACTACCTCCAAAGGTTTCCTCAACCTCTCAAAATAGCTCCACTACCTAGGAACCAAGAGCTGGAACGAGACCATTTTATATCCAAAAGGTAACTTCCCCAAGGTATGAAAAACAGATCTGATCCAAGGATAATGGAGAGGAGATAAGGCCAATGGGATGAATACACAGGAAGAGCTAAACACCAATGGAATTGAGAAAGGCCAGGTTTCCCTGTGTGGTGGTTTGAATGTAATTGGCCCCCATAAGCTCATAGGGAATGGCATCACTAGGAGGTGTGGCTTTGTTGGAGTAGGTATAGCCTTGTTGGAGGAAATGTGTCACTGTGTAGGTGGGCTGTAAGGGCTCATATATGCTCAAGCCACACCCAGTGCCTCAGAATAATTCCTATTGCCTACCAATCAAGATCTAGGACTCTCAGCTCCAGCACCATGTCTGCCTGCATGGTGCCATGTCTCACCATGATGATAATGAACTAAAATTCTGAGCTGTAAATGAGGCACCCCATTAAATGTTTTCCTTTATAAGAGTTGCCATGGTCATGGTGTTTCTTCACAGGAATAGAAACCCTAACTAAGACACCCTGCCTATTCTTACCTCTACTGATTTAATAAACTCCAGACAAAATTCAAAGTACCAACTTATAGGAAAAGGTGATGGAAACAATAAAGAGGTACCCACACTTCCCCCAAAACCAGTTCAAAAAGAAAAGAAGACTAGAGATGATCCCAAGACATGGCTGGAGTCACCCCCACAGGAAGAAGGCTTTGAGAACCATTTCAAACATGCCTAGTAGACTTTTCTTAATATACTGCCTTTGTGTGACAGACACCAGTAAGCTTGATCTGCCTGCAGACTGTTTATAGACACAATGATCTGTAGGGGATAAAGCTTAAGAAAAAAATCCTCCCATCAAAATATTTTGTGTTGAAAAGAAATTGTCCAATCCTTCCCCTGCTGTCCTCTAGAAAGGCCTTTTATTTCCTAAAGGGCATGTTGCTTAAATCATTCCAACCAAGACTGTGCAAAGCTCTTCAAAGGCCCTTCTCCAGCTGCCCTTGGGAGAGAATGCCAAAACACATTAGGTTCTGAAGCTCTGAATTGAAAAAATGTTTCTAATTCAGATCCCACAGTTTCCTTGACTAAATTCCATGGCATTACTTCTCATTATATTTCCTCTTGGCAAAATATATATCCCTACCCTTCTTCTTACCCTTCGGATGGCAGTCAGGAGTTATAGTACCTCTCCGATTCATCACTTAGCTAAGACATATACAGCGTATTGAGTTATTTCAGCCTCTTTCTTCAGGCTCAAATCCTTAATGTGATCTCTTTATTGTAGCCAGCATTCTTCTGTGTAAAGATCTCAAAGTGAGGAGGTATTTTTAAAAGTCACTTTAATCCTGCCACACAAGTGATATCCAAATCTTATCTACCCAGGAGGCCCACAGACAGAGCTCCAAATGGTCCCTCAGCCTTCAAGAGACTCAACACCTTACTAGTTAACCCTTTTCATTTGAAGAGCAAAATCTATTTTCTTATTATTTGGGGTGTTTTTGTTTGTTTGTGCTTCTGTGAAGAAAAAAAAATGTGACTTCCAACTCTTTTTCTACGCTCTGAAGGTCAAATGGAAAGCCGCCTGTTGCAGACACTTCCAATCAAATGTTGAGAACAACTTCTAAAGTCCCCGGGGATCCCTAAGACCCAGCTGACGTCAGGAAGTAAAAGCATTCATTAAGTATGGGATGAGCAACTCGTTTAAGTGCCGAGATAAGGTATTGGGGATGGGAGACAGAGAAAGGGTGGTTAAAAGACAGAGGAGTCCAGTGGATAAGATGAACAACTTTGAACATTCTATAGCACAGTAGGGTAATTATTGTGACAACGATTGATTATGCATTTCAAAACGGCTAGTTGAGAGGATTTTGAGAGTTCCCAACATAAGAACCAACAAATTCTTGAGGTAATGGATATATCAATTCACCTGACCTACTTGTTATACCTGTACACACATATTGAAATGTCACACTGTACTCCATAAATACTCATAATTATTGCCAGTTAAAATTGCAAGGCTATAGATAGAGCCCTCGCTGGGTCTAACGTTGAGAACAACAGCAATATGTCTAAGATTCTAAAATAAACCTACATTTCAAGAATGACTTCTGTTGTTTGTTTCTGGAAGATGACTCGGCGTGTTTGGCTGGCTCTGCAATCAGCTCCATGAAACTGCAGTTGTCTCTAGGAAGTAAACGCCGACCATAAGCACTAAGTCCTAGGAGTCCTCGCATGCTCAAGGACAGGAAACTTTTGGCTAATTCTTTGTACTTGTCTCTACAAAACCTTTTTTCATGTAGATGGAGAAGGACCCCATCAGCTGACTATGAAGAAGGGAAGGCCACTTCCTCCTTCTTGACTGATGGGAAATTAAAGGTCTCCCAGAAAGGAAATGACATTGCTTCCTGTGTTTACCTCTGCCAGCACAGCCTTTAAGATACATCCAGTGGATTAGGGATACAGTTCCATGGTGAAACATTTGCCTGGTAGGTACAAAGCCATGGGTTTGATTGACTCCAAGCATTCACCCTCCTGCCAGATTAATCCTTGGCATGCTAGCTCTGACCTGCTCAAAGAAACTCCAACAGATGCATTCTCATATAGAATGAAAGTTGAACCTTCACCTGGTAAGCCAAATTCTTTATGAGCCATCTTGAGCCATCTTAAGCCTGCCTCTTTCCATCATCCTCCCATGGTCTCTTCGTAGATCTCTAACACAGACAAAGATGACCATTATGCCTGGTCCCATATATACAGACATTGGCACAGTCACTGCTGTACTCTCTACCAGGATTGCCCCACACCACTTACTCCCAAATGAGTCAGTTCTACCTGTTCTTCAGAGCCTGCACAGGCTCCTCTCCAGGCTCTCTGCTACTGCTCACAGTATCTCCTAAACCCTCATGGAACTGGGTTTTGTTTTTATTACATTTCTTGTAGTACTTCCATGGCCCAATTTGCACTGTCCTATGATCCTCCCCATTATACTGGTCTCTTACACAATAGACTAGTTCTAGACCTTGAATCATGTAATGCTCAATAAATGTTTATCAAATAACAGCCAACACAGCCAATAATGGGAGGTTATGCAGGAATTTAAATTCCAAGAGAAAGGTGATCGATATGCATGTAATACATATATATATGTGTGTGTGTGTGTGTGTGTGTGTGTGTGTGTGTGTGTGAAATGTCATATTTATGTATGTGTTTGCATACATACATATAGTATATATACATTATAGATACATATATACATACGCATATATATGCATGGATATATACCATATATATTATATATATATATAATATACATATAAGCTTTTTAGAATATTGGCTCTGGGTGGGTGCTTGATCCAGAGATTTCTGTGGTGATATGACTGTATCTTTCATTACACACACATTTTGCTATGAGAAGGAAAAGAAAAGAATTCATAACTTGCTGTCATTGTGCTTCTGAGCTGATAAGCCAGGCCAGACACTGCTTCACATCTGTCATGGCTTCCTCCATTGGTGGCTTTGCATTAACTCCTCTTATATTTCTATCCTGTCCTCTTAACGGTTTGGGGATTGCTGCAAAGCTGTCATTATGCTTTATAGCTGGTGAGAAAAATGGAACAATTCAATTCCAACAAAGATAATGCTAGGTGACCCTCCTTTGCTTGCTAATTCTATGAAAGGGCCAGAAAAAAATGCAAAGAAACATCAACATGCTATTTCCTGAAATAATTCCACCCCTCCAATGCCCTCACAAAGGGAACAGCCACAGCAGAAGAGGCAAGGTGAGCTTCCGGAAACGAATGATAGGGCCACCCTCCAGGATGGCAATAATTGAGTTTTAATGTCCTGATCCATTGCTTGCCATAAATCCTCTATATGTAAAACTTGAGCCTCCACTAGCCGAGATTAATGGTTAGCAGTGTATATAATATTTATTAAACTTCTTTTTATGTTGCTTGGCAATCTGTGCTACCATCAAACAAGTTGAAGTAATTGACATTTAGTGCATCAACCTGCTTTTGACTGAGGAGCATGACATTCATGTAGATAGTAAACATTTGGCAATTGCTGTAAATGTCTCCAAATTTAACGTCATGACCTTTTCTCAGGTAAATGTTTTTGGATAAAATGTAAATAATGATTCACCGGATGTCAAATACCACAGGATGTCAGATACTGTACAATGTCAAGTTTACTGTCTTGTTACCCTCCAGAGGTTCATAGATTGCTTGGCTTGTTGCATCTCTCCATGAGTCTCATATTAAAACTTGCTTGCTGCTACTTATTATAACTCCCTACCCCCTCCCCACACACATACACACAATATTTCTGATGAAGAAATGTGGCTCAGTTTCCTTGTGTAATTAAATGGGACTTGGCATTTTAAAAATCCATTCTCCAGCATGGAAAAACTAATTCTGTTATAGAGGTCTCTGAGATCCAGCACATGAAATATCCCTCAGAATCTCTGGAAGTACAAGCCTCCGATTGGAAAGTAGGGCAAACAGATTCAAAGGGTCCACCCTTCCATCTTCCAACATCTCTATCTCTTTTCCCAAGATACAACGAATGCTCATGCTATCAAGCGTAAGGTAAGTGCACAGAATCACAGCACTCTGCAGAAGTCCACCTCACTCATCAACATGAAAAGCATCTACCCAGTAAATATCACAACCAGTCCTTCTGTGTTTACATATGTCTCCCCAAGAGTTAGCCTGTCCACAAATGTTTCTTTAGTACACACTGAGCATAAGAAATTTTGACCTGCACCTTCCACTCATTTCATTTTTAATGCTGTTGTAATTGTTGCTGTCTGGGTTCTAGGGAAGAAGGGATGATTGATGGGGGGGGGCGGAGGGATTTTTGTTTGTTTTTTGAATCAGGATTTCACAGTGTAGCTCAGATTATCTTTGAACCCCAAATCCTCCCGCTCTGACTTCTGGGTGCTGGCAGTACAGGTGTATATAGCTGGCTCATCCTTTTAGTTTTCAAATCATCCTAAATAGAATATTTGAAAACTGTTAACAAATTCAATAAGAGTATTACAATATTGCAACAGAAATAGATATATGCTGACATGCTAAACAGTAAGTTTAAATCTATGTAACATTGTTTCTGAGGTTCAAAGGCAACCAGGTATCTTGGTCAGATTCCTAAAGATTCTTTCAGTATGGAAGTCAGATGATCAGCTACAGAATAAAAGACTGGGACCAGTGAGGGCTGGGGACCAGTGATGAACTTGCTATCCATTCTTCTCTCTGCATCACTCTAGACAGTATGACTTAACTCTGAATAAGGCATCAAGACCCTTCCCAAAGAGTGCTTGCACTCTGAGGGAAACAGCATTACATGTACATTCTTCTAGTGTCCATGGTACCAAATCACCATGGACGCTATTGAACTCTTAGAGACAACATTTCTCTACACCTTCACTGTAGATGTGGAGAACCTGGGTATCAAAATATTTACACAACCTATTCAAAGTCACATTTCCCCATGGCCTCATAAAGTCAGAGCATCTCCCACTTTCTAGGGGACTTTTCTAGACTCAAACTCATCCACTCTCCTGTCCACTAAAGTGGTAAAGGTCTCAAAAAAAATGATCTGATCCTCACACAGTCATCAGGATCCAAAAATACCAGACAGTCTGAATGTACTCTTTAATATCCCTCAGAAGGACTGTTTTGGATTGTGTTCAAAATCATAACAATGATAATCATTCAACCTACTTTATAATGCCTGTTACCTTCCAGACACATTACTAAGCTCTTTGCATATATTAACACACTTAATCCTCACAACAACCAGAGTGAGGTTATTATCCACACTTAGAAGATTAAAAAAAAAAAAGTACAGCCCAGAGAAGAGGAGGATAGGTCTTAAATAAAATGTTCTTCGAGTTAATGAGTCAGTGCAGCCATCAGAGAATTAAGCTCACGTGCTTTAATGCTTTGAAATTCCCATGGTGTGCTCTTAAGTAAAAACCAATATATACACATATGTTTACACATGCATGTGTTCTTTTGTCTACTTTCTTTTACAAAACACAGTGTGCAAGGTCTTAGCCCTGACCTATCAAGTCAGAATACCCCTGACTAAAGTCTGCCCCTCTGTGTTCATAAACAGATTATTCTGATGGTAGTTGTACTATTAGTTAAGACTATCTGTCCTCTACTGATACGTTCTGGGAGAGAGGTGGAATCATTGCCTCTAGTTGCACTCACTCTTCTGAGCCTACCAGGCTCCAGCAGATCGCTCTAAACCCATGATCACACAGGGTTTTGGTCAATCTTGGTAAATCACAAAGCAAAACTAATAGAGACGAATATGAATGGGAGGGAGATTTGTAGAGAGAGGGAAAGGTTGGTGTGGTAGGTGAGAGTGTTCAGTATGCAAGGTGTACATACGTGAAATTGTGAAAATAATACAATACTAGTGATTAAAGTTAAAAATTGTTGACTGTCCTTATACTACTGGATTTGGCAAGGAAGGTGTCCTAAATAGCGTACAAGATTGGAGCCTACAGTGATAAAGTGAGAATTTTTAAATCCTCGAGGCATATTTAAATGATCTAAAAAGGAACAAAAACATTTTGTACCAAATGCAAGGAAAATATACCTGAATCTCAGCAGAAGTAGGAGTTTGTAGCCCTGGCTAATACTGGATGTCCATACACTGCCTCATGTCACCATCTGCTAGGAAAAAAAAAAATTAGAGTTGGGAACTTTAATTGTTAATTCCTGATTTAGACCCTTGAACCCCAGTGCCCTTCAGGCTAAAGTAAATTTTAAATTCAATTCACTTGAAGGAGTTCATTGGTGACCTTTGAGAAATCAATTGCATGGTGTACCAGGATAAAAGACGATCTAACTTGCCTATAAATTGGTGATTTAAAAAAAAAATTGTGTGTTATCCCTATCAAACACACTGGAGAACACTTCCCTGTTCAAAGTTCAATGATGGTCTGTTATGTCCTAATGGGAACCTTTGAATCTCTACTGTTAAGTGCAGTTGAAGAAATGAATACTGAGAACCAGGTCTCTGCACAAATATATAATGATTTTTATAAGCTTTCTTTGGGGGCTTATTCTTTGTTTTGACTATTTGAATAAAAATTGGAGTAATTGTTAAATTGCAATCTTGATTTAAAAAAAAAAACAGTGCACTTCTTTTTTCTGTAAAAGTAAAGGTAGTTTGTACATAAACAAAACTTTAGAGTTAATCATACAAACAAAATCTTCCTAAGGTGTACATGGGGATCGTCACAACTAACCAATGAATCTGCCTTTCGGGATTCACATGCTCTCTCTGTTAGGAATCCACAGGTGCTGAATCTCAAGATTCAAGACCCAGTAGCTGAACTTATTTCTTATCAATGCTAATAGACATACCCAGATAACCTGCAGCTCCCCTCTCTAGAGACTACATCCCAAGCATACCTCCTCCTCAAAGCCAGTGCATCATGTCATGTGACTCCAGTACATCGGTTAACAGCAATAGCTCTTTCAAATCACTTGTTAACTAGCATCACTACCAGTTTCCAATTTTGGTGACATTTACCAAACTGTCTTAATTACCAAGGCAACTTATACATGAAAGCATTTAATGTGGGACTCACAGTACCAGAGGGTTGACATCCACAACCATCATGGCAGGAACACAGTCACAAGCACACAGTCACAGCACTAGAACAGTAGCTGGGAATTTACATCTTAAGACACAACCACAAGGCAGAGAAAACTGAGAATGGGTGGGTTTCAGAAACCTCAAAGACCAGCCCCAGTGACATACCTCCTTCAACAAAGCCACACCTCCTAACCCTTCCAAAATAGTTCCGCCAATCGGGACCCAAGTATTCAAACATATGATCCTATGGGGGCCATTCTCATTTAAACCACCACGGTAACTTAATAGATCCACCGATGGAGTAAACAATCAAACTCAGAGGCTAGACCCAAAGATACCAACAGTCCTTGTTTGGTGAGGCTAGCATAAAGTTGGGGGAAAACTGAGAACAGGTCTGGCAGTTAATGACAGAGAGGTTAAAGTGTCCCAAGTTTCTTATCTTTTTGGGAAGCACTTCACTCAGTCTGTGGATTACCCTCAGACTTGGTAAACAACCACTCAAGCCCCATCTCCTGTCTGCCGAGCCAGCAGTTAAACACTGCTTCTCAGGGCAGTTTATATAAATAAGTTATGGACAATATATTGCGAACCTCCACCACCTAATAACATCATGTATTTTTTATGGATTGTTGGAATTTGCAGGTTGGAGGCATATCCATTGAGATGGATAATAGTTGTGCACATTTATTTTATGCACTTAGCCTTCTCATTGAGGACTGCATTAATCTTGTGTTTTACAATGGTGAATGCCAAAGAAGTATCTATTCCACTCAGGAAAAAAAAAAATCCTGTTTTGGCTTATAATGTCCTTGCTCCTTCCGCTTATCTTCTGTTTAGACATTTTTATTAGTATAATTGTTTTTTGGAAGCATAAACCAAGCTCTAGAATCTAAGAAACAGAAGTTCCTATGCAAAAGATTTATGACCCAACATGAAATTTTCCTGCACTTTGAAACTCAGATTCCAAAGTCAAGAAGAATTTGATGTCAGAATGTTTTAAGTCATTTTCTAGAAGAGATGTAATGCAAGAGCCTAGAGACACTAAGCTTCCTATAAATGGAGTTAAATTTCAGATTAATATGCCTGGATATCAGGCAGCATTAGGTGATTTAACCATCATTAGCTTCCAATTGCTACGCAGATTAAATAGCTATTTTATTCTAAATGCAAACACAAGAGCACAACACAGACCTATTATTTAATGGTTTTAAATAGACTACAGTCTTGAATATTTCTAGTATGACAGTTTTTCTTAACCCCACTGCAAAAAGCCAGTGCATGAACATAAACTAGTCCATGCCAGACATCATGACACTATAGAAAAAAGATCCAGCACACAAGAGCTTTGGGGTTTTGCATTTTCAAATATCTGTGTTGACATTCTAGCAATTTCCCTACTTATAGAACATGGGAGATGGAGGGGACCTAAGACGTAATATAGCCCAGCACATGTATTTCACATGGGACAGTTTGAACGGGTAAGTGAAGAAAAGACTAAGGCAGAATGCAAAACTTTTGGTTTCTACTACAATGCTCTTTTCTCCCATGCCGCATCATATCTGCATGATCCAGGAAACCAAAGAAGCAGTGTACACAGTAGCAACTTACATCTGTCAGTGTATTCTACGAAGCTCTGTTTAGCTTGAAACCACAGACAGTATCAAATCCTATACATGCAATGCTGTGGGATCCTGCTCTTGTATACTGGTTTCATAAAACACTGATTGGCCAGTTGCCAGGCAGGAAGTACAGGCAGGGCGAGCAGACCAGGAGAATGCTGGGAAGAGAAAGGGCAGAGTCAGGAATTGCCAGCCAGACACAGAGGGAGCAAGATGACAAGGCAGAACTGAGAAAAGGTACCAAGCCACGTGACTAAACATAAATATGAATTATGGGTTAATTTAAGTGTAAGAGCTAATCAGTAATAAGCCTGAGCTAATGGCCAAGCAGTTATAATTAATATATGCTTCTGAGTGATTATTTTATAAGCAGGTTGCAGGACCACAGGGGGCCAGGCAGGACCAGGCGGGACTTGAGAAACTTTCTGACTACAATGCAATATGTTGTTTTCCTCTGTATCCTGTAGTTTCATGGTATGGTAATAGATTTAATCTCTTCAATGTTTTACAATCTGGTACCTCCTTTTGCATTACAACTCTTGAACATTGGGACCATATATATGAAGCATGGGTCACTTGCACACATGCATAGTGATTGCAGGACAGTCAACGTGGTAAGTGTTAGGCAGATGCATATGATATACAGTGTGGATATGCTGGCCAAAGGACTTATTTATATACTGGGTAAGACAAAGTAGGACAGTGTTTCCATTATGATATACAGAACAGTGTACAGTTTGATAGTTACAAACTGTCTACCTTTTGAAATTTCTATTTAGTATTTTTGTACTACCATTGACTGCAGGTAATTGAGACCTCAAAAAGCAAAGCCATGTGGGGAAGACTGTTAGATGTGAATTATTTTATATCCTTCTGTGATAACTTGAATGATTCCATGATCATCATAATAAAATTCTTCTTGAATATTTTTTTCAATGAAACCAACCAACTGAAACTCAAATTGCCTTGTTGTAATGAAAATATTAGCCATTTTCTTTTCCTTGCTTTTTTTTTTTTTGCTTTTTTTTTGGCTCATTCATGGGACTTTCTTTTACAGCTTCTCCTTCCTCAAAATTATCTTTTTGAAAGTGCTGTTTTTGGAAGCTTGTCTGTTGTTTTCACTTAAGGTAAAAAGTGTGAATGCTTCGCTAAACTTGATTTAGAGTTGTTCTGTCTCAGCTATGCATGTAACAACTCCGAGATTTGAAAGGTCTTGTTCGAATACCCTGAATCAATTGATTCCAATGTCTTATGTAAATGAATCTACAGATATCTAAATGCCAACTCACAGCAGAGAGGGAGACCTGATAAATCCTTAATGAATGCAACCCTTATTAGCAGTCTATGGTCCCAATGAGAACTCTCCTTGTAATTTAAAACAGCATTATAATTATTCCACTTCCCATAAGCAGCTACTGTAATGACACCAAGCTTGCAGTCCGTCATACGGGTTGCAGCACCAAGTACACATGTAGCTGTTCACTTTTAATAAGTCAAACACAGTAATGGGTGTCCTCCAGTAATAACAATACAGTCTATATTTATGAGTGCTCAGGAATGTTTACTTATAATAGCACACATTAAAACATTAAATAAGAAGTAAATATGGTAGGCAATGAAATACTGCATCCAGATAAACAAAATGTTCTTAGACAACTTGCAATTCTTGCCTTTGCTACCTCCATTATTGTGCAGTTGTGCCCTGGTTTTGTCAAATGACGAATGACACCATGGTCTACACCGTGAACAGAGTTCCTCCTACTCATGTAGAAGAAGAAGTCTCTTGGTATAAAAGCAAGAATGGCACATCCAAAATTGGTAAGTATGTGTGCATCTGGAAATGCCACAAAACAGTATGACGTGCCAAAAAGTGGCTTAATTATGCAATGCTGTTGCTTTAAGTCATTTCCAATACTTCACATCACAGCCTGAAGTATTGATAATGAGGTGATTCGTGGAGAGTGATAACAGTAACCTTTTACCTTTGCTATCTCTTCAAAGGTCACTTGGTTTTATGGACTTTTATAGGCTCTCATTTGAAGTAATTGTGTACTATATTTCAGTGAAATCAGATGTTTAATGTCAGAAGAAAAGATGCCCCAGCCGAATTTGCCCTACATCTTCTAGACTGAAGGTCACCATGATGTGTTCTTCACATTAACAGTACACTCAAAGAATTATATCTTGAATACATGTTGAATGACAGAAAACTGTAATAAATCTGGTTAGTGGTCTTCATGTTGGCCCTATAACACAGTGGGTTTTCTTCTATCAAACTACTCTGCAATTGTCTATTTACAGGCCTGAACCCTCCTCTATAATGAGCAGCTTAAGACTGTGATGGTAACTTATTCCTTATGATTCCTTCAGCTTCTTATTTAGATTTCCAATTGGACATAGTACTTTGCACACACTAAGCATGTGATATGCACTTGTGAATTAAGGGTCAGGTTAGGAGGACAGATCCAGAGTGGAAAGAAGGAATAAACGAAGAAGGAAGACAAGAGGAATTCTTCCCTGCCACCCCTTTTTTTTAATTTTTAACCATTTATTTTTATTACTCTTTAAATATCTATATATGTGTGTATTTGTGTACAGTGGTTCTCAACCTTCCTGATGTTGTGACCCTTTATTACAGTTCTTCATGTTGTGGTGACCCACAACCTTAAAAATATTTTCGATGCTGCTCCAAACTAATTTTGACACTGTTATGAAGTGTATTGTAAATATCTGTGTTTTCTGATGGCCTTAGGTGACCCCTGTGAGAGAGTTGTTTGACCTTCCTCAGAGGGGTCTCAACCCATGGATTGAGAACCACCAGTATATGTGCAAGCATATGCAAGTACAGTGTCTGCAGAGTCCCAAAGAGGGAATTAGATCCCCCTGGAGCTAGAGTTGCAAGCAGTTCTTAGCTCTCTAACGTGGGTTCTGGAAACAAAATTCAGGCCTTCTCCCAAAGCAGTGCATATTCTTAAGCACTGAGATACCTCTCCAGCCCACAACTTCTTGACAAGCTATGCCACTTTATCCTTTGTGGGGGGCCCACAGAAGCTCCCTAGTAAGGCCTCACTCAAGGTCAGAAAGTCTGAGCTTGCTTTGCCCAGCAGGGCTGCATAATAGGATGATTTGGCCAAAGATGTGGTTACCAGGTGTCTTGAAAGGTCTACACTTGTTGGTACTTTATACCTCAACTTTGGAAAGGGGAATTCTTTTGCCCCTCCCCTTGATGATGTTTAAAAAGCTCACCATGAATAAACTCAGGGCAACAGGGTATTGACCCAGGGCCCTCCCGGAGCTATCCTGTGTCTCTGTCTTTCTCTCCATCTATGTCTATATTTCTTCCTATTATTTCTCAGTTCCTCACTCCTCTCTCCAAGAACCCTTCAACAGGTCGGGGCTGGACCCTGACAATCCTTGTAGTACTAGCAGTGTTGTACCTGTGAAGGAAATGGCAACATCTAGATACCTATGTTCACTCAGAAAGTAACTGTATCAAGAAAAGATGCCGACATAGTGTCCTGCTGCTATGAAATTTAGAGAAACTCTCTCTGGTTACAGTATATTTGGAGTTCCATTCAATTAAGTTAATCAAGCATGAGACCATACACATCATTTTTTAATAATTTCAAAACACTGAAGTAATGTTTATGAAGTGCCTGGTGTGTATCTGATAATATACTACCCACTGAAAGAAACGCAAAAGAAGCTCACAACCATCCATTCACTCAGCATTTATTGGGGATTTAGTAATTTGCCAGATGTGCTGAATGCTTTCCCTGCCCTTGAGATAATTACATTGTTTCTGCAAAGCCAAAGCATGCAAGTATGAGAAACACTATGAGAACAGGAGATAAATAGAGACATTTTCTAACGAAGGTAATGTTACCCAACATCTGATAAGTGCTTCCAGCAGCCAGGCGAGGTACTAAGCATTCTACTCATATTATTTTAGTTAATGTTCACTACTCTATACTTACTGAGCTGCCACATTATAGCTGAAAAAAAATCTTAGCTCAAAACAGTTAATTAGCAAACTGTCTCCATTCAATCGCACTGCTAGAACAAAAGATCATGGCCCAGGAGTTTACAGGCATTTCTTACTGTTCTGAAGACCGAGACATCAAAAACCAAGGCCCCAACAGACTGAATGTTTAGTGAGAGTCTTCTTTGTATGGATTGTCTTCTCTCTTAACTTCACATGATGACAGGCCCAAGGGAGCTCTCTGGGTCTCTCTTATAAGGGCCCTAATCGCATTCATGAAAGTTCCACTTCCTTGAGCTGATCAGTTCTCAAAGGCCCTACCTTCTAATACTATCACTCGGGGGACAAAATTACAACATAAGAACTCAAGAGAGGGGCATAACCATTCAGACCAAAATATCCCCCAAGTCATCAGCTGATGCCTCCAGCTAATGATCTTCATAGCTCTAAAGTCCATGTAGGTAAGCCCATGCTCCAATATTTCTGGTTACCTGCCTAAATTTTTAGAGGTAAACAATACATTCTCAAAAAATAAGGACCCCATATCCCCTAAAATTATAAGAGAAATTTTACAAAAGAGAGAATAATCTATACCTTTGAATGTTGACCTGATTTTCATGATTTGAATAGATGAAAGAAACAATACCAAATAGAAGCAGAGATTTCTTAAAACATCAATGAAACATTCCACAAAATGACATGTTCTGGCTGGGATCAGAAAATTTAATAAAGCTGAAACCTCTGCTCAATAAATCGGAGAAGACTAATGGATAGAACAAGAATGGAAACCTGTAGCTCATAACCTACCATGCCAACTCCTTCCTCTTCCATCCCCACTTACTTTATGATATTAAGTTCCCGCCCTGCTAACACACACACACACACACACACACACACACACACACACACACACACACACCTTTGCTATTCAAACCTCAATTTAAGGCCTTACAATTTCTTCCTGGGATTAGTGCCTCAAGCCCTACTTACTTGTAACTTCATGCAAATTCATCTCTCTCTCTAAACTTCAGTTTTCCTAAGCAGCAATAAAGTAAGCATGGTAATTAAACAGTTCTAACAGGCTACTGTGAGCATAAATGACACAATCCATGGGAAATAGCCACCTGGGGGCCTGGGAAGTAAGATGGACTTGCAGTAGAAGGAGAACATTTCTCTTCTATCTCCTTAAGTGTCTGGGCCCTGTGAATTTCATAGAATAACTGGTGGAGAAAAGAGACACTTAATGCCATATGTATCTATATTTTTAAAACTTTTCTATATCTACATTCTCATTTTCCTTCAGCTCAAAATAAGCTGTATGCCAATGTAGCAAATTTGGAAACAGCATCCAGTCCCCTTCAAACTGAATGTTTGCCTTGCCTTACTCTTATCTATTCCTTTATGATCTGTCTCTTCTATTATCCATATGCTAAGCTAAAGCTAATGGTCTTTTACCAAATACACCCTGACTCTTTAGGTCTGCTGACTCCACGTTTCTCAATGATCCCTTTGCCTGAAGAATGAGATCCAAACCACCTCGCCGGAATGCCCTCGTTTGGCTGTTAGTAGGACTCATTCTATTTGAAAAATAAGGAAAGCCTCCTCTGTGTGCCAGGAACTAATCTAGACTTATAATGGGGGCAACAACAAAATGGGTGACTCAAAATCTAGAGTTCTCGATGAAGTTGTGGAACCCAGATAGAGCACCGGGGTCCCCAGCATGTTCAGGAACCCATAGGTGTGGTTGAGAATGCCAGTGGAGAGCATGAAGCATTCGAAGATAAAGGATCTCAGGTCCTCACGGCCCCAGCATTTAAGGAATAGACAAAAGAATACATGAAGGCACCTGGGGAGACAAGCAATGGAAGTTAAATGGACTCAAAGGGAGCTGTAACTCAACCAGGAACAGAGAAGCAAAGGAGCGGTCAACATGACAGGGAGTTGTGTGCCTCAGTGCCGTCCCGGTGTGTGCTGTGGCATGGGTATAAACCCAATGGTCACAGATCCAAAAGAAGACGAAGGATGGATGAAAGCACGGGTTACAGGTTACTCTTGAGATACTTTCAGCAGGTGAGAGTTTCCACGCATTCAAGAGATGGGATTTCTTTTACATAAAAAGCTTTCTTTGTGAGATTTTTTTTCAACCATGACCGCTTTTAGAGTTATTTTAACATGTTTGAAGAGACAGTCATGGTCAGAGAAAATGACAATTAGATCAGGAAAAAAAAAAAACCCTCTGATCTTAATGATTTTGAGATTCGATCGACGTCTGGGGATTTTGCTGTTGTTGTTTGTAATTTTAAACATGATTCAGGCTTGCAGCCATGCTTAAGGACCTGTCCATGGTGTAGAAGGGAGATTAAGGAGTCCTTCTGGCTGTCTCATAGATATGGATTCCCTCCCAATCAACACCCAAGGGGAGAAAGAAAAAAAAAACTCTCCCTCTAAATTCTCAGCTGTTGTCCTCTGACAAAGAGAGATTAACAAGAGAAAAACAAACAACCTTTATTAACATGTAAATTTCATACATACCTGAGGGAAACTCGGAGAATAAGCAACTCAAAAGCATGGCTTAAAAACTCTGGTTTGTGGAGCACTTTCGACAAAGAACAGTACATGGGTGAGGGAGGTGACTTAAGTGGGTAAAATGCTCACCATGCAAGTGTAAGGACCAAAGTTCAAATCCCCAGAACCCATTTAAACCCTAGCACAGTAGCTCATATCTGTAATCCTAAGGCTTCCATGAGAAGCTAGGTGTCGGGGACAGGACAGGCTCCAGAAAGCCCTGAACCAGTCAGTATAAAATATGTAACAGAAAAACAGCAGAGACCCCGCCCCCAAACAAGGTAGATGATATTGACGTCCAATGTTGTCCTCTGACCTTTACTTGTATGCCTGTGCGTGTGTGCACTTATGCTCCTGAACACACTCACACAGATGTGTGTGTGTGTGTGTGTGTGTGTGTGTGTGTATGTGTAAATGTGGGGGGGTTTTTTATTCATTTTACATACCAACCACAGATTCCTCTCTCATCCCTCCCCCCACTCTTCCCTTCCCTCCCCAACCCACCCCTTATCCCCTTCTCCAACAGGATAAGTTCTCCTATGGGGAGACAATTAAGACTGGTATCTTCGGTTGAGGCAGGTCCAAGCCCCTCCCCACTGCATCAAGGGTGAGCAAAGTGTCCAACCATAGGTAATAGGATCCAGAAAGCCAGCTCATACACCAGGGATAGATCCTGATCCCACTGCCAGGGAATCCTCAAACAGACCCAGCTACACAACTGTGCCATATGCAGAGGGTCTAGTCTGGTCCCACGCAGGTTCCACAGCTGTCAGTCTAAAGTTTGTGAGTTTCTTTGAGCTTGATTCAGTTGTCTCTATAGATTTCCCCATCACAATCTTGACCCCCCTTTCTCTTATAACCCCTCTTCCCTCTCTCTGACTGGACTCCCGGAGTGCAGCCTGGTGCTTGGTTATGGATCTCTGCCTCTGCTTCCATCAGTTACTGCACGAAGGCTCTATGATGACAGTTAGGGTAGTCACCAATCAGATTACCAGGGTAGGCCAGTTCAGGCATCCTCACCACTATTGCTAGTAGTCTAATCTGGGGTTGTCCTTGTGGGTTCCTGGGAATTTCCCTAGCTCCAGGTTTCTCTTTTATTCCATACTGTCTCCCTCTATCAAGATATCTCTTTCATTGCTCTCCTACTCCATCCCTCCCCCAGCTGGACCATCCTGTTCCCTCACGTTCTCATCCCACATCCCCTCCCCTCTCTTGCCCTCCCTCATCCCCAGTTTACTCATGGGGATCTCCTCTGTTTCCCCTTCCCAAGGTGATCCACACATCCCTCTTAGGGTCCTCCTTGTTTTTAGCTTCTCTGGAGCTGTCACACAGGTTTTTAAAAGGGAATAGGAAGAGCAATATAATTGCATGGGAATGATAGGACAGAGAAAAGTGGTTTGAGATTCAGAGAACAGCCAATTGTGGGAAAGCACATAGATAAAGAAAAAAAAAATCAGTTGAAGAAGCTAGATACTAGAGTTTGCTCTGTAGATTTCTTGGGTGCCATCTTCAAGTTAGAAGTTAAAGCTCTTTGGACGTGGGTCTCTGCATCTGCTCCTTGGGGAAGGAAGGATTGTAGGAACCAGAGGGATCAAGAAGACTACAAGGAAACCCACAGAATCAGCTAACCTGGGCTCATATGGGGCTCACAGAGACTGAACTGACGATCAGGGAGCCTGCATGGGCCTGACCTAGGTCCTCCGCATATGTGTTACAGTTGTGTAGCTTGGTGCTCTTGTGGAACTCCTAACAGAGGAAGGGGCTGTCTCTGACTCTTTTGCCTGCTTTTGGAACCCTTTTCCTCCCACTGGGTTGTCTCATCCAGTCTTAGTATGAGGGGACGGGCCTAGTCTTGTTGTAACATGATATGGCATGTTTGGTTGACATCCCTGGGAGGCCTGCTCTTTCCTGAAGGGAAACGGAGGAGAAATGGATCTGTGGGAGATGGGAGATGGGGGGGAAGGGCCTGGGAGGAGAGGAGGGAGGGGAAACAGTGGTCAGGATATAATATATGAGGGAAGAATAAATTTTTTTTTAAAAAAAAAGTTAAAGTCGTCTTCTTGACTAACTGTTGACACTCTTGAGAGGGACAAGAAGAAAGAGTAACAACACAAAGATTTTTATAAATAATGACATAGGTGTTGGTGTGTGAGCTCCACTTGCCCTGGAATTGATGTAAATGATCTTAATACAATCAGCCCAATAAGGTAAGTATTAGACTTAACCTCTCATAAGGTTCTGGGAACCTTTACAAGGTGAATGCTTTGGTCAAGTAAAATTTAGGTTAGCCAGTCTTAGCCAGCAGGTAAGGGTGGGGCCAACCTTCACGAGAGCTTGAGCTATTGGCTCCATTGACTGTGTACCCAACTCTGTTGCCATCCGTTTATACATGATCAGTTGTCTCCCCCAACACACATACACACACACACACACACACACACACACACACACACACACACACACACACACACACACACCACAGCAGTGCCATGACTGGAAACACTGAATACTCCCCATGGTTCTAAAAACAAAAGGGGAAAATCATCAACAAAATTTAGGAGTAAACAATGGCTGTATACGGCGGGGCAAGCCCAGCACTAGAGAGGCCAAAGCACTGGGATCATGAGTTCAGAGTAAGTCTGGGTTACACACTGAGGTCCCAAGACTCTGTGTCACAGAAAGTAAATAAGAAACTATATTGTACTTCCAAGGGGATGATAGAGACCAATCATGGGTACCATGCTGTGAACTTCCAAATTGCCTGTACATCATTGACTTGGATAACTAAGCACTGAAAAGTTTTAATTCCCAGATTCAGCATAATCCAGATAAAGCATTTGACAGATAATTAATTTTGCTTAAGCTAACCCTGAACCTGAGTGGCACTTCTGTCCTACCTTCCTAAATGACCCCAAACTGAATAGATACGATGACATAAACCCAAATAATGATTTAGTAGGGCAATTACCAGAAGTTTACATTTTTCTTCTAAATTGGCTACACAATAAAGAGTTTTAAATTTGCAGATAAGTGAAAGTTTATTAATTATTCAAGACAGGTGAGCCATAGAACATCATCCAATGCAGTGAATTGTAACTCATCGTCACTCAAATTCAGTTATGTAGACACTTGCATGCATGAAACGGTCCCAACCATACATGCACGCGCGCGCACACACACATACATAATGCTTGTCCTTAAGGAGTAGCCCATGTATGTCACCATGTGTGTGCATGTACACAACAAATGCTTGTAGACACCATAGCGATGAAGGGCTGAGATCCATCACAGCATCAGAGGGTGCACTGATGGTCACAGCGGGAGAGGATGAAAATAAACAAATGGATACTTTTTTTAATTTGTAAGTGACAAGATGAAGAATATTGTAGATTTTCCCCACCAGACTGTAACAATATTAAGGTAAATCAAATTTTGCACCTCATTTATTTAACAATGTCGCTATTCAGTGGCTGCAGGTTTTTTTTGTTTTTTGACTTTCAGAATACAAGGCTGCACAAATTTCCCAGTTTTATTTTTGTAAAGAAAAAAAAATAACAGTTAGCTCTTGAACACTTAATTTTAATTGGCTACGCTTCTTTTCTTTTATTAAGTGATCATTTATGAACGACTACTTCATGATCATCTAAAACACTGCTTTGGAGAGACTGAAGCAAGTGAGGGAAGATGTAATCACAATGTAATGTAATCAGAATACTTAATTAACATGCAATCATAAAAGAAGAAAACAGTCTCATAGCATTCGTACCCAAAAGCCAACAACGGAACTCTATCTAAAAAGAGATATATGCTTTATAAATATTTTAATGGTTACAGCATCTTAAAAAAAATTCCCCCAATCGTTCTTCTATTTTAAATAGAAAACTAAAAACCTGGCACAGAATTGGGTATTGCATGACTATTGCCTCTGGTTGCCAAGCCAGTTCAGCTGCACTGAAGTTTCCCAGTTTCTACTTTGAGATGGAGAGGCAAGAGTGTGCCTCACATGTCTCCATGCCAGCCTCTCCCTTTTACATCCTCAATCTGCCACACATGTCTCTCCTGCCTATGGAACTTGGGATTAGGAGAGAAGTTATTGTCAAAAAGAAAAGTTCTATTCCCTGGAAGTTCTGATTGCCTTTTCTACTATTTAAGCAATCATAAGAACATACTTGTTACAGTTTAGATCACAAATCTTCCATAAACATTCGTGTTTTCAAAGCTTGGTCCCTGGAACAGCAGTGTTAAGTGTGGATTTTGAGAAATAACTGGACCATGAAGGCTCTGATACTGTAATCTCATAAAACCACTTACAAATTTCTAGCTTAATGGCCATTGGGAGGTGGTAGAAATTTCAAAAAGTAGGGCTTACTCAAAGGAAGGAGGTCATTAGGGATGTGTCCCAATAATAGAGACAGGAATATAAAAAATATATATTTTATATTTCTATCTCTCCTTTCCATGATGTTCTTTTTTCCCCCATTGGTCCAGAAATAATGGAGCACCCCCCCCCCCACATCGGGCCCTGCAATCTACAAGACCCACTCCCTACCACAAATCCACCCAGCCCCCTGCAACCTCAGTGCCTTCCTGAGACACAGAATCTGCCAGCTCTGACTGAACCAAGAGTGGCCCCCTGAGACACAGACATAGCAAGCACAGATTGGACCAAGAGCAACTCCCTCAGACACAGACACCTCTTGCACCTATTGAAGAGATGGATAGATGCCAGTGCAAAAATATATACAACAACATAAAGAGCAATATGGCACCACCAGAACCTATCGGTTCTACAACAGCAAGACATGAACATCAATCACAACATAGAAGAAGCAGAGGAAAGAGACCTTAAAAATAACTTTATGAAGATGATAGAGGCCTTTAAAGAGGAAATGAAAAATTCCCTTAAAGAAATTGAGGAAAAGAAATAATAGAGCAAGATGTGATTGTGTACCAAACCTCTGAAACCATGATTGAAAATAAATGCTGTCTCCTTTAAGTTGATTTTCTCAAGAATCCAATCATTATAACAGAAAACTGACAAACACAATATCAAAATCCTGTTATCAAAAACCACTGAAGCTGCTGGAAGGATGCATCATTTGATCCACCACATCATTTGGTCCACCACATCATTTGGTCCACTACATCATTTGGTCCATCACATCATTTGGTCCACCACATCATTTGGTCCACCACATCATTTGGTCCACCACATCATTTGGTCCACCACATCATTTGGTCCACCACATCAAAAACAAAACAAAAGTCAAGAGTAGAATTTGGTAACAAGTCAGACCATAACCACAAAGAATGAAATCTATGAACAGAGATCTGGAGTGAAGGACTTTTTAGGTATGCTTCTAGGCATGGAATGTGAAGTGGTTTAAAATCTATTACATTCTTAGGAAAAGCAGTACACTTATACGTAGCTCCTTGGATGCATGTATGGCAGTTTCTTTATGGTAGCACATCAGAATTGCTAGTCTTTAGGGTGTGCTTGTAATCCCAACAAACTACATACTCCTGGAATTCCAAAGTGGTAATAACAAATGGCAGTCCCCTAGAAAGTCATGAGTTCCTATGACAGTCACTATTTTAAGTCTGACAACAAAATGAAAGGGGGGGGGCAGACTTTTTCCCCTTCAACTTGGATTATTCTCCTGGTTGATTCAGTTAATTTCCTTTGATCCCTGAGCAATA
The DNA here is from genome assembly GCF_007827085.1 of Peromyscus californicus insignis. NCBI lineage: Eukaryota > Metazoa > Chordata > Mammalia > Rodentia > Cricetidae > Peromyscus > Peromyscus californicus. Next base: position 12,235,278 of record NW_026294525.1, read on the forward strand.
AGGTTGCTTCTTCTTAGAATTGTCTAGTTTCAGGCAGAGGCAGGCAGAGCTCTGTGAGTTCGAGGCCAGCCTAGGCTACCAAGTGAGTCCCAGGAAAGGCGCAAAGCTACACAGAGAAACCCTGTCTCGAAAAACCAAAAAAAGAAAAATTGTCTAGTTTCGTTGGTCTAGTTTTCTAAAGTATTCTGTGTCTTTCTTGTGGATTTCTAGAATTTTCTTCTATTTACCTGATATAGAAGATGCGTGGCCTATAAACCCATACAGGACAACAGCCATACAGCTGCAGCTAAACAGGAAACAAAACTGCAAGCTCACCAAGCTGAAGAGCTGCCCAGAAAGCAATTAACGGCGCCACTAGTGTTCCATCTGTTTCACATTGATCAGGGACCATGAAAAGAAACTGGTGCTTTGCTGAAGAAAAATACCTAATCATCAAAAAATTTAAATACTCCAGATAAATTGAAACACATACGAAAGAAACCTTTAAACCTGATACACTGAGAAAATGCCAGACCTAGAAACAATGTTAGCTCTAGATTATTTGTTTGTTTTTGTTTTTTAAGTAGAAAACATAAAAAGAAAATGTTTTATAGACCCTGGGAAATGAATTTTAAAGTACAAGCCTTTAATTATTGTGGAATAGCTTAGAATGTGAGTTCCATTTTAAGTAACATAATTAATAACTGGACAACCAAACTGATAGCTAAACAAGAAAATGGATCTTGGATTATAAAGTTCTTCCTTATATTAATAAAAATTCCCAGGGCTGGAAAGGAGGCCCAGTGGTTAAGAGTGAACACTGCTCTCATGGAGGACTTGAATTTGGTTCCCAGCACCCACTTTGATGCACATAACTATAGTCCCAGGGAACCTGAGGCCCTCGTCTGGGCTCAGTGGCCCCTGTACTCACATGCGTATACCCACACATAGATCACAATTTGTAGTCCACATTTCTTTACAAAACTATACATTCTAATTCTGATTCTTCTCTTATTTTCTGACTAGGTACTGAAAACAAGGTTGGATGACTACAGTGAACACTTTGCCAAATGAAGTGTTTAAAGGGTAAGGATTTTAAATGTTATTATCATGTATAAGTTTCAATATAAATTATGGGGGTATTCTCTAGCTCAAAGACCCAATCTCCTTGTTTGAAAAAACATATATCATAAATGAATACTGTATTCAAGGACTTTCCTTACCTATTGAGAAGATCTTAAAGATTTTTGTGAGAATTTATTAATGTAAATAACACAAAGTACGTTTTCCCATCTTAAAAGAAGACATTCACATTTTCTCAGTGAACACTAAGAAGTCCTAACAAAACTTTCTACACAGCCAACATTGAGTTAATATTTTTCTTTGAAATTTTACATAAAGTTTGAAAACAGACTTGTCTGTGATTCTCTTTGCTTACGTTGCTTTATCTATTTGGTTCTCAAGATTACACTGGCATTGGGTAGTGTTTGTAAGACAGGGCTTTCCACATTCTCCACACACCCCTTTCTTATAAATTATGCCTGAACTATTGTCTGAGCAGTGGATCTGGGAAGGAGAGGGTGGCCTTGGTTATGAACTCACTTCTTTAACCAGCACAGTTCTACCCAGATCTTCTCATTTTCCTTGAGCATGTTACAGTCTGTCCCTACGTTTCTTGAATCTCATATATTACATCTTTTATTTCGAAATTTTAAAAATTTCAAAATGCTTGCTGACAATATGTCTGGATGCTTAAAAATATCTATCATTTAGATTGTTCGCAACTTTGGTTTCATCTTTATTAGTTTGCTCTTTGTACTTTTTAATCATTTCATGTTTCTATTTATTGGCCACCTTCCTCTCACAACTCTTGACTATTTTAAATATAATTACTTAAAATTCCCTTTCACACCTATCATTTATTTCATTATAATTTTCAATTGTGAAAATTAATTTTCAGTTAAAACATTATAATTTTATATATAATATATATATTTGTGGAAAATATTTATTGTAAAGGATAGTATCTATAGTATTATGAATCTCATAATAATCCTGGTTTAAAAAGTAATAAGCCCCAAGCCAATCATAATTTTTAATTAGAATCAGATATTATGTATTGTACCCATATGTGCTTTGATATAAAATATTAATTATCTTAAAAATAGAATCACATTTACATTGTCATCCCTAAAGATACAAAATCCTTAATATAACTACATCCATATAGTGTTGAATTTTCCTTACTATCTCAAAATGCTTTGAAGTTTTATATTTTATTGGGTTTTTATTAAGGTCCATACAGTACAACTGTCTAAGCCCTAAGTCTTTGTCCGACTGTCACTGTTCTCCAATTTTTTTATTTGTTGTTTGAGTTAAGTAGGCAGCCATTCAGAGAATCATTTGGTCCAAGTGTACCACGTAGCATAATTTTAAAAAAATAATCCCTTATATAAAAATTTGTTTTGCCTTTTTATTGATAATTCTACTTTAACTCTATAATTACAGAGTTCCTGCTTAACCTCATTAATTTCATACCCGTACTCTTTTCCCTAACACTTACAACCCCCTTTTTCCATGACAATACAAATATTCATCTATACCCATTGTTTCTTAAAAATTATTGGTTAGATCTATAAGCCTGATTAAATGAAGTTTCTATATTTTGTCTAGAAAAAAATATTCCATAATGCTAAGTAGTCCAAAAATACGTGTACTGTCTAGTCAGAATTTTGTGTGTAATGTTAGAAGCCAGTGGTGATAAACCAACCTACATTTATGTTTGGCATTAGGGTTGGGTTTAGATGTGAGAAAATGTCTTAGATTTTATTGTTGCTTTGAAGCTCAAGCTTGAACGCACTGCTCCAAAAAGAAAGTGTGATTATACGATCAATTACATGATCCCCTTAGGAACAGCCCAAAAAGATAGGGCTGAAAGTCCGAATGCATGCTCTTTTCTCTTATTTATTCATTTATAAAAGGATGAGTTGGTACCTCAACAGCTTCGAAACGTTCTAACCCAAGTGTTCGTTTTTAGTAACTTTATGGATCAGTGCACTTTCACTTATCTGCTACAGTCATATTCAAGCCTCAGATTGTCACCTCTGACCAGGGACAACCTTCCCATGCTGGTCCTAAGTGCCCTTCACATGAAACTTCTAGTCTATAATGGCAATCTTAATTTCTGATGTGACCAGAAAGCATTCATTATTTTAATTTTAAATTATAAACATATTTATAACTGTTTAAAGTAATTATGAATCACCTGCTCCAAACCTAGACTCAACCCCTCCTCCATGGACTCATGGTGTTTATAGATGAATGGCATTTAGAAACACAGACTGAGCCAAGGGAAGCTCATGACCCATATACACTTGGATGTCATATTTTTTAGAACTTTTCCATGAACATAACTAGAAAATAACCTCTTAGATAAAATATGCCAGCTTTTTACTGATAATTCTAATTAAATCCATAATTACAGAGTTTCTGCTAAGCCTCATTAATCTCACACTTTTATCCTTTCTCCCAACACTGAAAACCTTTGTGTTCAATGACAGTAATACAAATATTCATTTTCTTTATCCTTCAACAGGCAACACTTAGAATACAATTACCACTAAAATTGTTTTACTTCTCTTTGCCCTATAGAAATACATCTAATGTAAATAAATTACTTTAAAAAAAGTGGAAGGACCTGCAAAACGGCACAGCAGGAAAGAACACTTACCACCATGCCTGATGTGATTGACTTTGATGCCCAGAACCATGTAGTGGAAAGAGAGAACTGACCCCAGCAAGTTGTTGTCTGACTTCTGCAAGTATGCTGTGGCGCACATGTATATGCAAGTACACACACACACACACACACACACACACACACACACACACACACACACAAAATAAATAAATAAATAAATAAATAAATAAATAAATAAATAAATAAATAAATAAAAAGCTTAAAATAATTTGGGATAAATAATTCCTATCTGTGTAGTTATTGCTTCATCACTCTTAACCATTGAAAACATAAATTGCCAATTCACTGTCTACAGACTATCTTGATGTGTTCAAAACCTACTTACCAAAATTTTATAGTGAAGTTCATCCTACAATCTTAATGGAAACCCAGAAGTGGAGACTTTCTCTATTTGGGACATTTACTAGTGCCTCTGCCTAGGAAATTTCATGATTTCTAAGCCATTTTTACATTAATTTGTAGCTCCATGTGTCATCAATTTCCAGGACAAATTTACAGTCCCAATCCGCAAATGGTTCTGTTTCTTTCCTCAATAAGCAATGAGCCATTCTTTCCAGATTTACAAGCAGCAGGAAGCACAGCTTAGAGTAAGCACTGGAGAAACCAGGACTGTCAATCATGCAGGCCTCTTTTCTTCAATGGAAGGAAATGAATGGTACCTGGTCACGGGAATGACGGCATGAAGTGGTCAGACGACCTGGTGACGCTTTGCTATTCTTCTAGGAGCCAGCCTCCACCTGAATTTCCCGCAGATCCTGAGACTTGTTTAGCCCTAATCCTGGGATTTGTCTCTCAGTGACTAGAACTCATCCTTAGGAAGGAGGCCCCACATACTTTGCATCCTCCATCAGTAGTAGCATCCATCCTTATGCGTATTACAAACCCTTCCTTGAGGTCCTAGCCCTGAGCAGTGTTTATCAGCCAACAAAACTCATTCTTATTGTAAAGGTCACAGGTGCTTTACTACTCTGCAAGGGAATTTCTATGTCACCACCCCTGGAATTTTGTTATGAGAATTGTCATGTGGAAACTCCCCCCCCCACACACAAAGTTTGGCTGTGTTTAAGTGTGTAAGAGAATTAAACCACGGTATCAGACTTTCTAGAAGTTTTGATACAGTCTGACTGACCAAGTCTGACTGTACTGAGTTTTCATTGTCATGCTTCACAGTTCCCTGTGGTACCTACAGGGACCTCATAACAACCAGCAAGGATTTTTCTCTTCCTGTTAAGAAAAAGAGTCGTGAGTGGGGACAGGAATTTGGGAAATGGCTCAGGGGATAAAACCTTTGCCACCGAAGCATCAGGACCAAAGTTCATATTCCCAGCACATGTAGTGTGTGGTGATCCTGGTGGCCCAACTTGTAATCATTAGCACTCATTCAGAACACAGTGCCAGGGAACCCTAGAGGAAGCTAGCTAGCCAAATCAGCAAGTTCATAGTTCAAGTAAGGACTCTGCCTCAGTATGTAAGTTGGAGAGAGATTTTAGAAGATATGCAAGGTTAACCACTAGCCTCCAAATGCATAGACACACACATGAACATTGAACTCCACACGCATATGCCCACACACATGAGACTAGGCATACACTCATGCATACACCACACAAAACAAATAAATATAAATTGTGGGCAGAACTTTCTGTCCTGCCAGCTAGCTCCCAAATAACCACATGGAAACTTCTTATTAATTATAAATGCTTGGTCAACAGCTTAGACTTGTTACTAACTAGCTCTTACAACTTAAATTAACCCATATTTCTTATCTATTTTCTCCCACATGGCAGTATCTTTTTTCAGCAAGGCAAGCCCATCTTGCTTCTCTCCACATCATGGTGATTCTGCCCTTCTTTTTCCCAGCATTCTCTCAGTCTGGTTCTCCTGATTAACCTCTTCCTGCCTAGCTCTTGGCCAATTGGCTCTTTATTAAACCAATGAGAGCAGCACATCTTCACAGTGTATGAAAGGATTATTCCACAGGAATAAATAAATAAATAAGTAAATAAATAAATAAGTAAGTAAGTAAGTAAATAAATAAATAAATAAATAAATAAATAAATAGAGCTGGAATTTCTATGTTGATGTATGTCCCTTGTATCTTTACTCTCTCCAGGACGTTTATCATGCAACAGTGTTGGATTTTGTCAAAGGCCTTTTCTGCATCTATGAGATAGATGATCTTGCAGTCTGTGTCTGTCAGTTTGTTTATATGGTGGGTTACATTTACTGATTGAAGTATGTTAAAACATGCCTACATCTCTGGGATGATGAATGATATTTTTTGATGCGTTCTTTGATTCATTTTCCAAGTATTTTATTGAGTACTTTTGCATCTGTGTTTATAAGGAAACTGGTCTGTAATTCTCTTTGTCTTTAGCTGGAATTGTGGTTGAGGTAACAGAATGAATGGGAAGAAAGACTGGAGGACAAAATCTGAATGATCTGCTGGGTATCTTTGCTCTCTTGTACCTCACAATTGTTACATTTCACAAGCCTTGTTGGATAATCTGAAGCTGTATCTAAAGCATAACACTGACTAATGGAAGAAGCTGTGAAATTCCTGTGATTACAAATATCTGAACAACTGATCCCATTCCCTACCCAGAAGCCTGAATTCATGCAGTTTTTCTAAACCACTTGGGCTCATCCAATTCTTTTTCTGGTAGTCATTTCATAGGATATATAATTTCTGTTCTATCATGTTTTGACCATGAGCATAATACTTAAGCTTTCATCAGCCCAATGACTACTGAAGTCCAGATAATGTGACTTCATGTGATGCAGAGTGAAACCTTTCAAGTACTTATCCCATAGGTTTGAAAAGGTTCATCTAGGGTTCAGAAATCATACGTTAGATGTTTTATTTTAATTAGAGGTATGTGTGGGTGGGTGGGTATGGATAAGTGGGTGGGTGGGGATGGATGGGTGGGTGGGTGTGTAAGTGGGGTGCTAGAGGCCAGAGAACAACTTTGGACCAGATTCAGACTATCAAGTTTGCACAGCATCTCAACAACTCTGAAGCAGGTGTGACCTCACCAGTTTATTATTTGGTCGTTTGTTTTGAAAGTGGCGTCAAGGCTTCTTATTTGCCTTTGAATTTAAGTTATCTGGTTCCCCAAACCAAACCCTTATCCTCTCTTAAAGGTATAAAATTTTTTTTTTAATTTTGCAATACAATTCAGTTCTACATATCAGCCACGGATTCCCTTGTTTTCCCCCCTCCCGTCCCCCTCACCTTCCCCCCAGCTCCCCCCCATTCCCATCTCCTCCAGGGCAAAGCCTTCTCCACAGACTGAGATCAACCTGGTAGACTCAGTCCAGGTAGGTCCAGTCCCCTCCTCCCAGGCCGAGCCAAGCGTCCCTGCATAGTCCCCAGGTTTCAAACAGCCAACTCATGCAATGAGCACAGGACCCGGTCCCACTGCCTGGATGCCTCCCAAACAGATCAAGCCAATCAACTGTCTCACCCATTCAGAGGGCCTGAAAAGGTATAAATTTTTTTAAAAAGAAGAAAATTGTATTTTTTAAACAGTTTTTCTATGTCTTATATATAAATCTTGCCACAGTTCAAAGAAGATATTTAAAAGTTAAGTTCATACCTTGGCAATTATACTCATAGGCTGAGGAGAGCAAAGTTTTATAAATGGAAGACTTTTAAATAAATTATAATTAATTAACTATGCAAATATATCAAATAAATTTGGATACATAGTTAGATGACTAATTACAGTGCAGAAAGGTTACAAATTTTAATACTATTTTTTAGCTTAGTTAATATAATATTATAATTGAGGTTGCTTTGATCACTGGGAATGTCAGAGACAATAATTTTTCAAGCTTGACTGATTTTGAAATCATATGGTTATGAGTATTAACAGCTTAATATAAAATGTGGTGCTGTCTGCAAAGTTAAAAGAAATTATTTTTGTCATAATAAGCTATATTAATTTAATTAGTTATGTATAGGGTTATATTTTTCATTTGAAAATGAATGCAGAGTGGGAGTTGTTAGATCTGGTTCTTGAAAGAAAAAAATAAGTCTTTGATGTTTCAAATAGTTCCATAAGAAAAAAAAATTGTACACGTAAATTTTATTATCTCATCTTATAGTTTTTTACATGTCCCATAATTCATATTTTCATTAAGCAAACATTCACATGGGCTCAGCAATGTCTTAGAGACTGCCACTCCTGGAGTTAACTTTCATACATTCTTTCCTGGTTCATTACAGTAACTTCCTACATTGTCTCTAACTTCTGAGCTCACTCATTTCACCTTATCCTCCACCCTGGTCCCCAGACAGTCTTTAACTATAGTGCTCTATAGCCAGTGTTTCATATTCACACAGGTCTTACTATGGTGGCTGTCCAAATCTGGAGGTCCATGAGTCATTTCTCGCGAATAGATACGTTTCTGTTTCTTGGGCTCAGGTTGTGATATCGATCTTGTCCATGTTTTCATTTAATATTTTCCCCCAAACTGAACAGTAAGGTGATTAGGCATCAAATTCTAGAACTCTGACTTTCAAGAATTAAAAGGGACCATGAAGTTGTTCCTCACTCTTGGAACTGAGCAGGGGATGTCCCTGCAGATACAGTTGTTCAGCAGGCAACAGGTGCCTTCATCTCCTATCTAAGTGACATGGATTTGGGGGTCTTGGTCTGTGGTCCCTGAATACAGGCCCAGATACAAAACTAATGTTTGTTTGTTCCTTTCCTACAAGACTATTGTGGGTTGTGGTGTTCCCAAAGGTATGTCCACTCGGAGCATCCAGAGATGATCCTATTTGGGGAAAAGAGCTATACAGATGCAATGAAAGATCTCAATATAAGATCATCCTGGATTAAGGAAACTTTCAATACAATGAACAACCCCATAAAAGACAAAACAGAAAACACAGATACACAGACAAAGATGTGGGCCGTAGCAAGAGATAGGTTGGAATTCCACAGGCCAAAACAAAACAGATGTTATGGTGTGGATTTCAAATGTCCCCCAAAGGCCCAAATACTAAAAGTTTAGCCACCAGCCTGGGACACAGATGGAAGTGGTAGACGCTTCAGAACGTGGAGTCTCAGTAGAAGCAAGTTAAGGCAGTGAGCATGTGCTCTTGGAAGGGATAACAAAATCCTGGTTGATCTCTTCTCCCCCATGTGTGTCTGTGTGTCTGTCTGTGAGCCTTTCTCTCTCAGTCTTTCTCAGCAGCGATGAAGTGAAGCAGGTCTCTCTACCCCCTGTTCTCACTGCCATGATGATGTAATTAATATACCACCACAAGCCCAAAATGGCATGGCCAAATGACCATACCCTGAAATAATCTGTTGCTCTGTGGAAGTGGACTTTTTTGGGAGGCTTTGTCACAGCAACACGAAGCTAGCTACCACACAAGAGAACACCAACGAAAGCTCCCAGAGACACCAGGAAGAGCCCAGAGACAGAACGAATCCTGCTGATGCCTTCATGTTGGACTTCAAATCTCCAGAACAGGTTTAAGCACAAACACATGCACATACAAACTAAAAAAACACACACACAAAACACCTTTTGTTTGAAGCTGCCACCTTTGTGATAATTTGTTAGGGGATCCCAAGAAAACTCATAAGAGGCCTCAATAGCCAGACCCCCAGCCACCTCTCCAGTGTCTTCTCCCACACTCCCTGTTATCACCTTGCCTGTGTTTGTAACAGTTCCACACTCCTGCTGCTCCCAGGCCTGGGAGACCCTTTCACATTGCTTCTCTCTGATTTAATTCAAATGAGTGTTTAACGTTGGAACCCTCCTCATCCCTCACTGCTGCCCTCTGTGGCACCTGCTATCCCTGGAGCTACTGCAGCAGCTTCTTTTAGCACCTTGCAGTGTGGGCTGAAAATAGTTCAGGGGGAGGAGTCTCATGGAAGAGATTATGTTTAGTCAGATCCGTGAAGGGGCTTGAGGTTATGAGGCGTTAGTAACACAGGCCAGCTTGACTAAGCTAGGGTGCCCAGTTGTTTGGTCCACCAGCATCATGTGTTGCCCTAACAGCCGTAGTTTGAGATGACTGCCCTCTACATCAATCAACCTTGACAGAAGCAGACTGCCCTCTATAAAGTGGTTGGTCTTCCCTAATCAGTCGAAAGCCTGAGGAATAAAACTGAGGTCTTCCAGGTAGGAGGAGGCCTCCTGGAGGCTGCAACCTAGCAAGACCTGACTGAGCCTCCAGTGTGCTTCCCAGGGGAATTTGAAGTCAAGACTGTACTCTGTTGTTGTTTCTGTCCCCACTCTTTTTTCTGAGTTTACTTTTTAAATATGTTTTTAATTGAAATGCAACTGTATCAGTTTCTCTCCGTCCTTTCCTGCATCCTGTCTCTCCCCATTACTCTCCCTCAAACCCCTCCCATGGCCCCCCTCTCTCAAATTGATAGCCTTTTTTAAAAAAAATATTATTGCTACATACACGTGTGTGTGTGTGTGTGTGTGTGTGTGTGTGTGTGTGTGTGTGTAAGCACAAATACATATAAATACAATCTGCTGAAACCATTATTGTTGGTAGTACATACATATATGGTTTCGAGGATGACCAATCCACTCTGTGTTGGACAAACAATAAGGAGGGCCACCCCTGGGAGAGGCTAATTCTCTTATCAGACTTTCCAGAATGTCCTACGACTTCCAAATTTCTTGGGATTAACAACAAAGTCTGAATGAATTAAATTGTGTGTGCTCTACCTGTGTCTCACTCTTGGAAAGGGACTCTGGAATGAAAAACAGAAGGCCACAGCTAGGAATGGTAGGTTTCGTAGCTCCTGTGATCCGGTGATGGTTAAGTTGCCTGGGACGGTTGAGGCACCTGGGGAAAATGCAGGACTCAGACCACCTGGGGAGAATGCAGGACTCAGACCACCTGGGGAGAATGCAGGACTCAGACCACCTGGGAAGAATGCAGGACTAGGACCAGAAATCAGAAGTGACTCTACCACACCCAGGTGTCAACATACTTACAGGAGTCCATTGTCCCTACCAAAGATTCATTCTCACAATGCACTGTAACTTGGTTTTGCACAATGTCGATACCTTTCACTCTTGGCCAAAAGAATCGTTAAAAATACAAAGGTGGGAAAAAGAAAATTTAGTTTTAAATTACCTATCAGGGAGACAGCATTTCTTCAGGTCAATTGTCCCACAAAATCATATTCCTCCCTTGGGAAAATTCACATTTTAGATAGAACTTTTCAAAACTTTTCATTAAATGTACACTCTCTCTGAAGGCTACGCTGTCAGAGAAGATCAGCCTGAGACTGATCCTGTCTTTCCAGGGGACTGGAACACAGTTAATGACCCTGTCATTCTGAATACATCTTTTCTTTATTGGCTCAAGTTAATCAGCCAGGACATCATCAAATCTCGGCATGCCAGTCAAAGCAGAAAGTACGCGAGGTATCATCAGGTGGTTGTCACCAGGCTCCTGGGCATCTGTCTTTAAGACAGCACAGCCGGGCAGGTCACCTGGGACGAGGGGTCGGGCACAACGGGCACACAACCCAGCTGTGACCTATTTTCACTGTCACAGACTTGAAATACTTAGCACCTAAAAGACCTTCCAAAATATTTCTTCTCCAGGATTTTGGAAAATATCGCCATCTTTCCTATGAGTACTTCTCAGACTCCATTGCCTGGGACGAGGATCATGGATTTTGCCCATTGCCTCATCCTTGTACATTCTAGACTGCAAAGATATGAAAGCAGGTGTTGGGAATAATACAATGAAAAAAAAAAACAGAGTGGAATACCATCTCTAGTCCTGCTTCACTAATCAGCAAGACAAACTTAGCTTGGTGCCTTGACTTCCCTGGCACCATATAATCCCTGAGGCTTCCCTTGGTTCTTCCAAATGATGATTCTAGGCAATTTTCATTCAAAATATGTGCTCTGTATACCATCAATTAAAAAAACTATACTAATGTGTATTTTTCTGTATACATGCCCCGTGTTGTGGGGTGACAGTTCTGATGATAGTTGTATGCTTTTTCTCCTCTTTTTAAAAAGTGTATTACTTTCATTCAGTCTCCTAATGGCTCTTTGTCATCAGAAGGAGCCTCTAAATTCTAATGATACAAATATTGAGAGTCAGGTAGAATAATAACAAATTGTCCACGTGATGACAAAGGAGAAGTGAATACATTCATCCTGGAAGACAGGTCCTCGCCAGCCTGGTGAGTGACACCGGCATCCGGAAGCACAAATGCACAATGCTTTCTGCAGCTGGTATTTTCATACCTGATTTTTTTTTTTAAATAATCGTTGTTTGAATCCCCTGTTCTCTTCTCAACCCTGATCAAACAGCCTGGCAGTTTGGCAAACTCACTTATAAAGCACTAAGATTAGAAGGAAACTTTCTAGCTTGTCTAAACGAATGGTGAAAACAGAATATTTCAATAGATGTTCATTGGCTTTTTTTACTTGCTACCAGAAAATTCATGGGGGCATGTCTTGGGGCAGGGGTGGCGGGTGGGGGGTGGGGGGGACGGGTTTCTGTTTTGTGTTACCTCTCTTCTCCTCCATCTATTAAATCAAGGGGATGTAATTTACTGTTGGGCCCAAAGGAGCTTCCCCAGTGGCAGCACACTGTGGAGGAGGCTGGGGCTGAGTGAGCACACAGCCTGAAAGAGCAGCAGGGTGGGATGGTTGGAAGTGCCTTCCTCATCACAAATATGTGTCTTCAATATTTAGTTGTTGTGGCAGGAAAACGCCAACAAATACATGAACTGTAAACCATCTGGCTTGAAATATGTTCAAATATGAATGTTCATCTTGAAAAATGAAATCTATGGAATTCTGGCATCCACTTTGACTTTTGAAAGATGAACAGCTTGGGTGTGCAAAGGAGGGATTTCTAGACTAGCCTTCTTCAACTTTACATTTTCCCCGAACACAGAAGTCAAATAATTCACTTCCTAGAAAGGCAGACTTCCCTTTCATTTTGAAACTTTAATGAAAGCCACCGGCTGCCAGAAACTCCCTGTCACTGTGTCTGTGTGGGGATTTGTACAGAACCCTCTCATGTGCTAAGAAGTAGAGAAACAAATGTGGTTCTGTATGTATTATTTAACATTAAGTGGTGTCTGATGTGTGCTGGGCATGGTAAGATTAAAGAGGTGAGTCCTACCCTTAACCAGTTTTCTAAGCCAAGTGGTTCAAACAGGGACACTTTGTTTAGAGCAAGGAATGATAAATTAGTCACTCTGTAGTCCTATGTGCGGGGAACTTCAGGAAACCTAACATCAGGGCTCTCCCAAGCAACTTCAAGAATGTCTTTAGAGATCAAACCGCTTGCAAATGTGGGAAGATGAGAAAGAGGGACTGCACTAAAGCTGAGATGTTCTGGACCCAGAAAATCAGACAGAGAGTTTGTCTGAAGGCCCCAGGTGTGGTCTTTGGCCACCCAGGATGCTTCAACTTGAATCTTCAGTTCTTGCACGGGTACCTGCCACCTCCCCATCTATGTGGCAAGAAAGCCAGTGTGCAGTGACCTCAGCACACCTTTCCATTTGGAATTATGACCATGAGATGAAAGAAAGAGTTATGACACAGTCAGGGAAGGGACCTGGAACTGAGACTCATGAGCTAAACTTGTGACTGGAGCCACTTAAAAATGATAGCAAGAGAATTTTATGTTTCCTGAAATTAAAATGCAATATACTCAATTCAGCAAAAGTTGGGTTATTGTGAGTCGATTACATTTTATTTTAAGAACAGTTATATGTTGATACATATCCTTTTAAACATTTTCTTCTATTCCACTCTTCCTTTAAAAGTAGAATTTATCCAAAACATGATTGATGAAAAATAATTACATAATTACCACCATAAATGCTCCTTGAAATAATTGTGTAGGGATTGGGGGATGGAATGTGTTGTTTGCTTTTTTTATCCCCTTTGGTTTTCCATCTCTTTTCACCTCAGTATTTAGATGCTGACATGTGCATGTAGATGTTTAATTCTTAGAAGATATCCTGGCAATACTATTTTTAGGCCATATCTGCAGGGAACCTGGATTTTAGCATGCAGTAGCGAACTACTAGATGATCAATCCCGCCCTTGAGGATCAAAGTGTTTCTTTGTTGTGTTAACTGATGAGCTAAATGACTGAAAAGAGCTAACATACAATGGATTAAATTAATCCCAGGAGCATAGCATGGTTGATACAGAGTTTGTATTCAAATATGAAAACAATTAAGCTACCTTTGTAAACATTGTTCTTTTTCGTGCTTTTTCCATTTTAGAAGAATTGTTAGGGCTGAAGATACAGCTTGGTCGATAGAACTGGCATGCACAAGGCCCTGGTTCAAACCCTAGTACAGCATAACCTGTGCATAATGAATATCACATACTCACCATCTCGGCATATAGGAGTTGGAGGCAGGATGATCATGAGTTCAAGGCCAGCTTACGGAACATGAGACCCTGTCTCAAAATCCATTTGCATACATCAAGGAAGAACTGTTATTGGTGAGCTTTCCAAAAGAGCAATATTCCAACAACACGTCATCTTTTGTGGTGGACAAAAAGGGCAAATCAGTGTGAGTGCTACATTAGAAAGGGCTTAGAACTAACTAATCCAAATCTGATTCTACCTTCTCTGCTTTGAGACACTTGTGAGAAACAGGATGGTGCTAACTCTTAGCAATGGAAACAGTCATTTAAGTAGATCCAATTCTAAGCATATGCACTGTAGCTCTAGATTCTGAGTAAATTATTTCCTGTTAATTTTGTCCCAGGTTCTTTGAAAATGAGTCAGTCTTGATTTAAACCGTGTCTTGTACAAATTTCTTCTCTGAAGTAAAATCCAAGGCCTATATGCATCCTCATATATTTTACCCTCATGTCTCATTCAAAAAAACTGTTTCTGTGGAAGTCTTCATAGGTTGCACCAACTTGGACTTTGATGTGTGATACAAGGCACAATGTCTGATGCTGTATAAGTCTTAATTCTAATTCATTGCTGTAATCAGCTTATTTTTAAATATGAAAATTTTGAAAATGTATTTCCATCAATTCCACAAAACTGCTGAATTCTGAATGAATTTGAATATAATTTAGAATTAAATATAAATAGAATATAATTTAGTCTTTGATCGAAGTGAACTAAAGTCATCATAAATTCTACAAAAGAAGGATTATGAAGATAATCCTTAAGTTAAACCATGAAAACCTTCATAATATGAACGTTAACCATTTTTGTATGTCTTAAGGGATAATAGCTATAGGTTAACACAATGTCCATCACATATACGGAAATCGTCGTCTGAGACCACAGTTTCAAATGAGTCGGTCCATGGCCATTTGCCATTGCGCCTCAAGCCTGAGCTAAGGTGTATTATCATGGTGGGAGCACAGACAGAAGTGGTCAGTTCACCTCATAGCAGCCATTAGAGGCTAGGGTCCCCATACCCATTTCAAGGGATGCCTCCATCCCTTGTGAAATTCTAAGTGAACTTCTAAGACCCATATCCTGAAGATTGTCTCACCCCCTGGTAGTGCCACAGGCACCCAAGCCTTTCATCTAGCCTTTAGGGAGCATTTGAGATCCTAAGTGTGTGTGTGTGTGTGTGTGTGTGTATATATATATATATATATATATATGTGTGTGTGTGTGTGTGTGTATATATATATATATACATACATATATATGTGTATATATATATATATATATCTTGAAAGGCAGCTGTGTTCCTACCATCAATGTTATTATGTATCTTAATTGTAATATTGTATAAAGAGCACAGAAGGCTAAAAATCTCCAACTCTTGTACTCACTGAATCTGAAACTGAAGATAATATAAAACCCTGTATGTATTCCTTCTGAATTAGCATTCATAATCTAACTGAATAAGGTCTCTAAAATATGTAAATCCTAAACATTTCAAAAGTAACAAATCATTTAACCATGGAAGATTATTGGATTAAAAATGAATATGAAGATTTTATAGGTTTTTTTAGGTGTTTTTTTTTTAAGGTTTTTAAAGGTTGTTGATGTTGCTTGTATGTGTGTTTGCCTGTGTGAGTTTCTGTGCACCATGGCCGTGAAGGAACCTAAAGAGACCAGAAGATGTTTCAGATCCCCTGAAACTGGAGTTACAGGTGGTTGTGAGTCACCGTGTAGGTGCTGGGAACTGAACCTGGGCCCTTTTTTTTTTCTTTTTTTTCTTTTTTTTTTTTTTCCAGAGCTGAGGGCCGAACCCAGGGCCTTGTGCTTGCTAGGCAAGCGCTCTACCACTAAGCTAAATCCCTAACCCCTCAACCTGGGCCCTTTAACAAGAACAGCAAGTGCCCTTAACCACTGAGCCATCTCTCCATCCCCAAGACATAATGCCTTCATATTGCTCATCATTGAAGAGCAACTGCAGATCCTAACTTACATGCTGATCTCAAGCAAATGCTGCCCCCAAACACCAACGCCTCTATATATCCCCACACAGAAAAATTCTTTTAAAATTATATTTTTCTAGGAAGAAGTGAATTTGATAATTGTTTTACTGCCACATCTAAGAGAGAAAGAGACAGACTTTTATTTACCTTGTCACTCGGGGCCATGTGGGGTAACAAAGCACATGTTCAGAAGGCAAAAAAGGAGCGAGGTATAAAATGTCGACGGGGCCTTTATTGCAGATTTCACACAGGGCAAGTCCCCATGAACAGTTTAGCCAGCCTAAGATCTGATGCTTTGAACAGTTTCTTCAGGCCATGGAATGGTTCTGGCTATATACCTGGCCCTGGGCTGATTTAGTACAGAGACATTGTTTTGGTATATGAGAGATTAATGAAGGAGATGGCTGGGTTTATGCATGAAGAAATACCACAAAGCAAGCTGTTAATTATCCCTAGGAAGATGCTAGCTCTAACTGTTAGGAATTAGCTAACTACTCTAACATGAGAGGTCCCTCTCCCCTCACCACAAGCCTATAAGACCTATGCTTATGCTACAGAAATGTATTCCCTCACAGTTTTAGAGGTTAGGGCCTTGCCTCATCAGTCCACAGCAAGACAGTAAAAGGAGTGAAAGCATGAAATGGGGCTGAATTTGTCCTTTTAGGAACATGATGCTGACTTACGGCATTTATTCAGTCATATCACTGACTTGGTCACTACTTTCGTGTGGGTCTTTCCTTTCAACTCCATGTCACTGAAAATCAGATTTCCAAATAGTATGAGGGACCCACTGAAATCAGAGCAAGCCTCAGTCTATCAAAGCATCACAAAATTTACAACATAAAAGAAGAGTGATTAACACAGCAGAAGTATTTATTCAGTTTTCAATTATTCACTAGCAAATTGAAGAAACCGCATACCTAATCACACATAACAACTTATTTGTTTGTAATTGATAAGTTAAAATAAATGGATTCCTATAACTTAAATATGTCCAATTTGTAGGAATGCTGTTTGTATCTCTATAGTAGCATTTTGATACACAAATCTACATATTAATATTTCATATGGTGATGGTTGAAAATAAAAGTGCTAAAATCAGAACCAGAGTCGAGTCTGAATCATTCCTTCACCAACTTACTTCATTTGATCCTCTCCCCACAGTTGTGTGGCAACACTTATGAAATCCTCTTAGAGTCAATGTGTAAGTTAATTGGACAATAAATACTCAAACATTCTTAACTAAGTGTCCAGGTAAATGCAAGTCAACAGAAGTCCACAGCTATTCCTCTTATTAGGTTTTTAATTTTTAGACATTCTTTAAGCACAACTAAACAAATCATCCCTATGAAAACACAAATGCCATGCAATTCTCCAAATGACTTTTAATTATTTAAAAGATTTTTTGATTTAATCTTAATTTATCTGCATGGGTGTTTTGCCTGAGTGTATGTCTGTGTACCACTTGTGTGCCTGGTCCTGCAAAAGCCAGAAGAGGGTGTCTGATCCCCTGGAAATGGAGTTATAGACACCATATGGGTACTGGGAATTGAACCTGGGTCCTTTGGAAGAGTGGCAGCTGCTCTTAACTGCTAGGCCATCTCTCCAGCTCCCTATCTAAAAACTTTATAATGAAAATGTCTGGGCCATAACTAGCCAGAACATTATGTCACTTGAGAAAGCTTTGTCTTAGAATCACAGTCACTATATTTAATAACTAAGACTTACACAAAAATCAGAGAATCACCAGCCTTACTGGGAACACCAAAGTATGTGTGCTCCAAGTGGGGGGCGGGGCCTTTAGCTCATTGGTGCCAAATACACATGCACACTTATACACATGCACACTCACACTGTCACACACACACAAAGAAGTGTACAATATGCTTTATCAACTCTTTTTTTTTCTTTTGGTTTTTCGAGACAGGGTTTCTCTGTGTAGCTTTGGAATCTATCCTGGAACTCTCTCTGTAGACCAGGCTGGCCTCGAACCCACAGAGATCCGCCGGCCTCTGCCTCCCGAGTGCTGGGATTAAAGGCATGTGCCACCTCTCCCCGGCTATCATCACATTTCTTAAGCTTACAAGAGTTTTCCTATCTGGAAATTTTAGAATCTTTTTCACAATATTCTGAAAAATTGGCTCAGTCCCTATTTACTTAGCTCTTGCTCTCTGCCTTCTATTGAGAAGTTTTTGAAAGAGAGGCAGAGGAGGAAAGACTAAGTAATGTGGGGAATGCTGGGTGGAAGTTCTTTGCTATGCCCAGCAGCCTTCATAAATAAGATTATCTCTCAAATTTGCACACAGACTTATTATCATCCTGACTGCAATCATGGAGAAGATGACTGGGGCATGGGCATGAAGACAATTTAATGAAATGAGTTTCTTTTCCTTTGAATCCTTTGAAGAAGAGAATCATTAGACAGAAACTTGTATTTACCCAGGTTATGAAGCATGTCAGCTTGGTGATGTGCTCTTGGCACTAAGTCCTTAATTAGAAATTCCTTGAGAGCTGCTTCCAACAGGTGCTCCAAGACAAAAGGATGAAATGATCTTGAAGAGGAGCCCTTACTAAGCACAGAACACACAGGCTCAGATGAACTGGAAGGAATAACGTGTCGGTAGTAAGAGAAGTGTCATGACGGTGTGCTGGATTTTGAATGAGAGCATGTCCACCGTGGTGGTTGTGAGTATCACTCCTGTTAGTTGTATCTAAGAGTCACTCATTCTTGGGGTGACATTTCTAAAACAGTTAAAGTCTGGAAATGCGACATTAGACATGAGACTAAAAACTTGTTAGCAGACATCCATTGAATATATTTAATTTACCCTTATAGAATCATGCAAAGTTGTTTTCCAGTTCAGCCCATTCTTAAGTATTGAAGACAAGTAAGTTGTATTGCATGATGTAGAAGTGTAGCTCTCTATCGAATGAGGTTTTTGAATTAGCCTGTGGAGTTGTCATTTTTTAGAGTGCTTTAAAGATGTCCCGCCTCTTCTCACCATGTCAATCCCTGTTGCCTTAGAAGAGTCTATGCTTGTCCGTTGACCCCACATATTTAAAACAACTTTAACAAACTCAGTCATTTATTCTTATCTATCATCATTGCTAAGATCTAATCTGTAAGAAATAAATGTATGGAGCAGTTCTGATGAATACCGACAAGCTCTCCATTTCATCTGAAAAGATGAAGAGCCCCCAAGTGATCCTGAGTGGGAGAATGGTGGACAATGGCATTGATCATGTCTCCTTTTGTTACATCCTAGCTCTCATGGCTGACAGTAAATTTCTATCTATTTATTGACACGTTCTGTTGGTACGCCGAAGAGGAGGCTTTCTTTTATACACGAGTTATTCTGGGTGTAAGTAGATTTAATGACAATCTGTTATTGTTTCAGAAAAGAAAGTGCATTCTATTTTTCCAAGCTTCCATGTTTTCACTATCCCTCCTTTTTATGTTTCTGACTTATGGACAGTCTACACTGGCGTGGGCCCGAGCATCTGCGGTGTGCCTGAATTTTAACTGCATGCTAATTCTGTTACCTGTCAGTCGAAACTTCATTTCACTAGTGAGGGGAACGAGTATGGTAAGTACTAAAATATTTTAAGTAAGCTCAGTTGTTGTTTCTTCCTAACATAGTGCAACGGAAGGCTGGAAAGATGACCCAGCAGGTATGAGTGCTTTCCATGCAAGCCTTAGGATCTCAGTTCAAATCCCCAGAAGCTATGAAAAAAAAAAAAAAAAAACGGGGTGTATTTGTATGTGTCTGTAACACCAGCACTGTTGTAAGTCAGAGGCAGGAGGATCACCAGGGACTAACTGGCCACCAACCTAACTCCAGACTCAATAAGGGCCCTTATCTCAAGAAAATCGGGCAGAGAGTGGTAAAGTAGGCAGCCTGGTGTTCTCTGGCTTTGACCTGCATATATGGGTATACACATGCACATACATACACACATGCACCTACACCCCATACAAATATCCCATGCTCACAATCATACATACTTACACACACACACACACACACACACACACACACACACACACACACATACACTGTTTTTACAAGTGTAATTGGAAAACATGTATTTTCCTATGAAACTCCCAGGAGTTTGCATTTACACTAGTTAAAACTCAAAGTCAGTACATCCAATTTGACTTGGGTTTTTGCCATTGACACTGGACTCCGTCACTCAACCTTTTCCCACATGGAGATGAAAGGATTATGATGGTTTGAACGACAAGTATTTCTGCCTGTAGGGTGTAGCTTGAGTTCTCCTGCCTGGCCCACAGTCAGGACAAATCTCTCTCACCTGCCAGTCCCACAGCCCCTCAGACCCAACCAAGTAAACACAGAGACTTATATTGGTTACAAACTGTATGGCTGTGGCAGGCTTCTTGCTAACTGTTCTTACAGCTTAAATTAATCCATTTCCATTCATCTATACCTTGCCACATGGCTCATGGCTTACCGGCATCTTCACATGCTGTTTCTCATCGTGGCGGCTGGCAGCGTCTCTCTGACTCAGCCTTCCACTTCCCAGCTTTATTCTCCTCCTTGTCCCGCCTACACTTCCTGCCTAGCCAATGGCCAATCAGTGTTCTATTTATTGACTAATTAGCAACACATTTGCCATACAGTAACATCCCACAGCAGTAGGGAGATAAACAAAATACTGAGACAGGCACCACTTAGGAAACATCTGAGATCCTACCACAAGCACACTCACAGGACCCAGATTGAATCTGGTCATTTTAACTGATCAGTGGTAACACCTTTCCTAATTCTATTTATTCCATCGTGCCCATTACCTGCTTTCTTCTGATAATGAAAACAACACGCAGAAAAATAAGATTGCCATTCCCCTTTATCAGGAGAAATACCTCATTGTGGAATCATCACAGCTTAATGAATATTAGTCATAGATGTAGAGTAGCCTTCTTTGCATAATAAGAAATAGTGTACAGGTTACTTAAAACACATGGGCTTAGGTGGCAGTTACCACTTCCTTGTTCTGTACTAACATGCTGACTGAGACATGGCTGTAAGGTTTATTTAAGAGCTTTGAGTTATGGCCAGAGAGCTAAGAATTCCAGCATTTGGACTGAGCTGAAATGCCAGCAAAACAGCTGAAAATCTTTTGTTTTCCTGTGATCAGGTGCCACTAGGCTTTAAGTCTTGTGTCCCCACCTGAAGCAACATAGAGGTCCATCAAGCCTCAGTCTTAACCTCTTAGGTCTCATGGCATGTTAGATCTGTGCCCACTTCCCTAACTCATTTATTCTTTTATTTTGATACCTCAGTGCTGCAGAGGACCATGGGGAAGGCACCTAGACAAAAACCTCAAGTTCCACAAACTTGTTGCCTATGGGATAGCTGTTAATGCAGGTAAGAGCTTACTAATCGTCTAGCGGGTTTGGAACTGTCTCAATGTCTAACTTCAGAGTTTTGTTTGAATCTCTCCCAGTCTTGCCTCTAGAGGAAAGAAACTTTCACCCTTTATCTGACCACATGAAACCTTGTATTTACATTTTTTTCAATTTCTAATCTATACTTAAATGAATTTTTCCATAATAATGCCTCAATTATCAAAGGAAGTGAGATTTCCTTTTGTTTGTGAATAAGTGGCTTGTTTGCAATACAGTGACACATACTATGTAATGCTATTCAAATGAGCATTTTGTTATTTGTATAATCCAGAACTAAAACCGACTTAGAGCCAAAATCTCAATCATATAATAGGAAAATGGTTATTGCCATTTTAATGTTAGATACAAATAGGAGAGCATTCTTCTTTGTGTGGTGAAGATACCTTACTCTTAACTCTGACATCAGAGGCAGGAAAAGGAAAAGAGAAAAGAATGGTCATGTGAACTGGGTTCTGAATAGTGTTGAGTTAGTAGACATAAAAGGGTCATGAAAAACACAGATTGTACGGCATATGAACAGCTATGGTTACTGTTACACTTGTCATTTAAGGAGGAATTAGTATCTATATGCAAGGTTAGTCACCCACGAGGAAGACAAAATGAAAGGAGAGGTAGCAATCAGCTGACTTGTGGTTTTGCTGGGAAACAAAGACATTGAAATCAAAGGCCACCGGAACGATAGAGTTATGATTCGGGACTCTTCCTCTCAAACTAATTTAACTATAAAATGTTTTCCTCATTTGTTTTTATTCTCTCATGCATAAAAAATAGCAGAGTAAAAGGAACACTCAAAACAAATGTGAATTTAATTAAGCAACAAGACATGACAGACGGTGCCCGAGTGCCAATTAACACAACTTTGGGTGTGCAGTGAGACATGTGGAGAAGATTCTCCCCACTGATTGTCTTAAACGCCAGATCAAACCAACTCAAGATATGCTTTACAGAAGGTCTTTGTGGTTTGTGAGGAAATTAGTGTAAAAAAAAAAATCAAGTCCTAGATGAAACAGCTGGTGGACAGAGGGTTAGGGTTAGGACAAGGCTGGTCTAGCTGCATGTCTCAGGGCCTAGAACACTGCAGAACACACCCGTGTGCCTGAAAATGAGGGGCAATGCCAGTAAATGGACATTAGCTTGGAAATGGAAGTCGTTTCCACACTTTGAAACTATCAAAAATCAGCATTAGTTTCCCCCTGAGGGCACTGAGCTCCCTGCCTCGGGGGCTTCCAGGCATAGGCCAGCAAGTGGGAAGGAACTCTAGGAATCTCTGGGCTTGTATTAAAATCCTCATAATTCCTTATTTTGCATTAAGAATAGAGATTGAATGCAGTAAGAGTCAATAATGATCTTCTTACTATACATAGCTTAAAGGCAAACTCAGACTCTATAAGAAAGTTGTGAGGATATAAAGAAAAGGGGGGGCATCAAAATGCATCAGAAAGAAACATGAAGGCTACATGAAAACATGAGTTGGAAAGGCTTTCTTCTTAAACCTCTGAGTATACATTCTTTATATGTGCTCATATGTCAATAGTATGAATGCATAGGCGATATACATTGAATGCCTCGGTGCTATTTCAGGATGATGTGAAATTTAATGTGAGCAGCATTTACCTAGGATCATGTGACCAGCTTCTTTTTTAGTTCACTATTGCTAGCTGTATGAGCTCAGAGTAGGTCTCCTCAGCACTCTGTGGAATTAAAAGAGCACGATAGCAATATAGTTTCTCTACCTCTGTGAGATATGTAGATTAAATCTGCTTGGGAATCTGAAGAATGCGAGGTCATTGGTCATTTGCTCACTCGCTGTAATTGCAAATAAGATCAAGTCCCAGAGCATGGCAGATGGATTCCACAGCTAACTCGCCACACCCTCGTGGACTTTTTCCCTTGGGTAGTCTCCAGAATCTTGGATGCCTTTGCTCCGATGTTCCCTCTGCTGAAATTCCCTCTTCTTCATGGTCCTCCCTGAGTAAGACACTACCACACCGAGGAGGACCCACTTGTCTTAGACCCCATACTTCACCTACATGCCACACTCCCTAAACAAGAGTAATGATCCTGTTTCTGAGAGCCTTGGAGGCATGGGGAATCTCTTGAATCTTAGCAGCCATGGTCACTAACATAAGAAGGACTGTAACCAATTTGATCAAACCCCGGTGAGTGGTATCTAGCCACATGCAAGAGAGGCTGGAGGAATTGATAGGAAAGGCACAAGGCACAAATGCCGGAGCTCTGGGTGGATGAAACAGAGTTTGAGGGATGAATGGATTCAAAACCATACTAATCATTCAAGATTATAAATTCACATTCTGCGGCAAGGAGAAAAACCAGAATGTACTTTCTCCCTCTTCCTCTCAGAAATCTCCAAAGGGCATTAGTATTCTTTCCAACCCACTTGTCTTGAACTCCTGCTGCTCTGCTCTGTTCCTGAATATCTCCTGGGGCTCACCCTGGCAGGGTCAGAGCTGTATCTCGGAGCAAAGTACCCTCATCTGGTCTTCCATGGCAACCAGCCCCACTGCTGTGGTTTCCAGCCCAACAAAGGCAGGATGGTGGAAAGGAAATTCTCCCCCTCATCCAATCCTTGACAAAGCAATTACTGCATTTTCACATTAACTAAGAAATGTGGCTAGCCACCGTGCTTTTAGAGGGGGGAAAAAACGCTAAGCCCCGGTTTCATAGCTATACCTTGGCTTTCTCATTTGTCCTTCTGCTGTATTCATGGGGGAGCAGCCGCTGTGTTCCTGAGCTGATTTTATTAGCCTCGCCCATTATGCTGCTTTTCAAATAGCCAACTGGCTTAATAGAGGTGTGTAACCTTGGAAGAAATGCATCCGCGGAGAAGTTTGCATGCCAACCTCTAATTTCTCATCCATTCCCCTAGAAGTTGAACTGCAGGCTCTAATTGGTCGGATCATTAAAGGATGTAATTAGAGACTGGTGGATGTAGGCTAGGGAGGGGAGGGAAGAGGTGAAACAATGCTATCTCGAATCAAGGGCATCGCCGAAAAGGCAGGGACAGGAGCCGTTTCTTCCTGCCTTCCCGCTTGCCTGCCTGTGATAAGCAGGAGCCCCCTCCGACCACGAATAAATCGTGTTCAGGGGCCTGTAAGCCCACTGCTATAAAAATCGTAGTTTCACAGCCTTTACGTTCTTATTAATGTGGATCTTTCTGGATCCCCTGGTCCATGGCAGACCTTGAAGACCCCTCCAATTGAAAAGCAGGACTGGGAGCCTGGGTTTCCATCAACAGAGGTTGTAAACTGTGACCCACGCAGCTCTTTCCGCAAATTCTGCAGCTTGTGTCTGCCAGGTTTCAGGGGTGCAAAATTACCCTCAGTGCAACTCTTGATGAGTTGCTAAAATTAGCTCACAAACATCCATAAACAGAACAGGGAGGGGCAGGTTGAGAAAAGAGGCTACAGAATAAAGGGACTGAGAAAATAATGATTTGGAGCTCCCAAGGTAGAGGCAGCCCCAAAGGCACAAGCTCCTCCGGATCTGACCGCTAACCAATTGCTAGGGACCAGTCACCAGTTCCACTGGCTGTACTCAGAGAGCCAACAAGACTCCACCCGGAGTCCTGCCTCAGAGGTTTTAACGCGATTTACAAACACATGGCTCACAGTGTGCCAGAATGGATCGGTTCCCTACCATACCCGGCATTAGGAAAGTCAGTCAGATTCTGGCTTCAGAAGCATGGGGAAGATTCTCTCCTAGGTCCCCGTTTCTACGCCCGCTTTAATTAAGAAGTGGCTAACTCCAGACCCACTGTTATATCTGACAAGGAGGCAGAAGGGTACTAGAACTGACCCCTTTCCAAGATTCCCCTCAATTATATCTCCTTTGATCTCCCGGGGGGAGGGGAAGTGGGGACCCAAGAAGGCAAAGAAAGACGTAAAAGGCACTCTCTCGGGGCAACCGGCTCTAATTGTAGCCTTTATGATTTTTTTTTTTTGTCTGCTCCTCAATAAATGTTCCTCATTTGAACTCAGAAGTTCACACACCAATTAAATGCACATGCACAGCATTGCCAAGATAGCTGGTCTCTTGAAAAGTACTTGGGTGAGAAAATAGAATTGTAGGAAGACTGGCTGCCAGCCTGGTGCCTTCGGGTGGGTTATGGGAAGAGGTACCTCGAGCTCTTGCCAGGACACAACAGTGTATACCATGGAAAGTCCACAGGGGCACACGAGGAGCTCATGTTCAGTCCGTGGCATTGGATTCGGTGCAAAACTGAAGATCTCCCATTGAAACCACTCACTATGGAGTTTTGGAAACAAATTAACATACGAATTTCACATCCGTAGGTCCTTTTTGAATGAAAAGTGTTTTCAGTGAGCTTCAGAGAAATGCACAGGCATCACATGATGGAAGAGAGCTGAGATGCCATGTGGGGGTATGGGTATTATTTTTGCCCAATCTACCCATTTGACAGATGAGAAAATAGAGGCAGGAATAAATTAGGTAATTGAAAAGCATCCACTTAGGTATTCTTTCTGCTAGACACTAACACCCCATCTAATATGATGAAAGTATCTCAGTGACTGTGAAGGATAGAAACCAACCACACCTGTATCTTAAACCCATTTCAGAAATAGGTACTGTCATACCACAATGGTCTGATTGTTCATATTAAAAAGAATAAGATGTACTGTTTTAAGAAAGAGAGAAAATGCAATGTCTGAAATGGAACAAAAGCAATACCTTTCCTGTTACCTTGAGGCCCCAGCAGTCCTGAGTTCAACAGCTCATAGATATAGTTCTAGTTTACAGCCTAGATCAAATTGAAGAGGAAAATAAAGTGTTTACACAGTCAAATGGGCTCAGGTGATTTTTTACCCAGGGGGTATCTGTGATAACTAAGATATTACGCATTTAATCTACTGTGTTAAACCAAACCAAAGGTGGAGAAGGCAGAAGCAAGAGAAATTTAATATATAAACTTTAAAGTACATGAAAAATACAAGTAACATAGTTCTAGCATAGTCCCTTAGAGGCCACCTCTTGAGGGATCCCTTGGGTTTCCTTGTGCCTTCAGCTCAAACAGAATACACATGGCTATAGAAGGGAATCAGCTGCTCCATGTCCTGATTCATCGATTCCACATACTTTAGTAACACTGTTAGATTCTCATGTGGAAATCAACCTAATAGGAAACAGACTGCGATCAACAACTCATTACAAGGGAAAGGAGTGCTAGAAAAACGGTTTCTTCCTGACGGTTGGCTATCGATGGCACATTGGTAAGCCAGCCCCATAATATAATAGGAAAATCAGTTTCTAATCCTGTGAAATGGGAATGCCCCCAGTACCTGTCTCCATGGAGAGAGAATGAAAGAAAGCAAAGGGCAAAGAAGTGAGTGGGGAGAGGGGTAAAATGGAAACAAACTCTTAGGACAACTGCGGCAACGACCTCAAACACCAGGATAGAGCCTTAGCCTTAGAGACAGGGTGGCGCCACACCAAAGGACCCAAATAAGACCATCCGAATTTGATCTAAGTTCACAGGAGGAACTATTCAGAATAAATAGCAAAGTCAGTCAAAATAAAGCCTATAGTCCACATGTCTAAAGATTGGCCTTGAGGTCACATAAGCAGGTTTTCATCCATCCTTCACCATTGTCCTTTTGAATACTGGTCTGTAAAATGGGGCTTAGTGCCTACAAACCAAACCAAGTCTGGTAGGCGGTAAGCACTCCGTATAGGTTAGTTATGAGAAATACAACCCGATTTTAAAAATTAGGTCAATTATCAGAAATTTAGGAATTATGGGTGATGTCTGTGTTAAATTCAGCAAGCAGTTCCCATTTTACCTACACCAGAAGGTTGATGGCAAGTGAGCCTTCCTCTTCTTGGATTCCTGGGCTGAGCAAGAGACCCCCCTTTACAGACATGGCCACATACGGTGATGGAGTTTGAGTATTGTCCATTTTCATTCCTCTGTGGAAATACCTAATGCTGGGTATTTTATAAAGAAAATAGACTTGCTTATGAAGTGGAAATACTAAATAATGTGGTGCAAGTTCTTTCAAGTGGCCGCGAGCTGTGCTGCATCAGGACAGACAGCATTGTGTCTGGACCACACACACACAGAGGGAAAGATCACTGTGACCCCTGAAGCCAGAGCATAGGAAGGGCTAGTAATGATCTCTCCCTTCAGGACCACCTCTTAAAGGTCTCATCACTCGCCGGGCAGTGGTGGCGCACGCCTTTAATCCCAGTACTCGGGAGGCAGAGCCAGGCGGATCTCTGTGAGTTCGAGGCCAGCCTGGGCTACCAAGTGAGTTCCAGGAAAGGCGCAAAGCTACACAGAGAAACCCTGTCTTGAAAAACCAAAAAAAAAAAAAAAAAAAAAAAAAAAAAAAAAAAAAAAAGGTCTCATCACTCCTCAACATTGCCAAATCAGTGTTACCATGTGAACCTTAGCAGGGACAAACTACATACAAACCATGACCGTTCCTAAGGAGAAAACACACTATTTATTGGATGAAAACCTCACTGAACTCATAAGAAGGCAATAAAGATGACAGCTATATATCACAAGCTTTACTTTGTTTGGGGAGCTTCAGAAGTATGCTCGACTTAACTTTCAACTTAAAGCTGAAAGAAAATCACACCAGAAATATACATCAATAAATATTCGTCTCCAGTCAGAGTATAATCAATTGATTTCTTGACCCTTTCTTTTTAACCCCTCCATTTTTCTGTAATCTCATTGTCATTTAGCAAACAATTATGAAATATTTACCGAGGCTAAGCAGTGTGTCAAGCTGAGGTTTCAAGGAGGGACAAGTGTCGAGGAGTTGAAGTCCTTTGGAGACATGCGAGCACAAATAAATGATCAGAACAGTACTTTCTGGGAAGCTGTAATCAAATTATCATGTGTGTCAGTGTGTGTGTCTCTCTGTGTGTATGTGTGTGTGACTGAAGAGTGTGTATACAAAAGAACTTTTGAATGGAGTCTTAAAGCACGAGCAAGCAGAGCTTTACTACTCAGAAAAGGAACTGATTTTGATAGAAGGAGCTCAGGTAACAAAAAAAGAAAATTCAGCTAAATAGAAGATGGCATGTCTAAATCAGTGCACAGCTATGACCACAGGCACCAAAATAGCAGCAGTGTTCTCAGAAGTCTTGTGTGTGTGCATTCACACATACACACAAGTGTCTATGGAGGCCTGAAGTTGGCATTGGGTGTCTTCCTCAGTTGTTTTCTGCCTTTATTTATTTGGTTTTTTTTTTTTTTTTTTTTTTGAGACAGTCTCTCTCTGTGAGCCTGGAGCTCACCATATTTCTTGGCTAGACTGGCTGGCCAGCAATTCCAAGTATTTACCTCTTTCCCCACCTCTGCCCCACCCAGCATTGAGGGTATAAACCTGCACTGCTGTGCCCAGCTCCTATACAGGTGCTAGAGACAGAGCTCAAGTCTTCATGCTTACATGGCAAGCCCTTTCCTGACTGAGCTTTCTCCCCATCCCCAGTACTCTCAGAAGCTGCTTGGTTTTAATTTCCCTTCATTGTGCCCCACCTCTAATCACAGCGGACAATCATGGAGGATACTATAACACACCCACAATGTGTACAGACTATAATAGCAGCTGGCACAGCTACTTCCCATTGTGGATGCAGAAGTTATGAAAGTGGGAAAACTATATAACTATATAATGAATCCTGCATTCACACTTGAGTCTGATCACAATGGTATGTGTCCACTGGCCACCCACCTTGGACTCCATGGAAATAACGGGACTGCTGGCTTCCCAACAGAGTTCCCAAGCTAGGAGAGAGCAGCGTGGATGCAGAATCTTCAGGCCAGATCATACTGTATCCTTGAATTTGTCCTGTTTACCTAGAATTGAAACATCAGCTCTCAGAATTAGATAGCACTCTGTACTTAACAGCACAGAAAGAATGTTCGGTTCCACAAACACTGGCTCATTTAAATTCTGTGAGAATCATTATGTGTGTGTGTGTGTGTGTGTGTGTGTGTGTGTGTGTGTGTGTGTGCATGTGTGTGTGTGTAGATGTATAAGTGCATATATATGTATGTACCTATACACACATACATGTTAAAGTATATAGAGAGGAACAGAAAATATGTCTGAGAAAAATGCAAAGACAGTATCTCCCTGGTATCAACCTATATGTCAAATAAACATCTATTGCTGTGTGTGATGCTTGGTATTCTGAAATAATTCTTTCTGACTTCTTCAGGAAGCTTTGCATTTCTATATCCAACAATATATCATCTTTCTTTATAAATTACATTGTCTATAGAACTGTCTTGTTAGGACTACTGTTGTGCTATGATGAAACACCGTGACTAAAAAAGCAAGTTGGGGAGGAAAGGGTTTATTTGTCTCCATCACTGAGGAAGTCAGGGCAAGAGCTCAAACATGGCAGGATCCTAGAGGCAGGAGCTGATGCAGAGGCCATGGAGGGATGCTGCTTACTACCTTGCTCCCCATGGCTTGCTCAGCCTGTTTTCTTATAGAACCCAGGACCACCAGCCCAGGGATGGCTCCACTCAACAATGGAGTAGGCCCTATCACATCAATCACCAATTAAGAAAATGCCCTGTAGACTGGATCACAGCTTCCAATGGAGGCATTTTCTCAGTTGAGATTCCTCCTCTTAGGTGACTCTAGTTGGTGTCAAGTTGACATAAAACTAACCAGCACAATAACCGTGTCCTGATATTATGACTTACATCACTTCCAAAATGATTATATATATGAAATTAAATCATGGCAAATTGAGATTACTTTATTTCTTAATATAATTAAAATGCATGTGGTAAACCATACACCATATGTCCCACTCCATTCAAGACACCAGGGAAAATGCACAAATAAGTCATTTATCCTTGGCAATTGCCAAAACCATAACAACAGAGAAACTTAAGGTGGCAGCATGATGTTTTGAAAGAATTCAAAGGGATGAGTTTGATACGGCCTATGTCCGATGTCCCTTCATCCTCAGTGATCCACATTGTGGCACATTTGTTCAACATGGAGCGTTACCACCTGGGTCAAGCCAAGGATGCTGAGGGACTGCTGGCTGCACTTTCCAAACTTGGCAATGCACCAAATGAGAGCTACCTCAATCCAGTCCGCACCTTGTCTACGGTGAGTTCACGCATGCTAACCAGTCTCGCTTCTGCAGAATCCTTCTCTTCCAGTCCCTGAACCAAGAGCAATAGATTTCAAAAGCTTTACATAAAAGAGCTAGATAAAAGAGGTTCCTGCCAAATGCTAATATCCATTTCACCTTTCTTTTTGAAAAGCTAGTTTTCCAACCATTAATGTGGCTGGAAGGATATGAGCAAGGAGAAAACATACTCTGCTTAATTAATTTATAGTAAATGTACATACATGATATTTTAGAAATGCAAAGATCTATTAAAGCCCTAATATTATGAATTTTAAAAGTGGCTCCTGATCATATTTCCTTCATTGATGTTAGATTCATAAAGCATATAGCATCTAAATCCAGAAATGATAAATTGAATGCTTCATTTTCAACCTGCAAATCATTTTCTGGGTCTGTTCTCTGCACTTCCTATTCTGGCACATGTGTGAACAGCTGGTTTGCCAAACCAAATAATGATCGAAGGAGGTCCTTTCAGAATGACAACCACGTGGCCAGTGACTCCATTAGTGCTAATATCTAAAGGCATAGAGCAGTAGTGTCTCTGGGAAGAAAAAAGTAAAATCAGCCACAGCATCCTATGGTAGAGGCAAAGACCTTTCTCTCCCTCAGCTCACCCTTACATCTTCTCTTACTGGTTTATCCAAACATTGTTCTATGGACTGCCATATTGGAACAAAGACCAATTTGTTTTGTCTAGGAAAAAATAATTCATTTTCTAAGAAAAGTCTTAAGGCCATACACCCCATCAATAGGGGTCTCCCTGACTGCTATTACCTGGGCTCTATCTATAAGCGGTGGATTTGCTCATGTTCCTTTATTTGAAAAGGAAAATTCAGATTCTAGTTAGGAGGAGATTCTTCCAAGTCAAATTCTTGATTCTCTCATGAAGGCTTACAACATCAGGCCATTAATAAACTGAATTCCCTTTTCTTAACTGACAGCAATTAGAAGCACAAATTTCATAGCTACAAATCAAAACTACAGATGCCCTAAGCATGCAGAAATGCCTTTAATGCCATTTTGTTGAATCTCAGAATTTATCTGGCCACCTGTTTGGGTCTACATTTTCCCCTACTAAGGCTTTACAAAATTCACTGCTCACCAGAGACTCAAGAATAAATCTCAACATCTTGAAGAGACTATGCAATAAATAGTATTTATTATAAATAACCTTTAAAGCAATTTAACAAGCTAATTAAGCTACTTCAAACACAGTTGTTTCAAAATTTTAGAAGCAATATACTATGTAAGTACTAATTAAGCTCAGAAGCCCCTCTAATTTGGGTATTTGAAGAGATGATTATCAATAACTTGAAACATACATTGAAGCAATTCATAGGCAAGGCACTGGGATTGCCTTAAACTATTCATGGCAACTCAGACCAGTCCATAAATGTATCACATGGAAACAGGAAGAAATCTGCTTTAACAGTTTTTAAAAAAAGATTTTTAAATTAGCACATCAAATGCTGTAAACTGACTTCTAAAGTTCTGAGTGTACTTATAAAAAAATCTTTAAAATGTTTTCCGTATACCCTTTTTCAGCTTTATTCCACTTTTCTATTCTGTGAAAAGAAGAAAGTAAACAATGGAGAAGTCCCTGTCCAAATTACTTCCAAATCTCAAAGCAGCCTAAATTAATGAGGTTTTACTGACAAAAGATATAGTGTGAGTTTATTGAGCTGGTAGTTGGCTCAGTGATGGGAACACAGGATATGAATACTAATGACAAAGCAAGAATATGGGAACTCACAATAAAAACAAAATGCTTTGCAATTAATATTCTTAAAGGCTATTTAACTGCCCCTCATACTCATGGGTCAGAATCCTGCCCTTTGGGGAGTACCCACCAGATAAGAATAGCTGGACTCTTATTGATCACAGAGGATTTACCAAGCCTTATTCCAAGGCCCCCCGAGATAATGTGAAGGAAATGCAAGTCATGGTCCTTCCAATTAAAAAGCTAGAGCAAGGCATAACTACCAGGGGAGCAGAGCATGCGACTGCTTTATTAGGAGTGCCCCTAAGGAACCTCTCCCCCAAAAAGTGTTTATTAATGTTAAGATGCAATTAAGCATGGCGAGCCACGTTTTTAAATCTTAAAAAATTAAAAAACTTGAAATTTGAGCTTATTCTGCAGCAAATTGCTCTTCAAATGTTTTCTAGTACAAAATAGTAGCTTTGACAATAAAATTAATTCATGCAAATGGAAAAATATGTTCTTAATGGCATGGCATTTTATAAAATTTGAGCAAAGTAAATACCCAGGGTAAGACAGGGGAAGAAAGAAAATTTTGCACAGCTGGTTTCTTGAAGTGTACCTGGACCTTGTTGAGGTCCTGTGTGCTGGAGCAAAACACTCTAAATTGCTCTTTGCCTGGGTCCTCTAGTACTGATCCTGGGATCCAAGTGCAAAAATCCAAAATATTAATTCAGTGATACTTGTGTCTCCTAGAGCACAACCACTGAGCTACTAATGACAATCTCAGGGATTACTGGCCTGGTGATCTCTCTGGCTTTGATCTTGATTATGACCTCTTCAACTGAGTTCATCAGACAGACTTCTTATGAGCTCTTCTGGTATACACACCACATTTTCATCTTCTTCTTCATCAGTCTGGCCATCCATGGAGGAGGGTAAGTCCATGTTATACTCAGGGTGCTCAGATCTGTGTCTCTATGTATACACATTGCCTGACTATTGTGAAATTGTGAATAGAGCATCATTGAACATGGTTGAGCAAGTATTTGTCAAGTCCTTTGAGTGGTATAGCTGGGTGGTATGGCTGATCTACTTTTAGTTCTTTGAGAATGCTCCATACTTATTTCCATAATTGCTGCACCAGTTTCCAACCACACCAACAGTGAATGAAGGTTCCCTTGCCCCTGCATCCTCACCAACATTTCTTGTCAGCTGTTTTCTCCATCTTAGCCATTTTGACAGGCTCAAAATGAAATCTCAGAGTACTTTCAATTTGAATTGCTCTAATTGCTAAGGATGCTAAACACTTGGAGATATTTCTTTTTTTATAAATATTTTTATTTTATAATTAATTTAATTTTACATATCAGCCACAGATTCCCCTGTCCTCTCTACTCCTACCCCCATCCTTCCCTCCCAGCCCACCCCCCATTCCCACCTCCTCCAAGGCAAGGTCTCCCATGGGGGAGTCAGCCCAGCCTGGTAGATTCAGTTGAGGCAGGTCCAGTCCCCTCCTCCCTGCACCAAGGCTGAGCAAAGTGTCCCAGCATAGGCCCTAGGTTCCAAAAAGGCAGCTCACTGCCTGGGGGCCTCCTAAACAGTTCAAGCTAATCAACTGTCTCACTTATCCAGAGGGCCTGGTCCAGTTCCATGGGGTCTCCTCAGCTATTGATTCACAGTTCATGTGTTTCTGCTAGTTTGGCTATTTGTCCCTGTGCTTTTTCCAATCATTGTCTCAATATCTCCTGCTCATACAATCCCTCCTCTCTCTCGCTGACTGGACTCCTGGAGCTCCACCTGGGGTTTGGCCGTGGATCTCTACATCCACTCCCATCAGACACTGGATGAGAGTTCTATCATGACAGTTAGGATGTTCGGCCATCCGATCACCAGAGCAGGTCAGCTCAGGCACTCTCTCGACCATTGCCAGTAGTCTATAATAGAGGTATCTTTGTGGATTTCTGGGGAACCTCTCTAGCACTCTGCTTCTTCCTATTCCCATGGGGTCTTCATTTTCATGGTATCTCTTTCCTGTTCTCCCACTTTGTTCCTGATCCAGCTGGGACCTCCCACTCCCCTAAGCTCTTTCCCCCGATCCTTGCCCTCCATTACCCCCCACACACACCTCACCCTCAGTTTGCTCATGTAGATCTCATCCATTTCTCTGTCGCTGGGTGATCCCTGTGTCTTTCTTAGGGTCCTCTTTACTGGGTAGCCTCCCTGGAGTTGTGAGTTGCAGTCTGGTTATCCTTTGCTTTACATCCAGTATCCACTTATGAGTGAGTACATACCATGTTTGTCTTTCTGAGTCTGGGTTACCTCACTTAGGATGATATTTTCTAGTTCCATCCATTTGCCTGCAAACCTCATGATGTCATTGTTTTTCTCTGCTGAGTAGTACTCCATTGTGTATATGTACTACATTTTATTCATCCATTCTTCAGTTGAAGGGCATCAAGCCATTATCCAAACTAACCAAAAGGCAGAGAAAGAGCATCCAAACTGGAAAATATAAAAGAAATGGATAATTTTCTGGATAGGTACCACATACCTAAGTTAAATCAAGACCAGATAAACTATTTAAATAGACCAATAACCCCTAAGGAAATAGAAACAGTCATTAAAAGTCTCGCAACCAAAAAAAGCCCAGGACCAGATGGTTTCAGCACAGAATTCTACCAGATCTTCAAAGAAGAGTTAATACCAATACTCTTTAAATTGTTCCATACAATAGAAACAGAAGGAACATTACCAAACTCCTTCTATGAGGCTACAAATACCCTGATTCCCAAGCCAAACAAAGATGCAACAAAGAAAGAGAACTACAGACTGATCTCCCTCATGAACATTGATGCAAAAATACTCAATAAAATATTAGCAAACAGACTCCAAGAACACATCAAAACAGTTATCCACCATGATCAAATAAGCTTCATCCCAGAGATACAAGGGTGGTTCAACATATGAAAGTCTGTCAATGTAATACACCATATAATGGTAATGCACCATTTCTTTCTTTCATGAAAGAAAAAAAACCACATGATAATCTCACTAGATGTGGAAAAGGCCTTTGACAAAAGGTCTTGGGGAGATCAGGAATACAGGGAACATGCCTAAACATAATAAAGGCAATTTACAGCAAGCCAACAGCCAACATCAAAGTAAGTGGAGAGAAACTCAAAGCGATTCCACTAATATCAGGAACAAGACAAGGCTGTCTGCTCTCCCCATACTTATTCAATATAGTACTTGAAGTTCTAGCCAGAGCAATAAGACAACATAAGGAGATCAAGGGGATACAAACTGGAAAGGAAGAAGTCAAGCTTTCACTATTTGAAGATGACATGATAGTATACAAAAATGACCCCAAAAATTCGACTGAGGTATTTATCTGTTTTTAATTTCTTCTTTTGAGATCTCTCTGTTTAGATCCATAGCCCATGTTTTAATTGGGTTGTTTGTTTTAACCCTGGTTTCTGAATTCCTTGTATATTGTGGACATTAATCCCCTATCAGATGGACAGATAGCAAACATTTGCTCCTGCTCTGGAGCATCCTTCTCACTTAATTGTTTCCTTCACTGTACAGAGATTTTTAGTTTTTTGAAGTCACATTTGTCAACAGTTGGCCTTAATTCTTGAGTGAAAGAAGATCTATTCAGAAAGTCCTTTCCTACACCTATGTCTTGTAGGATTCTGTCTGTTTTCTTCTAACAGTATCAGTGTTTCGTACTCAAGTCTTTGATCCATTTGAAGTTGATATTTTTGCAGGGTAATACATACGGGTCTAATTTCATTCTTCTGCATGTAGACACTCCGTTCTCCCAGCATCCATTGTGGAAGATGCTGTCTTCCCTTCAGTGTGCATTTTGGGCATCTTTGTCAAGTACAAGATGATGTGTAGTTATGTTTGAGTCTTCTAGTTTGGGTCATGGATCTACAGGTCTGTGTTTGTTGCAGTACCATGCTTCTTTTATAACTATGTCTCTTAATGTACTTTAAAATAACATATGGTAATCCCCTCAGCATTGTTCTTTTTTCTCAGGATTGCTTTAACTAGCTGGGGTCTTTTGTGGTGCTATATTAATGTTAGGATTTTTTTCCTATTTCTGTGAATAATGTCATGGGAATTCTGATTAGGGTTGTACTGTGTCTGTAATGTGAAAATGGTTGCTTTTCACAACATTAATTCTATCAATCCATGAGTATAAGCAGTCTTTCCACTTTCTAGTATTTTCTTCCATTTCTTTCTTTAGAGATGTAATTTTTTCACTATAGAGGTCTTTCACCACTTTGAAAGTTTAATTCTAGACATCTTTGAGGCTTCTGTGAATAGGAATACTTTCATAGTCTCTTTTTCAGCTTGTTTGCTGTTAGTATGTAGGAAGCCTACTGGTGTTTGCAAGTCAACTTTAGAAATCTCAGTGTGTTCCAAAAAGGCAGCTCATGTACTAGGGACAGGTCCCGATCCCATTGCCTGGGGGCCCCCTAAACAGTTCAAGCTAAACAACTGTCTCACTTATCCAGAGGGCCTAGTCCAGTACCATGGGGGCTTCTCAGTTATTGGTTCACAGTTCATGTGTTTCCACTACTTTGGCTAGTTGTCTCTGTACTTTTTCCAGTCATGGTTTGGAACCTAGTGCCTATGGCGAGACACTTCCTGCAGCCTTGGTGCAGGAAGGAGGGGCTTGGACCTGCCTCAACTGAATGTACCAGGTTCTGCTGATTCCCCATAGGAGACCTGGCCTTGGAGGAGATGGGAATGAGGGGTGGGTTGGAGGAGAGGCTGGAGGGTGGGAGGAGAGAGGACATGGGAATCTGTGGTTGGTATGTAAAATGAATAGAAAATCTCTTTTAAAAATTATTTTAAAAAAACAATGACAAAAAAAAGAAATCTCAGTGTGATCCTCCTTTTAA
This sequence comes from Peromyscus californicus insignis, assembly GCF_007827085.1. Classification (NCBI taxonomy): domain Eukaryota; kingdom Metazoa; phylum Chordata; class Mammalia; order Rodentia; family Cricetidae; genus Peromyscus; species Peromyscus californicus. Next base: position 12,272,627 of record NW_026294525.1, read on the forward strand.
CGTGGAAAATCTTTCTGTAACCCTCTAAACCCATATCCCCTGCACCCACAGCCCTTCTATCAGAACACAAGTGGATCCCAATGGTCAGTAACTTGCTGAAAATGTTTTTGTGCACAAATAGTATCTCATAGGAGGATGTTGGAGTTATCGCAACCTTGCTGAAAGGCTCATTTGGGGATAAGGACCTTATTTAATCTCATCTTGACATATTCTGCAGCTCCTGTTTACATCAAAAGCGATTTGCAAATTCTATACAAAATGCCAAGTAGATGTAGGTTTGCTGGAAGGCATTAAAGCTCACTAATCTACCTATTATGCAATGGTATAAACAGAGAAATTTTAAACTTTTTATTTTTTTAAATAACGTGCATATGGAATGATTTAGAACCTCCTGTAGAAAGCCTGGGGATGGTTGCCTAACATCTAAGGATGAAGGTACCGAAATGCATGGTGTCTACAGTATGCCTCCCATTTATCATTCACCCACCTTCGCTGACCATCATTTGTGCCCTGGGGATTCACAAATAGTCTTGCTCACCTAACTCAAAAGAGTATTATCAAGTTTGAGTGACTTACAAGGAACAGAGTCAGAGGCTAACGTGTCATTTCCAACTGACATCACACTATTCCCAAGAGCATCATTGTTACTTCCCTACCACACACACACACACACACACACACACACATACACACACACACACACACACACCATGTCCTGTAATACCAAAGGAGACTACTACTCCACAGCCAGGATATGTGTCTCTGAGATGCTATTGTTTCTCAGTCTATGAGAAGCTAGTTTCTCAAAATAAACCAATGCATCTTCTTCATAAAGCAACCAGGAATTGAGCAGCTCCCAGATTCTATTGCCTCAGTGATGTAAAGTCATCCTGCAAGTTGATGCCAAAGCAATTTGCAAAGGTCAGTTAGTCATGCATCTGTAACAAATGCAATACAGTAGGATTACAGGACTCTTTATCCAGTGCTCCATTCATTCAGGACTCTCTTTCTACTTTTAAATGTATCAATACAGCCTCAAAGACACCTTTCAAAGTGACCTGTTTTGACCTTGTCAAATGCTAAGCCCACTAGTGGTCACTGGGGGGGAAAAATACCATTATTCTGGGCACTTCTTTTGACTTATTCACTTGAAACTTCTAAGCGCTCAGAAACAAGCTAAGAAGGGTAGAAGTTAAATCAATCTGCAAAAGGAACCAATCGTACAAAGTTAGCCAATTAGCCCAAATCAGCAATCAGAGCAAGATGAAACCTAATTAAATTCAACAGTCTACAAAAGGATGTGTTCAAACAATTTCCTTCATTATGAATTCTCTAATATAGACACTTTCAATGTGACACAGGAGACCACAGAGGGGCACTTCTTTTCTGGGATCTTCAAAGTTATCCAAAGCTTTTTAAATGCCTATTTTTAAAGATGCCGAGGGAAGTGAGTGGCAGCCCAAGTTTCAAGAGATGGGAGTGCTTTTCTGGAACCCACTGCAGAGTATAAATCTGTGTAAAGACACCGCACAAAATCAGCTTGACATGTTTTGTTCTTTTTGTTTTGGTGTGGTGTATGTGTGCGTTTTTCTAAGTCGGATTGTTCGAGGCCAAACTCCAGAGAGTCTCCGGCTCCACAATGTCACCTTCTGCAGAGAGCACTATGCCGAATGGGAGGCAGCTGCTTTGTGCCCGGTACCTCAATTTTCTGGCAAAGAACCTTCGGTAAGAGTAAACCCAGGAGGTTTTTAAAAATAACTGTCCCCACAGTTAAAATAACGAGAGCTTTTATAGACTTGAAAAAAGAACCGCCCATGTCACCACTAGATGAAGCCAACTTTTTATTAAGTGGGCTAATGGAGAAATCGAGTTATGGATAATTTTAAAAGAGATTTACTGCCAAAAGCACTTTATTCGGCTTTGAAATGTGTGCTACTCGGGCTTAAATATGGATGTCTGATATTGCAGGACTTCATAACAGCAGAGTAATGGCTCCGAGGGAGCTAGCCTGGTGGCTCACCACCCTCTGCCCCCTCACTAGCCCTCCGCCTGTCTCCTGAGTAATTGAGAGGACCAAACCTCTTCATAAGCTTACCTTCTTTCTTTCTACAACTTTTTGCAATCCAAAGAATTAGGGGTGTCCACTTACTTTTGTTCTAATGAAACTCAATGTTAGCCAAGAATAGATTTAATTAATTTGAGTATTAATGTAGTGATTTTTGAAAGCGATGTTTTCTGGGTATGCAGCAGGCATTGCAGTCAGTAACATCAGTGAACAGGAACAATACTCCTGTTGGGTCTCCGACATATTAGGAAAGTACAAACCTTTGGTTTAACTGGATGATTGACACGTGGCAGGAAGTACATGAAGTACCTACATTAAAAGGAGAAGGCGGAAGTGGAGGCTGTAGTTGGTAAAGTGCTTGCCTAGTGCACACCAAGCCCCGAGTTTAAACCCCAGCACCCCAGCAGGCAGGGAAGTACATGTCTGTAACCGCAGCACTCAGAGCATAGGAGCAGGAGAATCATCGGCTACAGAGGAGGTCCCCCAAAAGCCTAACCATCTCGGAAGATAAGAGACCTTGTCTCAAAACAAACAAAAATGGAAAATGAAAACGAGGAGGCAGCAAGCGCCCAAAATATGTATCATTTAAAATGGGATAATAGAATATAATAGCATATAAATTGTGAGGATTTGGGAAATTAAACAATGCCATCCGAAGAATATCAATAATCATTTTTTTTAAAGTTCTCGAATACAGTAATTTCACTGTCATATTTTAAGGGTGAAACTGCTTGGAGAAATGTTTAAAACTGAGAGACGTGCCCATTAGACTGTGGTTCCTTTAATGGCTGGTATAGATTGTCTCTGTCTTAAACTCAACTCTCGGTAGTCACTATCTGGCCTGCATATTAATGAAGAACATGAATACCTCTCTAAAATTTTCAGCCACAGCATCTCCATTAAAAAAAAAAAAATCAATACTCTCCCACACCTCATGAATACAGACCAGGGCCTGCTTCCAGCAGCGTATGTTGGCATTAATTATGATTAAGAGGGGGGAACTTCCCATCTCTGGCTAACTCCCCCGTTACACCTCTTTGCGCACCCAAACTCACAGCGTCACTCTTTCCCATTATCTTTAATGGATCCTGATCCAAAGCGTGTGTGGGCTGTGCAATTACCGCTCGGCTGGGCTGTACAATATTCCCTCTGATGTCTTATAGACGCTGAACCAGAAAGGCATTCCAAGGACACTGAGGGGTCCTGTGCTTCACTGCACCGGACCTAATACTGCTTAACAAGACTCAATTCAGTCCTCTTTGCCTCTCTTTCCTGGGGCATTTTTATGAAGATTCTGTCTGTAGAATATTCATCAGTGATGCAATGTTGAATCAGAGAACCTTTTGTCCATCACCTTGTATAAACTGTCCAAAGAAATCCCCTGCCCTCTTTTCTCCCCTAGCTCACAGGCATACAAGCCTGCAGGTTTGAGTATTGCTCATGCATTCAGTCTAGCTTGGTTCTCCTTAACCAAGGAATTGGTTCACTTTTGCTGCAGAACGTAATCATACAGCTCTGCTCTTTTCACTTTCTAGGAATAATGTAAATGGTAAGAGGGAAAGTTTGGACCCGGGTAGAGTCCATCAAGTGGTATGTCACCCTGCTTCCACATTAGTAAACAAACACAGGACTTGGGCATAAGAATCTTACCCAAGGGGAGGTTGTTGTCTATAAAAAAAATAGTTTATCCATAACCACACACATAAAATAAAAGCAAAGCCAGCCTGCCCTTCTCTTCTGGTAGGAATGAAAATGGAGGAATCAAGTTTCACGGTTGTTGCTGTTAAATCAACGTGTTTTCAATTCTGTTATAATGCACTCACTGTATTGTGATTTTTCTGAACCGTTTTGGAGTAGGAAACAGGAAAGCTAAGAATTCATCCAGGTTTTCAGTACTAAAGAAGCTGACACACTAAACATTTCAGACCCTTTAAGAGATGGAGACGGTGAGGTTGAGGGTGTTCCAAAGCGTTGCCTCTGGTTCAAAGGCCATTCATTCCAAGCAAAGCCACACCATGAAAAAAAAAAAAACTCCTGACTTTGTGGCAGCCTGTGGCATTTCTTCCCCACATCCTATGACATTCCTTCCGAATCTCTGACCTTCTTCCAAGACTTCCTTTCCGTGTTCCCAGCATCATTTTTATCTCTGTGAATAAACCCAAAACATTCAAAAGCTTGGCAGGAACTTAAATAAGAATGTTCTCCAATCATTTTCCAGTTTGAAAAATACAAAATTCAAATATACAAAAGCCCAAGACGTGAGCTGGGGAGACGGCTCAGCCAGTAAAGAGCTTTGCATGCGGGTGGGAGGACTTAAGTTCAGTCAGTCCCCAGCACCTACTCAAAAGCCTGGCATAGTAGAGTGTGCTTGTAATCTGAACACTGGCAGGTGGAGAGAGGCAGCTCCTTGGGGCTCACTGGCCAATCAATCACCTCAGCCTAATCAGTGAACCTCCGGTCTCAGTGAGGGATCCTATTCCAAAAAACAATGTGGAAGGCTCCTGAGGAACAATACCCAAAGTTGACCTTGGCAGGCAGGCAGGCATGCACGTAGGCGCGCACACACACACACACACACACACACACACACACACACACACACACACACACACTTCATGAAGTATCTAAAAATACAGGATAAAAGACAGGAGCATGATCTCTCCATCTATGCTGATTGCCACAGCTGGAGCACTTTCCTAATATCACTGGTTGTATCTCACCTCACTCCTGAACTTCTAAGGGACTCTGGGAGTATCACAGTATAAATAAGCTTCCCTATCTTCTCCTGGAGCAATTTATATAGTAGCATAGAGCTAGAGCCAAGGATTAATGGCTTACATTCTCTTTCCTGACTAACCATGGAAAGAAAAATAACTCATTCCATTTCATCAATGTGGAAAAATCAGAGGCCATGGCTGATTTGACAACACCAAAATGAACTTTGTGATGTCTAAAATGTGTTTTCAAATGGCTATGGAAGATTATTTGTGAAAATACACAAAGACTACGTGAATGTCTTTGCAAATCTTTCTCTCGTGTAGAAAGAATTGTTGCTGTCATATCTCTAAATATCCAAACCACAGCTTAAAATACTTTCTGGCCTATTCAAGCATGAGGAAGCCACGGCTTCACTGACTTGGTCCAGCTCCATCTCCACCCTTCCGCCACTTCCTCTGTGTTCCTCCTCTGGTCAACTTCACTGCCTCGCCATAGCACAAGCAGACAAAAGGGTTTACCCTCCCTCCTATTCTGAACACGTTGCTGAATCCCACTCAGGCAGAAAAAGTGGGTCAAATTGATTGGTGTTGCCTGAATAAATCCTCGTGTTTATCAAGCAAGCAAGAGGCCCCCAGGAAAGAAGCAGACGGGCTGATAGGTGAGGACAAGTACCATGCAAACAAAGCCAGGACTAACAGAAAAAAAAAAAAAAAAAAGGAAGGGAGGGAGGGAGAGAGGGAAGGACTAAAAATAAGAAAGATAATTTAAAAGAAATAAAAATTATATCGAAAAGCTATGGTCTTGGAGATGGATCCAGTAAGGACATAATGAGTAGTACGCGTTTAAAGGACACACCAACTCAAAAGAAGGGTGTGCCTTCCCTGCTCCCAAGATCTTATTGAAGAACTTAGATCATGGTAGATTCAGAATGGCGAGAAAGAAATTCAAGAACATTTTCCAAGCCTTGAGGTCCAATGAGGCTCTCTGATATCCAGCCAAGCTTCCGTCGGCAACTCAAACCCATTCCCAGAAAATCAGAGCTCATTTATGTTTTGTTTTTTCTATAAGATTAAGGCAAGATTTCAGAAAAAAAAAAAACACCTTGACATCTAAAATTCAATAAGCTCAGGAATCGCTGCTGTTTAATAAAGCAAGCTTCGGGATCTATTCTGGTGTTAGTCAGGAAGTAATGGGACTCCATTTCTGCAGTATAGTTAGTACTCAAGGGAGGCAGCTGAGATTCTGTAAAAACAGAACCTGTGTGCTGGGTCCACCCACATCCATATCCTCACCAGATACCTTATCATGTCAAAGGAGTGGCTTGATCAGACTGAGCCTCCATTTCTTCTTCTATGAAATGAAGAGACTATATCATATATCAATGCCTGACACACACAATGTAAGGATTGTTTAACACTGAACCACAAAATTTGTAAGTTCCCATTCCTTCCCATCTACTAGAGAAACAACTCTTACGTTATACACAGCACCTGAGATAAGAAGAGGCTGCCAAACAGTGGGTCATCTATAATGAAGATTATACTCAAAAAATAACATAATAAGTAATATCTTAGTAACAGTAATTTTTTAAGCATGAAAATTTTCATTATCATAGCTCTCCAGACAATTGTTGATGCCTTTGTTCTGATCCTCTGAGTCTCAAGGTGTTCAAGAAGCTAGCTTGATTTTTTTTTTCATTCCAGATAACATTGTGTGTATGGGGGGGGGCAGGGAGACAGTGGGTATCTGTATTCAGACAGATCACCTAGTTGTGAGGCACTTTTGGCTCCCAACACTACTATTTGAAACTCCTTACATTGGCTGAAAAAACACTCTTTTGTAAGCCTTGACTTTGGCTCAGCTTAGGAGCATTTACAACCCTATCATACATAACATAAACACCAATCTGCCTTTCTTATTTCTTTGAAAATTCAATTATTTCTAATTACATAAAGGCATCATTGATCAAGTAAGCATAAAAACCCATAGAGGAGAATTTAATCTCCTAAATAAGATTGTAGACTTTAAGGAATAATTAAATGTTATCGTATTTAGTACACAGAGACATCTTGGTTGTTGATAGCTGCACCAATCTTAAGGGAAGTATCTTAGTCCCTTATAGTTATCATTACTATAAATTGATATGATGCAAATTAGAAATTTTTGGATTTTCATCTCTCTCCTCCACTCTCTCTCCAGGCCTGGAAATGGGCTTTGGGTCCTGTGGTCTTGTACGCATGTGAAAGAATAATTAGGTCCTGGAGATTTCAACAAGAAGTTGTCATTACCAAGGTATGCTTGTAGCTTTATGTCTGAATAAAAGCCTGAGTGTAGATGAAAATTTTTTATTAGCCCAAGTTTTTAATTTGCCATTTTTATTGCAGAACGGCTTGTAATTTAGAGGCTCATCTTCTGTTCTAATAATTGCTTGTATCGGAGCATCTTTCAGTGCAACCAATTTTACTGGAGACAGGGATCAAGGCTCCATGCTGGCACATGCAATTCTGATCAAAGCTTATGGCATGGCACTGGAGTTAGCTATATTTCTCTTTATTATGGTTTCTCTCTAGTGAGGAAAAGACAAGGAAACAACTAAGAATGCTTTACACTGACCATAGTAACTTCAGATACCATATCAAGGTGAAAATTTGCAAGCATACCAGTATCACTCACACTCACACAGCTTCAAGCATTCACAGTCCTACCTGGAAGTACTGAGCTTGAGATGAAGCCACAGGTTCAGGATATGAAGGGTGCTGGAAATTTAAGATGGAGAGGGTGGACATACACAGTGTTCTACCCTGTTTAGTGGTGTGCACCATGGTAGGACTTTCCTGTCTTGCGATTCATCCTTATGACTCTTTAATTTTTGCTTCATGCTAAAGGAATATAGGAACAGACAGGCAGAAAAACCATTACCCCCAGGTTGACAGAAGTTCAAAGTACTCAACTGTCCTAGTTGGGGTTGCTATTGCTATGACAAAACACCGTGACCAAAAAGCTGATGCAGAGGCCATGGAGGAGTGCTGTTACTAGCTTGTCCTCCATGGCTTTCTCAGCCTGCTTTCTTATAGAACCCAGGACCACCTGACCACGGATGGCATCACCGTGGGCTGGGCCCTCTCCCATTCATCACTAGTTGAGAAAATGCCTTACAGCTGGATATCATAGAGGCATTTCCTCAACGGAGGCTCCTTCCTCTCTGATAACTCTAGCTTGTGTCCAGTTGACACACAAAACCAGCCAGTACATCTACCCACTCCCAAGTGTTAGCTAGTACAATTTTAACAGAACACTACAACCCTTCACTGTCTCATTGAAAGAAGATGAACAAGGGAATGCTCTCGTGTGTTTCTATCTTGCTGAGTTCAGCTTATTACCACGGGATGTCAACCCAGACTGGAACATGTACGGGAAACTACACCTGTCACTGGGAAGACCATTTTGCAGCTCCATCCGAGGCAATGTCAGAAGGGAGAGCAGAAGCCCAGAACTAAAGAATAAAATGCTGTGAGGGGCTCCTCACATGAAAAAGTGTCATCCCAGTATTCACATACTGGATTGTGTTCTTGTATGTGTTTACTATAAAAGACGTGGAGGTATGTAGAGAGTTTTCATGAAACAATGGATATCTACTGAGGGCAACTGCTTCTGTCCTCAGACGGGCCATTAGCATAAAATCCTTGTAGAAGCTTCACAGGGCTTCCTTTTACCCAAAACTTAGAACCCAGACAGTACTTAGTAAAAACGCAACAAATAAAACATTTTGGGGAGAAGTGGAAGGCTGGTATTTTTTCCTTCGCCGTGAAGAAAATTCCAGGGTTAATTCTCAAGAGATTGAGAAAACATGCAGGTAACTGCCAAACATAACAAATTACTGCTAGGGGGTTTTGTTCTGTTTTGTTTTGCTTTTTAAAGTAAAGATGGTGTGGCAATTATTTTAGTAAGCTCGAGTAAAATTTTGGGCTATGCATTCATGCCCGCTTATACTCAATTAGAAATGGTTATCTGGGCTCAGGGAAGTTTGGTCACGTGGGGCGTGGGGTCACGTGGGGCATGGAATCATGTGGGGCTTGGAGTCACGTGCCTGCCATGTTGCCTGCCACCACCCACCCACCCCCACCCCACCCCCCGTGCAGTTATTAAAAGTCAAGCACAGCGCCCTACACAATGAACTCTATTATCGCTCAAGTTGCAAGTCCAGGCATGAAAGCGGGGACAAATACCAATGGTCTAAGGAAATTATACCTTAAAAAAAAAAAAAAGGCAGTTAACGATTTTGCAAGCCTTTGGTGGAATGAAGACTGTGCTCTCCTCATTTTACCTGAGAGAGAATCCCTGCAGCTATCTTGCTCTGTTGTAGGTGGTGAGCCACCCGTCTGCAGTCCTGGAACTTCACATGAAGAAGCGCGATTTCAAGATGGCGCCCGGACAGTACATCTTCATCCAGTGCCCATCCATCTCCCCTCTGGAATGGCACCCCTTCACGCTCACCTCCGCTCCCCAGGAGGACTTCTTCAGTGTGCACATCCGTGCATCCGGAGACTGGACAGAGGCATTATTGAAAGCCTTTGGGGCAGAGGGACAGGCCCCCAGGGAGCTCTGTAATATGCCAAGGTGAGATCCCGCCCCCAAGTCACTGTTTCATTCAAGTCGCAATACTTCAAACAGGAAGATATCTAAATGCATCAATACATTGTCAATTTCGGAGATTGCTTTATACCAGGCTTTAAGCTTGGGTTCGTTTAAAAAAAAAAAAAGGAGCCGGGCGGTAGTAGCGCACGCCTTTAATCCCAGCACTCGGGAGGCAGAGGCAGGCGGTTCTCTGTGAGTTCGAGGCCAGCCTGGTCTACAAAGTGAGTTCCAGGAAAGGCGCAAAACTACACAGAGAAACCCTGTCTTGAAAACCAAAAAAAAAAAAAAGGAAAGTCTTCATAAAATGTATAATTTAAGAGAAGCAAGTACATTTCTGTAAAAATAAATAAATGTTCAACAAAAGTAGGCGATGATCCAGGAAGAACAGTTTCCTTTCCAGATCTAAAAGCAGCTCTTGTCTAATTATGTACAGCCTGCCATGAGTCATGAGCTCTCTCATATCACAGACTGGGGTTTCAGACTGTATTTGCAAAGGCTGGTCTCCTGAAGAAGGATGCTCTATTCTGGTCATTGCTGGACTTGACCTGTACTGTTCCTACATGACCACATGGTAATATATAGGAGACATATAGAGAGACTACTCATTTCTGCAACCCTATTTTCAAATACATAGTATAAGGCACTGAAGTCAGGGCTTCTTCTCATATTAATCATGTTTCTGCCCACACCGCTACTCTATTCAGAGCAGCCCAGGCATTTGACCCAAGACCCTGTATGCATGGTCATGACTTGGCTCCTTTAAGTGAACAAGAAGGTCAATTCCCACTCCTATAAAATCATCCAATAGTACATGAAGTCCATGGAATAGGGCCAAAAAAAATGAGACAACAGAAAAAGATGAGAAAAACAATTTTCAAACTGAATATTTTAATGAATCATTAAAAAACAAAGTCTACTTGTGCTATTCTCAGGGGACAGAAGCCACCACATGTTGACTTTACTTATAAAACACCATGGTGCATAGTTACATGGAAGTTCCTGCGGGTGAGATGTTGTCATCCCTTCTGCTGCATCTCCAGGGTTAAGAACAATGTCAGACACATAAAGATAACATAACAGAAAACAGTAATACCTTCAGCCTAATGTATATTCTTTAGCTCACTTATGACAAGTATTTATTGATGACTAAGTAAGCACCATTACGAGTATAAGTCATGAAATGAAGTGAGCCTTTTGCCCCCTTTCCCGCTCTCCAGGGAAGGTAGAACCGTAAGGATGCCACACTGGTTTTTTCTAGTGGGTGGAATGGATGCATGCCTTCCTGTCAAAGATGAGTAATAAAGAATAAGCAATGAAACAGGATTCTAAGATTTAAAATGAAGTGAAAATGCCTAAAATTAGGGACAAGTGTAGAAGGAAGTAACTCCCCCCCCACACACACAAACAATACAACACAATTACTGTGTCTGCTTGCTTACCTCGTCCCTGCCCTTCCCTTCCTTTGTTAAGTTTTATACCTTCAACTTCTTTGTTATCCTTGCTTCAGCTCTGTGTGTATCCAGTTACTTAGTCTGCCAAACATTATTCCCTTTGCCACCCAACTAGCTTTCAATCAACCCACAGAAAACACTGCATGCTGCTTCTTGTCTATGAAGTGTCCCTGGGAGGTCTGACATGATTTGATCTCTGGGGCCTCTCTGGGTACATCTGCTCCACCCTTGTCCTTTATGGATATAACCCTCCTAGCCTTCTTAATTTTTGGTAGCTGACAGACAAAATTACATGTGCTGGTTGTTGAAGTACACGTTACATTGCATTTTTATATGCACATTATGTTTATGTATGCATACTATGTTTATATATGTACTTTATGTTAAGTCTAGTGAGCAGTTGTTTGCACAGTTAGCCCTTCCACAATGAGAACACTTAGCGTGCACTCCCTTTGCATTTTTCAAGATTATAATAGATCCTCACTGATTACAGTAACCTTGCTATGCCATGTGATCTCTCCAGTGTCCTTCCTATATGGTTGTGTTTAGATCTCCTTTCATGGACATCTCCCTCTCCCCTTTCCCCATTTCCAACCCTCCCCAGCTAACTATCATCCTACTGTCCAATTCTATGAGAACTACACTTTTATATTACACTTAAGAGTGAGATCACAGTTATCTTACTATTTGATGTAGGATTAGGTTCCATAACGGCCTTGGCACAATGTGTGAGTTCCCAGAAAGACTTAACCACAATTGGCTGCAAAGTCAGAAAGGCCAAATACCCTAGATGATACCAGTGGTTATGTTAGTTACCAATGGCCCTCAGCTCAGAAAACTGAGGAAGGAGGCAAGACTCGGCTGCTGTGAGAGGAATAACTTCCTGCTTTACATTAAAACACCAAGTCCAGATCAAAGGGATGACAGGTGAATAAACACAGACGCCAGAATTTATCCAGGGCTCAGGAGATGGCTCTGCAGATAAAGTGCTCACTGCAGAAGTGTGACCACCCAAGTTCCCATCCCAAGGACCCACATAAATCTTGGGTTGGCATGGCAGCCTGTTTGTAATCCCAGTGCTCCTGGGGTCAAGACGGGTGATCCTGGAGTCAGCTTGCTAGCCAGACTAGCCAAATCAGTGAGCTGTTGGTTCAAATAAAAGATCCTACATTGGTATATGAGAGGGAGAGTGATCAAGGAAGACACTTGGCATCAAGTGCTGTCTTCTACAAGCATGCACAAACACATATGTGTGCAGACACAGGCACACATACCAAGGCACATGCAGACACATGATTCCAGGAACACGCATAGTCACAGCACACACAAAGAAAGAAAGGAAAGAAGGAAGAAAAGAAGAAAGGAAGAAAGAAAGAGAGGAAAAAAGAAAGAGAGAAAGAAAAAGTGTCCAAATGATACCTATTCTAATTGTAAGGGATAGAGAAATGTAGCCCACTCACCCCCCCAAAAAAAAACAAATATTAAGTCATCAAGACTTGATATATAGGAAAGAAGAAAGGCAGGAAATATACTCTAAATGAGGCAAAAGGTGAGAGCCTTACAGATTTCAGTAAGACATGAAAATGAATTATTTCAAACTTAGACCTGCCCCCAGTATATCAACCTTGCAGGTTGATGTCAGAGTATGGTCATTTCTCAGACAAGGCAAGTAAGGGCTCCCAATTCTAAAGAATTAGAAAGATAGATAGATAGATAGATAGATAGATAGATAGATAGATAGATAGATAGATAGATATGTGTGTGTATGTGTGTGTATTTCTATATATATGTATATATACATGTATGTATATATGTATTTCTGTGGGCTTTGGGACACAGGTGTCCTCTGAATTTAATTGATATCTTTTTTTTAATTAGTGTCAAATAAATCACTGATCACTAATTATAAAAATAATCAACAACATGACATCTTAATCTATGGGTAAGGTCTCTATCTATCATCTATCTATCTATCTACCTCTCATCTATATATCTATCATCTACCTATCATCTATCTATATCTCTATCATCTATCATCTATTATCTATCTATCATCTATCTTTCTACCTATCATCTATCTATCTATCTATCTATCTACCTGTCATCTAGCTAATTATTTATAAAATAACTTACAGTGGGCTAAAATATTAGTGCTTTCTGGTTAATGGTCTTTTATTTTTATTCTTCTATTTCCATATATCAATATGTAATTAAGCCTTAGTAATTAAGATTAACTCAAGGAAAGTTCGTTTGAATTATTAGGAAGTCTGGGATACAGAATATTTTTAAATAAATCCATTTGAACTTTCATGAACACAGATTTAATGCCCAAATGGGTTAACCCCCATCCCCACCGTGTAGGTGACAGGCTCTCCTCAGGGAATGGTTATGAATGACTTAGAAACCTTTTAATTAGCATATCTTTGTTCATATGTAAATGTGTACTTTTGGAATAGTTGGAGTAATTTAATACATTCTGCGTACTGAAATGCTCTAAATATTCCCTTTACAATTGATTCAACAAATTGTTATTGAACAGCTCCAGGCTGGGTAGTCAGCAAGGCATCAGGTAAGCAATGAGTAAAGACAGACCTGCTTCCCACATCCACAGACCTGGAAGCTTAGGGGTCAAGATGGACATAACGAAATCATGAGCACACACACACACAGTATAAATGGTAATATTAAAACAACAGTGAGGAAGGAGGGATGAGGGAATTTCACCTAGTCAAAGGGGTCCAGGAGGACTTCCCCAGAGAGACAGTGTTTAGACAGGCCCTAGAGAAGGGTATCATTTAAGCAAGTGAAGAGAGAGAATAAAAGCAGCTGAGAAGTCCATGTGATGTGCTATACGGCAGAAGACAATACTACTATGCATTTAGGAAATAGAATAAATGCCAACATGGAGACATGGGGAAGAATCCAGTGGCCTATCCATGTAAAAATGCCTTATTTATTCAAAGAATACGTTTTATCATTATAAAGAAAAATGCTAAGCAAAGGCAAGACATTTTTACTGGCCCTGGGGTGATGATCATAAAGGAACTCTAAGATTGTATTTTAGCAAATATAAATAGTGAGTTTTACAAGTTGCACATAACTGACAAATCATTTCAAAATTATATTTATTCCAAGCAAATCACCTCTATGTGACTAAAATGGTATAAATGTATGAAAACATGGCCAAACAAATGAAAACAGGGGATTTCACCCTGAAAAGGAAAAGCAAATCTTCTAAGCCACTGTGGAGTGTCTCCTTCGCTTTCAGCTGGCAGCTGAGGGAAGAAAGTCAGGGAGGCAGCTAACAAAGGTGTCAGAACTCTAAAAAGAGCAAGCCATGTTGACGAGGTGAGCCACAGCAGGGAAAGGCACACTTTGCCTTCCATAAATTGTACCTAGCCAGGATCCCCAGGTAGTGTTCTTCCAGTGGAGGGGGCCCCCAAGTTATAAAGCTTATTCCAAGCTCTCCAAATAGAGCAGTGTGTATGTCTGTGTGTGTGTGTGTGTGTGTGTGTGTGTGTGTGTGTGTGTGTGTGTGTGTACTCACGTGTGAGTGTGCATGTGAAGGCTAGGTGTCAATGTCAGGTTGCTTTTCTGATTTTTGTTTCTCCACCCCATTTTTTTTTTTTTTAGATAGTCTTTGATTTGCCTGAAAGCTGCCATTAGGATAGACTAACTGGCCAGGGAGCTCCAAGGACCTGCTTGTCTCTGCTTCCCCAACACTGGGACTACAAACTTGCTACCACACTCGGCTTTTTATATAAGTCCCGGGAACTGAATAAACTGAGGTCCTCATGCTCATGCAGCAAGCACTGATCCAACCAATTTATCCATCTCCTCTCCCTAAATAGAGAATCCTGATACACCCCACCAACCTTTCAGCCTGCATTTGCTGACCCATCCTATAAAAGCCACCAACTTGGGATGGCTTTGCGTTCAAGAGCAAAACATTCTAAAGGTCAAACAAACTGCATTCTGTGGTTCCAGGCTGGCGGTGGACGGGCCCTTCGGAGGCTCCCTGACAGATGTGTTTCACTACCCTGTGAGTGTATGCATTGCAACAGGAATTGGAGTCACGCCCTTCGCCTCTCTTCTGAAGTCCATGTGGTATAAGTGTTGTGAGTCACAGAGCCTGCCTGAGCTGAGCAAGGTATGGAAAAATCATTAGTTCACCCTTCCATGGAGTGAAAGGTTCAACGCCCTTCTATCTATCATCTGCCGATTCCTGGGGAGGATTTTAATTAACTATGAGGGATAAACTTAAGGATCCTTAACTATACTTATGTTCTTAAAAATCTCCATTCAGGATTACATTTATGAGCGGGGTTATGTCTAATCTTGTTAAAGATGACAAGACATAAATTTTATTGCTTCATTGCCATTACAGGACATGTAATTGCTCATCTCAATAAAATGTGGACAGGCTGCAAATGGCTATGTGACTGGGTTGCAGTTAGTCATATTAACAGGCAGGCTTCCCCCTCATCTCTTTAGATCCATTCTGTGGTTGCAAATGTCCAATTCCATCTTCCTTAGATGGCCTGTGTTAGTAGGACTTGTCAGTCCTTCCACAATGGTCTTGCTACCCAGCACCCTTTGTGATTTCTTAGACAACGATTCTCCCTCCTTTTGTCCTATCTAGTATGAGACACCATCTTTGGCCCTGTCAAGGTAAAAGGAGCCTTCTTGGACATCCCCTGATGGTTTGATAATCGAGTTTACAAGGCAAACAACAGCATACAGATGAACAGGAGAAAAGATACACAAATTTGTTGATGTGTAAGAAGATGGGAGTCACACAAAAGTACAAAAACTCAGAGAGGCCAGACGGTTGAAGCTTCTTTGTCATGGGCCTTTTTGTCGTGGGCTACAGGCAATTTTATAGTAAATTATTTTTAGGGGAGATGAAGGAGCCTGAACAATAAATACTTGGAACAAAACTCACCCGTGCTCTGCCTATGGTGTCAACTTGGTGTTCTCCATGAGGCTGCATTCTAGAGAATCTAGCCTCTAGGTCCACAGGGGAGTTACAGAGACAGACCCTTCCCTCCCCTCAGGAGGGAAAAAGTGTGACAGCTGATGAAGGTCAGGGAGACCTTGGTTCTCCTCAGCTCATAGAACTCATCATGCTCATGTGTCTAACTCTAGACTTTTATTCTCTGAGCCCAAACCCTCTCGGGACCAGCATCAGGTACTACACCAGCCGTGCAAAGATGGCCGTGTGCCTTGGCTGGGGTTTCTATCACTGTGATAAAACACTGCAACTGACAACAACTTGGGGTAAAAGGTTTCTTTCATCTTACAGTTCCACATCATAGTCCATCATGTAAGGAAGTCAGGGCAGGGACGCAAGGGAACCTAGAGTCAGGAACCGAAGCAGAAGTCATGCAGCTCTGCTTCCTGGCTTGCTCTGCCTGCTCTTTTATACACCCGGGACCACCTGTGCTGGGCTCTCCCATGTCTATCACTAATTAAGACAATATACAACAAACTGGCCCACGGGCCAATCTAGTGGGAACACTTTCTCAATTGAGATGTCTTCCTGCAGATTAACTCTAGCTTGCATCGTGTTGACATAAAACAAGCCAGGACACTGTGTGACCATGGAGCATTGAAATGCATGAGGGAGCAGGACACTTGGCAAGTTTAGACCTGATCCCGTCCTGCCCATGTCTGCTCTGGGCCGCCTTTGGTTATGGTTTCCCACTGGACCGAAGGAAGAAACCAAAGTCATTAAGTGGATCCCAGTGTCGAGTCATTATCTTTTCTTATTGCCCTGATCAAATACCTGACAAGAAACAAGGGCCAGGGGACTTGGTTTGGATCATGATTTGAGGATTTAGCCCATCATGGTAAGGAAGTTATAGTAGTGGTGGATGGCTCTGTGGCAATAGGAGCATGCAAGAGGCATTTGCTCATAACTTAACAGGCCAAGAAGCAGAGGCTGTACAGGAAGCAGGACACAGCAATAAACCTTAAGCTCCTCCCCCAATCCAATTCTTGTAGGTAGGTACAACCTTCCAAAGATCCCACAACCTCTTAAAACAGCTAAGGACCAAGTGTTCAAGCACGTGAGCCCGTGGTGAGCATTTTACACTCACACTGAAGCACAGTGTGTGTTCTGTGGAACATTAGTTGTATGCAGCATCTGTTGAAAAGAATTTTGTGGCCCCATAAAACCTAAGAGATGCTCCTTCAACATTCCATTCTAGAAGATTCACAGTATCTGCTACCCTCTCAGACAGGGTCTGCAGAAAAGAATCTCAGGAAGTCTTGTTCCATCCATTTAGCCACAGAACCTTCCTTCATCTGCTACCTACTCAGGAATTGTGTTCTGTGATACTCTGGGGGAAATGTGACTGAAAAGCTCGAAAACTGATGTCTTCCCCACTAAGAAAGAAGAGTAAAATTGGCTGCTTCGTGAGGTCCAAAGTGACAGGGGCTGGACGTATGTTTTTCATTGGATCTTATGGCTGGCTGATCATACAGCTGGGGGTCAAATGTTTGACTGCATGATCCTGTGAGTAACATTTCAAGTAACATTCAAGACTGCAGCACAGTAGAACAATTTAAGTTCCTTTTCCGGGATACAGAAATTGATGTTTAGATGTAAAGTGACCTTACTAAACAATGCACAGACAATCAAAGGAAGAATCCAGATCCAGGTCCATCCAGTTCTTTCTATGACACAGTCAACTCATAGTAGACATGTCCCTGCACCCCACATGCACACTACTACAGGATCTCTATCTGCCTGCCTGCCTGCCTGTCTGTCTCTCTACACACACATACACACACACACACACACACACACACACACACTCATGTAAGTGCACCTGTAGATTCAAATTTCAAGCACAGAAGTACAACATGTGTATCAGGGTCAGAACAAAGATCCAAATACCAGTCCTCAGGCATCTCTACCTTCTGTTGGAGACAGGATTGCTCCTTAGCAGGCTATTTGGCCTGTGAGCTTCTAGGGATCTGTTTGTCTTACTGGGATCACAAGTGCACACTGTCATGACTGGGTTTTTATGCAGATTCTGGGGATCTGGTCTCAGGTCCTCACGCCTGCAAGGCAAGCACTTGACTAACGAGGCCATCTCCTCATCTCCACTGTTTCTGATCAGAGAATCTCTGTACCCGAATCCTGCTCTCCCAGGAACTAAAGAAACACTACCTGCAATGCTTCTGTTCATCGCTTTGGGCTGGGATTCCTGTTCCCTCCAGTGAAGAAACAAGAATCCTTATCAAACAGGGAGTGTTTTTTAAAGGCAAATAATGTGCAGTACAGAACTACTGTGCACATGTACATAAAACAATATGAATATGAATCACATCCACAAACATATAAACAGATTGCTAGTGCTACCAGAACCAACCTAGATTCATTAAGCATTTTCTACCCAGCCAGTATAAAGCTGGGCATTTTACATATTTGATATCACACAATCTCTTGTAAGTAATTGTTATTTATTTCCATTTTACAGAAGAGAAAACACACACCAATCCCAAAGCTAAAGAGAATGATACAATTGTCTTATTGGAGTGCCTTAATTAAAATAACTAATACCTTCACTGTACCAATGAAGGACACAAAGCACAGAGAAGAAATGAACAGTAGAACTAGAATTCGAATTTAGGTCCTTCTGGTCCCCAAACAACCCAGTTTCTTTTTAAACTGTCATTTATTATTATAGGATATATGGTGGGGGTGGGTGCCACAGCATGCCTGTGGAGGTCAGAGGACAACTGTTGAGAGTTGGTTATCTGTATCCACCACAGATCCCAGGGATAAGAGCCAGATCATCAGGCTCACACCCCAAGCACTCTTACCCACAAACCTGTCTTTCCTTCACAGTCAGTCTAGCAAAGCGAGAAGAACAGCGACTATTCTGTAGGTTCAGATCTCAGAGCGAGGCCTTCTTCATCTTCATCCTGCAGTCTACCAAGTGAAACCCACCTGGAGAGGTGGCTTGTTGCTTCACAATCCCCATGACACCTGAGTCACATGATGCTTCACACAGAGAAGGCAGAGCCTGTGAGTCTCTCCTTCACTTGCTCACTCAAGCTCACTCAAGCAACATATATTCAGCACCTGCTATAAGTCAGACTCTCGTACTGACGGGCGAGTCTCTCAAATCTGCCATAGAGACCCAGCTCACATCTGACTTAAGACAACCTCTCTTCTTTCCATCTCCCCTGCCTCTCTGCTATCCTACTGTATGACCCTGCTCCCTCCCTTATATTGACATTCTTAAGGCATCTTATTGGTCTGAACACACTGTGAGCTCCTTAATCCTGTTCTTTCCTTTTCATTAGTGAATATGTAGAATGTGTGTGCACTGGTGAGCCACTGAGTCAGCACCAGACTGTGTGATTCCAATGTCCACTTTAGCGCTCCCTGTAAGAAGAGGCAGCATTCCCAGGCTATTCAGAGTTTAGACTGAAAATTATGCTTAAGACCTGACTCCTAAGTCACAGGGTTAGGAAGTTTCTGTCCTTTGAAGCAGGTGTGTGTGTGTGTGTGTGTGTGTGTGTGT
This sequence comes from Peromyscus californicus insignis, assembly GCF_007827085.1. NCBI lineage: Eukaryota > Metazoa > Chordata > Mammalia > Rodentia > Cricetidae > Peromyscus > Peromyscus californicus. The sequence continues at coordinate 12,292,039 of NW_026294525.1, forward strand.
GTGTGTGTGTGTGTGTGTGCGCGCGCTATCACCAGGCTTATGTAACTAATATTTGTCAGAGCCGCCTACATGCTTTTGAGATATAAATACTACTCCTTCCACTGAACTGTCAGCGTCTATATAATTTTGAAAGTGCAGCGGAGCAAAGTGGTGTGCATTTATCTAACAGCATCTTCACAATTTCAGGTCTAGGCTACAGCTTTCAGATTGTTCTCTTTCATAACTAGAGGAGAGGAACGGGAGCAGAGAAATGCAGAGCTGAAGTTTTCAGTGTAAATTGTTAACTGCAATTAGGTAGGATTTTTTTTCTCTTCTAGATGCAAAATACCCCCTGGCATTAAGGTACACATTTCTATGTTCAAGCCGCAAGTTGTAAATCCACAGCAAAAAGAAATTGCTGCAATTTTCCTCCATTGTTACCTTTGCACACAATCTCTCCTCCTCCTGCTGCTCCTTCTCTTCCTCCTCATCTTCCTGTTCCTCCTTCTCTTCCTTCTTCCATTGGCTTTTTGAGAAAGGGATTTTCACTGTAGTCCAGGTTGATCTGGTACTATATGACCCAGGCTGACCTCAAACACCTAGCAATCCTCCTGCTTCTGCCTCTTACACGCTAAGACTACAGGTGTAGGTCGCTACGTCTAGCTACATGGTAGCTTCTTCACCCTTCTCCTCTGCCACGTAATTCTAAAATCCTTTTAGGTAAAGGTACTCCCGTAGCCAGTAAGGTCCAGGTTGGTTCTTGGCAGGATAAAAGAATGTTGTCTATTTGAAGCATACATTTTAAAATGTCTTTGTTTCTGTCTTTATATTTAAAGATGTCAAGTGGGTTGGGGAGATGATTCAGTGGATAAAGTGCTTGCCACACCAATGTGAGGACTTGAGTCTGAGTCCCCAGAGATCCAAGCCTGAAACTGTGTATCTGTAACCTCATTGTTCCTACTGTAGATGGGAGGCAGAAACGGGAGAATCCTTGGAACTTCAAGGGCCAGCTAGCCTGGTATATGTAGTGACAAACGAGAGGCCCTGATGTCCAACCAAGTAGAAGGTGAAGACACAGACCTAAGGTCATTCTCTGAATTCCACACACACCCGTGGATCTGCACTCAGGCACACACACACACACACACACACACACACACACACACACACACACACACACAAAACCCACACACGTGCACCTTCATACACATGTGCACGTGCACATCATTCACAATAATAATAATTTAAAATAAAATATATGGAGGGGGAAAAGAGAAAGGGACAAATTACCCAAGGAGGAAAATTAACCACATGCATAAAGCTGGATTGATTGAAGAAAATGAAAGTAAAAGTGTTGCCTGAAAGAGATATTTTCTGCACCGAAGTAAGCGTAAACGTCACCAAGATGAATGGAGATGAGAGCAGGGACCCCGTGGGTGAGGGAAGAGATGGAGGTGGGTGAGAAGTCTTTGGTGCAAAATGGAGGAAGCCATGTGCTGAGAGTGTAAATGCCCCGGGGTGATAAAAGTCCTCCAACTCCTGCCTAACAGCTATGATTAATTCTACATCACACTCAATTTGTGAAAAGAACTCTTGAAAAAAGTTGGGACAGTTTGCTTGTGCAAACTGTCAAAATGATGAATGAAATAGGTGTGTGTGAATGGGGAAGGAGGGGGAAGACTGCTGACATAAATGTATTGGCTTACACATTTTAGTTCTCCTTAATATCACAGCCGCGGAGACGGCGCCCAGGGAAGAGCCAACTGGGAGATTTGGTTCATTTTCTTAACTGCATATGTAATCTTCAGGACACAATAAAATAGATTATAGAAAAGCTGAGATAATCTAATTCCTTCATAATTGTCTCTCTTCATCAACTCAATAATAGATAACAGTGATAATGGGTATTTATAGTGTGTCCCGTAAAAATGGCCTTTGGGTTCCTAACCTAATATAATAAACAGATAATTCAAATAAAAAGACAGTGCAGGCCAGTGGGAACAAGGGAAAGAGGCCAAGAAAGACAAAAAATCCATACTCTACTTAAAGATATTAATAAAACAAAGAGGGGCCTGCTCCCTTTCCTAATGAATGAAAAATGCATTTAATTTAATCCGTTTACTTTGAGAAATTATTTACTTGCACTTCCCCTCACACTGGAGCCCTGGCTACGCCTGGAATTGATCACCTCTCCCAGGCCCAGAAATCAGCAATCAATTGCGCAGGGTGGCTCAGGCCACAGTCACCTCTACCAAGCACACATAGGTGCCCCACTTTTATTAGGTGGCCTCAAAAGACTCCGGTACCCCATTAGGCCTTGCCCTTGTCCTACAGGAAGGTGATAACCCTAGCACTTGCCGTGTCTTGATTGATTAACCATACTAGCTTTGGTGATTACTCTCCTTGTCTAAGGAGAGATTTAAATAAAATATATAATTTAAAAAAATCTCCCCTTATTGATATCACTTCTTAAATTAGACAGAGACCTGTAAGTCCCCGAGGAGTCTTCATAAGGCATGCCTCGTTCCATTGATTTTCAATGCCTTTACACAGCTGACTTGTACATGGATGGAGTGGCTGTTTTTACCTAATGTACACATGTGGACCAAGGAGACAGAGGGAGCTGTAACGTTTGTTTTGGTGTGGGCCTCCATTGGAACATCTATTAATCTATTCCATTTTATTTTTTTTTATTTTTTTGTTTTTATTTTTGCTTTGAGACAGGGTTTCACTCTGTAGACCAGGCTGGCCTCACACTCCCAGAGATCAACCTGCCTCTGCCTGCCCAGGGCCAGTATTAAAGGTGTGTGTGCGTCAGCACCCCCCGGCTGTATCTCATTTTATTTTGATGCCTTTGAGTAGTCCATAGAATACCATCCAGATAATCACTCTGCCACTGGTAGAATGTGTCAGTAAGGATTACTGACTATAATTAGAGCAGTCACAAAGATGTCTTGTCATGGACCAGATGACAGAATAGTAATAAAGTTCTGAGGTAGTTAACAGGCAGAATAATGGCTTTAAGAAAAAGAATCTTATGGATGAAAAGTGTTTTACAATGGCTGATCTAGTCTTATTAATAGTATTCCAGAAAAATAATATTATAATTGTATTGCTTTAAAGCTATACATTTTAAATATTAGAGAGTCCCATATGGAAGAAGAAACTCATTCTTCTATTTTTTTTTTTTTGTCTCTTCTATACTGTTATACTCATTCAGGATTACTTCAAAAATAACAACAGCAAAATAGAACCTGGGAAATAACAGCAGCTATTTACTGGGGAGATAGTACATTTTCTAAATGGCATTTGCAGTCTCTCTCTTTCCAGGGATAAGCATTCTTACTTTTCACAATTGTCACTATGCAGAGTCTCCATCCCAGAACTGGCATGGCGCTTCCCTTTATTGTATCTCCTGTACAGTGTGGAGACAGGGGTGTGCTGCTTGGATAGAAGCAGTATATCACACTGCTACCCATTGCCCTGCTCCTTGGGTAGAGGCAATGTCAAAGTAGCAAGATCAAGCCCCAGTCCCCCACCCCCGCACACACACAACCGTAGAATGCTGCCCTATGGATTAAGCACGTACAGAACCTGGGGTGCACTTTCCACAGCGAAGGGATCCTCTTGAAAAACTAGGTCATTTGATCCATACTGAAGTTTCAATTTTAAGACCGATCCTCAAAATCAAGGCTTTATGTCTTCTCAATGGCCATCTCTAAAATTCTTTAGTAGACAGTGAGAAGAAGACCAAGCAAGGCCATTGTCCCTGTTTGCTCTGTGGTATAAGTACATTGTACCCATTCTGCTCATGGCTCCAAATGGCAGCAAACATCTTTGCACTATGGTATCCCTCAGACATTGACCAGACACTTCAAAGGGACGGATTTTTTATTCTCACAGAAACCTCATGAGTGATGCTATGTGTATGGGTGTTTTATCCACATGGTAAGAGAAGCTTGAACTAAATAACCTGCCCCAGTTCCACAGTGCCTCCATGGCGAAGCCAGGATTTCAGGGCAGGTCACAGAACCCAGGGGTCCATTGTATTTAGTGGCTGCGTTCTTCTCATTTCTACATCTGTGTCTGCCTGAACACTTCCCTTCTCTGCAGTGGGTTATAAATAAATACTTTTTCCATTCATTCTTGGGAAACAGATTTTGGCCTCACATGTTATATATGTAACGGAGCCATTGTGTGGACTTCTGAGATGGTATAGCCTGAAAACAGTACACTCTGCTTGGAGAATCCAAGAGGCCAAATAGAAAAATTAATTAGCAGCTCTATCTTTTTTATTTTCAGGACTTGCTCAAAAAAAATTTTTGCAAAGCTTTATCTCCTACTGACCATAGATCATTCTGACCTGTTATACATGAGCTACTGACCTTTACAGAGGAGTTGGGCTTTGGAATATGAAAATGTGTCGAGATATGACAGAGTACACTATAATGGATATAGCTCAGACCTAGACTTCCATGATGGGCACAGCTGAGTTAGGTCAGGCCTTTAGTGCCCCCAAAGGATGGGATAGTGAAAGCCTGTATCAGGCCATGTGCACAGAGAATCTCATGATCCCAGAATGAATTCCTAAAACGCCTGAGCCTACACTGTCTCTACAAGAATGTAGGGTAGCTTTTGTTGCCATGAAAGTTCAGAACGTTATTTTACTGACTTTCTGCTTAATAAAATCTTTTAACCTCGGGTATTTTAGACCTCTAGTATCTACTGTGGAATTCTCAAAGCCATGCTTTGCACAGAGAGCTGATTCCAGGTTTGTTTTATTTTTGGAGACTAAGGAGGGGAAGGCACAGATCACAGAGCCGCCGTCCATTGTTTAGGACACTTGTTCTTCCACTGACCATGTCCTTTCTCCTGGGCCAAATGCAGGGGTGGAACTCTGATGTCTCTTCACAGTAAGTGTCCCCACCATTAGAAACATGAAAGGGAGTCAAAGTAAATACCCCCTTTCTTCTGTTCAAAGTCTCCTCTTCCTTTTGTCTGCCTGAAGCACGTCTACAGGGCCAATGCACTCTCCTTCCATTGTCTCTTACACCAAAGAGGCCAGTGTGCCCAGAAGTCAATTATGGAGGGGAAAACTCACAAGGCAACAGCAAGGGAGGAAAAGCATGAAAGGCCCTCGAGCTCTAAGAACACTGGCACACTGCTATACCATGAGGAAGCGGGGACAGTGACAATTCCTATTTGAAAAGACAAAGAGTAGAGTGTGGGGAAAGCTAAGACGTGGCCATTGTTTCAGATAAGAAAGGTTGGAACAGGCTCTGAAACTGGAATTTTTTTATTGTCCGCTTTGGTTTGATTTTTTTTTTAATTATTTTTGGAACACTGGGCTAGAATAGCCATTGAGTGCTCAGAGCTTAGTGAACTCTTATGGGATCTTGGAAGCTAACACGGAGGGAGATGTGGATGGTGGAGGCGTGGCTCATGAGGTTTCAGAAGATAGCAAGGACGTAATTAATAACTGGACTATGGGCCATTCATGTAGTATTTTGACCAAGAATTGTGATCGCTGGTCATGTGGAGTTGAAGAAGCAGCTGTGATTGTCAAAAAGGTGTGATTCCATTGAGGTCAACCCTGGGCTTCACTAGGACAGTGGATGCTGATCATCAGGGGCTAAAGAATCAGCTACAATTAATAAGACATCAGCATCATTCTTGAAATCTTCTGGGAAGTGTTTCCTCAGGGTCAGCCCATAGTAGCTATGGTCCAGAGGGTCAAAGCTGCATCTCAAGCCGGCAGCTGAACATGGCAGTGTATAAGGATCACCCACCTAGTACCCTAGTACTGACTTTTAAAGTATAAGAGGTGCAAGATTGAGGAGTCATGAAGTGTATGTTTGTGTGTGTGTGCGTGTGTGAGTGTTGTCTGGTTTTGAGTCTTTGTGTATATTTTAGGAACTTTCTACTGTATTATGTTTTCATACTATCCCTCAAATGGCCCTTAATTTTAACTGTCTCCGTATGTTCTCTCCATCAACCTCCTCCCCATCCCCTTCTCCACTTGATCCTCCAATTCCAGCCATTCATCCATCCATAATTATGTATTCTATCTCTCTTTCCTAATGAAATCTGCCTGTACCCTCCAGTTCCTTACTGTAGGCCTACCTTCTTTGGTTCTGTGGAATGTAGTTTGGTTATCATTGACTTAACAGCTAATATGCACCTATAAATGAATACATATCATATTTATCTTTCTGGGTCTGAGATACCTCACTCAGGATAATTTTTTCTAGTCCCAACTATTTGCCTGCAAATTAAATGACTTCATTTTTTTAATGTTTGAGTCATACTCCATTGTATAAATGTACCACATTTTCTTTATCCATTCTTCTGTTGAGGGACATCTAGGTTGTTTCTAATTTCTGGATATTATGAATAAATCAGCAACAAACATGGTTGAGTGAGTGTCTTGTGGTAGGATGGAGCATCCTTTGGGTGTATGTCCAAGAGTGGTCTAGCTGGATCTTAGGTAGATGAATTTCCATCTTCCTGGGAAACCTCCACACTGATTTCCATACTGGCTGTACAAGTTTGCAGTCCCACCAGCAGTAAATGAATGCCCCCTTATTCCATATACTGATCTGGTTATTTTTATTCCCAGTTCTTCCCTTTTGCAATAACAGCATATATAACTTGTTTATATTTTTATAAAAGCCCACCATTAAGAGATTTTAGATTTTTAACAAGACATTAAACTTTTAAAGCATTGGAATTTTTAAATACTATGGAACTTTTAACTGCAGACTGTGTTTTATATTATGATATTAACATGAGATCTTGGGGATATGATTTAACAGTGATATTTTTGTGTCCACAAGGAGTGAAGTGTCTTGGTTAGGCTTTACTGTCAAGTTGACACAGCCTAAGTCATACGAAAGGAGAAGCCTCAATTGAGGAACTGCCTAGATCGGGCTGGTCTGTGACTGTATCTGTGAGGAATTGTCTTGATGATTAATTGATGCAAGATGGCCCAGGCCACCATGGGCAGATGGTCCTGGACTTTATTTTTTTTAAAAAAAAAGGCTAGGTAAGCATGAGCCTGTGAGAGAGCCAGAGAGCAAGCCAGCCAGTAGTATTCCTCCATGATTCCTGCTCCACGATCCTGCTTGGGTTATGGATCTTACATCAATGACAGACTGTGACCTGAAAGTTTAAGCCAGATAAACCTTTTCTTCATCAAGTTTCTTTTGATTCAAGTGTTTTTATCACAGCAACAGAAGGAAACTAGAACACCATCCAACACCTTCTTCCCCTCCATGGCTCAAGTGTCTCCTCAGTGAGGTCCCTTTGCCATTGGAGTCAATATCATGACCTTTCTCAGATTGCTGTTTCTACACTGCACTGATTACCATCTGGCATATTCTATACTGTATGTATGTACGCATCAACCTCCTTCTCCAAGACACAAATTCCAAGGATGGGCATTTTACACATATGGCTATCTGTCTGCCTGTCTGCCTGTCTGTCTTGTTCACTATCATAATTCCAGAATGTAAACTGGTCACTACCCATAGTAATTATTGTGCAAGCATTTGTGAACCAGTGAGTGAGTAGATAGGTACTGCCTTCTGTCCATGAGGACTCTTGAAATATTCAGCAGGAGGCACTTTCTTCCCTGTTCTGCTTTGAAGCTACCTGGAGGGACTGTGGACTATGCACTTCAGGGAGGGATGACAGCCAGGAAGATGAGAGAAGTCTTTTAGAGGTGGTAATTGTGCCTAAGGTGTAAGGCAGTGGTTCTCAACCTTCCTAATGCTGCAACCCTTTAATACAGTTCCTCATGTTATGGTTAAAATGATTCCATTGCTACTTCATAACTGTAATTGTGCTACTGTTATGAACTGTAAATATCTGATAGGCAGGATATATGATATGCAAACCACACACACACACACACACACACACACACACACACACACAAATGGATCACAACCCACAAGTTGAGACCCACTGGTCTTTCTCCTTGGATTAATATTTTGAGTTTCATCTGAGCAGAAGCTATCCAGAAAATATGCAACCTCTGATTTTGAGAGGGAGGTCTTAGATTCTCACCTCCTGCTCTTCCTGACTTGCTAACATTGCAAAGACCTGCATAAATCTGAGAAGAATGGGCAAGATATTCAGCCATGAAATACATTCTGTGATTTTCTTTTCCTTGTGATACTAATTAAATCTCATCTATAAATCTGATTGTATGACAGTGAGCTTGCAAGCTGATGGGGGAAGAGGGAGAGAGAAGGAGAGAGGGGGAAGCAAACACTGGCCATTTGAGGGAATGTGTCAGGTGGTAACACACCAGACAGTGCCTGGAGTGGGGACAAGGCCCCACAGACACTGTTGAGCCCCACAGATGTCCCTTTGGGTAGACATCAGGGGTAGACACATGGGAGTGGAATCCAGAGAATGAACAAATTCGTCTCCTGTTTGTTTGTTGTTGTTGTTGTTTTTGTTTTTTGTTTTGTTTTGTTTTTTTCTAGATACAATTATCTGAAACTCAAAGCACAAAGCTAAGCCTTTCATTTAGCAAACCCAAACTGCTTCTTGTCACCTGCCATTTGCTCAACCGGGAGAAAATGTTTTCAAAAATAAGTAAATAAAAACAGATCCCTTCCCAGAAACAGTTTGACTACATCAGTCCACACACAGGCACAGCCTCCACTCCTCACCGGCTTTTGAGGACACTGATAAGTCTCACCGAGAGGAAATTTCTGTCTTGTGAGGTTTCATTCTGCAATTACCATAATCTCCATTCTCCAGAGGCTGTGGCCGGTGAAGTAGATTGGTGAAGTGGATTAGTGCCCGACCCTTTGGGAGGGTCTCTGGAGAAGAGAGTTGAAATCTTGAGCTTAGGTCATAAGTAAAGATGAAGGGGGCTGGTCTAGCAGCGTATCCCCTTTGGGGAGCAATAAAAGGCACCATGAGTTATGATTATTAATCTTGTTCAGAAGAAGGCTGGCCAGAAGTGTGGAAAGTTGATCCTCATCCAAAGAGGCTGGCACAGCCCACGGAAACCCTGACTCCTTGAATTCAGTCTGGGCCTTTTCAAACACAATGGGATTTTTCTCTTCTTCTCCTCCTCCTCCTCCTCCTCCTCCTCCTCCTCCTCCTCCTCCTCCTCCTCCTCCTTCTTTTCCAAAAGAAATCACAGTATGATGGTTTGTTCACTGGTAGAGAAAAACGTGTGGTTTAACAGAACAGCCCATTTGGGCTCAAATCATTTAATGGACATGAAGTAGCCTGTGATTATGAGCACACTGTGGAAAGAAGGACCGATGAGCCTCCCGCCTTCTCTCCTGACAGGTGTACTTCTATTGGATCTGCCGCGATGCCGGGGCATTTGAGTGGTTTGCCGATCTGTTACTTTCCCTGGAAACACGGATGAGTGAGCAAGGGAAGGCTGACTTGCTGAGTTACCATCTATTTCTCACTGGCTGGGATGAAAACCAGGTACCAGTAAAACCCAGGATCTCTAATACTGTCTCCCTTCTTCAAAGAACCCATTTCTGAGAATGAGCTGCGGGCTTACCAGGCAGCACCAAATAATCATTCTAAAATTCTTCAAAAGGGAGAGAAGAACAGAACCAAACTAGACTGGAAGCAACTAGTTAAGATATAGCAATAAAAAGACCTCTAGCTATCTTACTGTGGAATAAAAAAGATAAACATGCTGGGTAATAAACGACAACCCAGATATTAGGAGTCTTAAAGTTTGAATTTGTCACTTTTAAGAGTGGCATGGGTGACTGTCACTAATTGGCTGTATCATCTGTTGAATTCCTAATTGGTTCTGATTCTATGCTGCTCAGAGTAAAACAGAAAAGATTCCCTGTTGCTTTTATCCAGCCTTTCATATTGAAAAGCATGTGAGCCAGAAAATTAGTATGGACACAGGATTTGCATAGAGAGTTCTCTCTCTTAAGGGGTTCTCAGAAAGCAGGTTCAGTGTGTCTTCTCATCTGAAGCTGAGATGACCTTCTGCTTAGGCAGGTGTTCTGCAAGCCACTATAGTCATGGAGTATAAAGATGGAGTCTGGCAAAAATTATGTATCAACTCGCTATTCCAATACTGATTAAAAAAAAAAAACTATCACAGTCAGTATGTCAATGATGACTAGTGTATCAGAATCCGATTGGACTCCCCAAACATGGGAGTTAACAAAGCCATTATACTAGGTTACAAAAATGTGTGTTTTAAACAGTGTTTTCTGTAGAGGATACGTAGATGGTATCATTGATATATACTTTTAAGGGAAATATGTTTAAGCTAAAGAGCTTTTCACCAATCACCAAATTTACAGATGATTGCTCTATCTGTTTTGTGAATGCCCCCCCCCCTCAACTCCATTGTACCTTGGCTTTGTGCTTCTGTAAATGAGTAAGACCCTGGTTGAAATTCTAAAGTTTTATGAATTTTTATGGTCTTAATTGTAGTCCTCCTTAAATATTTAACCCTCTGGGATCATTTGAATTGCAGGTTTCTTGGGAACCAGGCTTGAGAGACCTTAATAAATTATAAAGAGTTAATTATGTTTTCCAAACAGACATTTTCCCTATCCCAATGGGATTGTTGACTGATGATCCCTTTGGTGAAACACAGCCATGATTTTTGTTTTAACTTCCCAGCCCCTGGGTAGCTCTACCACTTCTAAGGCAAATTGGTCCCAAGCATCCACTTAGCCAATCCCTGTTGCTTGGGATTTATGAGACTCAGATTCTCTAAACAGAATTCCTAAGTGGATTTTGTGACAACACAACCCTGCCCTGCCCTATCTTTGCCCCTTTCAAGACTAAGATATAAAATATACTTTTTTTCCCTAAATGAAAGTAAATTAAAGTTGGTAGCTTCTTAAGTTTTTCCCGTGGCATGTCAGAAATTCTTCACACTTCCAGATTTTGAGCAGGAAATCAGTAATCTCAACATTTAAGGAAAAGAAATAGTTGGTGCATTCTGTCAGTAACTCAGGCACTGAGAGGCTGTTTTAGAAATAGCCGGTTCTGAAGCTGAATCCAACAACCTCAAAGTGGCAAATTGACAAGAACAGAAGGGACAGATGGGAGAGGTATTATGAAGGGCAACTCAAAAGAGTTTGAGATTAATTGAACAGTGGGCTGAGAAATATGGAACAGATAGAATTCCAAATGTTTGAACACCAGAGATTGGGCGTTCCCACAGACGTAAGTATGGAAGGTCTTTCTCCCCCCATGAGATAAAACTGTAATGTCTTCACAAGTACTTTAGGGGCCTCCTTATCCTGACCTGTTTCTAGATGAGCCTCACTATTTTCCTATTGCCCCAGAGCTGTTGACTGATGGATGCTTGTGCATCCTGCTGTGTGCATTCAGGCTTTCAAGTCTTTTGCTCCTGGTGGTTCCTCTCTCTGACATGCCGGTCCACATCCTCTTCCACTTCCCCATCTTCACACTGCATGGAGTCCTGGTTCCAAACTCTTGCAATATGAGCACTGTTACCTAAGGTCAGACTTGCTGGACAGCAATTCCCTGTAGCCTGGCATTCCGAAGGCCAGTCTGCCCCTGTCCACTGGTCTGCGGACAGCCACTGTGACTTGGATATGAACCTCTGGCACTGGCTGCCTTCTTAGACTAGGGAGAGAACCATTCAGGCAAGTTCCCTTCAAGCAGGAAGCCACTGCCGCACAAGCCGAGTGCAGCAGGGCTGTCATTCAAACTGCCACAACTATTAAGAGTTAGAGGGTGAGGTGAAAATCGGTGTGTGAGCTCCAGGGTTGGTGACGGCTCTCGGGGGTGGTGCAGAGCACACATACCCAAAGTGGAAAGAACAAGGTAGCTTCTAGAATCTACAGGGGCTGAAGCCAATGATCGTGCTTTAGTAGGTAATTATAAGGATTATTGTGCCCCAAGCTCTTATTTGCGGGCCCCTAATTACACAAGGGCTGGGTGAAGTCACTGGATTTGAAGTCAGTCACTTACAGAGCTCCATCCAGACCCCTTACTCTTCAGCATCCTATCACACCTTCATCAAGTGTATCGTCCAGTGCTTAAAACCTAATACTATACAGTTGGCTCTCCATATCTTTGAGTTCCACATATGTACATTCAACCAACCAAGGACTGAAAATATCTTTAAAAAAATATATCTGCACTGAAAATATAAATCCTTCTTATTTCTTTACATTATTCCCTAAACAATACAGGACAACAACTCTTTACCGAATAGTTGTGTGGCAGTAAGGCTTTATAAACCAGAAAGATGATTTAAAATATATGAAAGGATGTGGGTAGGTTACACACAAATATTCTTAAGCTTCTGCAGACTTTGGTATCTGGGGGAGGGGCCAGTCCTAATATCTGGGAATGACCGTCCATCAACCATGTCAACTCCGTAGGCAAATTCAATTGTAAAACCCAGCTTCCTCCTGGGCATTTCATGGCACTTTAATCTGGAAATGCCCCTTCTCAAGTCCCCTAGAGTTAATATTAAATGAATGGGGACAGCAAGGGGAAACTGATTTTTGAGAAGTTTGGCAGAAAGAAAACTAACTTGTTCAGTATTTTCACTTAACCACATTTACTGTATCACTCTCATCCTTTCAAAGAAAGCCATCCTTTCCAGGCTATGTTTTTGCATATCTACTATATACAGAGAAGAATTTTGTCCCAACAAGAATAAATACAAAGACAGATGAGACACAATACTTGTAAAGCACATTGGGGACATCTGCTAATAAAGCATTTCGAGCCCTGTTAAAAAATATTTTAAATATACAAATGATGATAGTGAGTTCATCTTTTATTTATAGATGGTTCTTATGGTTGTTCTTTAATGTCAACTGATACTACAATTTTTAACTTAGGCTATTCACATAGCTTTACACTGGGATGAAAGCCTGGATGTGATCACAGGCTTAAAGCAGAAGACCTTCTATGGGAGACCCAACTGGAATGATGAATTCAAGCAGATTGCCTACAATCACCCCAGGTGAGCAAAGCCAGCTCCCTTCCCCTAGCCTGCCGGGATCCCCCTGAAGTCCATACAAGCTGTCGCTGGGAAGAAAAGTTCATCTGCAGTCAGAATTGAGAATCCAAGATAAAATATCCACCTTAGAAAATATGGCCATGGCTGTCTTATATTTCAGGAACCACAAACCTCTGTTTAACTGCCTGACAGACTCAGACGATCATCGATTACATTGAAAATCTTCACACTTAACCTCAATTTAAAGATGGTATTTCTTAAACAGCATATGCCTTCAAAAAAATCTTTGGAGCACAGTTAGTCTCTAATTACCCAACTAGAGAATTCAATTCTATCTAGCGCTACAGTGTGTCTAGCACGTCTAGCAGAAAAGGAAAAAGAAAAAGTTTTCTCAGACAAAGCAGGGATTCGACAGGGTGCTAAAGGACCCAGATCTAGAGCTGGGCTACTTAAGTGTCTGTCCTAGCTCTACCATTCCTGCTGGTAGAGCTAGGTCCTCTAACTACCCTGTGCTGAGTCTGTCTCCTCCTCTAAAAACTGTCAGTAATAGTGCTTGCCTCCCGGGCTTCCACAACAGCAACAAAAAGAGTGAAACATCTAAAGTGCCCCAAACAGTGACCTTTCGCTGCTGCTGCTGCTGCTGCTGCTGCTGCTGCTGCTGCTGCTGCTGCTGCTGCTGCTGTTTTCTTGATTTCAAGTGTTACTACTATTCTCATAACTCTAGAACAAACTGTAATGCATGGAGGGCCTTGCCTTGGGGCCAGAAGCCTGGAGTACTAGAAGTTTCTATCTTGGACAAGGAAGCTTAATTTATCTTTCTTTTTTAGCGTAGACATAAAGCTGAGGTGATAAATTCAAGCTCGGGGTTGTTTTCTTAAGTTAACACACATGCAGTGTGGAAGAGCTTGGTAAAGGGTAAGTCACTAAGACAGAGAGTTATCCATCCTCACGACTAGGTCATTCTTTGTCCTGACCTTCATCATCTATGCACTGACACTGTCTTCATATTTGAGGAAAGACTACAGGGAGGTAAAGAAATGTGCCATGTGGGCAACTGGAAACAAGCAAGGGCTGAGGTCCTGGGGCAAGGGACATTGTTCCTGTCATGATCGGAGGGGGGGGGGCAGTGAGTGGCACAGAGGAGATAAGAGGAAGAATCCTAAGAGATGGCATTTAGGTCAGGTGTCGGGGGACATCTGCAAGTCATCATAAGACTTTGGATACGATTGCCAGAGAAAGACCACTTAGAGGTATAAGTCCAAGACTGACATGAGATCACCCTTGTTGCTGTAAGAAAACAGACTGTAATGGGCCTAGGAGCAGGGTAGGGAGGTCAGTGAGGAGCAGGCAGTGGTGGCAGTTTGGTAGGCAGGGAACACTGGAGCAGTTTGATTCTGAACGTTTTCTGAAGGCATGACTTGTTGATGGACTGAGGCACGACCCAAGTTAGAATGAGCCTCCACTCATTAGCATGGACATGACCATGAGAATTGCTGTGTAGTAGACAAGGGATATGGGAAGCTTCATTTCTGACGTTTCACATAAGATACTTCTTAAACACTCAAATGTCCAGCAAGTGATACATGAAGCAGGATTTCAGGTGAGAACTTCAGTTGAAGGTATCAACATGTAAACTGTGTGTGGAGGCACAATATCAGAATAAGTGATCAGGGGCTGGAGAGATAGCTCAGTGGTTAAGAGCACTGATTGCTATTCCAGAGGACCCGGGTTCAATTCCCAGCACCCACATGGCAGCTCACAGTTGTCTGTGACTCCAGTTCCAGGGGACTTGACACCCATAGCAAAACACCAATGTACATAAAATAAAAATAAATAAAAAATTGGACTCTGACCTTCATAGAATAAATGATCAGAAGAGAATGGCAAGGGTCCTAAGCTACATTATATCCAGGGAACGAGGAACCATAATCTCTATGTGTGCATTACAAAGTTTGATATGCATTACAAAGTTTAATATGCATTACTCTTATCTATCTTAGCAATCATGCCACTTAGGGGTTCTGGGTTTTTATCTGTTCCCTTTATCTGTAAATCAAAAATCTACTCCTGTGTTTCTGACCACGTCTCCATTCTCCAGGACTGCATATGCATTTTCTCACTGGTCTTCCTTCACAGGAGCCATGCTTCTTCAAGCTCTCTGTAGTTTCCTTATGCTGGAATTCTTTTATGGTGAGTACAAATCATCTTTTGGTCAATTCAGCTCCTTTTCACATTTTTTCCCTATATTTTCTTTGTTCCAGAACTATGCCATTCTATTTTTATTGGCTGCCTCTGTGTCTGTCTGGCTTTAGTGAACCAGCTATTCTGACAGGCGTTGGGTGAGGAGGGGAAGTGAGAGAGAAGTCGTCAGGTAGCAGTCAAGGTTCACGAGCATCCATCGCAGTATGTGAAGTCGCGCTGGCTTCCACTGCCCCGTGTGCTGTGAGACGGACCTCTGCAAACTGAGGGTACAGCTTGTCCTCTCGGCCTGCCGGGGAAGCCTTGCACCCAATACAAGGATGTTCTGTGAGCGGTTCAAGACTGCTGAGCATGTAGTGGAGGGGAGAAACGAGCAGAAACTTGCATCCATCTAAGAGGGGCAGATTTCTAACTAGAAAGTCAGAGACAGTTTAACTTCTCACTGAAAAGTCAAGGGGAGGTAGAGGGATCCATTGCACAATGTGGCAACCTAGCTTCTTCTCCATGGACTCAGCTACAGGTGACTTGTCGGAGCTGCCAACCCAGGGCAGGTGGCCTTGGGAACTCTCCTCTGCCATCACATCCTGGCACTCACTTGTTTCCTGTGCTTCTTGTGTTGGCTCTTGTGGTACCCAGCTTTGAACGCTGGAACCCCACCTTGTCTCCAAACAGGTGCCTCCATCCCAACAACCCGCCCCCAGGAATCTCAGTTCCTCTCAGCCCTTACTCAACCATGGCTGCTGGGTCGCAACCTCTCAAGCCTCTCTAAGGCCTGAGAGAAGTGCCCCCTCACCTGACACCTACCTATCTGGTTCTTGTCCAGAGAAAACGGAATAATTTCATATGCAATTCCTTTAAAAAGCTTATATGTAGAAATTTTCATGTTATATGCTCATATGGAAAACCTAGGTGGTTTTGTTCTTATTTCTCATTTTGGAAAAAAGTATGGCTTTAGACAAATCTGTACCTTTAGTTTTCATTGATCACATTGATCACAAATGAATTTTCTGCTTCCTGGCTCCATGTGTGTGAGAGAGAAATGAGGGGCAATGACATGCACACATCCGTGTGGAGGCCAGAGGACCACCCTGGGTGTCATTCCTTAGGCACACACTCCTAGATTTTTTGGACAGGGTCTCTCCTTACTAGCCTAGAACCCCATTTTCCAAGTACATTGGGATGGCTAGCTGGCCAGTGGGCCTCAAAGATTAACCTGTCTTCACTTTCCCAGCAACTGGGATAACAAGCACTCTCCACCAAGCCTGACTTCTTTCATCTGGGCTCTAGCAAGCATTTGTCAATGAGATAGCTCCCTAGCCTAACCTCAGATTTCGAGCTTTTGAAGCGGACATCTTTAAATTCATGTCGATAGCTCAGTCTTTAGTATGATTGTCCTGCATTGATACTGCATTGTTTATCTTTGTCACAATATAAAGTTTGCAGCCCCATGGAGAAGGCCTTTCAAATCAGATCATTTAATTGTCTCCCTTCACTTGGAGGGTGCAAGCTAGACAGCCAGAATGTCAGGAAGTCAAAGGCAAACGCAGCCTTGTGCAGTCCCTGCTCAGAAAACGCTGTTCTGTAGACCCTGCGAGTTGAGGACAGTTCTATCTAGGTTGGGAAAACTGCGTCACTTTTCCCTGCCACTGTTGTCGGGGACATGTTCACCCCATACCAGAACCCACCATCAGAGCACACAGTTGCCCTTAATGGCTAGCTGCATTTCTCAGCATGGCAGCTGTGCAAACAAACTATCTTACTCAGGTGCATGACTTCATGTCTGTGAGGGGAGAAGAGACCCCTGGACTTAAGTCACTTCCGAACCAAGACATTACTGCCTACTTCCTACCTGAGGAAAAAAAAAAATGATTTAATATCAGATTTGTAAAGCTTGAGACTCTGGAACACATCAGCTTATTAAATAGCTTCAAGCATCAATATAATTAATATTAGATAAATCCATGCAAAATCAATCATTATTTCATCTCTGGAATGCCAGGCCCCTGGAACACGGCAAATCTGTGTGAAGCTTAGCGTCGCCCTTCTAGAAGACTTTTAAAATGACCTCCTGAAAATAATTTTTTGTTTTTCTTCTGTGTAAAAGGAGATTTATGCTTAATGAAGCTTTTAATGAAGAAATCACAGAAGGAGAATGCCAATAAAATCTAATTTTTAAACAAGAAAATCTAATATTGAGAAGTATTGCAATACGCTGGCCTTTGTCCAGATAGAAATGAAACACACAATCCAATCACCGCTCTGCACAAAGGACAAAGTAACATTAATTTTCCTCAGGATGGTTATTAGCGAGATAAACAGTATGTTCTCCCCTTATTATGTCATGGGGATGTTTGTTCCCAGCCCACTTGGCCACTCTCACAGGACAGGCTTGTCCTGCCATTAGCTGGTATCTCTTGGCAAAGATGGGTCAGGAAGAATTGCTGGATTTGTTAGTGGCCTCAGAAAAGGTTCTTTGTTCTCGAGAGCCTTTGAAGTAGGCTCTCAGCCATTGCTATTCACCAGCACAAAGCTAGGCATTCTTAGCGCAAACCCCTGTAATCACATTTACCTGTTCACTCAAAGCTGGAGTTTGTTCCCGTCCTAAGAAAGAGTTGAATCAAAAGAGCTGAGGGGAGAGGAGTGCAAAAAAAAAAAAAAAAAAAAAAAAGTTACAGAACATGAAAAACAGCACCAAAAATAAAGCTTGAAGGGAAGCAGATCAAAGCGGATTGAGCAAGTTCTAAGGGAGCCAGAAAATTGCAAAAATAACAGTAATAGGGAAACAAATTGATGGCATCAAAATGAATACAAATGAGGAACAGGAAAGACAATTTTTAAACAGATCAAAGGCTGGGAGAAGCAAACAGGAAAGTATATTCTGCTGTTTTTATCTGTAATTAATTTTGGTAATTATACAAGCTGATTTACAAAACCATGAGTATAGTTCTTAAGACAATCAACAAATAGCAAATGAACACATATTTAAAGAGGTCATTTCTTACTGTGCCCAAACTCTCCGACATGTGACAATTGCCAATTACTTCAATTACACAAGTGCAGAAAAGTATTCCAAGCACACAAGGCAAGTCACCCTCCCTTTAAAGTACAGTGGGCTAATTAATGCATGCATTGACACCTGGGACTTACTAATCTATAGAAATGTGTTTTGCGCAGAAATGGAAGCTGTGTTTCATTTTCTGTAAGCATTCTCAATATGCTGCCAACCTTTACACAAGTGTTCAGAAAGCAGGAGATCATCTTCAAGAAGACAGGCAGAGTGAAAACAAATATAGCTTTGTCATATCTAGCTATTTTTTGACAAACACACATTGTACATCTACTCACCCTTGTGGCTCAGCTGTTGTGAGCTAATTGACTAAGAGGTTTTTTCCACGGGGCTTCAGTTTTTGATCTTATACTTCAGAAAATATTTATAGTCTGCTGCTTTTGACTTACCTGTTAATATCTTCACCATGCCTTACAGGTGTGAACTTTATGTAATTAATTACCACAAAAACTTCCAAGATTTTCCCAGTTTTCAAAACTTCAATAGGAGTGTTTTTTTAATCATGGAGGGGGGCCCAAAGAAGAATGTCATCGTTTGTTAGGACAGAGGAACCCAACCCAGACATGAAGGTGTCAATGAGGGGGGGCTTCCAATCCATCTGACATGAATGTATTTTAGACCCCCATTGTTTTCAGAAGTGTAAAAAATACCTTTTTACTAAATTGAGTAATGTGTCCATCTGGAATCACATTTGCTTGTGTGCACACCCTTCAATTCTCATTTGTACATGCATATGTGCAAAAATGTTGTTAAGTGATATTTTTAGGAAATTAGCATTCTGATTATAGCATACAAGGGTCCTTTATCTAACAGGGTATCCTAAACATTCATTATATGACTAAAATGTTCACAACACTCAAAGAAATAAATTTAAATGTAAATCTAGCACACAATAAATTATAGCTTTGTAAGAAAAATAAAGCCACCATCATGGATGAGGGAAAATTGCCCCCATATCTAAATGGTACCTTTTCCACCAGAGGGCATCCAGCTCACTGGTTACATCCTAGTAAAAATTCAATGAAAATTGCTAGAATTGTTTGTTGTAGGGAGACTAAGGATATAAGTAAATAGTGGATAGACTTATTACTCTGCAAACTTACTTTTGATGACTTTATTTCAGCAAATTAACAGTTATGGAAACATATTTTTGGTTATTTATATCTTTACATGTCTTAGTGGAATGGGGGGTAAAGGAAAAGACAGAATGAAGAAAAATTATTCCCCCCTTCTCTGGAATCCAATACTATGAATCAACTACCCCTCTCCTCCTCTTCCTCCTTCTCTTCCACTTCCTTCTCATCCCCACCCCACTAAGGGAAGCAGCTTTATTCTCTCATACCTACTGGTAAGCATGAACAAGCAAGGGATGATGAGGCAGAGGAAAAAGAGTCAAGAATCCTAAGGACACAGCCCTGTGTGTCAAGAGACAGTTGGAAAGTGGGACAGAGAAGAGGCGCACAGGCGTTTTGTTAGTGGCATCTGCAGATCCAAATGAACAACAACTCAGTAATGCGAACACTGCATTAGTCACTTTTCTTATTGCCAGGACCAAATAAATACCTGGCAGGAAGCGACTCAGAGAGAGAGGGTTTATTGGGGTTGGTAGTTTGCGGATGCAGTTCATCATGGCGGAGGAAGCAGGAGGTAGGTGGTTGCTCACATTGCACCCATGGTCAGGAAGCAGAAGAAGATGGTTGTCTCTGCTCAGCCAGCTTCCTCCTTTGTGTTCAGAGTGAAAGCCCAGCCCCTTCAGGGAGTCTTCCCTCCTCCTCGGTTAACTTTCTCTGAAAACACCCTCAGACCTCCCTTTAGGGTGTATCTCCAAGGTGATTCTAAATCAAGTCGACAGTCAAGATTGACCACTGTACACTCGGAGAGAATCAGTACTGTTGCTGCTGGGCATTGACTGAGACATGGGTTACAAAGGGAGAGAACTGGCCAGCAGGACTATCATCTGTAGTTATGAAAAAGATGGTGCTGTATAAAGTGTAATTATGTGATAAATCATTTGGAGGCATTTCTAATGAAAAACATTCACTGGGAAAGATTAACCAGAGCTTGTGTGTCCACTGTCTGAAACAGTTTGTAGCTCTCAGTGCCTGCGTCCTAAGCCTTCATAAATCCGGAGGAAGCTTCTGTTTATCGATTTTATTTGCAGAACACACTCAGGGTATAAAGTAATTTGATTTTTTTTTTAAAACAGGGTTTAGGGTCTGCCCCAACAGGGTTATAACTTACCAAGCATAAAAGCCAACACATAAAAACAAACATACAATTTAAAGAGAAAGGGGCTCGTGCCAGCAGAACGCGCGAATCTGGGGAGGTGGTGGGATTACTCCCAGGCACACACCCACACTCCTATCTATCTGCTAGGCTGAGATCTCCTGGTGGGCGATATTTTGGATGCCTTGCATGCATGGCGTTGCTCAACTGTTTTGAGAGGAAAAAAAAACCCACATAAATCCCACAGAGAAGAGCATAGTGGTTATTTAACAAGTACAGGGGTAGGTAGCCGGGAAAGAACCTTCTTTGCTGTTTATCAGAGCTCAGAATAATTACTTGAATGTTAACCATTTTTTTCAACCTCTGTGAAATCTGTCCTTTTCTCATCAAAGTCAGCCCCTCAGACTCGCCATTGCCGTTAATGTTCTCCTTGATCCAGCCCCACACGTGTGTGCAAGATCTGCGGCTTGCAGGCTGTAAACCAGAGGATAAACGGTGTCTAGTGTTTTTATATTTCTTTTGCACAGAATCTTCTTTTTTAACTCTAAGCAATTGTGGATAATTAAATTTTTATAGAAGAATTTTTTTTCTTTAGCAATCCCATTAAGGCTCTGCTGTACTTGTCCATTGCCTCATAAAAGGGGGTGGGGGAACTACCACATCTGTGCCTTCACCATTCTGTGCAGATTCTCTCAGCTCCATGGTTTATGGGATGCACTCATGACCAGGAAACCCCAGACTTGGCGTCATAAATGCCAAGGTTGGTAAAAATCAAGGTGAGGACAATACCTTACTTGGGGACAGCAATGTGAGGAGAGATGGTGAAGGGCTGACCTCTAGGTCACAGTCAAGGGTGGATAATGAATGGCCTTTTTGAGACTTTCTGGTGACTGCATAACCATGACAGCTATGGACCTTGAGGACAGAAACGTTTGTACTTAGCTGTGCAGTGCAATAGCCTCAGCTTCAAAGAGGCAGGAGAGCTGTGAGGCCCTGGAAATACCAGTGGTCCACCTGGCAGCCCACAATCAGGATGCTTTGAAGTGGGGTCTTAAAGGCAGCTTATCAAAGCACACCACCGGCTTCTCAAACAGTGACTGTGGCTACAAATGAAAGGGCAATCACAACCTGTTGGGAACAGGCCAGTGGCAACCTCTTTGGTGACATTCACGCTAATGGGAAAAATATCACCACCCATAACAGCACCTTTGAAAATGAATGTAAGGATACCTCTGCACATCATGCCCAAAGCAAAGCTATGACTCCTCATCAGGAAGGGCCTTGCCTGACCTTTTTCACTCAGATGTTTCTGTCCAGAGCTCAAAAGACCAATCCCCTTCATTGACACCCCACTTCCCATCTTCTGTTCAACTCTGTGGAGCAGGAGAAGCCCTGCAGACACGTGTGATACTGGTATCCGAGAACTAACAGCTACAGAAACCACCACGGACTAAGAACAGGGCCAAGGCAGGCTTGCTATGCCTCCTTTCATCCTCAGAGAGAAGCTGAGAGTGCAGAGGAAATCCTGAGAGGAAAGGTCTCAAATGCTCCTGACTATATATATGAAGTAATAAGGCTTTGGGGAAATAATTATGTGCCCAATGCTTGCAGTAGCCAAATGATGGAGACATCAACCTGTAGCCTGAAGTTTCTCTGGTTCTGCCGGACCAGCAGTCAGGACAAATCTCTCCAACTCAAGTACCACAGCCACTTGGTCCCAAGTAAACACACAGAGGCTTATATTACTTACAAACTGTATGGCCTGTGGGTCAGGCTTCTTGCTAGATAGCTCTTATAACTTAACCCATTTCTATTAATCTATGTTTTGCCATGTGCTCCATGGCTTTACCTGTATCCCATTACATGTTGATCTTTGGACGGTGGTTGGGTGTCTCTCCCCACTCCCCTTTCTCATTTTACTTTCTTTCTTGGATTTTCCCACGTGGCTCCATCCTGCCCTGCCGTAGGCCAATGCAGCTTTATTTATTAGCCAATGGGAGTAACACATATTCACAGCATACAGAAAGACATTCCACATCATCAACCTCCTTAAACCATTCACCTTCTAGTTCCATAAACACCTGTAAATTGCCTCAAGTCAAATTATTTAGTACAAAACATCTTTTGAAAAAAAATTTCATAAATTAAGTCATAGAAAGGATATCTATGAAAGTAGCACTTAGACATTTTGGAGATATTCTTATTTGTAAATGAAACCATTTGGTGAATTCCTTTGAAGGTAGCTTGAAACGTGATTAAACCATCACCTTCTACCATGGGCATCATGATCCTGGAGCATGTTGTTAAAACAGGGCTCTGATATATGGTAGAGAATCATGCCACTGTATAATCGAAGCAGAGAAGGGCTATACAAACACTAACAAAAGCCAGGTGGAAGGAACAGAGGCAGTAGAGTGGGCTGGCCCTGGATCTGAAGAATTTCTCTGAGGCAGTACGGCTTACAGGGCCATCTGCCTCAATATTACCTGGCTTCACACCAAACACACTCTTCATGGATCCCAGCCAAAGAATCTGCAATTTAACAGTCTGCCTAACAATTTTATACTCAGTAATACAGGTACTTCTGATCTGGACTTGAGTAACTACTTCAGCATATACTGGAGACTAGGAAGAGAAGATGCCACAGGGCACAATAATATTGAATACAAGGGAGGAGAGCTGTGGCCTTTGTACTTTCCAATAGAGGTCGGTGTGTCCTGACTTCAGGAGACAATATGAACCCCTGAACCAGTGCCCTGTTGATACAGGAGCGGAGTCCCAAGGGACAGGAGCACTCTTGTGATGTGATGCAAAGCTATGTCCTCTCCACTATTTTCTGAAGTGCAAGGGTCAGAGATGACAATGTCTGGGAAACTGCATCTTCAGCAACGCTTTGTCCCTTCCATTCTCTTCGTTTAAGTCCAAATTGAATTCTAGTAGGATAAATAAATCAAGTTGTTATGGCTTTAATATAAATTTTATTATCTATAAAAATGGCAATGTTGAACAAGACGTTAGTCATAACTAACCCTTTTAAAAACTTTTTGAATACACTGTCTTATTTTGCTCTCTTTAAAACACACAATGTAATTGTTATCTTTAGATTATATATATACAAGGCCTCCAGCCCTGCCCAAGACCATGCAGGCAATAATCAACATGACCATTTGTTCATTCCTTCAGCAAATGTATAGTCTTTGTCTACTTAAGCCAGGTCCTAGGATAAGGACACTGGTCAAAAGTCCTGATCCTAGAATGTACATTTTATCCACAGATCCAAGAAAAATGTTGATCAAGCTCACCTGACCAAAACCCACTGTATCACAAACCCCTGTACTATTATCACAGCCCCCTCCGGCCTCTGGCCTCTTGAGTCCCTGGCTCCTGTGATTCTGGGAATCAAAAAGCTCTGGAAATCTTGATGGGAGCAATGTACTGGAAGCAGAAAGGATGTTAAGAAAAAAGGAAGTTGGTACAGACAAGAAAATAAATAAATAACCTTGCCACCATGCTGCTTCCTAATTGCCTGGGCCTGTCATGGCTTCCTGCTGGCCTTGCCCAGGTAACACTCTCTCCTTTTCTTACCGCCCCTGCAGCAGCAGCATTGGTGTGTTCTTCTGTGGACCCAAAGCCATGTCAAAGACTCTGCGAAAGATGTGCCGTTTGTACTCATCAGCGGACCCTAGGGGTGTTCATTTCTATTACAACAAGGAAAACTTCTAGATGCTGGAGGTAAACTTAATGCACTGTGCAAATGACTGTAATCAGAAAGGTCAAGAGTCAGGAGATGTTTCTCCCCCAAAGGACCAAACAGCAATCATTTTAGACTTCACGAATAGTATGGTTTTAGCCTAATCTACACTGTGGTTCCAAGATGTTAAAGTAGCCACAAATGAGAACACATCAGAACGGGCTAGCTGAGTTTCTGTTCTCATAAGAATTCATTATGGCCACCAAAGGTGAATCTCATATAATCTTTTCTGTCATACAATTTGTATTTGTGATAATTTAAAAATGTAAAAGTCGGGATTGGGCATATAGGTGAGTGGTTGAATACTTAACTAAAATGTAGAAATCATGGGTGTTTAAACTTAGGACAAGGGCCAGATTTAGCCTGTGAAATGTTGATATGTTAATCAACAACATGGTTAGAACTGGGTAGAACCACTGACAGTTTTCTGCCTTGCGTGACATATACATAAAAACTAAATTTCGTGTTTGCCTGTCCTCTCTTCTTCCTTCCTTCCTTCCTTCCTTCCTCCCTCCCTCTCTCCCTCCCTTCCTTCCTTCCTTCCCCCTCTCTTTTAACAAATAGTTATAGCTTAACTCAATGTCCATCCCATAAAATAGCTGGGAATGTTTTTAAAATTTCACCAATTTAGTCTTTCCATGCCCTGTTGCTGGTTGCAAAGTATTACTCACATCTTATAGTCTTCTCCACCAGTGTTAATGTTTTATAATCATTTCATCAAATATATCAAGACTGATTTGAAAATTATTGAGCCCCAGACAGCAGCAAGTAGGTGCATTAGTGGCATAATAAATCTTTTATTCAGGCTTTATATCAATTTATTGACTTCAGAAGACTCCTTTAATGTCCCTATGCCTGTTAATGTGTCCAGCTGAAACTGTTTAATAAGCAGCCATTGGGAACTGTATACCACACCATATTTTCTTACCTTTTAGATAATACATTATATGCAATAAAACAAAAGCATTTGCTGAAATTAGGATAGACTGTGCTTTTCCAATGTTTCTTATCATTGTGGACTATCATAAAAAGAAGTAAATTGGTCTGATATGCTTTGATTTTTACAAAACCCAGCAGGTACTTAAGCTTTTTCATGTATTTCTACAGTACAAATTTATTATTTACTTTCTATTATCAATTTTTTTTGTTTTGAGTATGATTTCACTCATATTGGTTTAGGTGTACTCATATAATCGGGTATATTTGATAATATCTCACACATGATTTCCACTTCCTCTACTTGGGAAGTTTTCAGTATCTAAAAGTATCAGATAGATGGATAGATAGATAGATAGATAGATAGATAGATAGATAGATAATCATTTGAAATCTAATTGAACACATTCAGGAATACTATGCAATTATTTTTCCATTTAAACTTGATTCAATAATTATTGCAAGAAATTTCTATAGTCAAATCTAACTTTTAGGCAGGAAATTAAATACATTAATTTTCTCCCCTTAATCATATTCAGTTACTACTTTTCTTTCCTTGCCTATTTAAAAATAAAATGTACTGTTTGGTCATGCAATTATGTCTAATAAAATAAAACTTTTTCTGGTAGAATGTAAGAAATCCAATTGCTTATTATTTCTGTAGATACTGTTCAACTTTTTTTAATATATGGAGAGATTCTCACCTATCCAAACAGAAAAAAATATAAAAATATGATTTCAGTAATGTTGCAATATCCAAATTTAAAGGGAAATAATTTATTCAAAACAGAAACATTCCACAAATATTATTCAAGGTAATTAGGTACATCAATAAACATAAATGGGAAGACATGTGAAAATGGGTACAGGTAGTATTAACTGAATTTGAATATTAAATATTCTAAAGATATCAATTTATTTGAAATTAATTTCTATGCTAAATGAAACTCCAATTAAATTAAAATTTCCTTGATTTTGATTTTAAATAGTATATACTCTAAAGTTCACTTGAGGCAGTACAGGAAAAAAGAAAAGCAAAAAGCTGGTGTGGGGAAGAAACATGGAAACTGGAAAGGATAAGGAAAGAGAGAGAGGACAAGATAAATGGAAGGGAGGGGAGAGAAGGGGAGGGGAGAGAAGGGGAGGGGAGGGGAGAAAAAGAGCAGACAAGAGAAGTGGGAAAGGGAGAAACTTCCTGTGTATAGAAGAAATCATCCTGAAGGGGGATCCCCTCAAGCATCCAAAGAGGAAATTGGCATTACCTGCAGGTGAACAACAGTAAGTGTGGGCAGAGCCGCCTCGACTACTTCCCTCAAGACCTAATGCTAAGAAAATCCTGTTTTAAAAGTACTAAGGTACCTGTGGGCCCCATGAAATTAACTCCCCAAAATGAAGGCAAAAATACAGACTTTCCAAACAGAACCAAACAGGACACGCCCTCGCCTCTCCAGAGTAACTGCCAAAGGATGTACTTACTTCAGGAGGGAGGAAGTTCAATTTACCAAGACACAATGTGCAAAGATGAGCCAAGAAAAAAAAAAAATGTTTTGTCAGAATCTCTACATGGTGACTGCAAAGGACAATAAAAGATTAGTCATGAATAATTGTGTGGGAGTAGGGCAGGGGTAGAGATGTGTGGACACTCCCCATCATGTTTTTTGAGACAGGATGTCTTGCTGAGCCTGAAACTGGTAATTCAGCCGGACTGGCTGCCCAGCAAGGTTTGGGGATCCTCCTTGTCCTTCCTTCCCTAGCACTGGAGTTAAAATCACACACAGTGCTTTTTCACATGGGTGCCAGAGGAACCCAACCCACAGCAAGCTGTTCACTGGCTGGGCCATCTCCCCGGCCCCTGAAAGAATATTTTTAAAATATAAAGGTGAAATACTAGATATCACCCACTTGTAAGACAGGAGGACACTGGAATCCAGCATTCCATGGTCTTTTCATTGCTTGGAAAGACAGAGCTACTGTGTGTTCAGTTCTGTAAGTAAGTAGACGAGGCGACCTGGAATGGCCCATTGCGCATACCACAGTGACTCTATCCGTGAGTTCTGGTTGAGCCTAAGCTTTTAATTAATTTCTGGGGTGGTCCAGAAAAGTGTGAGGCTGTTTTCAGGTGAGCTGTGTCTCTGCTTGAATTTACACGTGAAGCTGTCAGTCTGTCCCATTTCCACTCAACTGGTCTTCGCAGGCTCTGCTGTACTTAGACCATAGTCAGTCCCCATCAGGTCTCTGTGGATATCTCTCTGGCATTTTCTGTCATCATATTGCTATGGTGAAGTATGGAGCTAACTCCTTCCTCTCCACTTTATAAATTACTTTTTTTTTTTGGCCTGGATGGTTAAATAATTCTTTTATCTATGAGACTCGGAACTTTTGAAAAACATTTCACATAATTTTTTTTTGCTATATTATGCTGTCAGGGGTGGGGGTTTCCTTCACCTCGAGGACATTCTCTTATATTAGATCTTTGAATACATTTGTATGTCCTTTGTTTCCTCCTTTTAGAACCATCAATTATTTTAATAATGGATCCTTTTCCATTCTGTTAATTATTCTAATGTTTATAATCTCTTTGTATCCTTTATTTATATCATTTCCTCCAAATTTTTACTGGCCCAAATTATTACTGTTGGAACTCAAACTGGTTCCTGTTTTAGAAAACAACAAATAAATATATGGTGTGCTATATAACATTACCAGTAGAATCTGGGCAGTATTCAAAGGTGGGTTTTTGTTTTTGTTTTTGTTTTTCAATGAAAACTGTAAATCTTAGTAATCAAGCTCAATTGAATAAACAAAAATTATAAATAAGCTTCTCTCTGTTCAGCCTTTGTTTGTGACCGTGGGCCTCCATGTCCCTTCTGCTCTCGATCTGGTTTGTCCCCTTTGTTTCTTTCATAACTTGGTCTTTTTTCTCTCTCTTATTCAGGTACCTGTCGTCAAGTTTTGCACAGCATGAATGGTGACATAGTACTTTGGTCACAGTTTCTACCCAGTTGTTACAGTTACTTAATTGATTCTTCCATATTGTAAATAAACTGTGCGTTATTTTTCTGCACCCATCATATCTGAAACTATGTCAAGTATCTCTCTTTTTCTTCCCCCTTTCCTCCCACCTCCCTTCCTCCTCCCTCCCTCCTCTGTATTTTTACTCAGACTTAAACTGGACCAGATTACCTAGTCCTATTCTACACCCTGAAGTCTACAGTGAGTTTTCCTGCCTCTGTCCAAGCACCTCCATTAGGAGAGGTGAGGGATGTTGATAGTGAGTGTACCTCCATCAGGAGAGGTGAGGGGTGTTGGTAGTGAGTGCACCTCCATTAGGAGAGGTGAGGGGTGTTGGTAGTGAGTGCACCTCCATCAGGAGAGGTGAGGGGTGTTGGTAGTGAGTGCACCTCCACCAGGAGAGGTGAGGGGTGTTGATAGTGAGTGCACCTCCATCAGGGGAGGTGAGGGGTGTTGGTAGTACACCTCCATCAGGAGAGGCTCTCAGGAGCTCTCTTTCAACAGAGAAAGTCAGCTGTCTTGCTTCTTTTCTCCCAAATCTACACATGCACAGCAGAAAGGGAAAAGGGAAAGAATTTCAACAAACTTTCTCACTCAGGAGTTTCTGACTCACCAATAAGGCACCGAAGAAATACATGAGTAGAAGCCAAGCCACATTTCTGCTCTCACTCTGCTTCTGAGGCCTTGGCCTCTTTCTTTCATATGGTTTTTTTTTTTGGGGGGGGGGCTCTCAAGTGCACACACCTGGGCATGTGGAGGCCAGAAGCTGACTTTGGGTGTCTTCCTTCATGGCTTTCCACCTGATGAGACAGGGTCTCTCAGTGATACTGGAGATCACCAATTCTATGAGAATGGCTGGCCCACACTGGAGCTCCAGGAACCCTCCTAGCTCCATCTGCCCAGTGCTGGACTACCCAGCATGCACCATTGCACCTGATTTCTACATCAGGTTTGGAGATGCAAACTCAGGTCCTCATGCTTATATCTCAATACCTTTGCCAATGGAGCCATCTCCTCGACCCTTGGCTTTCTTATATTGGTAGTTTTTCTTAACACTGTGATCAAAATACCTGACAGAATCAACACATGGGTTAAAGATTTACTTTGGCACATGGATCCTGAGATTCTCCATCCATCACAGTGGGGAAGACTTGGTGGTAGAACCAGCTTCTCCATGGCAGTGGGAGCTTCCAGCAGCAAGCCTTCCCATGGAGCAGAGTAGCAAGCAGAGAGCATGGTGACACCAGAAGCTGATACAACCTTCAACCTCCCCTCTCCCACACCCCATGAGCTACTTCCACTAGCCAGGCCCTACCTTTTAAATGCTCCCATCACCCTCAAAATAGCACCACAGGCTGAGAAACAAGTGTTCCCAATGTGACATTTCAGATTCAAACCATAATGCTTCTCTCCAGCACAAGTTTTTGAGCTGTATTGGATTACACTTGTCCTTTATCTTCTTTATTGGTCAATGTGTGCGACACTCTGAGGGTGAATGCCCACAGCATTTTCTTTATGATGCACTAACTGGATTATTATCTCCACAACTGTGGCTATTTTCAAGGCCCACAATGGCCTCCATCCAAGAAGTAAAATGCAACTCTATTTTTAATCAGCTACTGAAATCATTGGCCAATTTTCTTTCAGAAACAGTTCTATTGACTTCTGTGACACAAGCATCTCTTTGCTTCCATCTCTGATACCTCTGCCCAATTTCAAAGTGTTACTGTGTCTTCAAACTTGGTCCTCCTCTCTTCTGTCTGTTCTCTTGACTTGAAGACCTCAAACACCATCTGTCTGCTAATGAGACCCAAGACTAAAACTCCAATGTAGACATCCCCCTTGAAACTCCATGACATCCCAGCTATCTGCTTCAGCAACTGAGAATAAGTATCTTATGTTCATACTTGAAGAAGCAAACTCTTCTTTTCAACTTATAGTTCTACTCTTCCTCCAGTTTGTATTATTTCAGTGACTTCCCCCATCATCTGCTAAGAAGCATAAAGTAAATACATTAAGAACTTCTAAGTCCTCTTTGTCTCCCCTAGATCCCGCAACAGTGACTATGAACTTTGTCCAAAGTCATTATCTTAACATGTTATTTATTTCTGATAACCATTTCAGAAAAGCATGGGTTGTGCATTCGTGGCTTGCAATAAGTACAATCAAAACTTCTAAGTTAATACTATTAATCTGTCTCATCCAACCACAAGCAAAGTGTTCTAACAAACAATATCCATGCACTGCCTTGGCACAAATAAAGCCCTGGTTTCTAGGGTGGCCAACCTTCTCCACCTCCAAAAAATGGGTGGATCCTGATTGAGTATGTTTTTTCCCATATGAGTCACCTTATTCCTAGATAATCTAAAATATTTTCTTATACATCTTACACATCTTATATACCTATTAACATATTGCTATTTTTAATATTTATTTATTTTATATATATGGTTTTCTATCTCCATATACACCTGCAGGCCAGAAGAGGGCATCAGATCCCATTATAGATGGCTGTGAAACACCATGTGGTTGCTGGGAATTGAACTCAGGACGGTGCCAATGCTCTTAACTACTGAACCATCTTCCCAGCCCCCTAACACATTACTATTTTACCTCCTCTCCTTCCCTTTCTTTCCTGTCAACTCTTTACATTGTTTTCCTAATGACTTTTATGAGAAAATGCACAGCCCTCCAAGTTTCTTCCTTCCCATTTTCTCCCCAAATGGACAGAAGAAAAGCTGCTCGAAGAGGTTTCTGTTGTTGTTGTTTGGGTTTGGTTTAGTTTTTTTTTTTTTCTATAAGCTTCAAGCACTTTCAAATTACTATAAAAACTCCCCATTGTTCTTCAAGGCAGCAGCTTATGAATGATACAGGATCAGTTTAGCTATTAAATTGTACCAACCCCCAACTATGGAAACATTGGCATGGCATATTTTATAATGATTTTCTGCCATCCTCTTCAAATCACCAATCAAATTTCCTCAGGAGTCCAATTTACTTCTTAAAAAATGCCTAGAAGTGTAAGAACAGTTCTAACTGTATAAGACACCAATACATGTACTAGAATAAATAAAACTTTTACAACAAAAAGGATAAAACTATTCCTTCATGCTATCTGTCCATACTACTTTGAATGGAGGTATTACTCAGTTACCGTCCCAAATTCCACCTACACCCTATCAATAATTTCTGCACTACACTTAAAAGATGTGTGCAGAGGCTAGAGAGTGAGTTTTTAGGGTTGGGTTTGTGTAAAGAAAAAAGTAAATAGAGAAAAGGAATCTTCAGTCTATTTATGAGGTCTTGGAGTATTCCCAGGAGAGCAGTATAACAGACCAATTAGAGACAACGCAACCAAAGATTTGAGAATTGAATGCTGGTTAACATTCCTGCTTGAGTTTTAGATCAGCACATGGTTGACAAACAGTGGAGTCTATCAAAATGATAATTTTGCACTAATTTTGTACATAACATTGTAATGCCCTTGGAAATTAAGTTGACATTTGATCCACAAAGCCTCCAAGTGGGCCAGGCTGTATATTCTTAACCTAAACCTGCTAACTGCCATCTATAACAGAAGGCCTAAATAAGAGTGTCATAACACTGTTTTCAAACTGTATGTGGAACAATCCAGCAGTTCTGCCATATAGAAATGTAAGGGAAGCTCAACTCAGGTAGGAAAACCAACACATGTCAACACCAACATGACACAAACATGAGGAAAAGCGTTACAAAACAGCTCATATTAAAACATTCCAACCAGCAGTTAAAATCACTGGAAAACAAATGAAAAAATAGTCTCAGCAAAGAAGGTACAAAAAGAACCAAATGCAAGTGTTAGAATCTATACCAACTGCAAGACTCACTAGATAGGTGGATCGTAAGAAGAGTGTCCCTCCAAAAGATGTCCTCATCCTGATCCCTGGAACCCATGACATGTGATGTCACACTGCAAAAAATGAATTAAGATTCTAGGTAAAGTTATGACAGCTTTGAGATTGTTCCCTGGGGATGAAAGATTAGCCTTGATTAACTGGACTAGCCAAATGTTATCACTGGACCATTACAAATGACAAGAGAGGCAGAAGGTTCAGAATCCAAGAAGAAGTAACAGGAAAAGTGGGGGTTGGCTACAGAGACAAAGGGCGCTAAAGAATGTGGAGAACTTCTAGAAGTCATAAGGGAAAGGATACATTCTTTCCTCTAAAAGATGCAGAAATGAACACAGCCTGTGATTTTAGTCCAGAGATATTCATGGTTCACCTAAAACAAATGTAAGATTTTAAAAAATGTATTATTACAAGCTACAAAATAATTATTTTTGTTATAATAACAATGGATGACATATAGATCAAAAGTAAGATATCATAAATTCATCACTTCTCTTCCAAACAAACTATACATTTCAATCGGAGTCCTAGAAAGGTTTTTCATGAAATTTGACAGACTTTTTATACATATGTAGAACAGAGAGAGATTAGCAGACAAAACTCAAGAAAGGAGTCCTCAAGCTTTTCTGTGGAAGGCCACACCATGAATATTCTGAGCTGTGTTGGCCACATATGGTCTTTGTCACATCTATTCCTTTGATTTTGTTTATTTTTTAATTTTAAGAATGTAAATCATCCTTAGCTTCAGGGCTATGTATAACTAGCAGATGGATTGAGCCCACGGGCCATACTTTGCCTATCCCAGAATTAGAACATGGATACACTTCACAATCCTGAAAAGGGGGAAAAGCATTGTTGAGGAATGTATATCTAAAGGAACCATTCCATTAGATTATATAGCAAGTAAAACAACATCATTTATAAACTTGTGCAATACATAACCAAAAGCATATTGTAAATATCAGGAATGATATATAAACTAAATCACAAACCCTAATTTCATAATATTAATGATTTCTGGTGAGGCAAGTGTATAGGAACAAATGAAATAAAAAAAGGAGAGTTTCAATAGTGTAGGTAATATTTATTTCCTAAATTAGCTTTACAATTCGTGTTACACCAGCTATAAATTTGTGTAAACATGATATATTTCATAGTTTTTCAATAGTCTTGACATTGAAATACATGACATGTTAGATCCCAAAGCAAGTCTAACAAATTTAAGAAAATTGAGATGATGTTAAACATATTCTCTGACCACAGTGAAAGTAGAAGTTAGCAAAAAAAAAAATAATAATTCTGGGAGATTTAGAAAGTGTGGAAAGGAAACAATAGGCTTCGGGATGTTGAAAGGGTCAAAAAAGAAATCAAAAAGAACATTTAAATGTTCTGAGACCAGAAGAAAAGAAAACAGGAGAAGTAGAGGCATGGCATAGTCAAGTTATGAGCTCCAGCAACAGGAACACATCATAGTCAAGTTATGAGCTCCAGCAACAGGAACACAACATAGTCAAGTTATGAGCTCCAACAAAAGCAGCTAAGAGAAAACTTTATTGCAAAAAAGTGAACAGCTACATCACAAGAGAAGACCAGTCTCAAGTAAGCAACTGCAGGGGTTGTATGCCAATGAAGAACAAAGTTAGCTGAAAGTGAGAAGGAAGGAAATAAAAACTATTAGAACAGATGGGGCAAAGATGGGAGAAAAGAGAGAAGAGAGAGGGGAAGAGGGAGAAAGGCAGAAGCTAGAAAAACACCAGTCAAGATCAAGGACCCTAAAAGCTGTTTCTGGGGGAAAAAATAAACAAAATCACCAAACCTTTAACCAGAATGACAAAGAAATAAAAGGCTCAAACAAACAAAATCAGAGGGCTGGAGAGACAGCTTGGCAGCTAAGAACCCTTGCTACTCTTGCAGAGAACCCAGGTTCATTTCCAACTCCTGCACCGCAGCTCACAACTGCCTGTAACTCCAGCTCCAGGGGGAAGTGATGCTGTCTTCTGGCCTCGGTGGGCACCAGGCATGCATGTGGTACATATACATACATACGAGCACTCACACATACACACACACACACACACACACACACACACACACACACACACACACAGAATAAACAAATCTTTAAACAATTAGGACTGGAAAAATGGTCATTGCAACTGCACTATAGAGATACCAAGGATCATAAGAAATTGCTATGGACACCTACAGAAGAAATCAGATAGACTAAAGAAACTGACAAATTCCTGGAAACATGCAAACTGCCAAATCAGGAGGAAGTGGGAAATCTGAGTAGAGCAATAATGAATAACAAAAATAATCTCTTGCAAAAGTAAAACTCAGGACCGGATGGCCTCACTGCAAAATTCTACCAAACATCTGAAAACCTAAATCAATATTTCTCAAACTCTTCTCCAAACAATAAAGATGACTGGACACTCGCAATCTCATTTTACAAGACCAGCATTACCTTGATTCAAAAACTAGGCAAGGTATTACAAAAATACTGTAGATCATGAATAGATTGTGAAATATATATATATATATATATATATATATATATATGGCTATAAAATGCATGTATATATATATATGCATTTAAATGGAGTTACCATATAATTGGTGAGATATTATCCCAGCTAGACATCATATGCTACCAAGTAAAACCCCAGTAACAAGAATGGATTACGTTATTTTTGAGTTCTTGGCCTAAGCAGTCCTATAGACACCTCCCCACATACAAAAAAAAAATTATAGGTTATTGCCAATACTGCTGGTTACCCTCCACAACCCTATCTCATCTCATGATAAAAATAACCATCAAAGTTGACAAAAGATTTACATGTAAGACCTGAAACTGAAAGATGTCCAGAAGAAAATACGGAGGAACATTGGAGGTTGAGTCTAGGACATTGGCCTGATAAATTATTTCAGGCAGGACTTCGTCAGCATAGACAACAAAAACAGACAAATAGGATCACACTGCATTCAAAATAAGAGCCGAGAGGCAGTCCACAGAATGGGAGAAAAATATTTGAAAATCCTGCATCCAATAAGCCACTGACATCAAAATACAGAAGAAATTGAAACCACACAATAGAAAGAAAACAATAACTTGTTTTTAAAATGGGCAAAGAATCCTAACCAACATTTCTCACAAGAAAAAAAAACAACAATAGGGTTGACTAATAGAGATACTGACTGGGCTGGGAGGCAAGGCCCCAAGGGTGGGTGCAAAAGGTGTTAGAGCTGCAAACCAAGAATAGCAACCAAAGAGCTGAGGTCAGCCTGTGAACCAAACGTTAGGATTTCCGGAGGAGACGGGCACCTCCCCTCCCGTAAGGCAGACAGGCAGGTGGGCAGCACACTGTGCTGGAGTTGGCAAGGGTCTTCATCAGGAAGACCAGCACAGGAGCCAGGGCTCCTCCACAAGGCTGGAAGGCTCTCTGACTCCTGCCATACGGGTAAGGGAAGAAAACCCCAAAAGAGCTCAGCTCATTAGGAGCAGAGCACACAGGAGCCCCGGGACACGGCTGGACTCTCGGGTCTGAGAGACCAGCATCTTCCATCCATGGGATGAAATGATGGAGTTGTCTAAACACTGTCCATCTCTCATGGGAATCCTCCCATGAGCTGGGGTGGAACTAAGCCTTCCAGTGAGTAGGAAGGCAGACTGGGTCCCTCTCCATGATCTCTGGAAGGTCACTGAATGTGAGGGAGGAGGGCCAGTTGGCAGCACTGTGGGTCTCCTCCCGCCTCTCCCACCTGTCTCCCCACCCCCCACCCCCACCCCAGCATCAATTATTTACTTCACATTTGCAGCACATTCTCCAGATTCCAAGCTGGCACAAAGAAAGAACCGCAAAATAGAGCTCTGTTACGGTGCTTGTAAAATGGTGCGTCTTTGTTTTTAAATTGCTTAAGTTTTTGAAATGCCTCCCCATCCTCGTGATTAATGCTATGCATACAGTGCAAAGCAGAGTGAGTAGAGAATTACAGCCGGTGCCAGTTCACCCAGAGGCATTCATCTTCTTTTTCCCCCTTGGTGCCTGCACTGAGCCTGAGGGTAAGCTGACACTTTATTTTTTTTTTTTTTAATAAATTAAGCTTCATTTTCTTTTTTGCCTGTGTGTTAAGAACCCTGAAAGGAATGAGCAATGTCTGCAGCCTCTGATACCAGCTGCCATGGCAGGGAGGAAGGAGGTGACAATTTCCCACAGATTCAGAATGATTGTTTTAATGGGGCTGTGGCGAAGGTAACAAGCACAAAGATATTGTGCTGCCAGGAAAAGCAGCCTCTCTCTTCCCCCAGCCTTGCGCGACATGATGTAACATTTAGCTTCTGGCTTAACGTGGCATCTCTGCTCGGCTTTGATTTATTCCTGCTTTTGTAAATCACAGAGGTATGTTACAGGGCATGCGTTTAGAGCCATTGTTATAGTTCATTGAGAAGCGAGGCTGTTATCCTCACCAGAGGACAATCTCCTGTGTATCAGGGTGAGTGACCCAGAATAAAAGAAAGGAATTTTTTTTTAAATGAGAGCAGGAATATAGATGTTATGCCAGGATGAAATTGTATTTACCTTGATTGAAAACTCTTTTATTATGAACATAATTTAGATCAGAATGGAAAAGAGAACTATTGGGCTCCCTGCCTGGCTGGGAGTGTTGCTGAGCACACAGTCACTACAATAATGTAAGTGCATATGTAATGACTGTGTTATTGTGTTTATATTCGAAGGCATTATGTTCCATCAAAGGAAATGAAAAATATCTTCATGGGTTTGCTCAGTCAGCTTCTTTAGCAGAAAATGCTTGGAGGTGTGGAATAGTAACAGTGTGACCAAAATACAGAGTATAAAAGAACTCCGCTGGCTTTTCTGATGTGGGAACAGTGGAATGCTGACCAGACCCTAGCCCTAAGAGCAGTCGATATCTGGGCCTCTGTTGAGATGCAGGTGTGAGTGCTCCCTGAGCAAAACTTATGACCTCACCACCGTGCGAAGTAAAAATGTTATAGAAAACAGGAGCACCAGCTCCAAGGAGCTTGCCACACAAAGTAGGCAGGCAAAACAAACACAGACAGATGGTTGGGAGCACACAGGGTACTGAGGAGAGGGGTATGAGCAGTTGCTGTGCAAGCATTAGGACCTGAGTTCAAATCCCCAACACCCACGTAAAAAGCTGGGCGTGGCTGCCCAGGTTGTTGACTTCGGCATCATGGGAGGCAGAGAGACAGGCAGATCCTGGGAGCTCACTGGCCAGCCAGACGAGCCAAAATGGCGTGCTTCGAGTTTAGCCAGACTGCCTCATAAAATAAGGTGAGGATAGGACAATAGAGGAAGACACGGGGCCTCTTCCTCTGTGTGCAGACAGGCATTTTTGCACATACACACTTCTGTCATGCATGCCAAACCCAGAGGTAATCCCAAAATGTTCTGAGACTCTCACAAGCAAGACTGCACATTTTTGTTTACAGCTAAAACACACTGGCTTCTGCACAGCTTCTGTGACTGATGTAGGGTTTTGCCTTCTCGGCTGTAATCCTATCTGGAGCCCTCAGCAGTCACCACGGCATCTTAAGTTCCTAGCAACCCTTTCAAACATAACTTTAGAATCCACCAAATTTGTGCATATGGCCTCTGTGTGGACGCTTAAAGGCAGCTGTTCAAGAAGTCTACATTCAAGGTCTTGAACATGTGCCCTCCTTTTCCTAAGCATCACTATTGTAATCATTTGCTTAAGCCTATGCTAAAACTCTCTTAATTAATCCTAACTCTGCATTTAAAAAGAGGCCAATGTCATGAGTATTTTCAAAAAAATACAACTTTTGTAAAAGAATATTTTTCTTTATTAAAAGATATTCAAGAAACTTTGTAATCAAATAAAATACTTTATTTGATTCTGGTTTAAGAAAATGAACTATAAAAGATGTTTCTTGGGGGGAAATTGGAACATTTGAATGTAGTTAGATCTTAGCTGATATTGAGAATTGTTAATTTTGTACAGAACAACAACGATGGTATGATTATGCAGGGAGTGTCCTTGTTTCTCACAGGGACGTGTGGATTGAAATATGCAAGAGTAGAATATCAAGGCTTACATATAGAACATGATTTATAGTTCTTCTACCAAAAAGAAAAGGAGAAAGAGATACAACAGGATATGAATAGCAGCAGATATGGGTTAGGAGACTTTCCAGTCAGAATAAGATTTTAGAGAATGAGATATGCATATGAATTGTTTCATGAAATTCCTGGCACACAGTAAATTATTACTAATATTGGCTTTTGTCATTATTGTTTTTTATTATTTCTAAACCATCATCACTGACTGCTTCTCTTGCCTATTGGCATTGTCATGCAGGCTACTACCAACCACAGTGCAGAGAGACGTGGATATGGAATGTCCTTTCTGGTTCCTGTCTAGGCTGGGAAGTCTGTGTCTCTGTGGCTGATGCTCTTGATGAGGCAAGGTTTTTTGTTTCGTTTTGTTTTATTCTGTTTTTTCATTGTTGTTTGTTTTTTGTTGTTGTTGTTGTTTGGTTTTTTATTTTTTTATTTTCTTTGTCTGAACACAGACTCTTCTACAGCATCTAGACCAGAGAGCACAGTTGCTCAGGTACTGACCAGTGAGGTATAGGGAAGGTCCATTGTCTTCCTGGGAAGGAGACCTGTTTGGGTGACTCAGGAGCAAATATCAGGACTGGCAGCTCAGACTCTATCTCTGCTTTCTATGAACTATGACGTAAGAGTTCTCTATCTCTGTGGCAAGAGCCTGTAATGTACCTACAATTGATAAGTCGATTTATCCCATTCTGAAATTCAAAGTAAAAATCCATGTTGTCACCTCTAAATCATGTACTAAAGCATCATAATAAAAATAACATTTTCATCTACTCTAGGCTACTTTATCATTTGGTTTAGAATTGAGGGAGAGAAGATACAATGTATCCATTTCCTCAAAAACCCCAAAATCCTTTGCCTCTGTGGTGAGCCTTTTCACAGGTCCTTCAGATGACAAACCTGTGTTCTGTCCTATAATCATGAGAATCAGCTCCTGGACAGGCCTGAATTCTAAAGGGGAAATAGATTTGAGATTTCTGTTCTATGTGGTTTTTCAAAAGTTCAATAAATTGGGTATCACTAAATGTCTATAGAATTGGATTTTACGTGAGTCTTGCTGTTAAGAAATATTCAAGTTGGAGAACATTCCAAGTAAAGCTGACAAGAAAGACAAAATTGCCACCAGGTCTCCTAGGTATTCTCACTTTTTAAACTTTAAAAAAGAGTACAAAAAATTAAATTAAAAACCACCTCTTTGTGCAGTTAGCAGGTCCTGTTAGTGAGTTCTTTTTGCTTTGTTTTGGGGAAATGCTAAAGTAAAGTTTGTAAGTTGCAATGTGGTATATATAAATACTGGAAAAAAATCCAGCCAGCAGCTGTGGTGAACTCTTCCTTGCTTAAGAATTTCAACTCTCACTATATGTATCTTCTAGACAGAGACACTACTAAACACATAAGGCAAAAGGGTGGTTTCTGTGGGTATTTATGAGAACAGAAAATACCTACACATAAGACAATTAGTTCACATGTTGTTAATGTGGTGGCATACTTAATAACAAAATTTACTGTTTTAACCATTTTTCTAATGCTTTATACCATAATACAAAACATATGCATTATACAAAAACGTACAAAATATATACAACATAATATTGGCTATCCTAAGAAGTCCAATGACATGAAAATAGAAGCACACTATTGCACAGCTATCTACACCTCCACTTCCTGAAGACTTCATCCTGCACAACTAAAGCCCTGAACCCACTAAACATCAGTCTCTGTTCCTCCCTCCTCTGCTGGTCCTCTGTTACCATCATTCTATGCTTTGCTTTATGAATCTGAATGCTCCAAGCGCTTCCTAGAAAAGGGACCGTGCAGTATGATTCTTTGGAGGACTAAAGACAATCATATTAAGTGGCTTCTTTGGTATCTTCTACCCATCAGTTGCAGCTGCCTTGCCAAGAGTTTATTTCCCTGATAATTCCCCCGGGAACAGCACCAAAACCGCCAAAGCCGGGCTTTACATTCAGAAGACCACATCTTTCCTCTTGATTTTTATCAATCTAACAGTTACCACATTAAATAAGATATCTCTGGCATGGTCTTGTCTCATTGAAATGAAAACCACATGTCAGAACATTTCCAATATTTCACAGAACAGGTACTGTGTGTACACCCCCCCCCCCCACTCCATAGCTGCCTATATGTGGTATTGGCTTAATATAAGCAGACACTAAAAAAGAGGGGCCAAAATCTAGACCCAAAATGTCAAAAAAAAAATAGCTGCCAGGAGTCTAGAGGCAACGGCCCCGAAAAAGGAATGGCAAGAGCCAACTTCACAGACCAGTCAACAGCGAAGCCTTTGGAAAGTGTCACCTGAGTACAGCAATTCAGAGCATGTGACAGAGACGGGCCTCTACTTAGGGGCTCAAGAGACGGCTCATTGACTCAAGTAGTTACTACTCCTTTAGAGGAGATGAGTCTGATTCTTGTACCCATACGGTAGCTCTCAACTGCCTGCTACCTCCAGTTGCAGGAGATCTGATGGCATCTTCTGGCCTCCGTGGATATCAGGCACACATGTGGTGCATGTAAACTCATGCAGCCACACTTACCTATTAAAAACAGTAATAAGTTAATTGATTAATTAATTAATTAATCTTGTTTTAAAATGTGCTACCTCAGGAAGCATATAAAATATTCTATATATTCCACACTTATTTATTCAATATTAAAACAAAACGTTTACACCTCCTGCAGCCTTGAGGCAGGAAGAGGGGCTTGAACTTGCCTCTACTGGATGTGCTTCCCCATAGGAGGCCTTGCCTTCTTGTGGGGGAAGTGGGGGGTGGGACGGGAGGGGGAAGCTGGGGGGACAAAAGGGAAGAGGGGGATCTTTGATTGGTGTGTAAAATGAATGGAAATTTTTTCTTAATAAAACAAATAAGTAAATAATCATTAAAAAGAAAAAAACTTTTAAATCATATGTCTCAGTTCAATGATCTTACTCTACTGATAAAGATATCAATCCAAAATCTGGATGGAATCTCAAGTCAAATGTTATTCTTGTAAATAACCACTTCACTTTATTTTAGAAAAGGAGAGAGAGACAGAGACAGACAGAGAAACAGAGACACCAGCAGAAAGAGATAGAGACAGAGAAAAGGCATGTGACTATAAGAATGAAGGACAAGGAAAATGAGTGTGTATGCTCAGGGCAACCCAAAGGAAAGAAGTCTTCGTCAGTAACACTCACAGCTCTTATATGACATTCCATTGAGATCAGAAGTCAGCCCATCTTGAACTCTAGACCTGAGATAACCATGGTGGATTTCATACAACGGCCATGAGAAATCATGTTCAGGAATCAGTGACAGATTGCTCAAACTATCGCTAATACATACAATACTTGGTCATTGATTTTTTTTTTGACCTGGCACTTTTTAATTCTCATTTTGAAAAGTTTGTCTTTTCAATTCCTCTGAGTCTTCATATGCATAATCAAGGTAGAAAATTTCTAAGTTTCTCAGGGCGCTGACAGATATAATAGTTTTCATTATCACTTAAAGAATTAAATGGCCGTAAAGATAGCTCAGTTCATTAAATTCTTGCTACACAGCATGGGGACCTGAGCTCCCTGGCACCCTCACAAAAAGCTGGATGTGGTGGTACATACTTACAAGCCCAGTGCTGAAGTAAACAGAGATAGGAAGATCCCTGGATCTCTGTGGTCAGGTAGCCTACCCTAATCAGTGAGCCCCAGGCCAAGGAAACCTGCCTTTAAAAGCAAAGTAGATGACATCAATGTAATGACACCCCAGATTGCCCTCTGGCCTCCACATACACCTGTTCACACACACACACACACACACACACACACACACACACACACACACACACACACAAAAGAGTTAAAACTTGAGTCTTAACCACTGTAAACTCCATTCTGTTACCATAAACATTGCAGACTGGGAGGCTTATAATGAACAGAAATTTATTGTCTCCTGGTTCTAGAAGCTTGGAATTCCAACATCAGGGGACTAATACCTCTCAAGAGCTTTCTTGTTATGCCATCCCATGGCAGAAGACAAGAAAGCAAAAGGGTGATAAACTCCTTTTTACACTGTCACCAATCTCATCCAAGAGGGTAGGGCTTTCATGACCTAATCCATTTCTAAAGGTTCACCTCTGAGTATTATTATAATGCTAGTTAAATTTCAAAAGAATTTTGAAGAGAGTAATATTCTAACTGCAGAAGACCTGACTTTACATGAAAGGTCATGGTGTCCAAAATGGCATCTTTATGTGCCAAATATCAGACCATTTAGACATATCATTGCTTCAAATACATAGTCCACTACAGACTATCAAAATGTTAGCAACAGAGCCTTGAAGCGCAGCTCCAAAAAAACTCATACCTCTTGTAATTTACTTCAAGCTATTTTTATCTGAGGGAAAAAAAACTAAATAGTGAGATCAGGAAGTAGTCTCCATCTGGAATCCAACCCCAGAGGTGTTTGCAGAACCATCTTGCCCCAACCAAATTTCTGCAAGGTGAGTTATGATAGCGCACAGAGAAAAACTGGGTTCCTTAGATTAGATAAACTGTCCCATCATGGTGAGCATATTCTATCTATGTGCTGAAATAGCTATCATAACACCTATGGTAAACTTCATCCAACAGATAGCTAATTCCATGGAAGATAAACCATTAACAACTATAGAGACTCATTTTAAATTAAGCTTTAAATTTAACTGATAAGGCAAGTGGCATCTATCTAAACTCCAAAATAATTTCTTTGGAGGATTTTAAAGATAAGAGGATTTCCAGTATCTGAATATGTAGACAAGATGATATGAGGAAGAGAATTGTAGGTTCACCAAGAGCCAGGATATGTTTGAGGATAAACAGAATTCTGTAGGAAAAGTAGGCTGCCATCTGAGGTAAAAGAGCAGCAAGCTGTTGCAGATAGCTTTTGCATTTCAGAAAGTGTAACATTAAGAAAGGGGGAGAAAACATGGAGGAACACAATATCCAGCCTATTCAAGATTTAAATAAGGCAATCAGGAAAGAGACTGAGGTCCTATGTGAAAACAGTAAAATAATAAAGTGAGCATGCCTTAATCTAAGAACTAATGGATTCAAGGAATGGTGAAAAAAACTGATCCATTATGCAAAACTGCTTCCAATAAACATTGAAGACTTACCAGACCAAATGGCCATATGGGAACACTTGGCAACAATTGAGGGCTATGATATAATTAGCATGAATGGAACCAGCTAGTCTCTTGCTGCCAGACAAAAAATCTATATAGGAAGGACATGTTGCAGTCATACAAGAGGGGATGTGGCTTTGTGCTGTAGAGTTTCATAAGCAAAAGCTTGTGGGAAGAGGAAATAGAGATTCACTTGTAGGTG
The DNA here is from genome assembly GCF_007827085.1 of Peromyscus californicus insignis. Lineage (NCBI taxonomy): Eukaryota > Metazoa > Chordata > Mammalia > Rodentia > Cricetidae > Peromyscus > Peromyscus californicus. The sequence continues at coordinate 12,335,553 of NW_026294525.1, forward strand.
GAAATGTCATTCTTGAATTATCTAGGTCAGGGATTGACAAACTATATCCGCTCCTCTACCTGTTTTTGTATAATCTTTAAACTAAGAATAATAGGCACACTTTTTAATGGTGAAAAAGTATAATATTTCATAATGCCTTAGTTACTTCTCACATGGCTATGACTGAGTAATTGACCAAAAAAAGTAATCTGAAGAAAGGAGAGTTTTAGCCAACAGTTTGAGCCAATGAGGAAGGTAAGTCAACAGGAGTGTAAGGAAGCTGGTCATGTTGCATCCACAATCAAGACACAGAGAAGACCAGAAGTGGAGTTGGGTCATCATGCTCTCAAGTGTTCACAGTGAACAGTACCCCACCTCCAGCAAGGCTCCACTTCCTAAAGGTTCCACAAATTCTCAGAACAGCACAACCAGCCAGGAACTGAGTCTAAAAACTCACAAGCCTCTGGGGGACATTCCACACTCAGACCATAATAGATGATACTTGAAAATCACAGGAAACTCAAACTTTAGCAAGTATTAACACGCCATGCTTTACATGGGTAAACATGGCTCACATGTTGTCTGAGTGCTTCCATGTCTCAACAGAGTTGAGCTGTAGCAGAAACCTAACAGTCTGCACAACTTAAAATTTTATGATCTGGTCTTTTATAGAAGATATGTGCCAGAGCTGGAGGGATGGTTCATTGGTTAAGAGCATTTAGCTGCTCTTGCAAGAGGACCAAGAGAACCCAGGATTGGTTCTCAGCACCCACATGATGATTCATAACCATCAAAAACTCCAGTTCCAGGAGATCTTACACCCTCTTCTGTCCTCTTCAGGCTGCAGGCATGCACGTGGTGTACACACATACATGACACAAAATAAGCATACACTTAAAGTAAGTTACCTAATTTTTTAAAAAGATACAAAGAAAGAAAAGATATGCCCGTCTCTAGATAATAAAACAGAACCTAATCTAGGGTATTAAAATTGCCTTACACTGTTTCTTAGGGTGGTTTTGATTAACTGCTTCCAATGATAAGACATTTTAGAACTTAGGGCTCTCATAAATCCAAACAATGAGCTGGGTAGGATGTGAAGAATCATCCTGTAAACAGTGATTCAGACCGAACATGAAAAAAATAAATAAAAAGAATGATATGAAGCTTTACTTTAGAAAAGGAAGCAACAGGGAAAATGACATCAGTTTAAAAAAACTGAAATAAAAGCTCTAAGAAAATGCAAAATCTGTGATAAAATATATGCTCAAAGTCCAGGGGGAAAGTGCAAGCCATGAAGAAAAAGACAAGGACTATCTTCAGCAAATACGAGAAAACTCCATATATGTAGTGGGTAGCCATTCCAACTTTGATCTGGAAGTTCCAACCGCCATTGAGGCTTCAGTAACTATCACGCCTACAAGTCAGGGCCAAGAGAGGACCCTGAAGACCCGAGATCCGGATATGCCAGTTCTCTTGGTTCCTGGACCCTGGACACTGGAAGTAGACCGAGCAGAGTTCTCCGGGGAACACTGCCGGACTGCACTACACCTTTCCCAGATCCTGTAACCTATCCCTTCATTTGTGAGTTACCCCACAAAATAAACCTCCCTTTTAACTATGTGGAGTGGCCTTAATAATTTCACCAATATCTGGTGCCCAACATGGGGCATGAACCCACAACCCTGAGATTAAGGGTCTCATGCTGTGTGTATATTTCTACTCTTGTTTAAGGTATTATGTTTGTACAGCTCATTTAAAACTGTAACAGATAATTAAGAAATAGATTAATAATTAGTCATCTATGACAGTCATACTTGTAGTCATGTTAGTTAAGTTTTCTAGGTATACATAGATATACTTCAGATAGATAGGTAATCTTCAAACACTTCAAAGACCTACAGAATATGGCATTTAAAATGTTTTAAAAATTTAAACTTTCTGGACAGTGAGACATGTCTGCTCCTGGCAGCACCAGATTTACTTCAGAGAGGAGGATGAGCATTGAAGACACTCTATATAGAGTTTATCTTCATCTTGGCAAAAATAGCCATTTGGGCAAGAAACTGTTCTTGCCTGGACTGCTTGAAAAAATGTATCAACTGGACATGCAGGACCCATAGGAAGGTGACCACTGAACTTTGCTTGGCAAAATGGTCCTTCAGGTTCCTGCTTCGCAGAAGAAACTGCCAGACATTCTACAGGACACAGAGAGAAATGACTAAGAGACTCTAGGCCTGTGGCCTGAAGACAGATGCCCCAACTTTACAGAAAAACTTTGGATGACTGTCCAGGCTGCCAGCTGTCTCTGTCTACTCTTTCAAGACTCCCGAAAGTTGCTTGCATCCTTCTCCTATTTCTCAGGTTACAGTATATCCTTCTGAGGTCTTTGATGTAGTTGAAGACTAGATAGCTATAATTTCCTTAGTTATGATAAAAGATAAGTTAGATATGAAACCTTAGACTCACAAATATAGGATAGATAGAATATCTTCTTCAATTTTGCCAAATACAAATAGACTAGATATTATAAACAGACTAGATAGTGTAACTGTAATTCTTGCTTGATAATTGTTTTGTTAAATGTAATTTTACTATGTAAAAGTTAAAACCTTCCTTTTAAAAAAAAGGAGGGGGGGAGAAGTGCTGTGGATATTGCTCTGTATAGATAAAATGCTGATTGGCCAGTAGCCAGACAGGAAGTATAGGCAGGACAAGCAGAGAATAGAATTCTGGGAAGTGGAAGGCTGAGTCAGAGAGACGCTGCCAGTCACCACAATGAGAAGCAAGATGTAAGGTACCTGTAAGCCACGAGCCATGTGGCAACTTATAGATTAATAGAAATGGGTTAATTTAAGATATAAGAACAGTTAGCAAGAAGCCTGCCATGGCCATACAGTTTGTAAGCAATATAAGCAATTTTATAAGTGGGCTATGGGACTGCTGGGGCTTGGCAGGAGCTGGAGAGAAACACTCCAGCTACACATATAATTTATCAGTGAAGTTTAGGAAGAAATGATATTTAAGGATGTCTAAATGAAGAAATAATAAGGGGGAAATGCTGTACATAGCAGAACAGATGCAAATGAAAACATTTATAAGTTAAAAAAGAATTGGCATATGTTTCTGAAGACCCAAGCTCAGTAATAAAATCTTCAGCAGAAATATGGGAAACAGAAAGATAGTGATGGAGACAATGAGATCAATCAACCAATAGCCACAATGCAAAAGGTTCGTTCAGGTCTAAAAAGGAGAGAACAGAATGAGTCCATTTGCAGAGGGGAGGCTTCATGATGCTCTTCCTCTTAAATTAACTTCTGAAGCAGATCAGTCACAGGTACAAAAGCGAATCTCCAGAAATAAACCAGATGCTCTGAGCTGAGTCGAGAATGTGTTCCATCACATATGTCTTTCCAAAAATAGAATAATCACTAGAAATAAATAAGCTCCACCCTAGGGTTTAGAAGAAACTCAGGAGTGCAGTCTTGGATCCATTAAAACTTCTATGAACAGACCAGTTTAACAGAGAACTGGTAAGTTGTTCACAGAACAGAAATCCATGAGTAGGAACCAAGAATATGATGCCCTTCGCAATTACGGAGAAGATAATATGCATTGAGACAGGAAGTTTCAGAAAGGGAGAATAAATAGATTCCTAATGCTTTTTAAAGGTTTTGCTAATATATTGGTTGCTACCTAATATTTCTAAAGAATCAAAGGAGAAAGTCAGAATTCAAAGTCATCTTCTATTTAAATACCTACTAACCGGTGCTGGAGATGGTTCAGTGGTTAGGAGTACTTTATGTTCTTGTAGAGAATCCAGGTTCAGTTCCCAGACCCCACAAAGTGGATTACAACCTTCAGTAATTTTAGCTCCAGAGGATCTACAGCCGTCTTCTGGCCTCCATGGTCATCAGGCATACATATTGCGTACAAACATAATTACAGGCAAAACACTCATTCACGTAAAATAAAAAATATTTTTTAATTCTTAAACAAATACATAAATACCCATGAAGACTTTGATTAGATTCCATTAAAAACTACGAACTGTATGTATTTGTTACCAAAGCAACAAATGTTCACTTTGGAAAATAGAGAAGCAAAAAGAACAAAATCAAAGTCATCCAGAATCCATCTAACCAGAGAGGTTAACCTTGTCCAACACATTGCTTGGGACCAACATGGAATTCAACTTATTATCTTATTTTAGAAGTGAACTGGCTCTGAAAGAGAAGAGAAGGGCAAGGAGGAGCAAAACTTTTTAAATTGTTCCAACTCACACATGGATGCTAAGACATAACAAGAGACTGTTTATAATAACATCCCCAGGTTTGCACATGACACTAAGTTCTTTTTAATAATGAAATATTGTGCCATTTACACAGAGGAAACTGTGAAAATTTCACAAGGCGGCATATGGGAGCAGGAAACTGGCAGATGAAATTCCTTATAGGCAACTGTAAGAGAGTGCACGTTAGAGGGAGTCGTGTGTAATACCAATTACGCTGGAAGATGATGGATGCCCAGGCTTCGAGCATATCTAGAACACACGGCAAACTGTCATTACAGGCTATACACCGAAGACAGCACACTGATTTCACTGAAAGACCACAAACTGGTGCAGAAAGCAAGAGATCTCCAGCTAGAATATGTACACATATAAAGCTACACATGTAAAGCCCTATCTTGACAACACCAAGAAGCCATCAAAGTCACCAAAGAAAAGGAAAACATATACCTACAAAAATCAGTGCTAATAACTGGCATACTCCAATATATAAAATCTAACTGAAATGTAAACATGAGAAAGTGTATAGAATGACGAGATCTTGAGTAACCCTTCAACTAGGGTCCATGGACTTAAGGTTTATGAACTCCTTAAGATGGTATGCATATTTCTCATATACATTTGTTTATATATCTATGTATGTAAATACAGAAGTACATTATAACTATAGTACAATGTAGATATTTATACGTGTATGTGTTATATTGAGTGAATGTATAATTCTCATCATACTACTAACTAGGTCCATAACCTAGAAATCAAGACCTAGTGGTCCAGATGGTAAAAATATAAGTTGTCACTAACCCTGGGGACAGACCTTGAGGTGTAAATGAAAAGGCTTTATAACAAATGCACCCACCAAAACAAGCACGTAGAATGTCTTTCCCTGAGGAATGCTACAGGGCAAATAATTGGAGATATTTGCATAAAGTGTTTGAGGTGGCTCTCTGAGTTCCTGGTACTGGGTCTCCATGAGGGGAAAAAAAAGAGATTTGTCTTATTCTCAACTGTAACCCTACTGCTGCATAGTATAGACTTACACACAGTAGCTATTCAATTAATGCTTGTTGAGTAGAGTAACATGTTGACAAATAGTCATGCCAGAGAGAGAGAAGAGACTCCAAGCAGGAAAACACACACTAGAGTAGAAGGGGCAGGCATGGCTGTTCTTCTACATTCTACTTAATCCATCCGCCAAGTATTGATTGACAGCCTCCCGTGTACCAGGCTTATGCTAAGGGAGAATTTTTAAACACTCAGTGTTGCTATCACTGTCAGAGACAGTGACTGCATGAACTAGGGATGTATCCCCAGTTACACTGCATTTCTGGTATCCACATAAGCCAGGGTAGGTCTCTTCTTTCCTCCTTCCCGCATCATAATCTTATGCCCTTCCTTGGCATCTATCACTGTGAGGACTCCCAGATGTGGTGGCACTGCACTCTGTCATCGAAGAACTGTGCTAATTTGGCCTTGCAAAAACATGGGGGAAAACCCAGAAATTAAATATCAAAGTCATAAAAAAAAGGTATAAGAGTTTATGGACATAAATTGTATACAACTGTTAAATGGTACACTGTCAAGCAGATTAATTAGTTAACATTTCAAAAGAGCAAGGAAGATGAAAATTGCCAAATAAGGGCTTCATATAGTGAACCGACACCTCATTTGTTACAACTTCATGACATAAGAAATCCACCAATTGCTGAGACAATGATGGTGTCCAAGATGGAATGCACAGTTTGCCCTGGGACAGTGATCCCAGTGTGGTAACCTTCTAAGGCTTTTTGAGTCAAAGCATGCTTTCCTAAGTGTCTGTGAACTTATGAGTATGGACCTGTTCTATCCCAAAGCCCTCTGCGTTTGTTGGCCAGTTCTGCTGATGCTACCAGCCTGAAAGATAACTAAAGATCCCCACTGTGAGAGGCTGCTTAGGGCCAAGTCATGTCTTTATAAAAAAAAAAAAAAAAAAAAAAAAAAAAAAAAAAAAAAAAACTTGTTGGATTCTTCCAGCCCTAATAGGATGCTGTTAAAATGGGATTTGGTTAGCATTCCTCAGATACATGGTATTCTACCCTTGAACAATACTGAATATTGAACCACCTGCACACTCTTGAATCACAGCACAGCCCAAGTCAGGAATCAGCCAAAGCCACCTCTAACCTGGCAGGGCACAAATGATCCACTGGATGTATGAGTCAATGGAGGAGGAATGCCAAGTCAGAAACCACCTTGCTGTGGTTACCCAGCGGCACGTGAAATCACAGCCTTTTGGCACAATTCATCTCCCGAAACAACTGAGTTCTGTTTATTTGGTATAGTTACGCTTGTGTAGCTGTACGGCATTGTTTTATTTTTACTAACATTTGTTTCTATTTATGCAAGTTTTAGAACCTCTCTGTCTTCCAAAAGAAACGGAGATAGTTTGCAGATTAAAACAGTATGAAGGGCTAAGATACACAGGAATAAAATAGGAGAAACAATGCATTCCCGTGGGGAGACTCATTAGGTACATTGTCCTTCACTCAAAAAAAAAAAAAAAAAAAAAAAAAAAAAAAAAAAAAAAGTCCTGGAGTTAAAGTAACAGAAATCCTGGGTTCTAGCCCTAGCTAGCTGTGTGGTCTTGCTCTGTCTTTATTCCATTGGCAACAAAAGTTCTCTAAAACCTTTTCAACATGATTTTTGAAGCCTTTGGAAAATGTTCTGGCATCTGTGTGTCAGACAATGCAGGGTGGGGCATGTAGCAAATCCATAGAAGAGGTTAAGGTAGAGGAGGAAAAATCGAGGAATTTACCATAAAAAATGAAAGAAAGAGGGGAGTCTAAGGAATTAGTGGCTTGTATGAGCAAGGTAAGTCAATGGTGACTGACCCTTCATGACTAGAAATGTGTCATCACTGCAGAGAGAAGTTAGAGGACAGAGCTAAGCTGGCTTGTGAGTAACAGGCTAGCCTGCCCTGCGGAGTTTGTGATGATGAGGAAACCTTCAGGGAAAGTATGGTGTAGTCATGTCTGGTATAACTGGACCTGAGACAAGAAAATAAACCAGGAGATAAATGCACTGAGGTCATGGGTGTTTCTGTAAAGGAACAGCTGAGGACACACAGGAAGAGACTGAGAGCTTAGTCCTGAACTAACCAGAAACAGCCAGCAAAAAAAAAAAAAAAAAAAAAAAAGTCACCCCTGCGGCCCAGTCAGTACAAGCATTTGTTCTTGCAATTAAATGACCTGATTTTTTCCTCTTCCTCCTTGCCTCTAACTTCCTTCATGTTTTCCCAGAGAGAAAGTCTGTTGGTACAGGGTGCCCACACAAAGACTGGAAACACTGTTTCTGATGGGGTACTGTTGAGCAAATGAGCACCTGTGTGTTTTTCAAAGCTACATCCTGCTTCTATGAAATGGTTCCACCTAGCTGCATGTCCTCTTCTTAAAATGCACACAACCTGGTATCTATGATCAGATAGGCTGGACTCAATATGTTTTAAGCAAGCAAGTTTTATTTACATCTTCCCAAGCCCATTTCCGCCCATGCCAAGCCCCTTCACCTCTTAGGGCCATCATTGTTATGTGCTCAATGTCATTCTTATCAAGCACATTGGTCATGAGTTTGTGAAGTTGTTTTCCTAAAGGTCACAAATTTAACTATATGAACTTTTGTGATCCTTTTCCAAAATGGGGAACTCTGAGGCAGGCATATAGTTCTGGAGGTTTCCATTATATAATGATTACTTCTTGCCACATAATAAATTCCAGACCAATGGACTAAACCAGCTAAATACACATAAATTTGTATTTCCATTTTTCCTTCCCCTCTTATTCTTAGCAACAAACTCTAATCAGTTGGTTAAACAGAGACAGATGTTGCATATGAGAAAATAATTAGAACATAGATATGCTATAAATATATAATACATAGCAATAACTACTAGTAAGTTCTACATATTTTATAGATAATAATATACAGTTAATACATCAACACATACTTTGTATATGATGCATGTACTGTGATAGAAGAGTTTCCACTGGTGTATATCTTAACAACCACAAAATATGATGTCACTCAAAGTTGAAACATCTTTTCAAAAACAGTTATTGATAGTATTATCAATGTAATTTATGCCAGGCCAACATCTCTGATGATATTGATAACATAAATGTGGCAGTAATTTTGCAGGGCAAAAGAGGTATAAAATGTAAAATAAAGGGTCAACTGAGGATACAAATTCTACAAGGTGTTGGCCTCGCAGAGGCTCAACTCTGGCAACTCAGTGGTTTAGATGAAGCTGACCCTTCTGATGTATCCTATCCTCGGCTCTCAGTTATTTGTAAACTGAAATCCATCCTAAGATGGATTGAAATGAGATGCCCTCCACATGAGCTAGAATACAGAAATGCTCCCCACCCCACTCCCAGCACCATATACTCAAGAGGAAAACAACTGTGTATCAAGCATGGGACAGAAGAAGCAGAATGAAACTTCATTGGCAAGAAAGAAAAGATGGAAGGGGAGGAAAAACAGAGTGATATAGCCTATGTGTTGAAGGGAAAAGAACAGATTTGAAGAGGTCTCCAACAAGGGAAATGCTGACATGTCTTCCACTTTCTCTTAAGAGGATATAAAACTCATGCCTTTACCAAGGGAGGTGCCAACATTAAGGAGGACTTTATATTCCCCTCTGCTGAGCATTGTTTGCACAACCCCCACTCTAACATGCCATCCTACGTAGTCATCCTTCTGTATTCTTAGGAGATTGGCTGCTAGATATCCTGCAAAGTGAGGAACACCAGACAGGACTAGATCCAAACAGACATAAAACAGGTACATTCTGTAGGCATACCAGGTAAACCGAAAATGAATAGTCAAAGAAACTGAAAACTAGGGAGTTTCTTAGTAGTTCCCATAATCCCTCTATCTACTCTAGTAGAGACCACACGCATGTGATGTCATTCTCTGTTGAGTGACCCTGTTGTCTTCCTACCCCATCATATGTTCCTTAGGACTACCCATTTCTCATTCATCTGACCCACTGTGGATACACAGAAAATGGTTAGAGAAAAGAGAATAATAAATGAATGCTATATTTTCTAATGGGAAATACTTGAGTATCAAGGAAACTTCCTGAGCTCCCATCCCAACCATTCGGTGAATTTGGATCTGGAACATGTTCTCATGACCAGTCCCTTCCTTCTGAACATAAAATTGCTTCTCCCCTATATCGGTATCATGTCTGGAACATTTTGCACTGCATAATCACTTTCATTCGACAGTATTTCTTCTTCCTCTTTCCCTTGAGACAACCAGTATTGACGTGATTTATATCATTGCCAAGAATTGGTATCTTACATTTTTTATCTGTTCAATTTCTCACTCATATACATTCCCCTCTTTAAGATGGAAACTAGGTCACCGCTTCCCTTAGGTTGTTATATTTCATCTTCTGGCTTCCAAGTTCAAAGCAGGTCTTGAGCCTTCTAGAACCATTTAAGTCGATATTATTCTATTCCAATCCTTATATATTTGAAATCTATGCTGTTTCAGGATAGAACCTAGAGAAGAAATTCCTATTGTTTGCAGTACTCTATATCCAAACATGTGATTACAGAAAGTTATTTTTCAAATAAGAAAAAGAAAAATAAGAATGGAAAATAGAAAAGAATTCCCTATTTAAACAGGAACAAGAGCAATGCATTTCTTTTATAAAATCTCAACAGTAAACATTTCCATGCTCAATATAGAAACATGAGTGGATCCCACAGTGTCCTAGAAGGATTTTTAGAATTAATGATCTTGGCTCATGAGCCAGAGAACCAAGAATCTGTTTCTTAGCATCTCTAACTGGGTATGTCAAGCTGGAATTAAGCAAGCAAGCTAGTCTGAGTGATGCCTCCCAAACCAAACAATGCAGAAACAGATGAACATCATCACTCACAGAGCTGTTCACTGTATTCCCAGAGAAGGAAGAATAAAGAAGAGAAAAGAGGCACCCTAGAGGAAGGACCCCTGCCTGCTGAGAGGCCAGCCATAGCCAATACTGAGAATATCACCAGTTGGACTTGGGAGGCAGAGGCCTGTGGCCTCCACAAGCAGGTCTATCCAGGCATTGGTTGGCTGTAGGACTGGGAGGTCTTTGGAAATCCCAGTGCTCAACCTACGTTGGTTGTTCTGTTCGCCCATTGGACAGCATCATGTTTCCTCATTCAGCTTGCAAGAAGAAAAGATAAAGTCTAAGAACTTGGGAAAGTTGAAAAGGTTACTAAAGCGGTCAGCCACTTTGAGTGTTTTTGAGACACCTCTGGAGTCTCTCAGATGGAAGGGCGTTACTACAACAAGGGGTGAGGGGGTGGGGCGGCCGTGGCCTTTCAGCCTTGCTGCTCATTCCAGGCTGGCAGATGAAGAGCTGAAAGCCAGCAAGGCCTCACTGTTGCTTAGGGAGGCAGGGCGAGAAGGTATATTCCTTTCCGGCGATGCTTTCAACACTGCGAGTCTTTCTTCTACTTAAAGCACCAAGAATAAAAGAACTCAGGAAAGGAAGAAAGAATTCCCTAAAGAGGGAAAAGGCGGAGTGTTGGAAAATGTGAAAGAGGACAGGAGAGAGAGCGAATCCATCAGAGAGGGGAAGGATCCTGAGACTAAGAGAGAAGACCTGAGAGGAGAGAGAGGAGATGCTGGGCAACTTGAAAAGAAGTGGCACAATCTGTAAGAACAGTGGCTTCCCTGAGCACAGAGGAAAAGAGCAAAAGAAAAAAAGCACAAAATAAAACAGCTGCCAGAAAGGGAAGCATGAAATGCCATGGAACCAGGAAAGAGATTTTCAAAACTTGTAGGTGGGGGATCCTCCAGGCATTTATATTTAGTTCACTGAGGAAGAATGCAAACCCAAGAGGCAACACAAGCCAAGGAGGGATAAGTCACTCAAAACTGAGTGTCCCCAAAGAGAAGAGTGAGGGAAGAAGGAGGAAAAGAGACAAGGGGCTTTGGGCAGCAGACACATTCTTAGATCCCAAAATTTCAACACATACACAGAGGCATGCACACACACCACACACACACACACTCACACACAGGCACACACACACACATACACTCTCTCTCACACACACACACAGAGGCACACACATGCACATACATGGATAGTAGCCTTGTTTTAAACATTATCCCTCAATTTAAAAAATAGAGAAAAGAAGGAAAAGCACTTATTACTTTTATTGAAATCTGAGCCTGGGAATACAGGTTGGGAGAAGAAAGAGCATCTTAACCAGAGAACCAAATAAATAAATGAATGAATGAATGAATGAATGAATGAATGAATGAATGAATAAATAAATACATACATACATACGTACATACATACATACATACATACCTGGGAATACAGGTAGGGAGTAGAGAGAGCATCTTAACCAAAGAGTCTGAGCCTGGGGATACAGGTAGGGAGAAGAGAGAGCATCTTAACCAGAGAACCAAATAAATAAATAAATGAATGAATAAATAAATGCTTGAGAATACAGGTAAGGAGAAAAGAGAGCATCTTAACCAGAGAACCAGATAGATAGATAGATAGATAGATAGATAGATAGATAGATAGATAGATAGATAGATAGATAGACAGACAGGTAGATGATAGATAAATAAATAAAACCTTGAAAAAACAGAGCTATTAACCTGAAACCAAAGCTCCAGGGCACATAAGCCAGACATTCATGCTACCATCCAACACCATCAAGACCTTCTAAAAATACTTGTGGAATGAGTCAATCAACAAACACATAATTGAACACATGCATAAATCTATATGTAGAGTTTCAACATTCACTTGTACATTTGGGGGGGGGTCCCAATGCCATAGGAGCATTCCCTGTTCCCAACATCTGCACCAACCCTATACAGACTCTCCCTTTCCTCCCTTTGCTGTGCCAGATGGCAGAATCTCTGAGGTCCTTGGTGTCCTCTCCAGGGTCTCACCCCAGCCCTGCCCCCATTAGCAGGGGAAAGGGAAATGGGGAAAGGTTTTAACCTCTCAAATCATTAAAAAAAAATTTTCCTGCCATGTGGCATGTAGAGTGAGGCCACTTAATTACCTTCAATTAAAATCAACACAGAGAAGTTTAATGATTGGCCGTCCTAATGCTTCTGAAACAGAAGAACAGTTGAGGTCTCCTGTGAGGATGACTAAATGCTTAGGTCTCCTGACTCCCAATTAAGGGAGATTCGGTGACTATTGTGATGGAAACCACTTACAGTCCTTCATTCGCAATGTCCCTGGAGAAGTGAGATGCTAGCTGGGTTTGAAATTTTGGGGGAAAAACCTTGAAGATATTAGACTAGGGATGGAAAATCTCTCTCTCTCTCTCTCTCTCTCTCTCTCTCTCTCTCTCTCTCTCTCTCACACACACACACACACACACACACACACACACACACACACATAATTATACTACTCTTTAAATATTCAACTTCTAGAATTCTGATGGTTACCTAAATTCCTGAAGGACTCCAATACTTCTTCATACTTGGATTATTTTTTCGTAATAGAATCCACTTCCAATCTATCAAAATCTATCACTAAATTCAATGCATTTTTTCTTCAATGAGTAATTGTTTCAAGGTAAATACTGAGACAGACGTAAGGGGACACTAGGCAATGATGTGAAAAGATTAAATGTCCGTCAACCTCAGGCTTGAAAGGACACAGCTACAAAAGAGACTCTCAGAGTAGAGTGTGAATTATAGAAAGTGATCCTAAGACCTGGAGAATTTTTCATCAGCTCCCTGAGAGCCAAAGAAGCAAGACTAAGAAGTATGGCCAGGCTTCAGAAGAGCATATCAGAGCCAGATAGATCTGTTTTCATGTGAGCCCAGAGATTTTCAAGTTGCATATTAAGTATGGCACATTTGAATAAATGCATCTAAAATCATGGCAGAGTAAACCGAGCTCCCTTTTAAATTGTCAAGAAGCTCATTAGATAAGTAGCATAGGCTTGTCCTTTAAATATAATTTTTTTAAACTGGAAAATATATTTTATTTGGGATTTGAAGAGCTGCTTGAATTAATGGAACCCTTCTTTTTTTTTTAAATAACTGCAATTTCTCTCATGTCTGTTTCCTTCAGATCTGAAATAATCCAGGCATTTAAAGAGCTCATGAGGTATTAGCACTACTTTTAACTTAAAAACTCAAAATATTAGCATGTTTCCATAGTGAATGTGGTTAATTTACTTACCATGGTTGGTTGTTTTCTAAGCTTGTGTTCCTAGGAATGGATTTTATTATTCTCTCCAATTGAGCAAAGCTTAAACTCAGATTCAGATATAAATCAGGGTCACAGAATCGCAAATTGAGATGGTTCGCCTAAAAGGAAAATAATGGAATTTTCTCAGAATTAAAAGGAATCTTGGCAATGGTCAGAGGCACTTAATAAATACATGCCAGATTGGAAATCTTAGCAATAATTTAAAAATCTATCTTGAAAATTAGTGTCGGTTACATCTGAATGCATCCTAATCACTGTTTTCAGCAACTGCCATTTAAATAGGAATATTTTCATCTGTAATATGAGAAAAGGGGGAACTGAGCAGTAAGTGAGCATGGAGCAGAAAAACTTTTTTACCGCTGAGTTTCTATCTTTTTTTTTTTTTTTTTTTATTAAAGGCCATGCTCTCAAAATCGTTTCTTGGGCCGGGCAGCAGTGGTGCATGCCTTTAATCCCAGCACTCGGGAGGCAGAACCAGGCAGATCTCTGTGAGTTCAAGGCCAGCCTGGTCTATAGAGTGAGATCCAGGACAGGTACCAAAACTACAAGGAGAAATCCTGTTTCAGGAAAAAACAAAAACAAAAAAAACTCTTGGCTCTCTCTCTCTCTCTCTCTCTCTCTCTCTCTCTCTCTCTCTCTCTCTCTCTTTCCTTCCCTCCCTCCCTCCCTTCCTTTACAGATGTATTCACAAGTATACAGGTATGTGTTTACATGTATGAAGGTATATGTTGATATGTACACATGCATGTGTTCACATGCATTGGTATGTGTTTACACATGCAGGTGTATGTACATGTGTATGTATGTATGTGTGGAAGCCAGAGAACAACATCCAGTATCCTTCCTCCTTTTTTTTTTTTTTTTCTTTTTTAAGGCCAGATTTCTTATTGGTCTGGAGTGGGCTAGGTTGCCTGACCAGAGGACCCCCAGGGTCCTTCTCTTTCTACATCCTTAGTGCTGGGATCACAAGTGTGCGCCACACCACACCCAGTTTTTTTAACAGGTTCTCAGGGGTTGAAGTCAGTTCCTCCCACTTGCAAGTCGAGCGCTTTACTCCTGAGCCATCTCCTCAGCTTGAGCTGCGTGACCATAATGACGCGTAGGAGAAAACACCCGAAGATGACCGTGAAAAATGACACCTCAAATGGAATGCAGGTAGGCACAAACGGATCCAAACCCTGATCCAGTATCTGCGGAAAATGGAAAATGTCCCATGCAACCAAATGGATACTGTTTAACCAGCTTTCTAAGAGTCTCGTGAGGCATCTGGGATGGCACCTAAGAAGTATTTGACAAAGGAACCCTGGGGAGCTAAAAAGTCCTTGATGGGGAGCTTGTTCTCCACAGATATGGCTGTCCTAACTCACTCCAGGAGCCTGTAAAGGCCGAAGAAGCGAATGGTCCTTATTCTGTAAATGGAACATGTTGCTCATTCATTCAGCAAATGTAGCACATATTTATGGAACCGGCTATGAGCTTGTGAGCTTGTTATGCTGAACAAATGCCTTCCTGAGCATCCTACTATTTTTAAATGAAAGATTAACTAAAAACTCCTAATGTTTACTTATTCACCGATTCCAGAATCCTGGGCAGCCAAACTATTTTTACTTT
Source organism: Peromyscus californicus insignis (assembly GCF_007827085.1). NCBI lineage: Eukaryota > Metazoa > Chordata > Mammalia > Rodentia > Cricetidae > Peromyscus > Peromyscus californicus. Next base: position 12,350,684 of record NW_026294525.1, read on the forward strand.
ACTATTATTTCTTATTTACTCCCTTTTTTTTTTCCCTAAGAGGCTGTGCCTGATACTTGTTTGGGCTGGGGATAGAGCACACCGACCGATGTGGAAGAAGGACTCAAGCTCATCCAAAGTACCTTCTCTGAGAAAAAGATTGAAAGCTGTATTCAAGTCATGCGCATACATAGACACCTGTTCTATCTGCATAGCCTGTGCTTCCAGGGAGTTTTAATCAATCACTTTCTGTGCATAGAATTACCCAGCCAGAAAACCATTATTTATTTCACCAGGGAAAAAAAAAATCTATTTTTCATTGCTGCCAGATTAGATACATCCCATCCTTCTACTGACTTCCCTCCATCTGCAAAGTTTATACCAAAATATATAGATCAATGTCACAGTCTAATAATAACAATTTTGATTCATTTCAGACCCCCCCCCCCGCAAAAGGTAGGTTCTCTCGCTGGTTTGATCAATGAGCATAAGAATCCCACCCTTTTACACATCTCTTCATTTATACTTCCTGAGAGGTTTTCACTGGGCATAAGCTAGAGAATTAGTGAACGATGGTGGAAAATATTGACTAGTAATTGTAAAAACGATATGAAATCGTAAGTCATGATGAATGGCAGACGAAAAGCAGAATAACACCAGGCAGCGGCCTGATAGAAGTGTGGGGATGGGGCGTGATACATCAAGGGAAGAGCACTGGTTAAGATGTGACTAAACAAGCATTAACTGAGTAGAAAGGGAGAAGGAGAGGTTGAGAAATGAGCCTAGAAAAGAGGAGAGAGTCGCAGGCAAGGAGAGCATGTGCAAAGGCCCTGTGGTAGGAAAGAGACTGCTCTCTGAATAATGAAAGAAGGCTTTGAAAAGGCACGGGTTGACATGAGGCACGGGTTGACATGAGGCAGTGGCGGGTCTAGGCTCCGAGATCACATCACAGTTTGTAGGTGTCATAAGAAGAGTGATCTTCACGAGCAAATACAACCTTAAAAGGGGTTCAAGCAATATTACCAGATTTTCACTTTTCAACACTCATCTAGATGGTGGGGTTAGGTATTCATCAGCACAGCCATTCAGTGTACCTGAGACTGATGGTGGCTGTGCCTACTACAGGATCTAGTGAGTTAGAGAGTCCTAAAGAGGACACATTCCAAAGAAATCTAGACGATGCCCACAACCCTTAGCTATGTTAAGTGAAGGCAAGAGCCAATAAGTAGATCAGCATTCCAAACATTCCGTATTTATTTAGTTTTCTTACTGGTTATGCTGACTGTATTTCAGAAAAATTCTCCATGCAAACCATAGTCTTTATAGAAAGAGTGTAAAGTGTTTTTACAGGAAGAGGCATATGACCCCTTACATCTTACAGCCTTCAGGCTATAGATGTCTTTAGTTCAATCGCTTGCTTCCTTACGCATGTACTTAGAAGACTCCTAATTTCTCAAATATTTCCTTTCTTTATTAGCATGCAAACGCTAGTAGCAGCCTTCATTTTAGAACTAAGCTAAAGAGCACCATTTCTCTAAGTGTGTTCATGTAAAAATATTTTATAGCCGGGCGGTGGTGGCGCACGCCTTTAATCCCAGCACTCGGGAGGCAGAGCCAGGCGGATCTCTGTGAGTTCGAGGCCAGCCTGGGCTACCAAGCGAGTCCCAGGAAAGGCGCAAAGCTACACAGAGAAACCCTGTCTCAAAAAACCAAAAAAAAAAAAAAAAAAAAAAAATTTTATAAAGAGGAGTTTAAAATAATTAATGTGTCTTACTGGAGCCTTTAATATGCTGACATGCATTGTGAATTTCCAAGGACAGACTACATGGCTCACCCCAACTCCTATGTCCATGGAATATTCTTCTAGAACTCAGTAAAATCCATTAGGATAATGGGACCATGCACGCATTTGCTCAGGCTCCTGAACTGGGTTTTCCATTGAACAGGTTTTTATAATTTGGTCTAGATTCAGCATTGCAAATCCTAACACTCAGTCTCAACTGAGTTGTGTGAGTGACTGGTGGAGCCGATACAGCTATGGAGGCCGCCATTAGACACACACTTGCTCACAACTCCCAGCCCACTTGATGACGTGTGAAATATACAATACTTTTTAAAACAGTAGAAATCTCTATTTCTATTGCAAGTGAAATTCACAACTATCAATTTTTTCTTTTAGTACCCACACCAAACAGAACACAGAGGCTACCAGTTTTCAATTTCAGAGGCCTTCTAACACTGTTATAAAACACCACATTAAAACAAATTTACCCTGAAGAGCCAGAGAAAATCTCCACACTGGTGCCAACCACAAATCCTCCGACGAAATCCCTAACAGCCTTCCTCCTTTAAAGAGGATTCATAGCCGGGCGGTGATGGCGCACGCCTTTAATCCCAGCACTCGGGAGGCAGAGCCAGGCGGATCTCTGTGAGTTCGAGGCCAGCCTGGGCTACCAAGTGAGTCCCAGGAAAGGCGCAAAGCTACACAGAGAAACCCTGTCTCGAAAAACCAAAAAAAAAAAAAAAAAAAAAAAAAAAAAAAAAAAAAAAAAAAAGGATTCACACCTTTAATTTTCCATTATGGAAATTTCCATTTCAACTTCTTCATTTTCTATCGGATAAAAATTAACTTCTTCACGCCGTGGAGTCATCATCAGAGACACTAAAAGAAATAGCTTGCCAAATAATATTGTCCATCCTTAAAAAAAAAGAAAAAGAAAGCCTATTTTCTCTATGGCTCAGGAAGGTCGGATGTTCAGAAATTTCTTCATTTCTGCAATAGAAAAGCAATCCCATCTGAGAACACACGTTATTACACCAGAGGTGAATGCCGAGACAGATCAGCACAACTGGACATTTTAATTACAGATGGGAGGCTTTGTCAATTTTGTTAAAAAGAACTCTCACTGATCAAACAACCGCAAATTCTCAAATTATGTAGGTTGTCACTCCTCATCCAGCTGGTTGCTCAGTCTCAATTTGCCCCTCCTACTAAAAACATATTTTCCATTGCAAAACCAATAGACACAGGACATGTATATTTGGTGTGTTTATATTTCTGAAGTCTGTTAGGACTGTGCACCCACATAATCCACACAGGGCTGGGTCCCCAGTGCTTCATTCCTTATTGACTGCGTTGCTTTCATGAGCACTTTATCGTTTATCCTTTGCCTAAAAATCTATTAGTGCATCGTTTTCCTCTGTCACCATTTAGAAATCCAGCAAGAACAGTAAGGGGAAATTACAGTAGTAGCCTGGTTCTATTTTTCTTTTAAATCAATTGTATTTTTTAATGAAGTGTTACCTTGAAAAAAATGAGAATTTTTTTTTTTACTGTTAATGGAACCGTGTTTATAATAACACCTCTCTAACCTGAAGATAACTTGTTTCATGACCTCAACGGTCTAAAACATATCCAAGAAAATAGAATTGAACTAATCAGTCTCTGAGAGGCAAAACATAATAACAACAAAAATAGTGCCATGACCTCACATAGCCAGGGCAGGCTGTCTTTAAATCCTTTTAAAGAATTTTCATAAACCTAATTTTATTTGCTCTTCCTAGGGGCAGTAGAAGGATTGGCATTATTATCCCCATTTTTCAGATAAGGAATGTGGGGTGACCATATCACCTGAAACAGAGCAATGGTTGGGCCATTGTTAATTATGGCAGAATATAAGCATAAATGGAGGAGGGGAACAGGCCAACCAGGGCAAGAAGGTCCCCTGCCAACCCATACTTAGGTGAGCTCCTTGGGCTTTGTCTCAGATTGTTCTTATGCTTGTAATCAGTGATGTGCCTCTTCCACGTGACATGATGCTACCTGCAGCGGACAAGGGATGGGGGCAAAGTCGGCATCCAGCCTTGAAAAGCAAAGCTGATCCAGCAAAGATGAATTAGGTCAGTGGACCAGATCACAACAGCCGTGGTACTTGGTGAACTGATAGCTAATGTCCTGTTGAAACATCACGTCAGTACCAAGTATTTCCACAGACAATTGGATCAGAAGGACTCCTACCTATTCAATGGATTAATCCCTTGATGCATCATGATATAATGACGTGAGTGAGAGGTGGGGAAAGGCGGCAGATGGGACCTAAATGGAGGAAGCCAATGGGGACATGTCCTTAAGCACTATACTTTGCCATGGCTCCTTCCTGGATTTCTTTTGTCTGCTTCCTGGCCATCAGAAAGTGAACTGCCTTGCACATCCTCCATGCTACGATGGACTGCAATTGTGAGGTAAAACAGATATGTCTTCCCCTTCCAAACAAACAAAGAAGTCAGTCCTGAGGACAAATGTACTGTCCTGACTCTGAATTTGGTGACGGAAGACCATGGTCTCATAACGTTTGATAATAGAAGGCCACACGGCCTCATCCCCCAGGATTTGCAGAAAACAAGTTCTCAAAGAGGTTGGTTGGATGGGTAAGAAATAAGTACAGGGAAAGCAGTTGCAAAGGCGAAGCTGGGAAAGCAAAGAGGAGCAGTGGCCATCGGGTTTGCAGCCAACTGCTAGAAGTCTGACCTGGGCATGTGAAACAGGTTCTCGAGGGAGGGTGAGAGCCCTGGGTGTTTGTATTGTGTGTGGGGGGGGGGGGGGGCACTTGAGCTCACAGTATCAGATTCAGGGCAATAATAACAAAACCAGAAAGAAAGCTCTGCTAGACTTGGGAGCCAAAGAAAGATCGTCAGGGGCTGCAGCTGAGCAGGGTGAGGAGGGGACGAACCTGCATCTCATGAACAGATGTTGTCACCTGGGTGTGGTTATACCTGTGTAAAAGGAAAAGATGAGGCTGGACTCAGGCACTCTGGCAGCATGAGAACTGTTAACCAGAACATCTAAGAGAGGAAAACATGTGGGGGCCCACAGAGCCTCCCCAGTAAGGCTTTACTCAAGGTCAGAGCATCTGAGCTTGCTTTACCCAGCAGGGCTGCATGATGGGATGATTTGGGCAAGGCCGTGGTTACCAGATGTTTTGAAGGGTCTACAGTTGGTGGTACATTGTGCTTTGATCTTTAAGGGGGAGGTCTTTTGCCTCTCCCTTGATAGTGTATAAAAAGTCCATTAGAATAAAAGATGAGACGACTGGGTATTGACCCAGGGCCCTCCCAAAGCTATCCTGTGTCTCTGTCTTTTTCTACACCCATTTTCCTACCTAATATTTCCTCATTCCTCTCTCTTCCCCCAAGAACTCTTTGATAGGTCAGAGCTGGACTCCCACAAAACACCCCAAAATGAGTAAACACGGAAATGTTTAAGCTAAGCAGGATGGTGGGACCCTTGCTTAGATGGTCTCTGATGAGTTTCTTGGCTTCAAACCTTGTTTTAAATGATGAGCCTGAACCTTTTCTTCAAAGGTGAAACGATGCTGTTTAAAAAGAGATAGCCCATACATAATAGATCTAAGGAGCATGATCTGTCTAAAACAGCTAGCATGCAAAGACTTGGTTTTCCCAAAGGCATCCTTGTGAACCATGTGCAGCAGCAGTACAGGTTTGCATGTCCAGCTACTTGGGAGACTGAAGCAGGAGGACCACTTTAACCCAGGGATGAGGCCCACCTGGGCAACAAGGCAAGGCTCCATCCCAAGAAGATGAAAGAGAAGCCTTGTACGCTGTTCAGAAGCCCCTGTGACCTAGAATGAAGCATTCAAGGGCCATCTGAGAGCCCTAATTTCAGGGAGGGAAGGAAGGGAGGGAGGAGGGAAGAGGAGGGGAGGAAGAAGGAAGAGGAGGAGGGAGACAGGGGCAAGAAAATGAGGACTGTGCTTCCGAGTCCAAGCCCCACCCAGGCAGCGGGATGGAAAGGTCACAGAAGTGTTCACCAGCTGAGCTTGTTCTCAGGGCCCCATCCTGACGTCATCATCCTTCTGTATCAACTGCAGCATTCACCTTCCCTGTCCCAGGCCTCATCTGCCCCACTTCCCACTGCTACCTATTGTTCACATTTTCATACTTTTTATTTTTTTCAGACAAGGTCTCATGTGCCTCAAACTGTCTATGTAGCTGAGGCTGACCTTGAACTCCTGTTCCTCCAACTCCACCTCCCAAGTCCTGGGTTGACGGGTGTTTGACACCACACTCAGCCACGCTTCCACATCCCTTCAGCCTCCTGCTATCATTTTGACTAAATACCTGCCTCTGTGTCTCAGAATATCTCCCGTTCTTTTTTTTCTTTTTTTCAGATTCTTTATCCTTCTACATCATTTTCAATCACATGGCAGAGGTTTATTTTTATCTTTGCTTGAAATATACTTACCCCTGAGCATTAAATGATTCTCATTTCCTTCCCTTGAATATCCAGGTAAAGAATGCCCACTGGGCAACCGGTTCTTTATATTTTAGCAATCAGCCTTGGGGCTGCTTTCCCAGCCTGTTGCCATTAGCGGGACTAAAGTGGAGCTTCGAAACAAACCATAATGTGTACTTTTCTCAGCATCAAACCTGAGGACAATCAATCAACTTCAGCTGACAACAAGACACCGTACATCCCGCAATTACAGCTGCACCTGCTGTAGGTAGTTCAGCGCTGTCGAAGGAAGGAGATGGGGTTTACCGAGAAAGTTCTTCTGCAGTTTAATTGAACGTCTCTCTTTAAACGACTTTATCCACGCTGACGATTTATATTCAGCAATTCAGCGAGAAGGGAACCAGGATGTGACTCCAGGCACTTTAATCTTAAAACACCTCAATTATGGTACAAACTTAATAATTTAAAATAAAAGCCAGTGTTCCATGACCACTGGGTATATGATAATCTATATATGTGCTCAGTTCTCTCCACGGGGGTGCAGAGGGGACCAAGTCTACCAGGACCGTCATGTCATGGTTCCCTTTATTATTTTGAAGATTTTTCTTATTTTTGTCAGAATGTTATGAATTTAAAGGACAAGTGAGCTGTTTATCACTTATTAGGGCAGTTTTCCAGCAGGGGGTAGTGAAGTGCCTAATTTAATAGGATTTATCTATCTGTAGCACATTCTAGTTGGACTGACAAGGAAAGACTATGTTCATAAGATTTTGATGCTCTAACCACATTCAAAATAACCAACAAACTACGTATATACATTTTATATATCATATGATCTACATGTTATATAAAAAAGTATTCTTTCATACATATGCATAATAAAATGATAAATCATAAGGTGAATGTAACCTGCCACCTGGTTTGTTAATAAAGTTTTATTGAAACACCACCAAGGTCATTCATTTGCATGCTGCCTAGGACTGTTTCACAGTAGAGAGATTCAATAGCTGCAGTGGTGACTTATATCCCAAAAGCCTGGAATATTTAATCTGTCAGAGTATTTATTACTTTTCAGAACAAATTTGCCAATACTCTTGGTTACTCTTGACTGTTTATTATTTATTCTGATACATCTGTTATCTTAGGCACAAATACACACATATGTAGGGAAATGTATATGGAATGGGAAAGTTGTCTCTATAACTGGACATCTCATATCCCCACAGCTTAGACTTCCCTTTCTGCCTCTCCTGGCAGTTTTCTCTCTAATCTTCTTGCTTCCAAGCTTCCTTCTTGCTTCCTTTTGTGTCTATCAATTTCCTTCTTTCTCTGATCTTGTGTTTTTAAACCAAAAGTTGCTTCTCTCAAAGCTATACCGGTTAGAGTATAAAATTCTTTTTGAAAGCCCTTATCAATACCAGCTCATACAATCAGTCATTAATCTCCCATGCCCTACTGAGAAGGCAGAGTCCCATTTTGAGCATACAGACACTTTCATTACGACATGAACCCCTAGGTAATCACTAATATTAATTTAACATTAATAATATACAAAGTAAGTATTACATTGACATAAATTAGAGATTACTACATAATGATCTGCTAATTATATTAGAACATTTGTTTATTTGTTGCTATGGAAATTTCATAATTAACTGCTATTAAAATTTTTGGCTTGTTCCATATCTATTATTTCTAGATTTGATTTTTTAATTATTGTGATTAAAAATTCAAATAGTATCTCATATTATGCTTAATAATTTAATTTATATTATTTATTCACAATGATTTTATGTTTGTATAATTGTAATTAAGGAGAAATATATAATATACTAACCTCAAATTTTCTCTACTTGCAGAGTGGAAACCCCTTCTAATTCCCTCATAAAGGTGTCCCATGGGCCAGCAGCAATTCTGATTCCACCACCAAACCTGTGATGAAAAGAATGCTACCAGCACCTTCTTACAGGTAATGAATAAGAAACTTAAAAATGTTAAATCGTTTGCTCAAAATGGGAGAGCTAGAAAGTCTTGCAGGTAAGATTCAAACACTAACAATCTTTGCTAGAGTTCAGCTAGGTGGCTCAGCTCCATGACAGTTAATACTGTCAAGCCAACTAGCAGGCTCTATGATCACTAACTAGATATCCTCTGGAGCTGACCTGGGGGTGGGAGTGGGGGTCTAGGTTCTGTTAACTGAAGTGAAAAGATCCACCCTAAATGTGGGTGACACCACTCTGTGACCTGCTGCACTCTGTGGCCTGACATCTGGAGTATATAAAAAGGAGAAAGAGAGTACCTGGATGAATCTCTCTCTACTACCTGACCGCAGATATAATGGACCAGCTGCCTGAGCCCCTGCCCCCACACATTCCTGCGATGATGATGGACTGTACCCTCAAACTGAGCACCAAACTAAACCCTTCCCTTCTCAGGTTGCATTGGTTGGGTACTTTGTCACAACAACAAGAAAAAATAACAAATATACTTCCTCAGAAGAACTGTCCTCACATCCTTGTGTGAGTGACATTGTTGCTGTTGATGTTGACATTGTTACTGACTGGTAGGACAACAGAAGTCAAATGCATTTCTCCCAGAAGGCTGCACAGTAGCAATGGGAAACAATTGTGATTGACAAACTGAGTGTTCAAATCCGATCTGAATTTCCAAAGATATGTGCAGGTCTTGGTATAAGTATGTTTGGAATCCCCTATTACAATTTGTGTTGAAATTTAATTCCCATTGTGAGGTTTTTAAAGGACCTGGGGCTAGAGAGGTCACTGATTAATCTTCCTGAGGACCCAAGTCCTTTGATCCCCAGCACTTCCATGGTGGCTCACTATCATCTGTAACCCTAATTCCAGGGGATCCAATGGCTTCCATGGGAACTGCATGCACATGGTGCAGACATACACATAAAATATAATTCTTAAAAGTAAAATAAAAAAGGTGAGACCTTTAAGAAGACGTCATGAGGCTCCATCCTCGTCGAATGGATGAATCCATTCGTGAATTAAGGGGTCAATTGGCTGTCTGGAAAATGGGTCTTTTATAAAGGCCAAGTTCACTCTGTCTCCTGTATGCGATCCTCTCACTGTGTGATGACCTGGGTAACCAGAGTCCTCACTTGCTAGGAAACCCTCAGCAGATGCACTCCCTTGACCTGCAGAATTGAATATGGAACTAACCTTTAAAATTTCCCATCCTATAGTTATTCCCTCATAGCAACAGGAAGTGCCCAGGACACACGGGCAGATGAGAGACACCTTTGAAGAAGCAGAAACTCCAATTCTGCTTCCATCACTTCCTCCAGAACCCTTTCTCTTAGTTATGATGCTCGCTTAACGCACTGGCACATGCACTTGACACAGTAACCTCAATCCACGTGCACAAGCCAGGAACAGGGGCTCACCGTAACACTTGCCTTTCCCTTCCTCTCCACCAAGAACTGTCACTGACTTTGCAAAAGGCAGCTCCAGTCCCTGTACCCTCAGCCACTTTAGCTGCTGCCCCCACTCCTGGGTCTGCTTTGACACAAGACCTTTAAATGTTGGGGGTAAATCAGACATGCTGTCTGATTCTTCACCTGGATAATAAAGCTAAGAGCACTGACTTTACCCAAAGACAGCATGTTCCTACACTTACTCATCAAAGCCTCCACAATCCCCTCCCTGACTCTGCCCTTGCCCCTGTCACTCTCCCCACTGACTAACCTGTGGTCAGGACAGGTCACTACACTAGCTTCTCCTTTATTATATCCTGTATGCTGTCTTCAGAGACTGCATCACAAGGATAGCTATGCAATACATATCAATACATAGTGGTGGATGACTTGTCTTCTTCTTCAGTGGTCTGAAAGCTGTGTTTAGGGAGTGTCCACAGCTCCTCTGCCCAGCATTTGCATCTCTTAACTTAGCACAAAACACAGGTTGCTAAACTCCTGTTAAATGGTGGAAAGAATTATGTAGCTCTGAATAAATTACTTAAACTTTCCCAGTTTCTCTTTGTTCAACTATAAAAAGATGATAATAGCAGTACAGGACTCCAAGGTCTTTGTAGTATCCATTATTTAAAGCACTAAGTAGAGCAGGCACTCAATACATGGTAGTTATCCAAGCTGTTATTTCCTACAACATACTATAGGCTATAAGAATGGAGGGGGGAGGAGGAGAAGAAGGAGGAGGAGGGCGAGGAGGGGGAGGAGGAGGAGGAAGAGGATGAAGAAGAAGAAGAAGAAGAAGAAGAAGAAGAAGAAGAAGAAGAGAGAAGAGAGAAGAGAAAAAAGAAAAGGAAGAGGAAGGCATCCACATAGACTTGTTAGAATGCTGTAGAATAAAACCATATTAAATTATCCCCCTGGACACTTGGCCTAAGGCAAAAGCAGAAGTAGCTAACATCCAGGGCACCTTCTGTCTTCTAACCCCCAAGGGCTCTGAGGAGCCCCATGCTCTGCGCCACAAGTGGGGCATCTCAGAGAGGATTAATTAAACCTTAACTCCTAGGTGTCTATCTTCTAGACCTACCTGGGAGAATCCATGTCTTCCTCCTTCCATGCCCTTTAAGATAGTGTGTATGTCAAGTGACAGCTCAGGCTGGAGAGGATGTACAGCAAGGGGAACACTCCTCCATTGTTGGTAGGAGTGCAAACTTGTACAGCCACTTTGGAAGTCAGTGTGGCAGTTTCTCAGAAAACTGGGAATCAACATACCACAAGACCCAGCTATACCACTTTTAGGCATATACCCAAAGGATGCTCAATCATACCACAAGGACACTTGCTTTATTAGTAGTTCCAGAAACTGCAAACAACCTAGATGCCCCTCAACTAAGGAATGGATAAAGAAAACATGGTACATTTACACAATGAAGTATTTTTTAACACTCGGGTGTTAAAAAATAAGGACAACAGGAAATTTGAAGGCAAATGGATGGAACTAGATAAAATCATCCTGAGTAAGGTAACCCAGGCCAAGAAAGACAGATGTAGTATGTACTCACTCATAAGTAGATATTAGCTGTAAAATAAAGGATAGCCATGCTGCAATCCACAGTCCACAGAAGCTAGGTAATGGCAAGAGTTCATAGGGGGATGTCTGGATCTTCCTGGGAACGGGAAATAGAAGAGATTTCATGAGTGGGCTGAGGGTGGGTCAAGATTGAAACATGAGTGATCAGGTTGGGGGAGAAAAGAGGAGGAGAGTGTTGAAGGAGACTACTGGAAAGGGGTGGGGGCATTTCAGAGTCAGGGATCTACAAGGAAGTCCCTAGCTTAGACTCCTAGCAATAGCAGATATATAGGCCAATCTAGCCAGATTGGTCCCTGGCCCAACTGTCATCAGAGGGGCATTTTCCAGCAACTGATAGAAAAAGAGGCAGACTTACAGGCAAACAGTGGGCAGGAGCTCAGGGAATCCTGTAGAAGAGGAGGAGAAGGAATTGTGGGAGCCAGAGAGGTCAGGACACCACAAGATGGCTCACAGAATCAACTAGCCTGGGCTCATGGGGGCTCACAGAGACTGAACTGACAACCAGGGAGCCTGCATGGGACTGACCTGGGCACTCTACATGTGTGTTACAGTTGTGTAGCTTGATCTTCTTACAGGACTCCTAATAGTGGGAGCAGGGGCTGTCTCTGACTGTTTTGCTGGATTTTGGGACCCTACTCCTCATACTGGATCACCTTGCCCAGCCTTAATGCATGGGGAGGTGCTTAATCTTGCTGCAACTTGATATGCCATGCTGTGTTGATACTCATGGAAGACCTGCCCTTTCCTGGACAGAGACTCAGGGAGAATGGATTAGGGGTGGGAACAGAAGTGGGTAGGGGAAGGACTGGGAGGAGAGGAAGGAGGGGAAACTGTGGTGGAATGTAAAATTAATTAATTAATTAATTAATTTTAAAAATAAATAAAAATTTAAAAAAGACAGTGTGTGTTTCTATGAAAGTAAAACTCTTAGACAAAGATTATCTATAGAATCAGTTGTTTGCCGTTTCTATGTGTTTACCTCATTTAACTGATATATGTGCCCAGTTAAGTTCAACTGCATCAATGCATGAATAAATAAATGAATGTGTGAATGAATGAATGAATGAATGAATGAATGAAGAGGATATGAGAGCACACACAAAATGTTGGACTGAGTAGGATCAGCAAGAACAAGTGGACTGTAAATAGAGGCTGTTCATAAATCTAGAACATTCTCATGTTCAGAAAGTTTCAAAATAGATTAAAGGAAGGATACCCTCACAGGAGGCAGCGCTAGACTGTGACTCCAACCACCTTGGATTTTACCTGCAGCCTCTATTTTGTGGCTGCTTTGATATGAAATCTCTAAACGTAGGGGGGAAATCTCTTAACTGCTGTCCGGGTCTTCATCTGTAAAATAGAGCTAACGGCACTGACCTTCCTCACAGAGCTATTGTGTGGGATAATTAATTAATAATTGCAGATTCCGTTGACAGTATAAAGTGTGACATAAATGCTAAGCATTATTTCCATACAGTCCCTGCTGACTGTCCTCAACACATTCAGGTCTCAGTGCCTTTGATCTGCTGCAATCCCCTGAAATGGAGCAAACACTGCTTTTGTGTCATTAAGTAAATGAATAATGAATGTGATTCATTGGTAAAGGTTACTTAACTGTATCACTTTTTTTTTTAATGGGGATAAAACTATGTAAGCTCATAGCTACTGTGTCAAAGGGAGAGGAATGAGACAGCTAAAGCCACCAGTACAATAAGACCCAAGCCATGACCCTCAGAAAGGCCCTACATGTGCCTACTAGGAGAAAGACAAAGAATGATGTGGTCAAAGGCAGGAACATCTCTGTGAGTTCAAAGTTAGCATGGTCTACATAGTGAGTTCCAGGACAGCCTGGCTACATAGTGAGACCCTATCTTTAAAAACTAAAAAAGGACTGATGAGGAAAGAATCAGACAGGGAGCTGAACAGATTCAATGGCAGAAAGAATCAGGGGCTAGCCCACATATGCTCTTGCAGCCAGATCTCAGTTCATTATACAAGAGGTAATTTTCGATGTTCAGAAGTGGAACCGTTTTCATTATTTTCCACCTCTGGGTTTTTTCCTTTATGCTCACTCGTCCTTGGATGGGCAAGATAGTGGTTTTCTTTTCATATAATCTTTGCGAAAGACAGAGAAGGATGATGCTGAAGCTGCACAGCTTACACTCTCCTCAAAGTCTCCTCCTTAGCTGTCTCCACAAAAATGGCCCTTATCCCAGTACCAGGGAGGACGTGAATCCCAGCTCTCATCCCAAGATTCCAAACAAAAGTTAGATGTCCCAGTGGAAACCACTTCATAGAAAATGAAAAAGCCCAAAAACCACTGATGGGTTCATTTGATTGACCATCCTCTTAAATGGTGTCTTTTGATTTAGAAGATAGATAGATAGATAGATAGATAGATAGATAGATAGATAGATAGATGATGGATAGATAGATGATTGATAAATAGATGATAGATGGATAGATAGATGATAGATAGATAGGTAGATAGATGATAGATAGATGATAGATAGATAGATAGATAGATAATTAGATAGATAGATAATTAGATAGATAGATAATAGATAGATAAGCTGAGACCTGGATAAAGGCCAAGTAGCTTGAGCCATCCAGTTCTCAACAAGGTGCCAACACCCATGAGAAAAAGTCTCTTAGCAAAAGGGGGCTGAGAAAACTGGAGACCCACACATAAAGAACAAAAACTTAATCTCCACCTCTGACCCTGTAGAAAAATCAACCCCAAATACATAAAGACGTTAACATAAGACCTGAAGCCTTAAAATTACCATAGGAAGACATACAGGGAACATTCCCAGATTCACAGGTAGGTAGCGAAATTCTTCGTCGGATTACAGTAGCTCAAGGAAGAGCACAAAGAAAGGACTAATGGAATTGCATTAGTAATGAGCTTCTGCCTAGCAAAGGAAACTATGAGCATGAGAAAACTGCCTATAGATGGAGAAAAAAAAAAATTCTGCCAGATGTTCATGAATGTTCTAGAAGACATGAAGAACTCAAAAAATTTAAACACCAAAACAGTAATCTGCTCAAAGAAAATGGGTAAATGAACCTAATGTACAGGTCTCAAAAAAAGGTAAGTGTTCAAAAGAGGTGTTAAAACGTTCAGTCTCTTCAGCCACCAGGGAACGACAAATCAAAACCACATCAGGACTCCATTTCACTCTAGCCAGAATGGCTGTCATCACAAAGCCAACAGCAGATGCTAGCATGGTACTTGGAAAAAGGAATCCCTGCAGCAGCTATGAAATCAACATGAAGGAGCTCCCTCAACAACTTCAAAATACAGCATCCCTAGGCTCCAGCCATATCACCTCTGTGTGAATCAAAGTCAACTTAGTATAGCAATATCTACACACACATGTTTACCACAGCACTATTCATAACTGTAAAATTACAGAATCAGCATAGGTACCATCAACAGACAAGGGAATTAGGAAACAGAGTTGAGAGCCAGAGGGAAGGCTTAGTGGGCAGAAGTACTTATCACCAAGCCTAATGACCTGAGTCCACTGATGCCCTTGGACTCACAAAATGGAATGAGGGGACCACTCTCTCTGACCTCCACATAAATACAGTGATGTGTGTACGCTTTCATAAATAAATAAATAAATAAATAAATAAAATTTTAGTTTAAAAAAATGTTTACTACACTATATAGAACAATGAATCTGTGTTGTTTGCAAGAAAAGGGATGGAACCACATATCATAGTGTTAAATGACATAACCTGGTCCTACAAAGACAGTATGGCACGCTTCCTCTCATCTGTGCAAATCTAGGTGTGTGTAATGAGATGGAAGTAACTTTCACTAGAGACGTGAAAGGAGAAGAGAGGGAGGGGTGGGAAGATAAGTCATAGAAGGATGCACATAATAAATGCATATTAAATGCATGTATGGGTGTGTCATAGTAAAACTCTTACTTTGCTCAATTAATATATGCTAAAAACAGAAGGAGAAAAAAAATTATCTATTTGGGGTTAGATTTTAGAAGTGTAGACTATATTTGATAATTCTACTGTTTACATCTTTAGATGCCAGCGCTAATCTTTAAATCTATTATTTCAGAAACCTATATAAATTTACAATGTACTCTTCTCCCTGTATTCTTTTATGTAATACCCCAAACACACCTATCGTATACCCCTCTGCGTTTCACCGCCTTGACAACAGGGATTTTATTTCTGTCAGCTGGCCTTGCTCTTTCCTGTCATTCCTCCATAATTGTGGTTTTCTGCCGACCTGCTTTTATTTCAGCACCCTTTTGAAAAATTTCCTTTACTACGCTTAGTTAATTCAAAGTTTGGAACTGTTGGGAAATGGTACAAAACCTTCCATGGCGTGGAACAAGATCGCCACCCAGTGGCTAAGATGGGCTTCCTCTCTGCACCCTTTCAGATTTTTTTCCTTCGGATTTTTGTTTCTCTACACTAAAGAGCAGAGATGTCGTCCTAAAAGAAGGTCTAGCCCTACCCCTTCACTCTGCGGAAGAGTAAACAACAGAAAGGTTGCCTTTGTGGTCAAGCCCGGGATGCCACAGTAAGACCAAGATTCATGACACTCTATACCTACGTTTTTGACAAGAGCTCCCACAAGCTGGAGGTGACCTTCAAGATTCCCTGTCCTAAGGAGGTTGAAACTGAGGCACAGGAAGGAGAAATGGCTTCTTGGTGTCCATGAGGCTGATTACTTGGAGTTACAACTCACCTTTTTCGTTAATTTTCCTACTAGATTGATTCCACTGGAAATGTTGTAGCCCCACCCCGCTTCTAACATGATTTCATGTTTCAAGAGGTGGGGGACCACAGAAGATGAGCATAATTGTAGATACTTTAGATGCCTTTAATTGAGAATTCCCTTTGTCTCCGTGTTGTCTTGGAATTCCTTCTCCTCTCACTTCAAAGCCGTCTTAAGAAAGAAGACAGATCAATAATACTAAAGCATCCCCATCACTCTAAGTGACTTGGAGCTCCTAAATTCTTAGATAAACTGGGTTCAAATAGTGTAGCAGAAGTAGGGTAGCCTTGCCTACCCCCATGTTCCCAGGATCCTCCAAGTTCACTGGCAACTGTGGTTCCACGCAAACAGTTGGCCCACCCACCCACCCACCAGCACTATTTTATAGGCCCCGGGGGCCTGAGGAGTCTTCTCAGTTTCTGGTTGGGCATTCTGAGGTGAGTCGTACTGCTCTGTGTCGGTGGGTGTCCTTGTTTCCTAAGGCTCTAGCATTAAGTTCCTCTTTCGCCACATGGAAGCAGCCCCTGTCCCTGTGTGTGTCCTGGCACATGGACTGCCTCCCACTGAAGCACAGACACAAGGAAGTCATAAACGAGCCATTGCTTCCACACTCTCAGGTCTGACTTTTGGGGATAGGTATGAGTGTATTGTAAAGAAGCTGTTTTGCCTTGGTGACCTAATAATGGTGTCCTCAGAGGTTAAATCCAGCACTCCACACAAATCGCAAGATTGAGCACAAAGTTTAAGAGGTTGAAATGTCAAGGTGTTTTTCCTTTAATGAGCACTTCAAGAGTCTGGGGCAAATCCTAAGAAGGTACTCACAGGCTTCTATGTCTGTATAAACCTCGTAAAGGTAAGACATTTTAATCACCATCAGTTAAGACCACCATCTCGTTCTAGGTTACATTCTGTTGATGTGAACCCTTTAGGAATCTGGCTGAGGGGAAAATTCACTTAAGAAGACACATTTTTACCAACAGTATAGACTCCTGATTTGAGTGGTTATAGAATGCCATTCCTGAGCATTTAAAAAACTGGAAGAAATTTTGGATAAAAAGTAATGGGGTAAGAAATAAAAGTATTAGAGTAAATAATAAAATCAATAGAAATTACTTCTATGTCAGGAAGTACATTGCAACAGAAACATTAAACACTTAGACTACAGGAACCAAACAATTATTATATGAAAAAATTGGCTCCAAAAATGTAGGGGGAAAATTATCCAAGCCTGAAAGCAGTTTATTATGAAAATATTCTGTTGCTTTTGGAGATGTTATATTGTTTATGATTTTGCTATTGCATATTTGTTATTTTGTGTGATTCCTATGCTTATTCAAGTAAAAATTGGGTTTGACACTTAACCTAGTATTTGTAATTTTGGAATCTCTTTCTTAAAGAATGCTTTCTAAGTTGTTCAAGCCTCCAGGCCACTTCTGTCCAGAGCTTCCTTGGGCAAGGAAGGTGATCTGTTAGGGTTTTTTTCCTACAACAGGAAAAGAAGCTTAATATGCCAAAAAAGAATATTGCCATGAGACACCACACACACACACACACACACACACACACACACACACACACAAACAGGCATTGCATACAAAGGAGCAAAGAAATAGTATTTGGTTTTTCTGAGGTGATATGAGTCACTATATTTTATCGTAAACTATGTTAACAGTGTATATATTTTTAAAAAATTACCCATCTTCAACATTGGTGATTGATCTGCACTATAGCAACTTTGCAAACTTTAAAAAAAAAAGTATGCCATATGAGTTACAAAGATAGCCATCGTGCATGAAGAGAAACTGCCAGGAGTCATGGGTCAATATGGCATGGCCTATATTTTTAGGTTTACAGATTAATGATAAAATAAGACAGTGTTTTACAAATTGTAGGTCACAACCTACTACTAGGCAATAAAAGTAAACATAATAAATAGCAACAATAATTTTTAAATTAAAGAAGTGATTAAAATAGAATCGTTTAGAAAATAGAGGTCATGAGAACATGGAGCGTTTATGAAATTTTTATGTGCGCGTGGGTGGTGGCTGTAATGGGTCGCATCGTCAAAAGCATTTCTTACTGTCTGAAGTACACATAGGAGGAATACATAGTGGCTTCGGATTAAAGCAGGAGAGAGTGAGAGTGACAAGAACATTTATGAAAGCTCAGGTGGACAATTTATAAGAGTTATTGGTAAATTTATTGGAACTTGGGGGGGGGGGCATTTTGCCTATAGAAATAGTAGGTTAAGCCATGATTTAATTGTTGGATGGAACCACAAAAGCCTTTTAAACTCAAATAGAATGTAAATTGTAATGTGATAAGATAGGGTATGATATGGTATGATTAATACGATATGACTGTCATGATAAAGCATAATACAATATAAATGAGCTATCCTAGTGCCCCTAGTTCCAAACCGGCACTCTTACTTTTCACCCTCACTATTTCAGATTCATGATCCCTACCCAGACTGTTTGAAAGATAATCTAAAGATGACAAGGCTTCAGTCACAACCTATGGATGCATTTCACGTACATTTAGTATTTCATAATGATGGTTTGAGGTTTCATATTTTGTATTGCCACTTGATTTGATAGAACATGATTGTAAGCTTAAGCTATTCTGACAGATAAGAGCCACTAACCCTTTCTCATGATCTTCCCTCAAAAAAGAACAAGAAAGGTACTAAATGGACTAAAATGAACACAGCTTTATAACTGGGTAGTGGTTAGATCAAATGACATGTTTGTTTTAAGGTTCAACATTTGTAATTCTATCCAAGGATAACTCTCTGGTGTTAAAATTGTCAATGCCTCTAAATAATGAAGGCAAAGAAGAAAGAGCTATATGCAACAGACAAGCGTAATAAAAATCTGCAGAAGAGAAAGTCATCTTTCATGAGAGCCACAGAATACTAAGTGAGTATGTAATTCTCTGGGCTTCTTTTGTCATCTGTTGCAATAACAATAAGGGAACTCTGATGCTTATTTGATTTCAATACCAGCAGAGTATTGATTTCAACACTATACAATCGGTGATGAGTATATATCGCTTGCTGTATATCTACTAGATAAGTGTATTTAGAAAGGAAGAGGAAAGGAGAAAAAAAGAACAACACTAATGAAATGCTTTCAATGTGTGGACCACTGTATTTGGTCCGTTACATGCATTATCTTGGAAGTATAATGAAACATGATGCATGCTTTGTAATGCTGCAAGGTATCTATTACTCTGCTCACATCCCAGTTAAAGAAACAAGATTAGTTTTCCAAGGCTGCTGCATCAAATTATGACAAACCTGGTGACTATAAACAGCATGAATATATTATCTTATGGTTCTATAGTTGAGCAGTCTGAAGTAGGTCTCACTGGGAAAAAAAAAAAGAAAGAAAGAAATCAAGATGCCAACAGGAAGCATTCCTTCCTGGAGACTCAAGGGGGGGCGGAAATCTTGAGATTTTCCAGCTACTAGAAGCTTCCCGTATCTTGAAGGCATGGTGTCTTAGTTAGGGTCACTGTTGCTGCGATGAAACACCAGGACCAAAAGCAAGTTGGGGAGGAAGGGTTTATTTGATTTATGCTTCCACATCACCGTTCATCATTGAAGGAAGTTGGGAGAGGAACTCAATCAGGGCTGGAACCTGGAGGCAGAAGCTGATGCAGAGGCCATGGAGGGGTGCTGCTTACTGGCTTGCTCCTTATGGCTTGCTCAGTCTACTTTCTTATAGCACCCAGGACCACCACAGGGGTGGCCCTACCCACCATGTATGGACCCTCTCCCATCAATCACTGAGTAAGAAAATGCCTTACAAGCTTGCCTACAGCCTGAGCTTATGGGAACATTTTTCTTAATTGGCATTCTCCCCTCTCCGATGACTCTAGATGACATAAAACTATACAATACCCATAGTTATCTTGGCCTTAGTCCTTCTCCCTCATCTTCAAAGCCAGAAACCATCAAGTAGAATCATTTTCATGAGAACATCTCTCTTCTCTTTTCTAATTCCCTCTTCCACTTTGATGACTCTTATGATTTGTTGGGTTTACTTCAATAATCCAAGATGATGTATCTTAAACTCAGATCACTGGATACACTCCTGGGACTGTACCCAAAAAGAGCCCTAAGTCCTACCACAGAAACTCTTGCATGTCCATGTTTATTACTGCACTCTTCACAATACTTAAAAAATGGAATCATCATCTGTGCCCATCAACAGAGAAGTGAATAAAGCAAATGAGTTAAACATACACATGGTAATTCTGTTCAGCCATAACAAAGTTGTGATGGAGTCATGAGACATCTGCAGGAAAATGGCACTCACAATTATTATAGGAAGCAAAATAAGCCAGACTCAGAAAAAGACTGCATGGTTTTTCTCGTGTGCAGATCCTAGGTGTGTGTGTGTGTGTGTGTGCGTGTGTGTGTGTGTGTGTGTGTGTGTGTGTGTGTGTGTGTGTGTGTTAGGTCACAAAAGTACCAAGAGGACCATAGTGGGGGAAAGGAGATCTTACAGGAGGAGGAAACTAAAAAGAGGACACTAGGATGCATGTGACAGGAAAGGAAAAGGCAGGCAATCGGAGGAAGGAGGGACCATTGGGGAGGGAAGCAGGGGATGGAAGAGGAGGATCAACAGGAATGCAGTAGGGACGAAAAGACTGTAAGGAACCACATCTACTTGTATGCTAACTTGAAAAAAAAAAGAAGAAGAAGAAGAAGAAGAAGAAGAAGAAGAAGAAGAAGAAGAAGAAGAAGAAGAAGAAGAAGAAAATGTCAGCTGACAACCTGAGCTCAATGAATGAGCCGAACTCCACATGGCCTTGCATGTCACCCAACATACTCTCGTTTCAGGTTAAGATGCGATTGTGTGAGAGGAGGAGACATTACTCTGCACAATACAAAAGCTTGAGGGGCCTTGCCTAAGGTGACGTAGGGAAAAGGTAAGATTCTCACCCCCAGCTCCCTCATTCTAGTCATCGTTCTTCACTGAGCAGTTGCTCTAAAACTTGTGAATGATCAGTTCACAGCTGTAGAAAAACACATGATCCTGTTTTCAGGGAGCTCCCATTTCAGCAGAGAAACAGACATACACAGAGGAAAATAAAAGGAAGAAAGCACTGGCTCAGCTAGTAGAGGAGAGTTGTGCTGAAGGATGGAAGCAGGGGCTGAAATCGAGTCACAGAAAGGACTGTCACTAGGCAGAAAGAGCACCACTTGACATTCAGCCTGGAGGTGCCAAAGCGGTCAAAATCGTTTAAACGCTGAACCAGAACACAGTCACGTCTTCCAGGCGTAGATGCTCCCAACCTCCCTGTCTGCTCCTCACTGGCATCCACATTGAATCTCTAGTGGGACTCCCTGGACATCCTCCTAGACTAGCGTCCACGGACTTAAAGCTTGGTCGGTAGAGGCATTCCATGATCTTCCTCCAGCTCTGTGAGCTCAGAATCCTTTCTGATTGTTGGGTAATGTCATTTCTAGGTGGATCAGTCAGCAGAGACATACATGCAAAAGGAACAGAAGAAGTTGTGAGGTTCTATCAAAGGGGAACCTTTGGGAAAATGTGTGGAAGTGATACTTAGAGTCATGCTTTAAAAAAAAAAACTCACATGCAAAGAAAGCAATATAAAAGCAAAGGCTTAGGGGAAATTCATCAGAGGTCAATTAAATGTCTCTCTTGTTAGAGTCTGTTCCAAAAAGTTCTGTATGAAGAGATCACCTCGAAGTTGAAGACGTGTGCGAGAGAGAGAGGTGGGAGGAGAGGGAGGAAGAGAAAGAGAGAGAGACAGAGAGACAGAGACAGAGACAGAGACAGAGAGAACACCAGCCAGCTGAAGAGTGGGAGGTGATGATTCCAGGCAGAGAACACTGCCTGATGCAAGAAGAGAGAGGAGGAGGAGAGCTCGGTGTGTCTGAAAATGTGAAAGAAAAGCATCAGGCCACAGCTTACGGGTAAGATGGATCTAATGAGATGAGGTGGGCTCTTTGGACCTGAGCAACGTACTAGATTCTTACTTTAAATGCAATGGGAGGCCCCATGTAGGTGGATGACTCAATTGGAGGATGGCTTGCTGTGTGGGGAAGTTTACGTGGAGACAAAGTTTCATGGAGAGAAGTAAGCGTTCCGAGAGAAGAGAATCTTGGGTTAAGAAATCCTATGATCGAGACAGCAAGCATAGTCAGCATATAAACTGGGAAAGATGTGGGGTTGTTACAGCCATTTGGGGAACAGACGGCTCCCAACAGTCCTTGTGAGTCAGCACAGAGTGAAGTTGAAATGGATAGCCCCTGAAGGCTGATCACCCAAGTTCAACGTCCTCTCCTAACAGTTATGTGAACTTGGACACACAGTTTCTCTGTGCTTCAGTTTCCTCGTCTGTAAACAAGGACATTCTGTGCAGGTTGAAAAATTAGTGTTAAAAGGCAAGGCTTTGATTGGACCACTTAAAAATGGCTATGATTCATCCAAACACCCCTTCGGGGGATGTCTAAGCAGGCTGCTTGGGCTCACTAAGAGAGTTATCAGGGAGACACTAGTTTGCTGCCCCTCCTTGGATTGCAGGGTCAGGACTGATAAGAGACTTCTCTCAGTTGGCCTTGTCCTGCTTCTCTTAGTCCTGCAGGCTGAGCTCGTGACAAGCAGAGGCAGCTGAGCACCGGTTAGAAGGGCAGGTGAGTGAGTGTCAGCAGGCCAGGCTGGGAAAGCAGTAGGTCGCCAGCATTACGACAGCTATAGAAGAAACAGATGATGGTTGCTCAGGAGTAGCTAGGGCAAGTAGAAAAAAGAGAGACGACAAGAGGGCCTGGAGAGCTGAGGTTGAAGGACAGAGGGCTGTAAGGAGCCAGAGAAGGCAAACTGTAGGAGTTGGTCGTCAGAAAAGTTCCAGAGAGTTCTCGAGTCTCTAGGGCTAGCACTGAGACTCTGGGCTGTAATACTGCCTGGTATTAAGAGCTAAGGGCTCCTAACTTCATAGAGCTAAGGGATCCCAACTTCATAGGCTGTTGCTGATGATTGAGAGAATTGCAATACCTAAGCCTGCCTGGAAGCTGCAATATCAATGACAAGAAAGGAATGAGGGAGCCTAGGTCCACAGGAGGAGCATCACTCTCAGGGCACCAAGAGGCACGATACCCAAGACCTGAAGGACCTACAACACTAGAAGGTACCACTTCCTGCTGCTCCTGTCTACCTACCACTGACACAAGGTGGGGGGGGGGGCAGCTGCCAGTTTGAACGCTTCTCCTTGTCTGCCCAGGGTTGCTATTAACACACAGAGCAAAAGGAGACCCCCTCCTCCTGCCAGCTGATGGGTACTCCAATCAGCATACATCTTCTGTCTTCTACGCTGTTTACCCAAGCAACTGAAATTCAATAGGGGAAGGATGGCGTGAATTGGATGGTGGAGGATAGTGAAGAGGGTGATAATTGGGGGAGATTTAGGGGAAAGAACGTGTAGCAGGACAGAGTCATGTGGACAGTCCACCAGCAGTCTGAAAGTACTGACCCCAAGTGGACCAAAATGGAAATCAGACAGCTCTGTGCCTCCGGCTCAGTGGAGCAAGTCATAGGCTGGTAAGAGGGCTCAGTGGGTCAAGGCACCTGCCAACAAGCCTGACAAACTTACTTCATTCCCACAGACTCCTACATGTTGTCCATGATGTCCACATGTGTACCATGGCATGTACACACACACTCACAGAAGGGCATGCATACATGCATGCACATATACACATACATGCATGCACACACATATGCTTACACATATGTGCATACACACATACACATGCACACATTAAATGTAATTTTAAAGAATTAAGTCAAGCAAACATCCCCATTCTTTTCCCACCTGTACATACCCCTCATTAGTTGGGGGGGAAAAAAAAAGAAAGTTAGTTGTTTCTCATCAGGTACTGAGTTAATCCAATGTCTAATATACACATTTTGGTCTGAATATAGAAGCAGAAGGAGCAAGAACAAGGGACCCGAGACAGAGAGAAAGGAATAGATGTGGCCTTACTCCCTAGCCTGCTCACAGACCCCTATCAGAGAGGGAACAGGAGCTAAACAAGGATGCCCAGGGGTGCACATGTGTTAATTGAACCCAGACTCCCAGTCATGCAGCAATTGGCCTCCACATCACATTTCTAATACACAGTACATCTTTATTGAAAAGGTATCATATTCATAATTTTATTTATTCTAAGATGTTTGTCAATGAAATGTTGAGGCTCAAAGGATAACAAATACTGATCCCTATGCCTTTATCCATTGCTGGCTTATTGCTCATCCACATAAGATTTGCTTTGTTGTGAGAAGGAAAAAAAACTATCTCCAGGGCAGTGGTGGTGAATGCCTTTAATCCCAGCACTTGGGAGGCAGAGACAGGTGGATCTCTGTGGGTTCTAGGCCAGCCTGGTCTACAGAATGAGTTCCAGAACAACCAGGGCTGTTACCCAGAGAAACCCTGTCTCTAAATAAATAAATAAATAAATAAATAAATAAATAAATAAATAAATAAATAAATATTCATGTTCTCTAAGTCATTCTAGTTATCCTTAGTTGAAAGGGATGCCTGCCTTCATCGTTTTGTTAGGATACTTGACAGTAATTCACAGATCTTTGAAGGTAATAAACAAGCTTCCAAGTAATGCCTGGAATAGTGATAAATACCGTACTTTTTAAAAGCAGTGTAGTGTGACACTATTCCCTCAGGCATAAAGCCTGTGCTACTCACATAGGTTACCTTGCCTTCTATCCCCAGCCTGCTGAGAATTAGCACATTTCTTCTTCCCTGAAGGTAAGACACAAGCTTCCTTTGTGAACAATGGGCATCAAACTGCCATTAAAAAAAAAAAAACAAAAAAAACTTAAAGGTGTGGTAAATCCAGCCCTTAATGTTTATCATATTTTAGGATTATAAAATACTGTCAGGAAAGGGCACTTCACATACCAAAATAGACATTTTACAAAGTTCAATTTGGCAATTCCAAACCACATTTAATTCTCTCTGAAAATTCCCACATGACAGGAAGATATTGGTCTTTGTGGCTCGCACGTCTCTCCCAGGGAACTACAAAATGACAGTCTTTTAGAATTAGCATTTTTCCCATAGACAGACACTAAATTACCAATATCAATAAAGTCACATGCATTTTCATTAAAATAAATAACTAATAAGTTTCCTATATTGCTATTCTGGGATTCACGCAAATCCGAAGTCCCCATTATCGGTTAGCATGAATCACTTGTAGTACTTCATCTTCACAGATAGGTGGGGCTAGCAATTTCTGCTTTAATTATAATATTTTAGCATATTAAAATCTGTATCTAGATGAAGCAGATACTTCAAAGCTTCAAAACTGATGAGACTGCATAGCTCTCTTTTAAGGGATAATGTACTCCTAAAACACCCCCTGCTGATTTCACAGGCTTTTGCAGGGAGCTATGCATAATTTTCTGAAATTCAAAGGCTTAAGATCAGATATTTATGATGCTAAAAACTAGATCTCAAGAATTATTAAAAACTTGGAAGACTTTCCTAAGATGGATTTTTTTATTTCACCCAATAACTATTTAATACAAGGTTAATTTAAAAAAAAAAAAAAACACAGTAAAATCAAAAGATTTGAATTCTAGACTCAGCTCCAGCACTTACTAGCAAGGGGGCCATGACTGGATGTCTTTGTGAAGCTTCAACAAAGGATTTAAATGAGAACTGAAGGAAGTGGCCTGGGACATGGCTCTGTAAATGGGCCACAACCTCACAAATGAAGACCATTGACTATGTCATGATGAAATCCCTAGTTAGATCTGGGGACACATTCTCGGGCATCTAAAGTGCTGTGTATGACCATGAGAATTTTTTCAGGTTGATATCACTACTTTAAAAAGTTGATGTGATTACATCCTAGGTCATCTGACATCTTTCTTAGACTGGCATACGGTATGTGTGTCTCTGACAGTCTTGGTGCCAAAGGATTCACCTTCGTTGTTTCCCAAGCTAATGAGAACAGAAACCAACCCAATATGTGCCTCCCACGTTCTCCCGAGTGATAAAGAAAGCAGGTTTGTTTTAATCCAGAAAACTTCTGAGAACATTCTGTTATATATGGTATACTACAGTACAAATAAGTTGAACTGGAAAGAAAATCCAGACAACATATAGAGTAGTGATTTTTTACATTATTCTTCATTATAAAATAATAAAACCATGTGCAGCTATTTTGTAGGTTTGCATATGTTTATTTTGTGCTTTAAGTAGTCATAGGGAAAAATGTGGATTTGTCTATATCTGGATTCATATCTATGTGTTTAAATGACATAAAATGAACACGTTAATTAACTTAAAATCATTTCAGTTGACACAGTACTGGAGGGGTGTGGCTACTAAACTTGGAAGAGGCAGAACTCAGGTTGTCCTCTCTAGATACATTGCTATGTGGCTGTGGGCAGGTCAAATGACTGTACTTACCAGTATTTCTTCATAGTTGGACAGGGATAATAATCTCCTTACCACAGGAACACAGAAGTGAAAAAAGCATAGACTGAATGAATGGCTTCTAGGTATAGTGTTTATGGAGAATAAGATCTCTGAATCAAATATTCAGGTTTTTCATGACACTCTGGGAAACTCCCATGACTTCCTTGTTTTCTAAAGTAAGGAGGTATTTATTATCAATCATCCCACTGTCCCTGCTGGTCTAGCAATGACAGAATGGATGCATGGACTTTCCACTTCCACATCAGGCCCATTGTGGTTTAGTTTCCCATTAGCTTTTTTTCTTTTTCTTTAAGTAACTCCAAGAAACATAAACCATGTGTGACTCAGTTATAACTAATGCAGTGACTTGCAAATGAAGGCAGAGCTAAGAAAATAAAATTCTCCCACTTGTGAAAAAGATTTTAACAATTTCTTCCATTTCCATTCTTTCCTCTGATGTCATAGGAGGACAGAACTCTAATTTTTCTTCTCTCTCTACTTGGATGTAAGCATCCAATGGCCTTCTTCCAGTGGCTTCCTCATCTGATGAGCAAGCCTTCCATTTCCACTTCAAAGCGTGGGGAAGCTGCTGAACCGCCCTGAGTCTCGCCTTTAACACTATGTCATAATAAAATCTATCCATTTGCTGTATTGTGACAGTTAGTGGGCGAATAATTCTAAAGCATTCAGTTGTGAAGCCTGGCATTTTTGTTTAGTTGAGCTTTTTCAGTATAATCCCTTTATGGTTCACTTTCCAAATACTGCTTTGAGAGAAGGAGAAAGATGGCAATGCTTGCCGCACGAAAGGGCCTTAAAAACTCTTCAAAGGATAAACACAGAGTGGTCCTGATGCTGACTATGCTGGCATTGCTTAAAAACGGCAGCCACCACACACTTAAACTACAGCTGGAATCCGTGATCTTCTAGCTTTGTGGGTTACATGGCCTCACGAAGCTTTCTTGACCTTGCCTTAAACCGAAGTTAGTCATGTGTCCTATTTCACAAGACTACAACTGAGAGATTTTAAAAGGGAATATGAAAAAATGCTAACAAATAATATCAAAACACTTCTCAACATTGAAAGTGCTTAAGTCAAGAGACAAAATTATAGCATCTTTAAGGATACAGAATAGCTTTCATTCACAGTTCTAAATCTAGGCAGCCCTTGGAATACTTTAAAAGAGCCCTAACTAGAAAGTGGTCAGACATTGTTTACGACAAGAAAATGGAAATGATCTAGAGACAATCTGGTTGATTATGGCTAGGTGTTTTGCTTTAGTTGAATCAACTGGTCTTCTGCTATTATTGATTAAAGCTGGGGTGCTATTATGTGACTGACATTCAGCTGTTTGTTCAAAAGTCTAATTCCTGAATTCGGTTTTCAGCTGGCTTACCTATTCAAAGAGCCTATAGTTCTCTAAGTTCTGAGGCCTGCTATGGCTGGATGTAAGTTAACATATATGGGAAAAGTCACAAACAAGCCCACAACTTTGTAAAATTAATATACACTATTTTTTTTTAAAGGTGAGGTTTCTCCTAGGCTGGGTACATTTTGATGGGCCAGAAGAGTCGGAATTCTAGTGGCTGGCCCTCTCCACAAACCCGGATGAGATCAGGCAACCCCAGGTGAAACTCCCTCAGCTGCCAAATCATTGCTATGGTCACGGGCCGCCGCTGACAGCAAGCTGCCCTTACACAGGGTGACCGCTTTCATGTGGCGCTCACAATTCTGAGCTACTTAACAGAAGAAAACACTGAGGCTGAGAGAAGTGAGAGACGCGAGGAAATAAAAATACCTAGCCTAGGTGGGGAAATTGCCAACAGTTGAACAACAAATGACGTTGCCCGCTGGTAATCAAGTCTGGCCTTTGGAACGCCTATGGAGCCTCCCAGAGGCGGGGCTACAAAGCCCCGCCCATCACGACACGCCCATCCTCAGGCTCCGCCCCCTCTCCGCACCCAGCCTGCACCGCTCTCTGACTGACGCAGTCGTGCGCTCCCAGTACTTACAGACTTCCTGCTATTTCGTCATTTCCGATAAGTTTCTACAACCAATAAGATAGCCTCCGAGGCGGGCCGTCGTCTCCCAGGCCCCGCCTTCCCTTGCGCGGTGGAAACTTCAAGCCGCGGCGCGAGGCCCGGCTGCGCGCGTGGGCCTAATGGCCTCCTCGGGGAAGCTCGGCACTTTCCGCCTTCCCCCGTTGCCCACCATTCGGGAGATCATTAAGTTGTTCGGACTGCGAGCGGTGAAGCAGCTCTCCCAGAATTTCCTCTTGGACTTGAGGCTGACAGGTGGCTGAGTCGTCTGTTCGCCGGGGTCTCCCCGGGGGGCGCGGGCGGGTGATGGAGCCGGGCTGGGCGGGCGGCTGTCAGTCAAGCGCTTCCCTGGGCACTCGGACGGAGCAGGCTGCTCCTAGATCCCCTGGAGTTCGCGAGCCGAGGCGATGCTCTGGTGGACGGCTCTGCCGGCCGGAGTTGCTTCCTGCGGGCTTTAGAAGGAGTGGGATTTAAATTAGTGCCGTTTTCCTCTTGACCCTATGCCCAATCTGTCCCTCATTAGCTTGGCGCGGTAACTTGGCGCCTATAATCTCAGCGCTAGCGGAGCAGAGGCTGGAGGGTTCCCGCCAGTTAGAGACAGAGACCCTATTTCAGAACGAATCCCAAATAGTAAATAGGATAAATGTTCACTTCTTGAGTCTAAGAATCCCTCTAGGGAATGGATATTCGCTCTGTAAATGCATACTATGCAAACAGCTACCCTGTGCCAACTCTGGGACTATGATACTCCAACAGCGTTGAGTTTGCAGTTTAGAAAGTTGATAATCCTCATGCCTCTTTAAAGGTCACTTTTATGCGGTAAAATTGATCCAGCGTGAAGGTCACCAGTCTGACACCCAAATTTTGCTGAGTTTACAGGTGTTTGTTGATTTACTTACTACCCACGTGTTAGGGATGCTTTCCACAAGGTGAGATTGTGAGAATAAGGTCCATCTGTAGCAAATAAGGGCGCTAGTTGACTGTTGGCGTACTTAAAATTTTAGCCCCGCTCCTACGTTAAAAGGGACACCCCCCAAAAAAATCAATTTTGATTACATGATGCATGGACAAAGCACAAATTAGTAATTTATTTTTTGAACTTGGAACCTTTATTCTGCCTGTAGCAA
This sequence comes from Peromyscus californicus insignis, assembly GCF_007827085.1. Lineage (NCBI taxonomy): Eukaryota > Metazoa > Chordata > Mammalia > Rodentia > Cricetidae > Peromyscus > Peromyscus californicus. The sequence continues at coordinate 12,380,345 of NW_026294525.1, forward strand.
TATTAATGTGAGTAAAACAGTTAACTCTACTTAAGTTTTCTCGTCTTTTATTTAGAAAGGCCTACAAGAACCTTAAGATCACCTACTTTTAGATTCTTTGGTTCCAGCAGTAGCTAATACTGTCCTCTCCCAGCCATGAGCAGAAAGCACCATTCTCTGCTGAAATTGTTTTTTTAAAAATGGTCACCTGTGTCTAAGGCTAGCCTCAAACACGTGATGCAGCAGGTGACGTTGAACTTCTGATCCTCTGCCTATAGCTCCCAGGTGCTGGAATTAGAAGCCAGTGCCACCATGCTCGGTTAATGATTACTCAGGAGTGCCAGGCAGATGCTCTATCAAATGAATGACATCCCCAGCCATTTAATTTTTCAACTTCATTCTCTCATGTGCGTCCCCGGGTGGAAGTTCCAGATTCTTAGGTCCTTTATCCACTCCTTTTTGTGGGAACTAAAGTGAAAGGAAATAAGTTAAGGCACTTGTCCTCATGGGCTCAGGTGGAGCAAGACTCAAACTCAGACTTAGGGGTTTGGCACCGCATCTTTGGTGTCTGGTTTTATTAAAGTGTTCTTGAGAAGCTTAAGAATGAAACCACATGTTGCTGCTTTCCATGTATAAGACTGAGAATATTAAGTTCATAATTCTGCTTAACAAATCATTCTCATTCCCTCTGAGAGACCAATTGACAACATGTAACAAAACAAGGATTTGGTTTTAGATTTAGTTCCTCCTTTGGTGGAACTCCTCTGTGCCATTTGCTTTTCTTCATGACATTTGATGTGTACTTCATATAAATCATAATAGAATGGTAAGAGAATGTACATAATGTCACCCAAAACAGATAGCTGGTTAGGGGATGTTGATTGCCTCTCATCTATTACAAGACAATACTATTTGGGAATGGGTAAGTAACATTCTGCCTTTCCATTTACCTAAATTGATAATCAGTAATCATCGACTGGGACAACTGTACAGTGTCCATATACAATGCCAAGAAGTGCTGGTGTGTTTTTAATAGTAAAATTTCCACTGTCCAGGGAGGTCCAGTTGTGTAATTTAATATCTTGCCGTCAGTAAGACCAATCCATTGTGTTTCTCCAGAGTGATGGTTAGTTGCAGTGGACCATTAGTCTATCTGTTTTATGATTTCTTAGGTTCTGCTGACTTAAACTAACTGAAGAATTAGTCTTTCCTTCTTAACATGTGTATTACCAGGGCTAAAAATTTCAAATAGTGAATCCAAACCCCTTTTTCTGGAAATGATCAAGAATTCAAATTTCCACGTCTATAGTGGGAATTTGTTGTGCTTGTCATTCTGACCTCCAAATAACTAGAGGTGCAAATAGGGACTCCGGCATTCTCCTTTTGGATTTTTACCTGTGACGATGGAAAAATGAATGGGAAAGTAATGAATGGGGAAGATATTTGATGTTCAAGGGCTATAATGAAGTGCTGCACACTCATCTAGCCAAAGTCTCGGGAACTGGTTAGTTAAGTGGAGAAACAGAAAATGCAATATTAGTTAAATTAAGGAAATTATCAGAACAATCCTGTTTAAGGAACTGGTGCAGTGCAGTGATGTAGGATATTAATGACTGTTATGTGTTTAAAGTAAGAGCTAAATAATCACTAGTAACTGCTGAGGATTCTTACAAAATTTACTGTGATAATGAAGGTAACTAACACTTTTTTTTTGTTTTTTAATAGACAAAATTGTAAGGAAAGCTGGCAGTCTAGCAGATGTTTATGTTTACGAAGTGGGTCCGGGGCCTGGTGGAATCACAAGGTCCATTCTCAATGCCAATATTGCTGAACTTGTGGTGGTTGAAAAGGACACTCGATTTATTCCAGGATTACAGGTGAGATACTTCAGGTGTCTTTTTTAACAAGCAAAACCTGAAAGAAATCTTAGGCCATGATTCTAAAGTCCCTGTGTTGACCAAGGACTGTGCAGGCCGTTCTAAAACTGCAGCTCTCCAGGTCCTGTCCAGACATTAGGATTCTGTCATCTAGAGAAGTCTAGAAAACTGTTGCACACAGGAATACCCAAATGGTCTGTTGGGTACAGTTTGAATAAAAGCACTTTAGACATGGATGCAAAATAAACTAATCATTTCTACGGTTTTGTTTTATTTCTGAGCTGTGCATATTAGGGCCCAGTTCTGTAGAAAGGCATAAAACTAAATAATTATGAATAATGACCAATTGGCATGACTTAGGAGAACTTTTTAGGTTCCAAAAAAGCATTTCCACACATAAAAGATAAAGAAGATACATGCTAGAACTCATCGAGAGGAATTAGTTGTTGAGTTTAAGCATTTTTACAAAAGAATTTTTATGTATAAAGAAGTTGCCCTACTTAGAACCGTAGATGAGGTTTGGCTGAAATTTTTAGACACGGTACTGTTACAGGGAAAAACTTGAAGGGCTGGGGGTGTTTCACATGACTTGTGAGAACCTAGGGTGAGTGTCTTCACTCTGCCCATCACAGGCTGGCCGTGGAGAATAAGGCTGTTTTGGTTATTGTAGGAAAAAAAATAAGTGGAAATTCAAGGAGGCAGGTTTGAGGGTTTGAAATAAAGGGGAAGTTGAGTTTTTGAAGCATTGGCAAACAGTGGGACAGATTATGTCAGGGATCCTGTAAAGAAATTCCTCATAAGAGGCATTTGATGACTGAAAGGCCTTTGTTTGATTTTTGTATAGTTCTAAAACTTTAAAATAGCCCTGAGTTTTAGACCCATATGAGTAGCAATTTATTTTATGCCTATAACAGAACGGTAAAATTATCCACTATTCTTCTACTTTTAAAAAAAAAATGGTGGGGGCTGGAGAGATGGCTCAAGAGGTTAAGAGCACTAACAGCTCTTCCAGAGGTCCTGAGTTCAATTCCCAACACTGTATATGTATATATAATGAATAAATTGTTTTAAAAAATGGTTTAAAAATAGTATACACAAATACTTGTGTATGTTAGAATAGTTTGAGAAAATTTGTTTTTAAAATCTAGGATTGTGTTGTAGGGAGAGTTTCTCTGTGTCTAAGCATTTGCTCCCAAATAACCAAAAAGAGGCTTAATTATAAATGATCAGCCGATAGCTCAGGCTTATTACTAACTAGCTCTTACAATTTAACCCATTTCTGCCACATGGTGTTATCTCTCTTTCGTCTTGCATCTCCTGTTTCCTCTCAGTGTCTGGCTGGTGACTCCTCTGACTCCACCCTCCTTCTTCCCAGCATTCTCTCTGACCCCAAAATCCTGCCTAGCCTTCGCCAATCAGCTTTTTTATTAACAACGAGAGCAATACACATTTACAGTGTACAGAAGGATTATTCCACAGCATTTTATGGGCACTTCTTTAGAAAACTAGTGATTTTATTTTTCTCATCTGGCTTCGTCTGGTTTTCATGCATTAAATAATTGTATAATATTGAGTTGTATCTAGTTTTGCTGGTCAGAATTCACTTCAGATTGCTAACTTAATTTTGGGAGTGATACATGGTCTATGTTCCTGGACCATAAGTGAAATTGAGTAGTGTGGGGTTTTCTTTTGTTTTGTTTACTTTAAGAACCACATCCCCGCTGGCAGTGGAAGTAGGAATATTGTTTTTGGTAGGATTATCTGGTGACCTAAAGAAACTAATAACTGCTGTGGTGTTCTCTTTGTGTTTATTCTTTCAGCCCTTAGTGGACACAGAGAGCATTCACTTGACTTTTGTACTTTCAAAGAGGCTTTTTAACCATCCTATTTCCCCATCATATTTCCCATTAATCAGAGGGTGAATAAAATTTTTGTTAATCCCCACGTTAATTTATGTATTCTCCTCTGTGCATTCACAGTGTCTGAAGACCGACTATTAAAAGGGTGACCACCACCCTTTTCTCCCCACCCCGCCCCTGGAGTGTCTGCCTCCTCACTCTGTACCTTGTTTGGTTAGATTTATCATGGTTGGCAACATTGTATCTTTAATGCTCTTGTTTATTTGTCCTCAGTCTGGTCCCTTTAGAATGTAAGTGGCACAGGATAAAGATCGGAGTCCTTATTCCTCTGTATCCCTAGTGTATACGACACTAGTAGTGTCTCGTGTGGGAGATGAAATCATCTGTGACTGTTGTGTATATATCAGAGCAGCTGACTAAATGTGTCATTGGATAGTAAAAGTAAATAGGAACATTGATTATTGGGAAGTATTATGCTTTTTTTTTAAGTATCAAAGCTAATTCAAGATAAATCACAGGAAATGTACATTTGATTTCTTACCAATTTCACAAGCAGCAAAATGAATTCTTAGTGTCTTCTTTGCGGGAAAGGAACTTGCCTTAAAAAGAAATGATGGGTACTAAATTATCAAATAGGCTTCTTTTTCCTGTAAAGAATGTTTCAATATGTAAAGCTATGCACTGTTAGATATCCTAAATTAATCATAAAATTGAGTAAAAGCAGAAATAGAGTGATCTATTTTAAGGATTCCATTTTAGTGATTTCTAAGCTAATAGAATTACTTTTTAAAGAAAGTGTAATAATTTATAAAATATCTTCTGGCTAAAAGTATGTCATTTGTAGCCTGATTCAGTTGTTAAGCATAACCATGAGGCAGCTATAGGGGAGGGGAGCATGTCACATCCCTTCTATGTATTTGAAAGGTAAGTAAATCTTTTCGATGTGTGAAAGTGACATGGGTGATTTTTATGGCAAGGGACATTGATGGTCCCATCTGGCTGCCAGGATGAACTTACACTCTAGCTGTGTGCCCTTAGGTGCATTTTGCCTCAATTTACTCAGAATTGTTACTAGTGTTTTGTGAGTGCCTGACACTTGGTAATCATTCAGTGAATCTTTTTGTTTTGCTGTTTGTTTTTCAAGACAGGATTTCTCTGTGTAGCCCTGGCTGTCCTGGAACTCTGTAGATCAAGCTGGCCTTGAACTCAAACATCTGCCTGCCTCTGCCTCCTGAGTGCTGGGATCAAAGATGTACACCACCACTGTCCAACTTCAGTGAATCTTTATTAACATTGAGTTCTTGTTTCCACGTCTTGGGCATCTCTGGTGATTAAGAATTGATCCAGGCTACTGCTGATCAGCAGACTGCTTTCTGGTAATGTTTCACCGCTCAGGTTGTCCATTTCTTCCTCATTACGTTGTAGTCATTTATTTTTCTTACATTTCTGTGACTAAGGATTCTCTATGAAGGGGAGTAAGGAGACTTTATGTCTCAGGGAGCTTGAAGCTTCAATAGAAATTTTTTCTCCCATTTGTGAGCTGGAGATAAGGTCATAAAAGCCTCTCTTTGGACAAGGAGTCCAGATTCTTAAATTTTTGTTTGTTTCATACATGTGTAATAATACATGGTTACAATGTATCATTATATGATTAGTATGTATCATCATAATGACAGCTAATATTTCTGAAGCATTGGCCAGTAAATACTTTGTCTTATAGGTTTATTGCAGTTTTATTGAGATTTCATAAACCACACTTAGTGGAAATACTCAAATTACTGGCATGCTGTGGTACTGTGCTCACACTAAAGACGGTAAACATGGTGGTGAGGAGAACTTGTTCCTTGTTATGGATTACTTATTCCACCCTTTGCCTGTCCCTGGACAGCTCATCAGGAGGAAGATTTTTCTCCTCTTTATTAAAGTTATATTTGGCTGTAATAATTTCATATGTACTTTTTAGTTAATGCTGTGTATGTCTGTATCTTTTTCTCAGAGTAGTTATTTTCACACATGCTGAGGTGTTAGTAACTTTCTGTGTTTATTGCCGTATAAGTAGTCCACTGTGTGAGTATACCAATTTTGTGGATTGTGGATTCACCATTCCCCTCTTGATGGACTTTCTTTTGTTGTTGTTGTTGTTGTTTTGTTTTTTTGTTTTTTTTTTTCGAGACAGGGTTTCTCTGTGTAGCTTTGGAGCCTGTCCTGGAACACACTCTGTAGCCCAGGCTGGCCTCAAACTCACAGAGATCTGCCTGCGTCTGCCTCCCGAGTGCTGGGATGATGGACTTTCTTAACAAGCCATTGGAATATTAGCATGCAGCTGTTTTGTGAGTGCGTGCCTTCATCTTTCTCCAGTAAAGAGCTAGGCTGTAATATCTGGGTCTGATGCTCTGCCTGGGTCATTTTCCGTTACACGACTACCAAACTATTTAGGTGCCTAGCCCATTTTCCACTCTGACTGGATGGATCCGAGTTGTAGTGGCTATACGGGCTTGCACACACTGGAATAGTGACCTTTTGGTGTTTTGTCTTTGTTTGGACCCTTGTGGTTTATATGTAGTGGTGTCATTCGGGTTTGCTAATGCCTGATGATTGCATGTGTATCGTGTGCTTCCTACACCTGTAACTTACTTGAGGAATTATTTAGATATTTTTGCTGTTTTTAGTGGTGGTCCATTTGTCTTGTTAAATTTTGAGAGCTCTTTATATGGTTCAGACACATGCTTTGCTGAGATTTTCTCAGCTGTGGTGGCTTTTTTCATTTTCTTAACAGTATCTTTTGAAAAGAAATTTGACTTTTACAAAGTAGAAAATTTTCAGCTTTTTCTTTTAAATATGATTTTGTGTCATTTTTAGAATATTTTTGAAAACCAATTACTAAGAACTAACAAAAAAATATGAGCCAGACAGTGGTGGCCTTTAATCCCAGCACTCAGGAGGCAGAGGAGGCAGGTGGATCTTGGAGTTCAAGGCCAGCCTATTCTACAGAGTGAGTTCCAGAACAGCCAGGGCTATAAACAAAAAGAAAAAGAATTTTTCCTGTGTTTTAGCTCTTAGCTTTGGATCTCTGTTCATTTTGACTCAGTTTCTGTCCGTCTGTATCTGTCTGCCTTTCTCCCTGACTGCCTCTTTGCACTCTATGTTGGGTTCATCTTCTGGCTTGTAGAATTGTCCCCGTGATGCTAATACTGGAATCCAGTTCTATTCCACTGGCTGCATGCTCTGTCTTTTGCTTGAGATTAAGTTGAAACTAAAAATTAATTTGGGTGGGAATTCTGATCTATGAACATAGTATATAAATTTATTAATATTTTCTCTTGACACTTTCATACTTCTTAGTGTGCAGATTTTTGCACACGCCAGATTTACCTTTAAGAATTGCATGCATTTCTGGTTTTTTGTTTTTGTTTTTTCAAGACAGGGTTTCTCCATGTAGTTTTGGTGCGTGTCCTGGATCTCGCTCTGGCCTAGGAACTCATAGAGATCCGCCTGGCTCTGCCTCCCAAGTGCTGGGATTAAAGGCATGCGCCACTGCCGCCCGGCTGAATTGCGTGCATTTGGATGCTCTTGTACATGATTCTAGTTTTTTGGTTTTTTCTTTCTTCCCAGTGGCCTGTTGCCATTGATGTCGTGGATGCTGACTTTGTACCCTGAAACTTTACTAAACTCAGTTATTGGTGGCTCCTTTGCAGATTCCCTCTTATTTTATGCATATATTACCCTGTCATGAAATAAAAACAGTTCTACCTCCTGTGTTCTGATCAGTCCCTTTGCATCTGTGTCGTCGTTTTGTCTGCCATTGACTAGGAACCCCAGTGCGGTGTTGAACAAGTAGTCAGAGTGCACGCCCTTCCCTTCCCTCTGACTGGGGAGAACAGTCAGCCTTTACTACTGTGACCTTGGCCTTTCTCTGGGTCTCCTTCTCCAGCTGAGGAAGGTCTCTGCTCCTAGTTTGCTAAGGGATGCTGTTTTCTTTTTTGCAATCAATGAATACTGGATTTGTTTTTAAAAAATGCTTTCCCTAGGTTTATTGAAATGTTTTTCTTTTTGAATATGTTAATACAGTGAGTTGTATTGATTTTGTTTTTTTGTTTTGTTTTGTTTTGTTAGCCCAACCATCTGTGGTAGTAACGTCCCCTCTCCTTTTTATGACACAGGTCATTTATGCATACCTATTTTTTTCTGGTTGATTCCGTTATAGATTTGTTGACTTTATTGATCTCTAAAATACAGCTTTAATTTCATTGACTTTTCTGTTTTCAGTGTTGACATCTGCTCTGAAATTTCTCGTTTTTGTTTACCTTGGGCTTCATTTGTTCTGCTTTCTCTGTACCTAATGTGAGGTGGCAGCTGAGTCATTGACTTGAAGCTTTTTCTGTTGTCTTACACATTAATGTTATAAATTTCTGCTTTGTTAGGAAACCACAAATTTTGAAGTGTCATGTTTCTTCTTTAATTCCATTAAAAGTAATTTTATTCTGTTTTGTTTGTTTCACCCATTAACTATAATAGCTAATATTTATGAGGAGTTGACCACTGAGCACTTTGTTTTACAGCTGCTTTTGAGATACTAAAATTAAAGAAAAATTTCAAAGAGAAATTCAAAATTTCCATCTAACCTCTTTTTTTCTTTTGATTTGTGGGCTACTTAGAAAGCTGTCATTTAATTTGCATTTTTCCATATATCTTTTTTCATTTCATTATGTCCAGAAAACATACTTGTATAGCATATCATATCATAGCAAATTTATTCAAATTGATTTTATGGTATAAACACAGCCTTGGTAAATGGTTCATATGTAAAATACACATGAATGCTGAAAATTCTTTTTGTTTGTGTTTTTACTTAGAGTTTAAGAAGGAGAATATGTCTGGTGTCTCATACTCTGTCTTAGTGTAGGAAGCTCAAGGATTCTTCTCAACCAATGGGTTATGTGCCTGCTTAATGGAATTTTAGAGCCACAAAGGAAATCATTGACTATTTTTGTATTGGGCCTTTTGTGATAGGTATGGCAGAAAGTTCATGGGATTGAAAAGTCAAACCTAAGACGTGTTAGCCTTTGACCCCTAGCTTCCTGTTGAAACTGTTGTAGCTTCCCCTTTCCCTTCTGTACCACAGGAGTCATACTTAGCTTTTACGTGCTCACACATGAAGGTTGAACACTGCATAAAGAAATTTACTTCATCACACGTATCGGAGTCCATGATGGGGCTGGGCAAACAAGCTCCTGCTAAAGGTTCTCTGCCCTGTTTAGGAAGCAAGCACCCACTTTGAAGCCATACTGTCCTTTAAAAAGGAAGGATTGTAGCATCCACTTAAGTCCTTTTATAATAGTATCCTTCATCTATTTTGGACATTCTTCATAACAATACATTTTTCAACTTTCTGTTTATCATATACCATATTGCGATTCTTCTCATGTTTGCTTTAGAGGTTTTGCCTAGCTCTTCTGCTGGTATTTATTTCAGCAGTATTTGGGCTCTATTATATGACAAATAAGAAGGTAATTAATGCTTAGCTCATACAGTATTGGCTGCTGTGAGCCCCTTACTGTGAGAAGGTGGCATGAAACACCGAACAGCTATTTGATATAGTTCTTTTTGTTCTCAAGGAAATTTGAATTTTTGCCCAAGTTTCAAGAATTGCATGAGTTCTTTTCTCATCAAATTAAGTTGCCAAAAAGCCACCTAGGTCAAGCACAGTTATACCCCGTGCAGAATGCTTTCACACAAGCCTTGGCTTGGAGGAAAGGATGCTTCTGCACGTGTTATCTGACCTTTATTAAAGGCATGGCCATGTCATTGTTCCATGTGCCTTTTACAAAACCTAACACAGGAAGAAACATTTTCTCTCTTGGGTACTTGGGATAATTACTTCTAACACAGTAAGAATTTTATATGCCATTGTGCAAGCCGGGAGCTAACAGTTCTTCTGATAATGTTAGCAGAAGTCATTTTTACATGTATGCTTCTCCTTTTTATGACTTGGTTTTCTACTTTTTTAAGACTTAGTGAACGTCTTTTACTCAAAGCCATTTCACATTCCGTTTTGGAAGACTGTATTTAGAACTAACATTAAAATCATAGAACAGCTGGAGAGTGGCCGTACAAATACTCACCTTAGCATGGCGGGCTGTGCTCTGAACCCATCAGTCGTGTTGTTACATCTCCAGATGTTGAAGTGTAATGCTTGGGCCATTCTGGAAGGGTAAGAGTGATTTTTCCCACCCCACAGTAGCATGATCTGATGAAAACATTTTTCCATTCTCTTTGGTTGGGTAGGGAATCTGTATGTGTTGTTGCTGAGGGTCATTTTAGGTGTTTAAAAGGGTGTGTTCCATAATAACGCCAGTTCACTTGGTTTGGCACCCCCACCACCACCACCAGCACCTCATACTCAGCTCATTCCTTCCGCCATGAGGAGTTTGATTTTAATACAACTGAGTCCCCACAGTTGTCAAGGAGGAGCCAGGCCTTCTACAAGATGGATTTGAATTGCCTTGACTGAGTGTTAAACCTGAATGGGAGTCCAAAAGAAAGAGAGTAGAAATGCAACTTTGTACAGGAAAGGAAAGGAGATGCTGGTTTTGTCAGCTCTTAGTGTGCAGTTGTGTATGTGAGAGTATGGGAAAAATAACGTTTCAAACACAGTTATCAGAGCATGGTAATTAATACCAAAGAAGCAGGTTTACATTGTTTTGCTTTAGTTCTAATTACTAATTACTTAATTACTTTCCATATATTGACATTGTGTAACAGAAGCTTTTAGTTCTGCCTCTTTGTTTTTTGATATGCTAATTTGTTTTAATTATGTAAAGCATAATTGCAGAAAAACTTAGCCTTCTCTATTATTGTTAAGTGTTATCATTAAATTCACTGTTCATACAGTTATCAAATATCCCATAAGAACTCTCTCAGTTTTTAAGTATCTTGAAATTACTGTTTTCTAAGATATATTATCTGAAACTGATCGAGTTAAATTTTATCAAACCATAGTAGCTTAAAATAATCCCTAAGTATATGAATGTCAGAGGTATGCAAATATTTTTGATAAATAACCGTGACTAACCATATCAGATTAACTGATCCTAAATTTAAAATGTCTACCTTCTTACTAAAACAGGCTATGTACTTGAAACTGTTATTTGTATAATCTTGCCTCATTTATGACTGTGGTAAATCCTTGCAAATTCCTCTACCCCACAAATTTTGAGAACCAGCTTCTGCAGTAGTCCGCAGCTTCGTGGATGCTCTGTGGTCGTCCACTCATCTGCTTATTCAGTGCCTGTTCCGCACCTGCTGTGCGGTGCTGTCCCACTGGACACTATGAAGTAGGCAGGAAACAGATCTTCCCTCAGCAGCACAGTTGTCAGAGAAAGGAACCCACGCGTGTGCGGCTGCCGTGGCACGTTACAAGTGCTGTCAGGAACCTGGGCGTCTCCCAGAGGGAGCAGAGGGGGAAGCCGCGAGTTATAGCCTGGCTCCGGTCTCCTCTCCGACACAGGATACCACAGAGGGGAAATTGGTCAACAAGCCGTGGGCGTTGCTGCAGTCTCCCCTCCGGCTTCCACGAGGCCTTTTTCAGCCTTCCTGTTAGTTGCTTGAAATGGACCAAAGGAAAGTGTTGAGGTGGGGGTGGGGGTGTTGGCTTTAATGATGAGGGAAGAAGAGCAAAGAGGCCGGGTTCTCCAGGAACCTGTTGGCACCCCTACATAGCCCTGTGCTGTTCCTCAAATCTCAGCAACTGAGTGGCTGAGATGGTGCCCCGTGTGGGAGAGGGTCACCACCCCTTTCCATGCTGTCTGCCTCAGCAGTGGCACTTCTCACCGAATACCAGTCAGTCCTGCATTTTAAGTGTGGTAAGCTCAGGGACTGCATGGTTTCTTTGTTTGATTTTAATACATTTATTTTACATACTGGCTGCAGTTTCCCCTCTTTCCTCTCTTCCCAGTCCCTCCCCCACCCTACCCCCCAATCCATTCCTCTATTTCTGTTCAGGAAAGGGGAGGTCTCCCATGAGTATCAACAAAACATGACACATCAAGTTGCAGGAAGACTAAGCATCTGCCCATGTATTAAAGCTGGGCAAGGTGAACCCGTATGAGGGTAGGATCCCAAAGGCCTGTAAGAGAGTCGGAGACAGAACAGAGGTTGTCTCTGACGGCATGGTTTTTATTTGATAGTCTAGGATATCAAGAAGTAAGTTCTGTATTGGACGCAGGGGGACTTGACACCCAGTTTGGCTCAGCCTTGGGGCTCATTTAAGCTAAGGGCCAGCTTTTAGTATATGATGCTAAGGACTGAAATTTAGGAGAAAAAGCGTAAGAGTGCTAAGGAATAAGGTTCTGTTGTTTAGTTTGGTTTGGTGAGCTGGGGTGGAGCCCACAGATTTGCATATTCTGACAAGTATTCTGTCACTGAGATAAGTCCCAAGTCCTCACTGTTCTTTTGTGCTAAGAAAAGACTGAAGGAGAAAGGAAACAGATTATTGGGAATAGAAATGGGCTGAGAGGTAACTGTTGTGAAAATATGGAGGATTGTTCTCAGGTTACAGTGACTGTGATTCAGGTCAAGGAGTGTCTCAGAATGCCAGGCAAAGGACATCCTACTTAGTTTGAATTTACTCAAAGATTACATGAAAAGTTTTATGTGCAGAATCTTTTGTGTACATTGAATATATACAGGCTTAGTTGAATTAGCTCATTTTCATACACTTTAAATCCTCAGGAGTTCACTATAAGGTTTCTTAGTATGTGTACGTTTACTCTTCCCAAGCAGAAACACAAGTCATTCTGACTGTCAAATTAGACTGATAGGCTGTTTTAAATCCTAAAATGTCACTCTAGTCTCTGCTGCTTTACCCAACCCTTGTTGTATTTTGTAGAAACACAATGGTTTCATCAGTGATCACGTCTAGTGTTTGCTTTTCCCACTTATGATAAGATTTTGAGTTTTGCTGCCCCGAAGTCTGTGAGCTCATTTTATCGACCTCTTGTAAACTAGATGCTTTCTGATGCAGCACCTGGAAAGCTGAGAATTGTTCATGGAGATGTGCTGACATACAAGATAGAAAAGGCCTTTCCAGACAATGTTCGAAGACAGTGGGAAGATGGTAAGTGCCTTGGTCTGGGGTTGTTTGCTCCTTGTTTTGGTGGCAGTGGCAGGTGGATGTGTGTCTGTCTGTTTCTGTTTTGGTCATTCATATCACAGATATTTGTTCAGTTATCACCTATCTATTATAATAAAGTATTTGCTTTTATATTTTTCTGTTAAAATTACCTGAACAGAATTAAATAATTCTGTAATTTTTTCTGCTTTCCTACTTTCTTACAAAATATGGTTAGTTTTTGTGATTTTTTTTTTTTCTTAAGACAGCGCCTCATGCTGTAGCCCAGGGTGATCTTGAACTTGAGAACCCTCCTGCCTTAGCCTCACAACTGCTGGCATTACAGGGGTGTGCACTACCATACCTGGTTGAGTTTTCCCTGATTCTAATTTCCTTGTTTCAGATCTTCAAGTTGTAGTTTCTGTGCAAATATACTTTATATTTTTATGACTCTATACCAAGTATTATTAACTATTTTTCAAACATTGTAAACCAGGCCACCCACAGACCTTTATCTCTCTTTCCTTTGCCTTCACAGTAATGACTCTGACCAGCCAAGGCACTCTTCCTTCAAGGACAGATGTTTACTGGGTACCAGCAGTGTTCAGCTCTTGGGAGATGCAGATGATACAGGGCATATAGATCGCTAACAGGAACTCTCAGAATAAGTGGAAGAAGGGGTTTAGCAGACCTAGCCGCTCCTGTGTGTCTGGCCTCCCCAGGGTCAGGCTCCTCTGGAGTAGCTTGTGTTTATAGTCACTGACCTCGTAGCACAGAGCCTGCAGTTAGTTCTCTGTCACTGACCCAGCTGTGCTAGGTAGGATCAGTCACCCGCCTGGCCCATCCATTTGGTGTCATGTATCACCTTCACGACTTCTGTGCACCGGCTTCCCTTCTTATCGGGCTCCACCATTCTACTCGGTGTTTGGAAGCTTAAAACTGTTCTTTGCCAGTGATTTGAGGGTTTGGGGTTTTGTTTGTAGCTTTTTGTTTTGTTTTTATTTTCTAACCCACTTCCTGTTTGTTTAATTCTGAGACTCTTTTGTGGCATCTTCTCATGCTAAAGGTTTGCCTGGATTTCTCTATTTCTTTGGTTTTATTTCCACCTAAGTATTTCAAGCATTCAAATTTTAAACGCAGCTTGTATCCCCGTCCTGGGTGTCTGATGATCTGTCAAACCCCATGGACACTTTAAACTCATTGTGTCTAAAGAAAATTAGACAAAATACCTCATTTCATGACCTTCCTTAGAACTTTTTTCTCAATAAATACAAAGCTAATTGTGAAAAAAAAGCATTTTAAGAGAGCTGAAAAATACTGAATCATATCTTTCATATACCTTCATTTGATCCTCATAATTAAATGTAAATTAAACTATTAAGATCATATTCAGAATATACTCATGTACTCATTCCAAATTGTCTTCTCCCCGCAACCAGATCCTCCAAATGTACATATTATTGGAAATCTGCCTTTTAGTGTTTCAACCCCACTGATCATCAAGTGGCTTGAAAACATTTCTCTTCAAGATGGACCTTTCGTGTATGGCAGAACTAAGATGACGTTAACATTTCAAAAGGAAGTGGCTGAGGTAAGTCTTACTTTGTCTGGGTATTTCATTGTATGATCAAATTTCCAGACCAAATACTACTAAGTATTTACCATTGGCCGTGTTTTCTAAGTTAATACTTTTCCATTACACAGAGAAAAACCCATCCAAAAGTTAAGACATGTAGTGAAGACAGCAGACAAGACTGCTAGATGCGCTCAGTGGAGACCATGAATTATACTTGTTAGCCAACGAAGACCGTGTGTTCAGCACAAGGCCTACACTGCCATACACAAAACCCAGGAACATCCAGATGTCGAGAGTGGCCTGTGCTATCTGAAAATTGATCCTCTGCAATCCTTGGGGTGACAGTTAAAAGATAATATGATAAATTTGGCATTGAAGAGAATCTCATTAACCAATACATAGATTGTCACTTAATCCCCTCACCCCACCCTACTTCCCAACACACACACACACACACACACACACACACACACACACACACACACACACACCCCTACCCCTACCCCTACCCCTACCCCTACCCCTCCACCTACCTCAGTTGATGCCTGCTGAACCTGCCTTCCTATGGCCTGGTTATTCTGAGTTTACAAAGTGAACCTCCAGGGTGGACAAGGGCAAGGCAAGATAGGACAGCAAGGCGAGCCTGAGATGAGGATCTGCACTTACAGCCTCACCTCACTCGATTGCATCTCCTTTCTGCCCCCCATTACCAAGGTAATAATTCAGAACTGAGTTTTGGACTGTTCCCTTCCCTAGTCTTGATAAACAGATTTGTAACCATGTGTCTCATATACTCTAGGTTTGTCCACTCTTAAGCTTTTCTTAAAAGGAGTCATTCAATATGTGTGTGTTTATTATAAGCAACTTGGGATTCACACATGGGCTCATAATTATCACTTACATAGCTCTGTGTCTTGCCCACTCTTTCACTCTCGTAATCTGTCCCAGGATTCATTTCAGTGCTTTACTATTATGAACAAAACTGTCATGAAAGTTCTTAGGCACAAGGGCAAGTTTTGGACAAGATATGTGTCCAGAAGCTTCATTTTTGTTAGGCAATGCTTAACTGTTTTCTGAAGTCATCAGGCCTATATATTTCTACCAACAGTGTGTGCATGAGTTCATTTTGCTCCATATTTTTGCCCGCTCTGGACGTTAATAGACTTACACATTTTTTTAATTAATCTAGGAATGATGGTATGTTGTGCTATTTTTTGTCTTTGCTGAGTTTTAATGAAATGGGGCACCATTGCATCTTTGGGTCACTTGGATGTTTTACATTGAACTGCTTACCCTTGCTAATCTTTCTGTGGGTTATCTTCTGTTTGCTGGTGTGCAGTTATTACATATTCTCTGTACTAGTACAGTGGACTGCAGATTTCCTTACTCTATGCTTATATTGTCATGGTCTTTTTTACAGTGTCTTGAGAATTAGACATGTCTTTTTCCTTAACTTTTTTACCAATATATATTAATTATACAAAATAATCGGCTGTATTATGACACTTTCACAGACATGTATAATGTACTTTGATTCTGTTCACACACAGACATGCCCCATTACCCACTCATGGTCTTCCCACTGATCTCCTTTCTTGAAGATCAGACATTTTTTTTTTTTTTTTTTTTGGTTTTTCAAGACAGGGTTTCTCTGTGTAGCTTTGCGCCTTTCCTGGAATTCACTTGGTAGCCCAGGCTGGCCTCAAACTCACAGAGATCCGCCTGCCTCTGCCTCCCGAGTGCTGGGATTAAAGGCGCGCGCCACCACCACCCGGCAAGATCAGACATTCTTAATTTTTAATTTGTGGTTGTTTCTTACTGAAGAAATCATTTATGTCTTGATCATGAAGGTATCTTTTTTTACTTTTCTGTCCATAATCCACTTGAGATTGATTTTTGTATATAGTAAAAGTTCTGTTTTACTACTGTTAGCATATAAATCTCAACCCCATTTATTACCAACTGCCCTTCACTAGTCTCTTATCAGTAGTACTCTGCAGAAAGCGTTGCTCTGATTAGAGACATCAGGAAAATTATGAGATGTCCTAGGAGCAGCAGGCTCTGTGGGACACAGGGAAGTCCTCAGGAAGAAAGAACCCTCAGGTCAGGTCAGATCAGTTAAGACAGATTAATTTGACCAAATACCTGTCGTGTTTGCATGTATTGAAGGAGTAGTTACACCAGTTTGAGGAAGTTGAAGAGTGAATTACTGCTAACAACACAGAGTATCAAATCCAGACGGGACTGAAGCAGGAAAGGCACTATTAGGAAGCAGAGTTGTGATTGTAGCACACTGGTGGATTCCTTTCCCTCTACTGCTGTGATTATTTGGTATTTTGTTCTCATACAACACAATAGCGATTGAAAGCATTGAGGTCTCTCAGTCCTTTGAGGAAAGAGCGGAGGAGCAGAGCCTTCAGAGGTAGAGTCATGTTTTCAGTGACTCAGCTGGCAGCTGGGGTTGTTAATGATAGTGTTGTTTTGACTTCACCATAGGCAATTATTTTTCTTCAACAAAGGTTTATTTTAGTTAAATTTTTACATGAATATTGAATTGGGAGCAAGTCTATACTTTATGGGTGCATTAGAAGTGTGGGTAACACTGGTCCTTTTGACTGCACATTTTTGCAGGTGAAAGTTTCATGGGAAGACTGGGCAGCAGTATTGTCTTACATATCCTATTTGCTTTGAAACACAATCCTGCACGTAATATTCTATATTTTAGCCACAGAACAGAATCAAATAAGTGCCCTCCTCTTACTCTTTTCTCTAGGATTATAGGATGTAAGGATTCAGCCTGGGCACATTAAAGGGCATGTAAGTGGTGGTACAGCTCAGAAAATGGAGTCAGACTGTGTAGCAGTAGTTAATGGCTTAACAAATCTCATCTAAACTCTATAGTTGAACTGGCTTGGAGGGCTTTATTGTCTTCCACAGGTTGTACAGCACTTGAACTTGTACACCAGTCATCTGTTTTCTGGTAAAGTCGTGAGATTCAAGTTCTCCATTTTGCTGGCCTAAGGGTTTTTAAGTGGGTCCGACATCAACCTGTCGTCTTCTATTTCCAGAAGACATTGGCTGGTCATAGTTACATCCTAGTAGGGAAGATGTCACCACTCTATTAATGACATAATGTTCATTGTCCCTGATCCAAGACTGTAACTTCTCAAGTAGAGTTTTCTACTTAAAATTATTGTAGATGAATAACAGCAATAGACAGAAGTAAAGGAAAGAAACAGAAGTAAAGGAAATATTATTCTTAGGAATTCTCCATGCCTTGTTTTCTCACTAGTGACTTTTAAAACTCAAGGCTTAGTGGTTTCCTTTTACTGAAAAATTAACTCATTTGGTGTCCAGGCCTTTTATTGTTAAAAATTATCTACTGATGGACTTTTGTGTTCATAGCTTTACCTATGCTACGTCTAAACAAAAATGGCAATACATATTTAAATGGTTATTAAGCCATTAACTTCTCAGGGTACCTTTGAGTGTAAAGTCTTCGCAGGCTCCCTAGACTATGACTTTAGTTTTTGCTCAATAGATTAGCAGTTCTGTGTGCTGCTTTATTCTAAATTAAAATCTAAGGCTCGTATTTTCATCTCCATAATCTGGTATATTTGCTATGGAGACCAAATAGATCTAGAGTCTGGATTAGAACACCCCCTCTCTGGCTGTACAAAGTGCTTCATGCTCAGAGTGAAATATATTTAACTGTGCTTGAAGTCTAATTAGAATAATTCCACCCTTTTCAGGTTTACTTTTTAAAGTGATTTTTAAATTCTTTGAATTCATCATTAGAAACACATCTTCTAAATGTAAAGTAACGTATTAGCTGTGCCTTAGGAAGGAAATCCATGATAGCCAATTCTTTGGGTTAATTTTTAAATTTCATGGTTATATTCTTTTTTTTATTAAGTTAGATTTTTGTTTTAAAGATTTATTATGTATACAGTGTTCTGTCTCTACACCAGAAGAGAGCACCAGATCTCATTATAGATGGTTGTGAGCCACCATGTGGTTGCTGGGAATTGAACTCAGGACCTCTGGAAGAGCAACCAGTTCTCTTAACCTCTGAGCTATCTCTCCAGCCCTCATGGTTATATTCTTACTGGATTTTAGTTTTAAAGATCCGCTTTTATCACTGGGCACAGTGGATCGTGCTGTAATCCAGGCACTTAGGGGACCAAGGTCGTAGGATTTATTTAAGAATATATACATCTCTTGCTTTTATATTACTCTGAGGAGCAATGTTATTTTACATGTATAAATGTTTTGCCTGAATATATGTACATGTACCACATTCATGCCTAGTGCCCAGGCCCCCACTGAATCTCTTGATACTGGAGTTACAGGTGGTTGTCAGCTGGATGCTGGAATCAAACCGGGGTCCTCTATAAGAGCAGCAAGTGCTTTTAACCACTGAACCATCTTTCCAGCACCCCAAAGTCTGTTTTATGTTTTAGTCTTACTTTAGGTAAAGTTCTAAACAGCCAAATTCTGTACTTTTTTCATGCCCAGGACAGGTTGGAAGCAGCAATGGAAAGAGCTGTTAGATTAGTTGATGTCAGTGAAATAGGGAGACAATCCAAGAGCACCTGCTCCGGAAGCACCGACGATGGCCTAGCGTGGACGTCCTGCGTGTCCTGGCGTCGGGTGCTTCCACTAGTGTTTGTGACCTTGATCCTAAACCACTCACTAGAGTTTTGGGACGTCCCCAAAGCTCAAGAACACAGAAACACGGCACATTTTAGAAAGATGAGTGATCTTTGAGTCTACTACTCTCAGTCTTACCCAATTTTATCATGTTTTCCACGATCTTTACCAAAATATCAAATGCTATATTTATATGTTTGAGGCCCTCTTTCCTTCATTTTGAACTCTGTTAAACGTGGTAGTTGCTATTCTCACATATTACCTATCTGTATTGAAGGTGTATATGTAGTCACACACAGAAATCCTAAGATTATCATACTTGTTTTTGCCACTTTAAAAAAATTTATACTCTATCGGGGAATGTAGCCTATGCCAGTAATCCCTGTTACTCATTTTAACAGTTATTTCATATTCAGTGGCAAAATTATTAGCTATTTACCTATTGGTGAAATTATAATTTCCCATTTCTTGAATAATGTGTATAATGCCACAGTGGACTGTATCTTCTTTTGTGTGAGTAATATGCTGTAAAACTTAAGCTTTTATTGATAACTTATTGTCCAGCATACTTATATACTATTTTGGTTTTTTTTTTTTTAAAGTTTTTCAAAACAGGGTTTCTCTGTAGTTTTGGTGCCTGTTTTGGATCTCGTTCTATAGACCAGGCTGGCCCTGGCTCTGCCTCCCGAGTGCTGGGATTAAAGGTGTGCACCACCACCACCCAGCCTTATATACCAGTTTCTGCCTTTTCCACGCTCACTGCCATGCACAGAATCCCTGTAGCTTCTAATTCTTTCCATCCTTGACTAGTTTTTTATAGTATTCCTTTTGAGTGTAAAATTATGGATTATTGTGGTTTTAATTTGCACATCTCTGCTTTTTTATAAGTATAACTTAGGTAATGGTTATAATTCATTTCTTTGATCTGCCATGATTTGCCTTGTCATATCTTCTGGTTGTTGTTTATCTTCTGTTTGTTAATGCCTAGTGTGTAGGCATCTCTCGTATTGTGAACACTAATGCTTTGGCCCTCTAAGTATATTCTTAATCTGGGATGTGTCTTGATAGTGTTTGATAGAAAATTTTAACAGAAAATTATCCATCTTTCATAGCTTCTGTTTTTGCAATTTTTAGGACATTCTTCTCCACTTTAGGGTCATAGATATTACTTGAAAAAGACTTAACTTTTGTTTTTTCATTTATCATTAATTGAATTAAATTTTCTTTTCTCCTGTAAATGCTTAATTCCACCTATACCATTTAATGAATGGTCTGTCCTTATCTTTTGTTAGGAGAATTACATCTCTCATGTATCAGATACCCACACATGCTTAGGTCTGTGTCTAAGTCTTTTGTCCTAATGGTCTGTTTGTGTTTGTAGCAGTACTGCCTTAATTTTGATATCAGGTAGGGTAAGTCTCCCATGAGCATTGTTGATATTATTCAGGAGTGTCTTAACCATTCTTGATACTATATAATTTTTATCTGAAGTTTAATTTTATATATGTTATATATGAAATTGAAGTTCTTTTTAAAAATCTGGTTGGGATTTTCATGCAAATTGCATTTTATTTATCAATTTGTTACATGCTTAGTTCAATTCAAAAATGAGTGTGTGGTTAAAAGGAAAAGTTCTAATTTTTGCATAAATTATTTGTCAAGAACCATCTGTATTTCAAAGGTTCTTGAATCTTCAAGGGTTTATTAAACTGAAGGAAGTACTTCTAAAACCACCTTTATAGTTCCTCTTTATTTCTAATTTCTTTATAAAATGTTTGTTTTACATCTGACTTTCTGTTGTAGAATATAACAGTAGCTTGAAAATCTCCAACAGTCACTAGTAGAGAAATTTGTTTATGTGATTTTTTTTCAGTGCTTATACATGATATAACTGACATTTCTACAGCATATCTCAGCTAATGATGTTTGTTCCCTAACTCTACATGGTTTATGTCAAATAGCATGGAAGAGAGAGTGTGTGTGTGTGTGTATGTGTGAGATAATACATATATAATTTGTCTTTAAAAATGAGAGTCGAATGATGGGATTAACTGTTTGCTAAACCTTACTTTTGGCCTTCTGCAGAGACTTGTAGCCACTACAGGAAGCCAGCAGCGCAGTCGCCTTTCCATTATGGCCCAGTACCTCTGCAATGTTGAGCACCTCTTTACAATTCCTGGAAAAGCCTTTGTTCCCAAACCAGAGGTGAGTGTTTACGTATATGAGTGTGAATTGTTGTATGTTCCACTGAAGATACCTCATAGGACATGATCTCTCAGACCTCAAACTTACCTGCAACTGTTCTATTACCACATGACTGTTGCAGAGCATGAAGGTCTACTAAGTAAGTGAATTGAAGTATTTTTGTCTTTTTTGTTTACACAAGTGCAGATTATTTATTCACATAAACATCTTTCCACTTCCTCAGTCATTAATGCAGTCTTCTTCCTTTAGCAGTTGTATTATAAGCAATCAGTTTAGCATAAATTAGCAAGGAGATTACTAGAAAACTACAGTGTTTCTTTGCACCTATGAAAAGTTCAAATTTTTGTTAGAATATTTTAATTACATGTCATAATTTATAAGCATTCTAAAAATATTCTTTATACTTTAAAAGTTATTTTACTTCTGTTAACCAAAGATGCTCATTTATAAGAGAACAACAGTGTTTTTGTTAACTTGAATAAAATTGGAGGGAAAAGTACAACTTAAAAGTGACTAAGCTGAGCGTAGTAGAACATGTCTCTAAGCACACAGGAAGCAGTGTGACTTATCTAATACCCTGTCTCAAAGGGAAAAAAAAGTAACTGAGTCAAAGAGTGCTAACTGTGAGATTCATTAGGATGGGGTAAATCTAAGCAATTGGAGAAATGAACTTATCTGTTTTCTGGGTGCAGAAGAAAGAGCAGGCCTTGGGTAATTTAAAGCAAGCGGAGCTCTTATCAGTTGGCTGTACTTCAAAAGTGCCATATTTTAGTTTGTGCTTACATTGGCTTTTGTGTGCTGCAGTAGCGTCTACCAGTTCATTCATTCTACCTAAGTTTAGTTTGCATATATTATAATACCATAACACACATAAAAATTAGAGTGGAAGCTGGGGCTTGGGGTGGCAACATCTGCGTGCGTTCTGGTGCTGTGTTCTCCACATCCTGTGGCTTTAAAACAGATGCAGACTACTCAGGCATTGCCCACCAGAGGGCAAAATAGGCAATATTCTTGATCAACACCAAGAGAAGGTACTTTTTATACTTCATAACTACAAAAAACTATTCTAAAATATATCTTTAAAAATAAATAAATGCTGTCACCCATCACCTTATTAATATAGTCAGGCCTCTTTCAATTATATACTTTTAAATAAAACATGAATGCAATAATAGGAAAATAAAGAAATTCAAGACAGATATAATTGTAGACAGTAGTTTGTTGGCATTTTAAAGTACCTCACAATTTTTTTGATATTTTGTACTCTTTGTAAAGGAAGCTAAGCATAAGAGTGTTTTGTTTTGTTTTCTTCATTCTGATAAAGTTTTAGCAGGTCCCGGAAGCCTCACTGCATGTTCATTGCACAGCTCTTTACACGTAATTCTTCAGGTTGTAAGCTAACCTCTTCTCTGGCTGCCAGGTAGAGGTATGTTCTGGCTTGGGAGGGTAGATCCATGGTTTCGGGTTCTTTTTTATATAAGAAATGCAGAAAATAACACCAGAGATAAGTAGTAGCATCGCCGAAATGAACCCGATGTAGACGGCTCCTCCAGGTTCATATTTGTTGCTTTTTGGAACGGTCCGATCTAGAAAGTTTTCTACGATCTCCTTGGTGTACCACACTGTTGGGATTAAGCCAGAGATCCCTGCAGTCATGAAGCAGATTCCTCCAGCAAAAGCAATTTGACTCTTGGTGTGTGTGTCCCCTCCTAAGTGAGTGCATTTCATTCCTACTACCGAAGTACAAATCCCCAGAGCAGACAGAACGCAGGCCAGGACCATGGTGGCCCTGGCGGTCTGCACATGGATGGGTAGAGACAGGATGGAGTATTTCAGAGAGCAGCTGAACATCCCAGTGCTGTACCATGTACAGTCCATCCACAGCCCGTGCACCTGTACAATCGCAGTTACAATGCTGGAGCCTAGAGCTGCGGTAACCTTCCAGGTGGGCAGCAGAGTGGCGGTGAGGACCCCCGAGACCCCAGACAGGGCCAGGACGAAAGCAAGGAGCTGGAGACCTGCCGAGGCCATGCTCTTACTCTTCACTTCTGTTCTCCTAGGAGATCCCAATGGTTAATTGTGGTGCGTGGTCAGGTCAGTAGCTGGTCTGTGCAGTTGAGAACCAGGTAACAAAAGCTAGGGAAAAAGCAGAAGCAGAATTGGGGGAGGAAAAGAATAAGTAATCGAAGGCTCCCCACAGGAGCCAGAACACCTGAATAGCACCCTTGTCTCTATGATGCATGTATACACACACACACACACACACACGTACACACAGGCATACACACAGTGAATGAGGATGCTGCCATCTCAGAAAGGTTCCTAAGTAGGCCTGCGGAATAGCATTCTACTGAGTTTAGCATCATAACCAGTGCTGGCTGGATTCATGGCATATGTAGAGCTATCCACATAAGACCCTAAGTATGCTCAAAATGTCTGTGAAATGGGCATATACCTTGTTAGATCATTGAGAAACTTCAAAATGTAGCTGTGATGTCTGATCTAGAACCTTATTAACATTGTAGATCACTTTAAATAACTTTAATTTTAATGAAAATAACCAAAAAACATTAAATAGCTTAAATTTGTCTCCAAATAATTTATAGATATAGGAAAACTTAAGAACTGAAAAATGGTTTGAATTAAATCTTCATTCAGCACACACCATGTGTGACCCAGGATATTGTTGAAGGAATTTAGAGTCCTGCGCAGTTCTTACCTACGTTAGCATTTGTTTAGCTTATGTCCCTGGTACTATCCTTTCTACTTGCAACCAGAATCCTTCCCAGTTATAATCCAGAAGTGTTCAACTGCAAAATTGACTCCCCTAAATGTGGTGATATTGTGTCCCCCAGTATATTGTGTACCCTAATAAACTTATCTGGAGTCAGAGAACAGAACAGCCACTATATTAAACAAAGGTTTAGGCAGTGGTAGCACATGCCTTTAATCCTAGCATTCCGGAGGCAGAGATCCAGAGTTCAAAGCCACTGGAAACAGCCAGGCATGGTGACACACACCTTTAATCCCAGGAAGTGATGGCAGGAAGCAGAAAGATAAGGCATGAGGACCAGGAACTAGAGCCTTTTTAAGCTTTTAGCAGCACAGTTCAGCTGAGATCCATTCCAATGAGGACTCAAGAGGCTTCTAGTCTGAGGAAACAAGATCAGCTGAGAACTTGGCAAGGTGAAGTTGGCTGTGGCTTGTTCTGTTTCTCTGATCTTGCAGTGTTCACCTCAATACCTGGCTCCAGGTTTGTTTTTATTGATAAGACCTTTTAAAAAAGATTCGTGTTACATAAATGATTCAGAAGCAGTGACAGAAAATCTTGAAATTCCACTCCAGAAATAGCCACATTGTTGGCTGTAGGTAAACTGGTACCCCACCCCTTGTTATACTTTGTGGCTGGCTTTAAAACACAAAACAGCTTCTTCATACCATGTTTGTATTCCTGTTCTACCATTGTGTGCTCCATCTGATAGGACTCCTTTGAGAGCAGCATGATGCTCTCGGGAATGCTGCAATATTGGCTTTTTTTTTTTTTTTTTTTTTTTTTACTTTTTGTCTTTCTGAAGTAATTTTTAATGATATACTACGGTGACTATTATGACTTTTACATGCACATCACAAATGGCACTGTGAGCCTCTTCAAACCAAATAGCCTAGAGGTGGTCCTGCTTTCATGTTCTTTCTCTGGACTTGAGTATTCTTCCAGAAAGTGAGACATTTGGCTTTTTTCTTATCCTTCCTTGGGCTGACCTAACTTTCTTAGAATCCTAGAGCTGAAGGAAACCTCAGCTGTGACCCTGAGTAACATCATTTTGTCAAGTCAGTGTACTGAGGTGGAAGCATCCATGCCACGGTCTTCTGCAGGGCTGCCTCGTCTCTGTCCTTCCTGTCACCCTGTGTTTACCACTGCAGTGCTCCCCAGGAAAACAAAGGCCTGCGGAGGGTGTGGCTGGGACAGTGGTCTGGCTTCCCTTCTCACCAAGATGCTGATGTTGGCTCCTCTTAAACACCTGAAGTGGTGCTAATCTGGGCCTGTGGAAGCACAGACCTGCCGTGGATGCAAGCCTGTCCTAGGACATCAGAGACCCCTCTGCCCAGATTGAGTTCTCTGTTTGTCAGTCCCGTGATTTTAGAGGAGGAGCCTCTGGGATTTTACATTCGTATGACTCAGTGTGTGTACAAACCTCAGTGGTCTTAGGACGACGAGTCTGCTGCTGGCAATTTGCTTCTTCTGTTTTCCACATTTCCTCGCTATAAGCAAAACAGAAAGATAAAAGCTTAAGAGGGCAGAGGTTTGGGGGACAAGCACATGTGTATGCAGTTTTATAATAGCTGCTGAGTTCAAGCACATGTGTGTATACAGTTTTACAATAGCTGCCGAGTTCAAGCACATGTGTGTATACAGTTTTATAATAGCTGCTGAGTTCAAGCACGTGTGTATACAGTTTTACAATAGCTGCCGAGTTCAAGCACATGTGTGTATACAGTTTTATAACAGCTGCTGAGTTCAAGCACGTGTGTATACAGTTTTACAATAGCTGCCGAGTTCAAGCACATGTGTGTATACAGTTTCACAATAGCTGCCGAGTTCAGGTGTCAGTCTATGAGACTGTCTCATAGACCATTTCCAGCCCAGGAGTTTTCCAGCAGTTGAGATCACTGCTAACACTGCCTAAGATCATCCTGATGTTTGCTTTCGCTTTTGCTTTGCTGGGATAATTTTTATATGTTGATCAGTCTATCCAGCTTTTCCATTATAGCCCTTTTCTTTCCATCAATGTTTTCTACACTTCCGTGTCTTGCAGACCTGCAGTCAGTTGTTGTCATAATTAACAAGTCCTGGCAGCAATAAATTGCAGACAGTCTAAACAAGCAAGTAAATACTAAGACGTTGTATCTAGTTAGCGCAACACTTGCTTTCTGCAGAAGATGATTTCATGTCCTGCAGAAGATGATTTCATGTTAAAGAAGAACATGTTCTCTAAATGAAGGTCACTGTCCCGCTCCAGGTATACAAATGCACTGGCATTCTCTCTTGCCCTTAGGATCTTCCTCTCCAGCCACAGGCATAAGTTTATATAGCATATTCCCTCAGTTTCAGGCTGGTGGAGAATCAAGGCACACTTAGTTCAGCAATTGTAGTAATGACAACAGTGACGAGGAAATGCTCTCAAAGCGAGAGACTTGAATCTTTAGGGAGAGCACTCACATTTCCAGAACAAATCACATGGAGAGCAGAACCTGGAAGTGTCCGATTTATGAACTGCTTGCCAAAAGGAAGTCTGTCGATTTTTTTTTCAAAATTTAAAGCTAGTTTTCCAGAAAAGATTCATTCGTACCAAAAATATTTAACATATGTAACTTCTAAATCAAATGAAGCAATACTCTGAGTTTTGTACTTAGCTGCCAAAACAGTCTACAAGCTCTCCATACCTTTTCCTGGGAGCCCTTACAGTCTTAACTGCACGGAGTTGACTCCAGACGTCTTCTGTGTCTGATGGGAGAAGCCACATGTAGGAGGCTGGTTCTGAGATCTGAACATTGCCCACGAAGTGCCCACAAGTTAGAGTGAAAATAGCAAATAAAGGGCTACTCAGAGATGAGAGGTGAGAACCGCTGACGGTGCTAGAAGATAAATACCAGGTTCTCGCTCTCAGAGAGGAGAGGCGGGGAGGGGAGGGAGTTGTTGCAACAGGATTTGTTGAAACCTGAAAGCAGAAGATGCTTTTGTGCTGCTGTGTACAGAGCAGGGATTCTTTGGGTGCTCACAAAAGGCCGCCTTTTCTTTTCCTATTATGTTTTAGTCATAGTTGTAATTTAGTTTTGAATTTTTAGCAGTGTTGGAAGATACAATTTTATGTCCTCAGTTAGAGAATCTTGTCTGAAATATTGTTAACTGGAGTGTGCTTTGCAAATGATAGTTGAGACTGTCACTTTAATTTTTATTTTGTTGCTTGTTGCCTTGTGTGAAACGAAGACTCCAAAAATTGTTAACTTTTAAAAACCACTCAGAAGAGATTTTTCTTTAAAATTTTTAGTTAATATTTGAGTAGAATGTGGTCTGTAAACCCTCAGATAGGTGTGTTCTGTCTCACATTCTCTCTTCCCTGAGAGTCTTAGGCCCATGTGAGCTAGACTGCAGAGAATGTGAAGAAATTGTACAAAATGATAAGTGAAGCATGGCAGGTAACAGCTAGGGCCATGAGCATTTGTACAGGTGCATTTCCCTCGGCCCTTTTAGGTTTTTTTTTTCCTTAATAATTTTAATTTTACAAGTTATAAATTACATGGCCATTGGGCAGAAAGAAAGAAACCTTTTGATTAGATTTTTAAATTTCAAACTTTTTTGAAAATAGTTTTTTTTCTTCATATAGTATATTCCAGTTATGGCTTCCCCTCCCCTGACTCCTCCAGACTATTCCTACTTCTCCACCCACCCTAATCCACACCCTTTCTTTTTCTCTCACTAGAATACAAACCGGCATCTGCAAAAAATAGACGTGAAAATAAAAATAAAACAAACCAGCATAGGACAAAACGGAAAGAAAAAAAAAAGCCAAAGAAAAAGCACAAGAAACACGCAGATGCTAAGACATGATAGATGTTAGCAGTTTCTTTAAAAGTAGTTAATAGAAAAACATATTTCGAATGTTTGGGTTTTCCTAGTGTTCTGTTGAATCTGCTTAATCTTCTCCCACTTTGGCATTTAGCAAGTTACTGTTTTTCTCCCTTAGAAGTCTAATGTCTGGATTCTCTTCAGCTGTGATGCCCTTTAGTAAAGACTTGGTCTTGCAGACGTGTGCAGATGATCTCTGTGGATGCTGGCTGGGGTAGAGTTGACTGTAGGCACCAGTGGGAACAGCACTGTTACTACTGTTGATTCCCAAGCAGCCTGGCCGCCACCCTCGCCACCCTCGCTCGGGGCCTGCTTTGTTTGACCCCTTACCAGGGCCTGTTAACATGCAGATGAGAGGTAGATGGAAAGACCTTCTCTTGGTCCTGACAGCCTGCTGAATGAAGCTTAAGGAGGGGCATATTTAGAACTGTAATGCATCGCATTATCAACTTCCGATGTGGATATTAAAGGGAAGTCTTTGAAGTCCACAGAGACCGTTCAAGATCAGTATTACCCCCCTTAGCTAAGGCCTTCTTCCTGAACTCCCCAGTTGTGTTTCCATCTGCTGACTTGACGGGACCGGATTCAAAGATCTGCAAAACTGTCCCCTTTGCCGTCCCCACATGTACTCTGTGTATGTAAAAGCTGACATGACACTTCCTCCCGCTTGGCAAGGCTCAAATCCTAAATGTCATCTTCGTTTCTGTCCACAACATGCATTCATTCAGCAAACTGTTTTGTTTTCTGACTTTACAGGAGCTCAGAACCTCTTCTGCTTTTCCGAGGCTCGGCAGTGTGGCAATGTAGCCCTGCCACGGGGAAGGCTTTCTGTCCACCTGACCACACCAGGGCTCCTGAGCTGGGCGTGGTCCTGGGTCCTAGTGAGGTCTAATAAGTATTTGTTGAATGAAAAATTCATCATTGCTTTTCAGTATATAAAGTATTAGTGAAGCTATAAATTGCCTTTGAATGATCAAAAATTTAATCATTTTTAAACAGGACTAGACTTTCTCAAGTAATTTTGGAATTCTTTGGTTTGGGATCTTTAATATCATTACTCTTTATGAACTGAACTGCTGAGACTATGCACTGGTTAAGGCACTGTAACATCTAATTTCCAGACAGCCTGTTAGGTAAAAGGAGTCTATATTTTGCTGATAAGAAAACCCAGTTAGAGTGAAGTAGCTTAACTGTGGTTATAAAGGACTAAGTTGTAGGACTAGAAACAAGGCCCAGTACAATACAGCTTTTGAAGCAACGTGCACTCCAACACTACTGCAGAAAGTGTGTGTCTGTGTGTGTCTGTCTGTCTGTCTCTATAGGCACTTCACACTTCACATCTAAACCTCCACTTATAACTCATTCTAAGTCTGTTTGGGGCAGAGTAGTTATAACTCATTCTAAGTCTGTTTGGGGCAGAGTAGTCCCATCTATTTTCATTTATCGAAGAAAAACTTTTGTGAGATTCTTTTACTGCATTGTGTTGATTATTGATTCTAACCCAGCTAATACCCCTGGCCCCTTTTTCTTTCTGGAATCGGTCACCTAAGTCATCTATAAACAGCAGCATATCAAGCACTCTGATTTTTCTTTTATCTTCTCATCACATGCTCCTAATAACCAGGAATAATAGCCTCAGAGAACAACAGAGTTCCCAGCTCTAGCAGAGGAAACCTGAGGATCCCTGAAGATGAGGGGTATCCATAAGGACCTCGAAGGCCACTAGCAATGCCCTGAAAGTTATCAGAAAGTTTGTTTCTGGTGGAGTTTGTGGGTGACACGGTGCCCTGGCTATCACTTGGATTTAAATACGTCAGCTCTGGGAGGCTGCTGTACTAGAAGAAACAAGATCCAGCTAAGTAAATGGCAGCAGGTGAACTATGCAGGAAATAGAGTCAAGGAAAGGCATGTTCATGAGGTCAGGAAATCTGATTGACTATGAATATGTACAATGTAGTCAAGGTCATCTTCAGTCTATTAAAAAATATACCATCTTAGCATCCACTCTATATTAACATTAGTAAGGAGACAGGTTTATTATGTAAGGGGAGGCAGTTAGCTAATCTCACTGAGAGGTCTCTGTAGGGAGCAGTTTCAGGTTGAAGTGCTGTGGGAGGAGGACGCTGTGGCTGATTATGTTTCTGTACACACTGGTTTTAGCTAAAGGTCAGTTGTTGATGGCATTCTTACTTGGACCTGAAAAAGGCTTTGCCACTCCTGTGAGTGTGACCCAGAGGAAGGCTTTGTCATCTTTGTGAGCCTGAGGCACTGGGGTCCTTGACATGGCTGTGCTCATGTCAATTACACACGTTCACTCAGGACTTCATTGGTTCCCCACAGGGGGCTTTTTTTTTCCTTTATTTGACTAAAATTATATCATTTACCCCTTTTCTTTCCTCCCTCTAATTCCTCCTGTACACCCTCCATTCTTGTTCCCTCTCAAAATCATGTCTCTTCCCTTGTTACTGTTACATATCCGTGTGTGTGCACGCATGGGAGTGCACTTGTATGCCCACATGCACGTGAGTACACCTAAATATAAAAATACAAGCTGCGCAGTCCATGTAAGCATTGATTATGTGTATATAATTTCAGGGCTAACCACTTGGTATTGGATAACCAGTTTTCCCCTGCTCTTGACATTCTGTAGTTCTTGATCTGTTGGTGGGATGCCATAACATTTTCCCTACCATGGTAACATGCCTATTGGAAGTACACTTCTTCAGGCCTTGTTTCAGCAAGCATGTTATTGTGTCTCCTGGCATTCCTAGGAGACACAGTCTCACAGCAGATCTTCTGGTCCTCTGGCTCTTACGTTATTTCTGCCCCTCTCCTGAGATGTTCCCTGAGCCTTAGGTGCAGGAGTTGTGTTGCAGATGTGTATGTCATTTGGAGCTGGGAACCCCAAGATTCCTGGTTCTTTACGTATTGACCAGCTACGGTTTGCTGCAGTGGTCTTTGTTGCGAAGGGAATTTCTCTGATGAAGGGTGAGATCTACACTTAGTGTGGGTATAAGGATCTCTAGAATGTAGGTAGGAACCATGCTGGTTTAGTAGAGCAGTGGTAGTAGGTCCTCTGACAGCCATGATGTCACTGGCCCCAGTAGCTGGCTAGGTTTCTAGTGCCAGTCATGATCTCCCTCCCGTTGAACAGGTCTTACATACAAGCAGAGAGCTGCGGGTTACCAACGTGTCAGTGCCACTACTGCATCCTTGGGGTTATCGCGCCACGCTGAACATCAGTGTATAGTTCAAGTGAAATTACCCCACTTGATTTGATCATGCTCCCCCTAAGAGCCATAGACCATCTAAGAAAAAAACCTCAGCATCAGGCATGATAACCCCTTTCAAGATGTTATTTAGCCGGGCAGTGGTGGTGCATGCCTTTAATCCCCGCACTCGGGAGGCAGAGCCAGGCAGATCTCTGTGAGTTCGAAGCCAGCCTGGTCTACAGAGTGAGATCCAGGACAGGCTCCAGAACTATACGGAGAAACCCTGTCTCGAAAAAGAAAAAAAGAAAAAAAAAAGATGTTATTTAGGGGCATCTTAGGGACACCTAAAACAATAAAAGCTATTGCCGTTGGTTGCTTCTCAGAAGTTGAAGGTTAATTGCTAAAGACACCATGCTCTTCAGAAATAAGACCTGGAGGACCCAAGCTGCATCTGACTTGAAAGCCTCCGCCCTGTGAAAACTAGCTTTCATAGTACTAGAAGGTACTATGGAAACTTCCAAGTGCGGGTAGCAATCAGTCCCACCCAGCTACAATACCAATGGACCACAATGAAGCTGGAGTATTTTAAGTGTATCAAGTATCTTTTTTCTTTCCTCTATTTCTTTTTTTCTTATTTTGTTTTATTCTAACTCAATAGATTTGAAATTCAATAGAAAAAAAAGAATGGTTGTTGTATTAAATAAGTGTTCAATTATAAGTAAAAAGCACTTTATATCTGTTACCATAGTCACCAACCGCACTTCCTATGTGGTTTTAGAGAAAAATGGCCTCCATCACTCAGTAATTTCCAGAAATGCTTTTGCAGGAATGAGCAGAGACGGTGAACAGGAGTGATCCTCCCAAAGCAGGACAGTTGCTGGCTGAGCTCTCAGTGAGTTTAGAGTTCTGCCATGTAGTATTGTGTTTGTGAATGGGAATTTTCCTTCAGCTGTAATACAACGGCTACTTGACTGGAGACCAGAATAATACTCAAACTCTCGAAGTCTGCTAGCTTACATAGGATGCTGTTACAGTTCTGTAGCATTTTCAGTCCATTTAAATAGAGCAAGCACAACTGTGTTGTAAAGGGATGAGGTTAAGCAGGAAGGAGGAAGCCAATTTATGAAATCCACAAATACTGCTATACGTGGCAGCTACATGCCAGGAGACCAGAGCATCCTTTCCCAAATGTGTGCCTTTGATCTTAGCAGCATTTGTACCTCATTCGGTGTTCTGACACTGTTTCATAGTTCCAGGTTGGATGGAGGCTACATTTTATCTCATGCTGTTTTGTTGTTGAGTTTTGACTTGTTTGTTGCTGAAAGGTGATTTGACACTGAGACCACAATAGAACTTCTTAGAGTGGACTGTGTGTTTGGGAGAATCAGGTGAGAAACCTCAGAGATGGCTGCAGAAGGTGGTAGAGGGAGGCGAGGCGGGATGCAATGGGTACAAATGTAGGGTACAGGGCCTCACAGAATGACAATCGGTGAAGTACAGAAGGTGCTCTAGGACCTTCCCAGCCCTGGAGAATCAACATGAGTGACGACGACGGGCACGTCAGGGTTTGTGGGAGGTCGGATGGTTCTTTGATAGTCACTGTGGTAAATCTAGGAGCTTCTCCTTTCCCAGCTTAAGAACCTTGTTCCTACCTTCCAGGAGTACCCTAAAAGTGAGCCATCCTTCCTTCTCTGCCCGTAGCAGTACCTACGTTCTAGAAGCCCCAGTCTGTCTCCACAGCTCCCTCTTTACGAGTCTCTCTAAAGCATCTCGGTGTGTTTTGTGCAGGCCGAAGACAGTCATACAGGAAGTGTATGTTAACAAGAGGAATTGATAAAGCAACTTAAAGAACACAGTTGAGAAGTTATTTAGTTGAAAAGGTTATTAAGGAGGGTGAGGGAGAGAATGTTAAGAACATTTAATACTGTACTTAGTGTTTATAACTGTTCACCATAATCATCTTCAAAGAGGTCTGGAGTTCGGTGGATTTTTTATTTAACTTTTTTTCATTTATTTTACATACTGACCACAGTTTTCCCTCCCTCCTCCTCCCCCCCCCCTCCCCATCCACTCCTCCTCACTCCTCCATCTCCATGGGCTTGAACAAAGCATGGCACATCACGTTGAGGCAGGATTGAACTCCTCCACCTGCAAGACTGGGCGAGATAATCCATCATGGGGAACAGGTTCCCAAAAGTCAGCTAGGCGCCAGAGGCAGTCCTGGTCTCACTGCTAGGAGCCTTACAAACAGACCAAGTTCTACAACTGTCACACAAATGCAGAGGGCCTAGGTTGGTCCCGTGCAGGCTCCCTAACTGTTGGTCCAGAGTCCGTGAGCTTCCAGGAGCTCAGGTCAACTGTCTGTGTGTTCCTATCATGACCTTGACATTCCCCCTTCACCCCAACCCATCCCCCCACTTATAAAGTCCCTCCTCCCTCTCTTCAGCCAGACTCCAGGAGCTCAGCCCAGTGCTTGGCTGTGGATCTCTGCATCTGCTTCCATCAGTTACTGGATGAAGGTTCTATGATGACAATTAGGGTAGTCACCAATCTGATTACAGTAGATGACCAGTTCAGGCACCCTCTCCACTACTGCTAGGAGTCTTAGCAGAGGTCATCCTTGAGGATTCCTGGGCGTTTCCCTGGCACCAGGTTTCTCCCTAAGCCCAAAATGCCCCTCCATCAAGGTGTCTCTTGCATTACTCTCCTCCTCCGTCCTGCCTCCAACCCGCTCCCTCAAGTTCCTACCCCCCACCCCCAGTTTACCCAGCAGATCTCTTCTACTTCCCCTTCCCGGGTGTAGAAAGGCCCTCCCGTGGACAGTTTCACTTTTGTTGAGAACAGTCTTGTGTGTCCACCCACACCACCCTGTGGTCAAAGAGCTACTGTCAGTTACGTCTAGTTGGTATAGCTGCAGGGGTCATGCTTGTGTATGGAGAGCAGAGGAGGGGGTGTGGGTCACTGGGTGGCAAGGCCTGACAGACTGTGGGAGACACCACTGCCGTTCCCAGGGAGCCCCTTCACCTGAGGCTGAGCATATCTCCACATGCTTTGCTCTCCAGGTCTTACATCTTAGCCCCTTATTTTTCTTTCCACATAAAAACAAACCAGTGTGTGCCCCCCCCACACACACACACAAACATATGTTGTTGGCCATTTATGGAGCCACAAGAAATTTGGAAAACAGTTCAACCTGAGAGAATGATAGCCGGAAAGGGACTGGAGAATAAGACCTTCTTTTGACACGCAGCAGCACTGCCCAGGCTGCCCGAATTGTTGTGCTTTCTTTGCCTCTGGAGCAAGGTAGCAGGGGCCGAGGCCAGGGCTTTATTCAGTGAGAGGGTTCCCCTTCTGTGGCGTCTGCCGGGCCTCTGGGGGGTGCTCACCAGGATTGCTCTGATCCACTGCCCCCCGCCTTTACTTTGCATTTTTCCTGTGTTACAGTAATGATTCATTCAGGAGTCCATTTTTGGAAAAAGACTGGAAATAACTTTTACCACATAGGCCTGAAAAGTTCGTCTTCTGGTTATTCAGTGGTCTCAACAGCTGGTAGTGGTGTAAACACTGTCCAACAGTGACATTTTAAAAATTCGGTCTTCCCTATCAGTCCTGCCTCTGCCTCCTGGTGCATGTAAAGTTGCTACTGAAAGTTCTTTGCTGCATGGACTCCGCATATGAATTCAGTTCAGCTGAGTAATCAGCATCTGTACTCAAAATAGTTGGTGTCCTAATCATCCCTTTCTGGAGAGTTCAGCACTAAGTGGTCCTTGGGGGATCCCAGCCCTACAGTCAAAGCTGCTACTGCAGCTTATTGTATGTTTCCAAAAGCTAAAATGCCCACTGTCAACTACTGCCTGCCTACTGGCCTTGACGGTCATGCAGATGGGCTTACACAGGCTGTTGTCATTCCACAGTTTAAAATGAAGTGACCATCCGGCACAGGTCTAGTGGACACCAGTATGCATCATAGTTGCAGCCCCATGGGATTTTTGCAGCCGTCCAAAACTTTGCTGCTTATGTGTCCAGAGAAAATACAAGCACACTAAGTAGTTCCTGGGAATGGCTAGAGAGCCCATGCTCCTATGATTTCCAAAGATAAGTTGTTTAAGGCCTGGGACATAGCTCGGAGCTAGAGTGCTTGCCAAGTATGCAGGAAGCACTAGGTTTGATCCTCAGGACTAAGGGAAAAAATTTCAGTCACGTTTTTGCCATATGGTAATATGTTTGTTCTCAATGAAGGTTGACGTAGGAGTGGTCCACTTTACACCCTTGATACAGCCCAAGATCAAGCAGCCATTCAAGCTGGTAGAGAAAGTTGTTCAGAACGTGTTCCAGTTCCGAAGGAAGTACTGTCACCGAGGGCTTGGGTAAGAATCCTTTTTACGTATGACTCTTAAAAGGCATGTATGACTCTTGGTTTAGATCCTGTGGTGAGCACCATGTAGCCACCACTGAGGAAAAGTCCTGAGTTCACCTTAGATGCCACATACAGGTTTGGTTTGGTCCTAAATACAACCTAAAAACCCCCAAGTGCACAGCTTCTGCTGACTTGCTGCTAGGAGGGCCCTGGCTGCTCAGGCAGGACTCAGTCTGTACTGAGTTGCTGTCTCTCCCTTCAGACACACTAGAGAACAGACGTACCTTCTCAGCAGCCATGTCGTCGTCGTCACAGTGTCTTCTGCCTCCACTCAGCGGGAGCTCTTCTGTTCTGTCAGGCTCACTGTTCCACACAAACACGTGGGCCTTCCAGAAAAGTAAGACTGAGCCATGGCCCTGCAGCGACTACACCAAATACTTCTTATCTAGCAGGTTTCAAGATGTTTAGTTAGGCACAATTATAGTTAGAAGATCGCTGCTTAAAAGGGTTCAGCTTGTAGTGCACAGTGTTTATTTTCTAAGACTTACACAGACCCATTTAGGTTCTCTGTAGGGATGGAGGAAGTGTGGGTTAGTGCACGAAATGATTTCAGGTGTGTCCTGAAACTAGTGCAACTGGTGAAGCCCTCTTTCAGGATGTTTTATTATGAGTGTTGACTCTCAGCCTGCCATTTTTAAGTGTAACTCCTACATCTATACATAGTAGCTCTAACTCGAGGTGGTGAGAATCACAAGAAGTACATCTTACTTTCAAAAATCCTGGAGTTAATTGGCCGAGCCTAGTCCTACTGTTTCCAAAGCAACACCCCCCAACTAAATAATGGCCCTATTCATTTCAGTCCACCTTCCTCTATACAGACATGGACCAAACACCAAAATTGACTTTGAAGGATGATTGTTTATGTTTTAGTCACACCATACTACAACGTAGTCCCAGGTGTTAAAAAAAAAATTGCCAGACCCTCTTTATCCTAGAACTGAACTTATGATCTAAGTCACCTTACCTTAAAGGTTGGGGAGTGTGTGTCATCATCAGCCTAGAAGGAGAATTCAGCCTCTGCCAAACCCTTTGGATGAGCTCCATGGTCAAAGTCCAGGCACACTTCTGCAAGTTTGAGGCATCTAAGTTCACTCTTTAATTAAATGAAATTTAAAATGCACACTTTGAGTTTTAAAGGTAGTAACAGACAACTTAGCACTTCGCAAAACCAGTCACTCCTGGAGTAAGGGGCTTTGAAGACTTTAAAT
This sequence comes from Peromyscus californicus insignis, assembly GCF_007827085.1. NCBI lineage: Eukaryota > Metazoa > Chordata > Mammalia > Rodentia > Cricetidae > Peromyscus > Peromyscus californicus. Next base: position 12,417,065 of record NW_026294525.1, read on the forward strand.
CCATCCAGGGTGTAGAGAGTCAAAACCAATATAATAAAACTTTTCCATTTGTTTTAGCTTGGAGAGAGAGTTTTCCCTTTGTGGATACACCTTGCAAATCTTAGCTTGGACTTGCCTCCAGTGAGTCTAGAGTCCTTGGGTACCCAAGAGGCTCCAACAGCCTCAGACATCTATCAGTGTGTCCTTTTGACGTTTATACAAAGATGTTCCTTAAGTTTCGTAAGTAAAGCCCACTCCCCCACGCACTTTCCTTTCAGAATGTTATTCCCTGAAGCTCAGCGCCTCGAAAGCACTGGAAGACTGTTAGAGTTGGCAGACGTCGACCCGACTCTCCGGCCTACCCACCTCTCGCTCATGCATTTTAAGAGCCTGTGTGATGTATACAGAAGAATGTGTGATGAAGACCCACAGCTCTTTACTTATAACTTCAGAGACGAGCTCACGCGAAAGAGAAGAAAGGGCCAAGAGAAAGAAGATGGCACAGGAAGCTGTGAGTCCTGACTGCTGCCCTGAGGGCTCCACACCCACAGTGTGGGTCCTCTACATTCGTGCTTATTTCTCCATCACTCTGTAAAGACAAACGCCAGTGACCTACATGCCATTCTTACTTAAGAAAATAAATATCAAGTAGATACAGTCCAAGCTTTCCTTTAATATATATAATATACACACTGCATAGATACGACATGTTTAGTATAAACAGCATTTATTACAACCTTCAAAAATGAAATATCTGTACATTGTGCCCCTAAAACCACATAAAAATAACTTAAATGTGCTTTAAATAAAGCAAAAAACTAACAGCTCAAAGAAAATGCCCAGAGGATTGAAGAAGGGACCCTTTTAAAAGCTATTAATCACAACTTTCCCAATCTTACTTTTCCCACATAACTTAAAATAATTAGAATTCAGTTTTATTACAAGACTAAATCATTTGATTCCTGCTTAAAAGGGATATAAGCTAAGTAATTTACAGATTCTAACCAACTTAATCTCTAGTTTTCTGATCCACAATAAATTAAAATAACTTAAATCTTTACAACAAGTTTTGTGGGAAGATACATACTGCATAAAACCCAAACACAGATGGTTTCCCCGCAGTTTCTGTTTTCCCAGCAGTTTCAAACCTAACGAGCACTGTGACCCACCACCCAGGCCCTATGATTTGCCATGGCTCTGTGCTTCGTGAAAACACTCCTCGTGAACGACGGAAGTTAAACTCTGGACACTGAATTCCCGCTCCAGAACCAAATTTAGATCGAGGCTGGCAGTTTCAGGGTGACTGTCAAGGGACTGGTGACGAGTCTGCGCCTTGAGCAGAGTTCCTCTGCCCCTCTTGGTGCTGTTTGCTTTTCGTTTAATGGGGCAAAAGTGGCCCCTGACCAGCCGGGGCTGCTCGCCTGGCCCTGTGGTAGACTGCTGCATGTCGGGTTCCTCAGAGATTCTCAGTCTCTGAAACTGAAGTTCAATGTCCTTAGTCGGGCTGCCCTGTTTCAGAGGCTGGTGGAAGTCCTCGTCCTCATCACTCAGAATGTCGCTTTCTTTGATGAGACCATCTGGAAACTCCGCCAGGCTCTCAGGAGGGTCTTTCTCCAGCATGGCGCTCTTACAGTCTTGCCTGTTCTCAGCGACTGGGCAGCCGCTGCTCTGGGTGCCACTGCTCAGGCTGCACTCATCCGAGTCCAGTGAGTTGCCCTTGCTGGGCTCACTGGGCCACTCGCTGCTGGAGGATGTCCTGAGGCCCTTCAAAGACCTGGATGAAGCTACAGAGAGAAAAGCACATTTCTCCTTATGAAACAGATTTGACAGTGTAGGGTTAGGGCCTTGGGGGTTCTGATACTCATGTGAAGATTTTATGTGAATTCAGTCATCTGTCTGGGCATTTAGGTGGCCAACCCATGTAGTTATGTCAAACAATGAATTGACTCATTTCTGTAGGGCTTTTGTTGTTGGGTCTCTGGTAGCCCAGGCTGGCTTCAAACTCGTTATGGAGCTGAGGACAGCCCTAAACTTGTGCTCCTCCTCCCCTTCCTCTGAGTGCTGAGATTATGCATGCTGGAGATGAAGAGTTTGCTAATGCCAGGCAAGCACTGTGCCCACTGAGTGACACCCCCAGGCATACCTGAAACTCTCAAGATTCCCAGAACTTCGCCCATATAGATAGAATAATGAAGTACCAACTATCATAAGGGCTAGAATTGCTACTTTGCTAATAAGTCAAATAGTTAATCACTAATACAAATTTATGTTATATTCTTTTACTACAGTTACCTTATAATCTGAAAATATACCATATCTCTACGCTTAGCTTCCCTATTTCCCTAGATGCTCCAAAATGTTCTCATCTCTCTTGAGCATTGCTGAAATTTATAACCAACTTTAAGAGAATTAACATTGTGCACATTTAATCGTGTGTGTGTGAGAGAGAGAGAGAGAGAGATTGCTTCTGTTCAAAGAGAATTCTTAGTTTGAATGTTCCTATAATCCATTAGCGCCATATTAGTTTTGATGGCTATAGACGATTTTGACAACAGAACAGAAAAATAAAGCTCTAGAGAGATCAAATAGGGGAGTGAGAGGGAGAAAATGTGTGCCCTGTAAGATTACAAACAAGAACAAAGATCTCAGGAATGTAGCTTGGTGGTAGAGTGCCAACCTAGTGTTGAGAAAAAGGTCCTGGATTCCATCCTTAGCACCACCAGAAAGCAATTTACATTGTAGAAGAAGAAAGAAAACACTAAATTTGTAAAGTAGGCAGAAAGATGACCAACAGATCCTGGCTGATGACCTGCTGGCAATGATAGCAGGAGAATGCGTTCACTCAGCCTTGTGATCCGAATTAAGTTTTGACCTGGAGGCCTGGCGAAGCCAAGCCCCCCAACTCCTGTTCTTCTCAGAGGAAGAAACAAGATGGCCACTGACAGAAGGGATGTGGGGTTGGAGGTAGGTGTATTTAAGGAAAGGATGTCTGGGGCACGGGCCATGGTTCTCATAGCTGTATTACAACCTCATGTTTTCTTCTTTAAAACAGCTAATGGAATTCTCACCTAATTTGGCCGAAACAGGAACTCGGTTCTTAAGAGGTACCAGGCGATCTTTACACGTCTTCTCCAGCGGTAATTCACACTTTATGTGGCGCCTGAAGTTCTCTCTCAGAATGGAGCGGATCACCTTGACAATGTTAGTTTTGCTCTCGCTGTCACTGGGGAAGGAGAAAAAAGAACATGCAGTAGGCACTGTCCATGCTGCTTCATTGTGGGCCTTCCTGGGGAACACAGTCTTAGCCAGCTCTCCCCTGCACTTCAGAAGCTAGCAAGCTACCCCACCACTGTGTGCCTGGCTTTTCTGACTTAAAGGAGGTGAGAATCGATTATACTATAGCTGATCAATATATTCTACTGGACCCACAGTTGCTCCTTTTAGGCAGAAGTTGTGCCCTAATACCACACTTCAGGAGGGCACTAATGATATCTCTCTCTCTCTCTCTCTCTCTCTCTCTCTCTCTCTCTCTCTCTCTCTCTCTCTCAGTTGCTCCTTTTAGGCAGAAGTTGTGCCCTAATACCACACTTCAGGAGGGCACTAACGATATCTCTCTCTCTCCCTCTCTCTCTCTCTCTCTCTCTCTCTCTCTCTCTCTCTCTCTCTCTCTCTCTCTCTCACACACACACACACACACACCACACACACACACACTTTAAAGATTCACTTGTGTGTGTGTGTGTCTATATGTGTATCCCACATGTGGTAAGTGTGGTGCTGGGGGGCGCTGATGAGATCAGAAGAAGTCAGATCCCATGGAGTGAGAATTGCAGGTGGTTATAAGCTACCTAACGGGTGCTGTGGGAGAGCAGCAAATAATCCTAACTGCTGAGCCATCTCTCCAGCTCCTAAACCCCCCTTTAAAGAGGGCACAGTGAAGTCTTAGAGCCGTTTGTCAAGGGAGGTACCTGCAGCACAACTGGAAGATGGTTTCTGGCCGTCCTTCAATTTCAGACTTCGTATGAATCAGCTCCCATAGGGCGTTGTTTTCAGTCCCTGGGTAAAGGGAACGGAAACCAGAGTCCACAACTTTGCCAAAATGCTATGGTTGAGAATACCTGAGATATCCACAATGTAAACACCCCTCAGTTCTGTCTCTTTTCTTCCACAGCTCATTCTTAGATATTAACAAAGAGCTACAGAAAATCGAGATGAAATTCTCCATCCCTCTTCGGTGGTTGGTAGTTTTAGGCTTTGTTTTGCTTTTGCTGTGTGTGGGGCAAGATCTCACTCGGTAGCCCACGCTGGCCTTAAATCTGTGGCAAGCCTCTTGCCCCAGCTACCCAGTTCCAGTTCCTTCCCCGCCTTGAGATGTTAGCCCTATAATTGGAACAGACAGGAGGATTTGCTCAGGAACTTGGGGTGACAGAGCCCCCTCCCTCCCATTAGAAACATAAGCCCTCTGACAAAAGCCACCACCTAAGCCTGTTTGTTGGCCCTTTGTTCCCCAAGGCTCCTGCTACCAGTGATTGAAGAATTAGTTATTCTAGAAGGTCTTTGGAAGATTGTCAAGGTAAAGTGGTTTTTTCTTTATTTGCAGTACTCTTAATATTAAGGAATTTTCTACTATGTTTAAGTTCATATTTCTTGGATCTTTGTCTAATTTTAGGGTATGAAAGCATACAGCAAAAAAAGGGAAATGTTGACATTTGTTGACTGCAGGGGTGAAGAAACAATGCAGAGGCATTTGGCAGATAAAGGCCATCCAATGCCACTTGTTTTCTTCCATAAGATTGTAAAGAAATGTCTAAACAACCTTGTTCTCTCTTTTTTTTTTTCTAGAAAGTAAAATACATGTAAAAATTATCCTCAAGTACTGTGGCTTGGGAATGTCCCCAAAGGCCCATGCACTTTAAGACTCGGTTAACCTGTGGTACCGCTGAGGGGAGGGGTGGGACCTAGGGAGAAGGTGTGCCCTCACCCCTGCCTGTGACTCTGCTCCCTGACCACTAAGTGAACAGACGTCTGCCATCACAGGCTCCGTGCTGCCACAGTACTACCGACTGACACCCATCCACATTTCCTGTGTTTTCATGCCATGTGAATGAAACACACATACAAATGTTTCTTGTTGCATTCCCCCAAGTGTTTACCTGCTGTGTTCCCCAGTCTAACTTGAAGTGCAGATATGGGGATCAACCATCGAAACTTAAAGGGGTCCAAGTCAGCAGAGTTGTGAGCAGGCCGGGAATTTGAGGGCTGTAATATGAGAGAGCACCAGGAAGGGGTTAAAGTCGCATGTACAGTGAACAGAGGGATCTTGATCCGTATGCAGGACTCTTGTGGGTATCTAAGATGTATATAAACCAAGTGAACCCAGTTCTCAAAGACCTCCCAGGATTGGGACTGGGCCACAGTGAGTTCCGGGGACACAAAGATGGCAGCCACGCCTTCCTGCAGTCTCCAGTTCTTGCTGGTGGCTTATGGTGTCTGTGGCTAGGCTTGGATAGAGTGATTTGGAGTTTTTCTTCTGGTCTTGGCTTTTTGTCTGTTTTTTGAATCAAGGTAGAAATTATTTTAAAGCCAAAGCTTTACAGACCTCTGTCTATATGGAACCACATGTACTGTTTTTAGGGAATAAAAGCTTTCGTTTTGGCCTCTACTTAGGTATTTGTCAATCTTTCAGAACACATGGGCAGCTATTCCACTTCTCTGTGTGTGTGCGTGCAGAGACTTCCATAGCCTGCCTTAGAAATGTGTGCGCTCTCATGTTTGCTGTGTTTTATTCACTGTAGCGAAGAACTGGAAGCAACCTGGTTGTCCATCAAAAGACAAATGGATAATGAAAATTGGTCTGTGTGTGTGGATACAACTCAGATCTCAAGAAAAGTGATGCTAATTTACAATGAATGTGGGTGGAATCAGAATGTGAATCACTCGATCTCAGAAAAAAAACCTGCATGTTCTTGTTCATATATACAAATTCTAGCCAGTAGTGAGTGTGTGTGTGTGTACAGTACATTGGGATATAATATGAGGAAAAGAGAACAGGAAAGGCTAAATATGAGGGGATGAGGAAGGAGTAAATGCAGGTAATAGATCCAAGTTATAAAAAGGATATAAAGCTAACTGTTTTCTTGGTTCTAATTTTGTCATGAATATTTTGGTTTGGGTAGCAGATACATAAAGTACAGTCAGAACTGAATGTGTCGAGTTTATGAAGCTCCATAGTGTCCATTCCTAATGCCTATTCTTTTTTTTTTTTTTTTTTTTGGTTTTTCGAGACAGGGTTTCTCTGTGTAGCTTTGCGCCTTTCCTGGAACTCGCTTTGTAGACCAGGCTGGCCTCGAACTCACAGAGATCCGCCAGCCTCTGTCTCCCAAGTGCTGGGATTAAAGGCGTGAGCCACCACCGCCCGGCTCCTAATGCCTATTCTTAACTCTATGAACTAGAATAGATATAGAGGTGTGGGAATTTGGGGGCATGATGTTTTTATTATAAAAACCTGAAAATACTTTATGAAATTTTAGGAAATCAGATAGGTGGGTTAATACTGTTGGATGGTGAGGCCATGATTCTTAGAGAGCTTTTCAGTACAAGGTAGGAGAAAGCCATGAAAAGACAGCTTTAATTAAAAGTCCTTTTTCTTACCGGTTTCTTTTTCAATTTGCAGTTTTCTTTATAAACCAATATGACAGCTCTCTTAAAAACTGAAAGTAAAAGAAAGAAAGGTCTTGATGTTTTCTGCAAACTCTTCTAAGGCTAACCCAGAGCTAAGCGCTTCAACCCAGGACTGGAATCCCGCTGCATTAACACATGCTCCTCTGCCTTGTTTCATGCGAACCATGCAGAAGTGCCTGCTTAGCAAAGCAGGTCCTGCGTCTGTTTCGATTAACAGCTGAGGCCATGGCATCCAGGTCTCAGTGAGAACACACTGTAACTTGCTCTCCCAGTTCTGGGTGAGAAGCGGTTTTGAAATTAGCCCTGGTTTTGAAGCAGCCTCCTGAGGTGCCCTAGCAGGCTGTGTTGGGTCCCAGCCACTGCAGCCTTGTCCCAACTCCCCAAAGGCAGGAGTAAGCAAGAGTGGTAATGTTAGTCAAACTTTTTGTTACGGCTAACGCTTCTGAACCGGAGTACCAACCAAATACTGTGAGTTCAATGTCCTTCCTGACTTTTCCTAAAGAGAGGAACGGATTCAGCCAGGAAACCGTGGAATGCATCAGAAGTTCCCCCATGGACAGCTCTGTCACCTACATTGTGAACACAGGAAACAAAGATGTGAAAAATCTCAGGGGTGAGCTGTTTCATGTTAGACACAGAATTGCATCCATGTGGTCATTGCTAAAATGTCCACAGGAACCGTTTTGTCTGTATGTTCCCCATCAGTGTGGCATGAAGTGGCTAAAGTCCTATAAATATGAGCCAAGCATCAGGCTGCACCCTCTTAGTAATAGGTCTGGGCCCTTCTGCCTGCTGGGCTAGTGCCTTATCACTGAGCTACCTCCCTGGCCCTCTTTATTTTTTGTTTTGAAACTAGGTCTCTCCAAGTGGCCTAGGCTGACCTTGAATTTACCCTGTAACCCAGCCTAGGCCTGTTAAATTATAGGAGGTACTGGTGTTTAGCTGTAAAGTATTTACTTAGTTTTGTTGTTTGGTTTTTCGAGGCAAGAGTTTCTCTGTGTAGCCCAGGCTGGCCTCGAGCTCACAGAGATCCACCTGCCTCTGCCTCCCGAGTGCTGGGATTAAAGGCGTGCGCCACCACCGCCCTGTTTAGATCTAGTGTACACTTACATAGGTGACAGTTCTGCCACAGTGGCCATGGTCACCTAAGGCAGTAGGTCTCAATCTGTGGGTCATGACCCATTTACAGGGGCCACATATCAGATATTTATATTACAATTTATAAAAGTACCAATCACCACAACATGGGGTACTGTATTAGGAAAGTTGAGAACCATTGAATTTTAAGGCTTTGTATTAGTGTTTACTTCAGGTCACCAAACTACATCAGGCTGCTAAAAATAAAACAGTAACATTGAAATTGACCTATGTAAATAAAAAAAGCTGTGCCCCTTTTCAGTCCCTGTCACTTTCTACTTATACTGCCATTTCTTACTTGTGCTCTCCAAGCCTAGTGTTCTAAGTTTAGCAATCAGACAAAAATGAAAAATACACAGAATGTCAGCAATCACTGGGACCGTTGGGGTAAGCAGGTAATCACTTGTATCTGATGCTGAGGCAGAAAGGTAACCGGAAGGGAACAAGCCCTATAGTTTATCCCATGCTGGGCCCCTTCTCATTCTTCCAGCCCAGGCTTCCCCGTGTTCTAGTTTCTGGAACTATGACTTCACCCTCATAGGAAAGAAAGGAGGTGGAGAGATGCCAGCTCAGTGACACTTCTATAGCCTCTGTATAATGCTGACGTGACACAGTTACATTTCCAAACCATTTCTATATAAACGATATAATTATTTTATATATTATCAAAAAAAGGAAAGTCTAACCAAGTAGCTGCTCTGGACGGTCCCTAAGCTCATGAACCCCAGCATGAAATCCCCACAGACCTCCTTCTCCGTGCCGCTCTGCTCTGCCACGAGCTGGTCAAACACTGTCCCGTAATCCTCATAGATCTTCTGCATCTCGTTGATGTGGCTGGCTACTTTCTCCATGGCCTTTAGTGCTTCTGAAAGATAGGAAGGTGTGCCTGCTCATTCTAAATCCCACCAAATGCCATCCTGGGAGTCCGGCTCTCAACTAATAGCATGATGGAGGTACAGCTCACAACAGCCTATTGAATCTAGGTGTCACAGTCAAGGGCGGTCAGCTCATCATCCACCTCAAATTCTCCCTGAAATGAGGAGACTCTGAAAAGTGCCATTAATAAAGCTAACCTTAGTCCAGCCACATACCCTGACAGTGCTTTGTGTGCCCCAAAGAACACGGACTGCAACCAAAACGTATGTACTACAGTAACAGAAAAATGGGGAGGGGAACCAGAAGTCAACCCAACACTGTCCAGCCTCGGGGGAGCTGCTCTTGAAGTCAGTATCTCTAGAACTAGCTGGCACATTAGGAGTACAGCAGCATGAGAGGACAGGTGGAGCTCAGTGCTAACACGTGCCTCACTGGCTCCCTAGTTCAAGAAAAAAAAACACCTACCGATGTCGATTACAAGTTCAGGTGTTTGCGGTTATACATGCCATTTGTTTGTAACTTGGGCAAGAGTATAGGAGGGACAAATGATTTTGGCAAAATCTCGGTACCTTCTATACTTTGTTCTCATATTCAGCAGAGCTAAGAGATCTCCACAAGGTGGCACCCCATCCAACAAGCATGAGCCACGGGCATGGAAAAGTACAGGAGAGGCCCAATCGGGGGTTCTTTCAACACCGTTCACCAGCCAAGTGACTTCAACTTACTAGGCCTCAATTACACTATTTTAAATTTTTAAGTCAAATTACCCCTCTTGATAAACTTAGGAAGAACAATCTCTGTGAGATCACCTTTAAGCCAGGTGTAGCGATGCACACCTTTAGTCCCAGCACTCAGGAGGCGTATGTGAGTTTCAGGCTGGCCAGAGCTACACAATGAGATCCTGTCTCTAATTATAAAATCCCCAAAGCATGGTGAGCAGCAGGGCAGTCACAGCGCTGAAGAGTCACAGGAAGAGCTGTAGGCACCGGGCAAGCACTCTTAGTCAGCTGTTGAGTACAAGCAGCCTCCTTCCAGCCTTACCTGTCAGGTGATAGTGTTCCTCACTCTCATGGTCCGTCAGGGACACAAGCTCCTTGAGGAGCAGGGGGTACTTGAGCACTCTCTGAACAGGCTTGATGAGGTAAGACTCCAGTGTAGAGGAATGCTGCTTGGTGGGATTTCGGGCATCCAGAAAAGCCTTGAAGGCCTTATCGGTTTTAGCTGTAAGCAATTGACAAAAGATCCTTAGGAGAGCACAGTGGGATGAATTAAACTATTATGTCATCGTCCTGTGTAATTTTACATTATTTCCTCAGTCCTTAGGCCGTTCAGTAATAAAAACCCAAATGCATTCACAGGTCGAGTACCCAGTTATTAGCAGGTGTCTCTGTGACCCTCTCACAAAGCCTGCAAGTGAAGGAAGCTTGCTAGGGTGGTAGAGGATGCAGTCCTCACTCTAGAGAGGACTGTGGAGTCACAATGCAGCTGTGCACACCCATCACAGACAGTTCTGGGTCGCGTGGCGTGGCCTAGAGATGAGCTTACAACGATTCATTGCAAAGATCCATCCGGAAAAGCATTTCCTCTCTTGCCCCAGCACTGGCTGATCTTATTCTCTACACTCTTCAAAAGTGTCACTCTACCTCTGAAGCCCTGCTGCCTTCACCCCACAGCTCCAAGCAGACTAGACTTGATGCCAGAGTTGCATTGTGTTCCTCCAAGTGTGGAACCCTTAGCAAGAACTGCCTCCATGCAGTGTCCATGTTATATAGGACACACACAGAAATACAGGTGCATATGATAAGGCAGTGAACAGGCCAGCCCTCACACTGGGTTCCACTGGTTGAAAATGACAGACCAGCCATTTGGGGTCCAACCAGTTTGAAGAAGTGCCCTTATTTAGGTTATATCTCAAGGGAAAAAATCTATAGCACTTAGGAGAGGTCACTGATCACCAGACTCTGCAGGTGGTGAGATTACCTCTCATCTCTTGCTGTAACCTCGGACTCTCCATGACGGGAGGAGGCAGCCTCTGGAGGCAAAGTTTTTCCCAGTTCCACCAGGGAAACAACCTTAGTTATGCATTTAGTTAGATCATCCATTAAAAGGGTGTTTGTGAAAGGACATGCAAATGTGCTCAGTCCTTTGTTGAAAGTGACCAGAGAAGATGGATTTTGGCTAGCTCACTGTCATTTGAAGCACTCCAAGATGCATTTTTTAAACGTGGAATTTGTGGGATACTCTGAAGTTCTACATTTAAATCAAATGGGTTTAAACATCATTAGCACAAATGTGAAACCCAAGATTGTAGGAGAAACCTCTCCACTCCCTCCTTGATAGTAGGAGAGTGGGCAGCCTCCGGGAGGCAGTTTTTCTGAGTTCCACCAGGAAAACAGCCATAGTTAGGCACTTCCTTGGAGATGGATGGTGGAGTTTTACTTTGTAATAGCTCCACATGCCTAAAAACATTGACAGAAGAGTAGAGAAAACCAGCACACATCCTCTCCAGTCATCCAACGCTTGTGGCCATAACATTTTTACAGACAGGGACAGCAAAGTGACACATGGTAAGAAGCTCAGAGCCCACCTGCCCACTGCTCCCCAAACAGCAAATAATCTGAAAAGTTTCCCTTTAACTGTTACCGTTTTCAAGGTCAAGAGAGGACGACAGCCCATTCAAGTCACACTTAACCCTCTACTTGCTAGATACAGCTCTAACCCTTAACAGTTAAAAACAAAAAAAAAGAACTATAAAGGCGATGAACAACTCACCTCGCTCTAGAACCTTCTGGACTTTAATGTGGTTGGCACAGAATCCACTGTACAGTTTAAAGTGGTCGGCGTAATAGAGGAAGGAGCCTCCAAGGGAAAAGAGCAACTTCTATAAGGGATGAGAGAAAGGTGAAATCAAACACATCTTCCATGTGCTCTGGCTTCAGCAGGTCATTTGCTGCCGACAAGTGTCGGCAATACTCTGTTCAGTCTGTAGGTGGAGACCAGTCTAGGCATTGCCCTAGCAGACCTTTAGATGGATGGGAAAGGTCCTGGCAGAGGAGTTTCCTGGCAACAGATTCACTGTATCTGATGGATGGGACTACAGTGGTCTAAGGGGGTGCGGGGACTCTCAGAGTCACCTGCTCCATTACTTGGGATGAACTGTGCCTACTGTATGCTCCTAAAACCCCTTTCTGCTGCCTTCTACCCTCTCACCCCTGGAAGATCTTCCCATTAGCCATGGTCCTTACTCCTTCACAAGGGACAAACTTCCCTGATGGGCATCTGAAACCCACGTTTTCCAGCCCAGTTTCCCAGGACCACATAACAGGACTCCAGTGCAGGGAAGCTGCTCTTGCTTCAGAAGAAGTTGCTGCAATACCTTTCTTGAAAGTGAGTGAAAAACAGATGTGGTCAGCAATCTGGTGGTCCAGACTGCTGACCTCCGAGAGCAGTCACTCCAGGAGAAAATCACAAAGCCGCCTTCCCCCACCCACAGAGAAAGCGGGGCAGTGGAACACACAAACTTCATTGACTTAGGGGATAACTTTACACCCTACCCACTTGTATTTGCTTTAAACCCAAATCCAAAATACTTACTCGAAACTGGGAGGGGGTTTCCAGGACATTGAAGTCCGAGGAGGCAGAGATTCCGTCCTCCAGAGTCTCCAGGAACACTTTCTGAAATTCCAGCATCTCTGGCAAGCTCCCAAATAGTGACTCCATCTATATGAAGGGTGAGGTGTGAAAAGGTGTAACCAGGACAAGCTAGACTCCCTCACCTCCACCACGGAAGTGTGCCTGAGAAGCAGGTATAAGTAGGTCCTTTACAGAGCACATTCACAGGGGTGTAGTCTATACCTAGAGACACAGATCCAGCTCCCGGCTATCCCACAATTCCAAGATAACTTATTAAGTGGATTGGAATTCACATCAGGGGAAATGGAAATCATTAGAAAGGAGCTAATTCTTGTGATTTAATATTAACAATTCATATATTGGAAAGCAACGTTTGGCTGTATCTCCTGCCAAACAAACAGACAAAAAACTCAAGACCTCCCTTCTGCCTTTATCAATGCACTACCACTTTCTAGGACAGAGGCCACATCAGTGGCTTTAAAAGAGGTCACATACAGGACTTTGTGAAGATCCTTCAGCTTCAGTGTTCCTTGGGACTCTGTAGCTATACTCTAGAACAGTTGTGTCCAGCCTGCAATCCATGGGCTAAATGAAGCCACAGGCAGCTATGGATACAGCTCAGCCCAAATTCACTAACTTCATTGAAACATGATTTCTTTGCATCAGGCATGGTGGCATTCAACCTTAATCTTAGCACTAGAGAGGTAGAGGCTGGCAGATCTCTGTAAATTCAAAGCCATCCTCATGTACATAGTGAGTTCCAGGCCAGCCAGGATACACAGTGAGACCTTTTCTCCAAAAAAATTTTTTTGCAAGTTTTTTGTTGTTGTTGTTTTGTTTTGTTTGTTTAACTGTGGTTCCTGGGTATGAACTTTGTAGGTAAGAGCACCATCTTGTAATGTTAAAAAAAGAACGCACCTGGTCTAGGACCTCTGCTAAAAGGCTGAAAAAGAGGACTGGTGTGTGAGTGAGGAAGAAAAGTATTCGCTATTTACCTCATCCTGGGTAAGGAAAGTCTCATTCTGGAGTGGCTCCAAGTATAGTTCAAAGAGGCAGCTCAGATCCTGAAAGCCAAGAGAAGATTGTCTTTAACATACATCTCCAAAATAACCAGTTGGTTCCAGCAGCCTAGGCAGCATCTCCAAAGACTCCCATTAGGAAAGGTGGTATTTGTCTTGTTGAAATTCTTGACCTCCAAAGCGGTTGTCGTTGCTCACCTAATATAAAGGTTGGTGCCACCATACTGCCACCTCCTGGATTTCACATCTTCACTCTACAGTGTTAGCACCCACTCTGAGTAAGGTTAACTTCTTACTGCCAGAACAGGCTCTGTCTTTCCTGCCACAGAAGCCACCATTTCTCCGAAGGGGAAGAGAGGGCCGGCTAGGTACTGCTGCAGTTGTGGCTAGACACCAGTGAGCTGGCTTTCTCTTCGGTGCCAGGGAGCATGGTGACAGCCTCTGGGTGGAGTTGTGAGACAGGACCCAGGCAAGCTCTTCCTCCACTTCAGGCTGAAACCAGCGGAATTTCCAACTCGTGTGTTCAAGTGCAAGAGCCACCAACAGTGAGCGGCAGGGATGGTCACAATCTAAGCTGCACTTGAGTCTCTCCCGGACTAGTCTCTCAGAGAACACAACAGTGGGAGTACTTATGTGACCCACTCAAGTTTATATTTAAGAACTTGAAGCCAGACACTGTATAATTTAGTGACAGCAAAGACTTCTGTGGGGTTTCATTTATTTTGAAGAATTGGGAGTCATGCATGTAGCTCTAGTGGACTAATGAGTTGGTGGAACTGACTCCCTGGCTTTGCAAGGGAGAAGTCTTAGAAACCAGAGAGCCAAGGGAAGCCCAGAGGGGGCCCCCAGTGCCTTCCTCGTTGTGAGAGCAAACCCCAGAGCAGCGGCGGCACTGCGGGTGCTTCACACTGAAAAACCCCCCTGGCTTCCCCACCTCCTCCTGTACCACAGCAATCTGGGGTGTGAGAAGGGCAGGTAGCAGTGAGTCAGTCACTGGAGCAGATCTGGGGGGCACACACTTTTAGGTGCATGCGGAGATTTGGGGTTAGATTCAAGCAAGGAACTTCTGTGTTACAGGTCAGCAACAAAAAAAAAAAAAAAAAATGAAGGGAGAGTCGGGAGCAGGTGTGACTTGTGAGTTCACACTAAGTACTGGTTATTTGTCAGGCCGTCACTCCTGTCCAGGTCAATGTCACTTGCTCAGAGGACTTACTGCACAGCAAGAGCGGGTCACGCTGAACTGGGGCTGACAAAAGAGCCTCCATGCCTGCCGCCCTATGAAAACGAACGGCAGGGTTCTTGCAGGGAAGGAAGAGTTGGTCCTTCCTAGCCTACCTGGTCACACATCCCTCAGGGGCTAACAAGTAGCATTGAAAAGGGCCCTCCTGGTGGAATGCCATCCAAAAGGAAGATGGGAAACAGTGGTGACAGAGGGGGGTGGGTTCTCTTTTCAACCCTGCCCTGGACCCAGCAGGTTCTGTGATGCTGCTCAACAGGTCCGATGGCTCTTGAGCCTCAGGAGCATTCCCAGCTCCCAGAGCAAAGGTTGTGGATTTGCTGGGTCGCTTAGGAGCCCCTGAGCTCCCTAGCAGTCTCTCTCTCTCTTTCTTCCACTGGATACAGGACAAGACTTAATGGAAAGTAAAATTCAAATCTCTAGTGGTTCTTTCTCTCCCCACAGACAGATATAAGAGGCACTGGAGCTACCTATGAATAAGACTTTTGAGAGTGTCCTGGGGAAATGGCAGTGGCACACTTGAAGGAGAAGCTCAGATCTGTCACTGCTGTTGTTGTTTTCAGAGTCTCATGTAGGCCAGCCTGGCCTCCAACTCGCCATGTGGCTGAAGATACACTGAGCTCCTGATCTCCCATCTTCTACTTTCCGAGTGTTGAGATTATAGTCATGCACCGTCATGTCCGCTTCTACAGTATCAAACCCAGGGCCTGGGGTATGCTAGGCAAGTACTGTACCAACTAAGCTACTGTCCCAGCTCCTCGGGTCTGTTTCATAGAGGAAAGGGTAACAGCCCACATGTGTGTGCCAATGTGTAACTCTTGGACTTCACATACTGAGAATTTCTGGAAAGCCAGTGACAAGCACAGGGCCCAACAAGGAAGTTGGGGAGGACCCTCCAAGGGCCATGAAGCACAACAAGGCAGACCAGGCCTGGATTCCCAGCCACTGTCCTATGCCATACCCTTCCAGAAACTGACAACTGAGACAAGCTTAAAATAGACCCAAAGCATGAGCAAATGCTTAAAGCAGAGAATACTGTCTTTCCAATCTCCTATATCAATAAACGTTTCCCCAAGCACTAAGTAGGGACTAGCTGATGAGATAAATGAATTCAGCAGGTACCCAAGACTGCGGTGGCTCTGCCTTTGTCATGGTATGAGAACACCCCATGTGATGGCTGAAACACCTGTGCGTGGGCCTACATTCTGCCCAGGGACCTCCACAGATCCGGCTGACCACCTGGACTCTGAGGACCTATATTCAGGGCCCCTAGGGTAGAGATTGCTCCCCAGCTCCTCATAACCCAAAGTGATCTCTGCCCTTCTTGCTAAAGCAGTGTAGACTCAGTTCCCACAGATTGCAAATAATGAACTACAACATCTGTTTCCATAGTGAAAGCTACCCTGGCAACAAAATGAGCCAAGAATCCAATTTTGGGGTTTTTTTTTTTTTTAGTTTTCTCAATTCTTTCACCCTCTCAGCCTGTTCTCCCTTCCCTGCAGCAATTCACCTCAAGGAGCACATGTCTACCTCCTGAGTGGCAGGTGTCTCAGGCAAAGGAGGTGATCTGAGGCCTTTGCCAGTGTAACCTCACCATCAATCAAAGAGGTGGGAATATCCAGCACTTCCCGTTACCTTCACGTAAGACTTCTCCGTGTCTACGAGCTCCTGGATGACTTTTCGGAGGCGGTCTGCATCTGAGAGGTGGCGAGCCAGAGGCCTGGAAGGTGGGTCCTGGCTCTCCATTGGTGCTTCCATACTTTTGGTGTGGGCGCTGGTAAAGCCCCTGCAGAGCTCAACGATCTGTTCAGCACTCTGAGAGGAGACAAGAAAGGCAAAGCCACACTCAGGACACCGCTGGCCGGCACTGGGTGTGCACCTCACCCGGAACACCAAGTGTTCCCACCTGCCCCCAGGACACTGTCAACGAGTCTCACAAAGACGCAGGTCTAGGGCACACAGCTTCATTCGCCTCAGACGATTCTCACTATAACCCGAGTCCCATAAAGAAGATGGCATCCTATGTTTCCTGTTGGTACACAACGCTCCCTGCTATCATAAGAGCTGTGGATGCTTTGGCACTAAGACCAAAGAGTCAGGAATGAGGCTAACTCTACTAAAATTGAGGTTGCTCTAAAATTCCAGACATAGAGCTTTCCAAACAGAACATACAGGAGGCAGACTCACAGACTCCATCCTGTCCTCAACAATTGGCCCCACACGCGTTCCAACTCCCGGTGTTCTGGGAGCCTCAGACATGGTGAGGTATCATGGCAATTTTAGGATGGCTTGGCCCCAGTCTGCCTGGAGTTCTGCCCTCGAATCCAACCATTTAGCCTGAGCCAAGTAGCAGTTATAAATGAAAATGCTCAAGCTGGCTAGGCATACACGAGGATGGATGAGAAGGTGAGACACAAATTGGACGCCTCAGAAAAGTGAGCCCTTCTGGTCCTCCATCCCTTTCTGTTCCACCCCCTCTGCCTCCCAACATAGTGTCTTCCCTCGACAGAAAATCAGAATCAAGACAAGACCTCAACAGCAGCCCCCTGCCTGGCCTCGCTGTCCAGTTCAATGAGTACCGACTGTAATCGTGCTCCAGCTCCAAAGAAGTAGAGGGTAGCTCCTGCCCAAGGAAAGAAGACTTGCCAAGGTTAGAAACATCAACGTGCAGACTGGGGCAGTCTGGAAACCAGCAAGAGCATGAGTGGTACAAATGGAAAATCAGACGTGCAGATGGAAAGATCCATCCTGGAATAGAAAATCGTGGAAAACCAGCTAAGAGGTCAATTGTAATGTGGTCCTAAGAGGGGCATGAGCCAAGAAGGAACCCAGAATGAGCTAACGATGCAGCAGGAACATGGACATAGATATCCAGAGCCTAACTCCAGGGGCAGGTCACAGTGAGGCTCTGCCAGACACCCACTGCCTTCATTTTGACAGGAATCCTAGGTTACACATGGTATGAGTTGAAATGTTTACAACTGAACACACAGACTTCAAAAGAGTTTGCTACAAAACAGTTCAAGCAGAAAAAAACAATTTTCCTTGAACATGCATATTTTCTACTTGTTCTTATTTTTAAATTTGAATACAAATATTTCTGGTAATGCCTATCAGAAGACGTATATAAAATTCAGTAAGAAAGCATCTGGCCTGGGGCATAGCCCCATTGAAAGGGTGCTCTCCTAGGTTGGACAGAGTTCCTGGGTTTGATCCCAAGCACCACGAAAGCCAACTTAGACACGGTAGTGCACCTCTGTGATGCCCTCACTCAGGAGGCAGAGACAGGAAGGTCAGAAGCCAAAAGTCACCTTCAACTACAAAGCAAGTTTGAGGCCTGCCTGAGCTACATCAGACACTGCTCCCCCCACCCTCCAATCCGGCCTCCCAAAACTACAGATCTGAAGGCTTCAGAATACAGCTTGGTTTTTCAAATGTCTCATATCATGTTTCCAGCAATCAGATTTTATGATCTATATTGGAAGCTCTTGTCTCACCACATCCTAACACAGGGGAGGGCAACCAGAGACGGCAGCCTTTCTCTTCCAGGACACGAGGAACATGAAGGACACGAAGGACTACCACTAAGACACTCAGACTCCTGCCTTCCCCTCCTTGCCAGTGGACCCCAGCATTACACTCGTTTTTTATCTGGGAGCTTTCAAATACCATGCTATTCTGAACCAGAATCCCTGAAGTCCCATCACAGGTGGGGTTTTTAATTTATTCATTTGTATTTTTTGGCTTCATTTTGTGAGACAGGGTCTTACTACGTAGGCCTGGCTGGCCAGGAACTTGCTGAATAGGCCAGGCTTGCTCTGAACTTGCAGCAGCCCCTCCTAAGTGCTGAGATCACAGGTCCAGCAGTGTGATTGTTTTAAAATGGGGTCACCCTATGTAGCCCCCCCACACAACTTTGCATTTGAGGTCCTCCCACCTTGCCCTCCCAAATGTTAGATGACAAGGATAGACCACCATGCCCAACACCATAGATATTTATTCAAAGCTTCCCCCTAAGTGATGCTGAGGAGGCGTGGCCTTCAGGAGAACTACCGGTC
This sequence comes from Peromyscus californicus insignis, assembly GCF_007827085.1. Lineage (NCBI taxonomy): Eukaryota > Metazoa > Chordata > Mammalia > Rodentia > Cricetidae > Peromyscus > Peromyscus californicus. The sequence goes on from NW_026294525.1 coordinate 12,435,685, forward strand.
TACCTATCAGGACAGCTATACCTGCCTGGGTTTCCCAGGAGTGGTACTGACTCCAACTTATCACCCTTTCCCCAGGATGGCAACATACAAGAGGCAGAGAATAGGCTTATGTCCAGAAAAGCACATTGCCAAAAGTCATACCCAGACTGTGGTCCTGGTTCTGGGCCTCACCTTCTACTAACTACTGAAAAGCCCATGAGAATAACAAGCTCTAAAACTCACGTACTTGAAATTTTATTCTGGGATTTGCACCACAAACTCAGACAATGCAACTCTGTAATCCTGAAAATGAATAGTCTCCAGAGCTGCAGAATCTATATTAAGCTTGCATATACCACACAAAATAAGATCTGACAAAATGCACCATAAGTTAAATGGCATCTGGTGAGATTACAGTTTTGCCTTGCTGGGATGTCAAAAATCACACCTAACATTGCGGTGTTAAAATAACAAGATTTCAAAAATAAAATATCTTGCCATTTTGGAAAAATCAGAATTCATTTTAAAAACACTTCTCATAGGATTGACTTCCAAAAAGTGGATGTTAGCCGGGTTATTTCAATGGCAAATTTACTTGTCAAGATACGGCAATTCAGTGTGCAAGTACTGCAAAGATGCCTTTGCACACTTAACAGTTCAAGCTCTTGCCTAAAGGTGGCTGCAAGGATACCTGGATCACGAGGAGGCGGGGTCATAGAGTACAAGAGTGATGACATGTTTTTAAGGATGCCTGTGACAGCTTCACCTCTGTACTTCCCAATGGTGATAAGCATCACACAGTCTATGTGAGCATGGTTAAGTTACTTAGGAGTAGTGACATTCCGGAGTCTTCTGCATCCTTATTGATGAACATATAGTAGCAATACCTATCTGTCAGGTCACTGTATTCTTTACCATGTGAGTACAAGAGGAGAGGGAACTTCCATGTGTTGAGTGCCTGCATCACCCCACCCCACCCTTGTGAGGTCCTCCCAAAGAACCCGCCAGCATCTCAGCTTTAGCATGGCCCACTGACTTTGCAGATGGCTGCAGGCTCTCCACAGCACGGGCCACTCATAACATACTCAGCACAGGACGGGAAGAGAGAACCTAGTCTTTCTGCTGCCTCGGCCTACCAAAGGGTCCAGACCCTGCTGCCTGGGTGTTAGAAGGATGTAGTTATCACCACTCAGAGCGGTGAATACAACAAGCATCCATGCACAGACGGCACTTTAGGGTCCATCTCGGGGCAACTGGGAAGTCTGTCAGGCCATGCAGACCTCAGCCCTATGATGGCTGCTTGAAAAGCAAAAGACACGGTTACAAGTTGGAGGTAGGCATGTGTGAAGACTCAGGTGCCCAACAGTGTGGAGTAGATGGCGTGCAGAGCAGAGAGCGGGGGCCTGCTGACCTAAGAGGTTTGCAGGATGGAGCAATCAGGCTCACGGTGGGCCTCACTGTTTGCAAGAGGACAGCAAACATTCTTTCCATGAATGTCTTGAAAGAATACAAAGTTTTGCTTAAAACTGTCTGGAGAAGCCAAGTATGGATACTCTGACCCCACACCCAGAATGTTCTTCCAAGTTTTTGCTTGGCATGGCAGCTCACACCTAAAAATCTAACACTGGGAAGTTTGGGGCAAGAGGATTGCAACACCAAGGCTAGCCTGGGCTGCACAGTGAGATCTTGTCTCTAACGAAGTCAATTTAAAATTGTCGGGTATTTAGGGCCGCCCAGTTTGATCCCTACTGGAAAACAATTCCATCACCTCTACAGGCAAGGCCCGACTCACTGTGGCACTCTGAGATCAGACAGATGCCTCGGCAAAGTTCTTCTGGGTTTTGTTTCAATGTGCGGATAAGACACCTCCTGCCTCCCCATAAAAGAGGCAACGTGTCTATTCTCAAGGAGCCCAGGAAAACATTTGTGGGGACGGCACCAACACTGCCTACAGTGAGCAAGCACTTAACCTCGGTTACTCCTCGGAGGAAAGTAGGGCAGAGTCTTGCTCAAACCAAGTTCTGAGCGACCCTACAGCCCTCCTAACCTGGACCAGGCACTTTCCACCAGAAAAATACCGCAACAGCCTCCCTGTGACTTGGTTTGCAAAAATCCCCAGATCGCCCAACAGCTCTGGTCATTGCAATGTTTGGAGACATCCCTCACCTGGGTTTTGCAGTTTCCTTGAGGGCTTCAGAACCTTAAAGGTAACTGCTAAGGGTTAAAGTGCCTCATATTATGGGATTTCATAGCTACTGCACTTGTCAGAAGCCCCGTGATGCATCATAACCGAGCCTCATCTCAAGGCTGTGTGCAACAGCGCCCCCATCTTTCAGGGAGACATGGTCCTTCTCTGTCTGGCACCCCTTTCCTTCTCCATCATGAGATTCCTGGGGATATTCTCGTTTCTTTGGGGTTCATTATTTCAATAGTCTGATAGTTAGATTGGGAGTCCTGTCTGTCTTCCCACAGGGGGCTCTAGGTATGGCAAGCTATTTTTGTCTGAAGGTCTTAAGCTCAGAAAACATTTTTCAGCCTATGAAACAAGATTCAAAAGTGCTGGATAACAAAATAATGTTTCATATGGAAACACTAGAAGTAAAATGTATGTTACTTTTGAGTTCTCAGCCTACAGGAAAAGCTTGGAGGTGGGTATCAGTAGCAGATGTAACCAAAACACTGACCCACCCAATACTATTGTGATGTTGGGGCAACCGGGCATATTGTAAACAGCCTAGCAGAAATGAAGACATTATAAAGAGAAGGCACACGGGACTCCCAATCTAACTATCAGACTATTGAAATAATGAACCCCAAAGAAACGAGAATTTCCCCAGGAATCTCATGATGGAGAAGGAAAGGGGTGCCAGACAGAGAAGGGCCTTGTCTCCCTGAAAGAGACTTCATAGTTCGAACAACTTGTCAGACCATCTTATAGGATGAGACTGGAGCCCAGATAAGGATGGGTCAGTGGTGGGTGGGCCCCACTTAACCAGAACTGTTTGGATGTGCATGCACATCCTTAGCCCTCTAAAACTCTGCTCTCACTCAGGGCCGGGAAAACAGACTTGGGGGGTTCATGCATCTCTGTCTCTCTTGCCAAATTGGCCACATTGAATAATTGAATAATCCCTTTCTCTGCTTTCCACTATCAATTTGGCTCTTTTAGGTGGTTTATTAAGGACTGCTGGACAGCTCTGACTTGGACCACAGGTTATCCCCCAAACGCTGATAGCAATATTACAATATGTGTTACTTACACGTCTGGCTGCCTTCTTGTCCTCTCTTCTCTCCCTCACACTTACCAGCTCTATCCCAGGCCACTGACCTGAACCCAAGGCAAATCTGCATGAGGCCCACAGAGCTTCTCAATGCTGCAGGATATCAGGCAGAAGAACTGGGTTGATGATGCCTCTGCCTTTAAAATACTAGAATAATGTCAGGCTGGTTGGAGAGGATAAACCTTACGGATGCCCCAGCTCGGGCAGGGTGTGCAGGCAGGGGCTTGTTAGTATGCTCCATGTTCTTATTAAAGAGGAAAAAAAATCCTCTGTTCGCTGTCTCGAAGCCCTGAGGAGGCTGTGTTCCTGAGCAAACTCGGGGCAACCAAGGTGTCAGCTGTCACTTCGAGCAAATTAGTCAAGTCAGGAACGTTCGCCTTTGGGGAAAAAGACGATTAAAAAGTACAAGGACTTTTCCTCAACTCACTCTGTGCTTTCTAACACGTGTCACTAACTTACAGAAAGAGCTAATATTACCAACGTGACTGACAGAAGGAATCTGGAACCACGGGCTGACAGGAGATCACCCCAGAAAGGTTGACGGGCAGAAATAGATCATGGGTCTCAGGCAGGAGGACCACCTCCCAGACTTCCCCACGGCAGCAGGGTCAGATGGCCACATTGCATTCTGTGAGGCCCTCGGAGGCAGCTAGCAGGCCTATAGGCAACTTGGTGGTGCCTTGGTGGGGTGGGGTGGAGATGACCAGTCATACCTGTCAAACCATTTGTCTTAGAGTGTTATCAATGGAAACCCAGGGAGCCTTTACATGTACCTCAGTTGGGAGACTGCATTATAGAGCATACAGGGAGCCCTGAGTTCAGTCCCCAGTCCCCAATAAACCTGGAATACTGGTCCATACCTGTCATCCCAGCACTCTGGCGGGGGGCTGGGGGGGCATGGCAGGAGAAATCAGAAGTTCAAAGTCATTCTTCTGGAAAGTCCAATGCCAGCCTGGGCTACATGAGACCCTGCCTAAAAAGGAAACTAAAAAGGAACTCCAAAAATGAGATTTTTGTGTTTAACAAAGAGATAAAAGGACCCCAAAACTTCCTTGGTTCTTCCCCTCTCTGCTTGACCAGTGTTCTAACCATAACTAGGTTAAATAAGACAGTAAACCATGAAATTAACAGTTAAATAAATCATAGTACAAATGCAGTAAGAGTCACAGCAGACATACCAGACACTGGAAGACACTGACTTCTACTGACCAAAAGAGGACAGGATTTATTAGTCAGAGAAAAGGTATCTGTGGTTTTTAAAGTAATTTTATGCATATTTTCTATGTATTAATATGCATGAGTAGATTTTTATAAAATGAGATAATATGTATGTGCATGTGTATATGTATATAACACGCAGTGGTTAACACTGCATTTCAAGTTATTTTAATTTTAATCTTTGGGCTTATCTGAATTTCCGCATTTTTATAGTAGCTGAATTTTTAATTTTTTTCTAAATAGAATCATTTCCTGTTATTTTACAAAAATGATTCAAGGCAAAAAAGGCTCCACAAGATGTCTGATTTGCAAAAGGAGTGTGAAGAGTGAGGCTGACTCATCCTTCCCTCACAGTGCCCAGAGTGTGGCCGGAAAGATGAACTCAGAGGAAGGCATCTCAGTGCGACTTGTGGACCCCAAGACTGGAATCCTCTGGAAACCAATGACGAAGCTCTTCTGGGCAGAAGAGGCCAGGGACATGAACACTAAAGTTGTGACTAAAGATAAATAAAGCTAATGTCACTGAGCCTAACATGGGATGAGGCGGCATGGACTCCGCAGGAACTGAGGGCCAGTGTGGTGATGGGCCTGGGCCTGAGACAGGTGGACATGGCAGGAAGAAAGGCAGGGGCCTCTCTTTGCCGAGATTGTGGGCACTAAGTATGGGGAACATGAGGTGGTGACCTTTATGCCAAGGAGAGGAGCCCACGGAACAGTGGTTATACACAGAGAAACTCGCTGGACCTGGGTGCTGCGGTCCATTGGATGCCTGCCACCTACAGGACACATGTCCAGGACAGCAAGGTGAAGGCCTGAGTGCATCATGAGCACTGACCCTCCTTGACACTCCCTCTCATTCCTCCAGCTTGTAGCCAGAAACCAAAGCAGCCCGTGCTGGACCTTGTATCTTCAAATACCTCTTTCAAGTGGCACGTGATACACACACACACACACACACTCTCTCTCTCCACACCCTGTAGAGTTAAAACCCTGGCGTGGCAGGCACCAACCACGTGACCTTAACTAGCCTCTCCCAACTCAATTCCCATAGATATGGGATATAAAGATGACATACTAAAGGTGCCACAGGGGATTCAATGAGGGGAAAATGTGTACAAATAGCCCACAAAGGACAAGGAGCTCAATGAAAGTTACTGCCCAGAGAACTGCCGTCTTCTTTTATAATCCGTGCGTGTTGCACGTACTCCAAATGCACGCACACGTGTGCAAATAACATGCATGCAAGGTCAGAGGCCAGCCTTGAGTGTCGGTCCTCATCTTCCACTGGAGTTGGGACACAGTCTCTTGGTTTGGTTTTTGTTTTTTCCTGCTACACACCCCAGGTTAGCTGGCTCACAAGTTCCTAGGAATTCTACTTCCCATCTTGTGGTAGGAGCCCTGGGCTTACAGACATGTGGTATCACACCTGGCTTTCCAGACGTGCTGGGGATTTGAACTCTGATCCCCAGGATTCCACAGCAAATGCTTTTCCAGTGGGCAGAGCCATCTCCGAAGTCCTGCCCGGGGAGTTTAATGTCTCAACTTCATTTACCTTCAAATGTCTGAAAGGACATATTTTCTCTGGTTGCCCCAAAGGACAAGCCAAAACAGTCAAATTTCATCCGTAATTTTTTTTTTTTTAGTGAAGCTCCTCTTCTGGGCACACAGAATGACATGGTGACCCACAGCTTCTCAAACAGGAGTGGCCAGAGCCATGAGGAAAAACAGGAAGGAGACATGCAGAGGGCTGGGTGGGAATGCTGCGGCTCCCATCGGTACCAGAACAGGACAAGGTGAAGCTGGCCCCAGGGAAGGGAGGAAACATGCAGCCACTTAGAAGTCAGGAAAGGCAACCTGGGGCAACCCGTGGACACATTCTGAAAAGGTGGAGGAAGCTGAGTTGGAGTTTAGCGTGCCAAGCAGGACCTCGGTCTCAGGTAACACACCCCAGAGGTCAAGGGGGACGGCGGAGTATCTCCAGGAAAGAGGCACTGCACCTCAGCACCTCAGCTGTTTCCACATGGCTTCCCATACCATGGCCCAAGGCAGTCACCCTGCTCCAGGAACAGGAACAGCCCAGCAGCCCCTGGTAACAGGAGGAGTGCCAGGGCTGCTTGGGTCCTCGCTGCCTGCCTTCTGCTCGGTTTCCTTATTTAACAGCAGTCTAGTCCAGACTTGGGAAGGAAGAAGATAAGGTCTCTCTGCCAAGGACCTTTCAAGGGGTAAAGCAGTCTTTCAACACAACCAAGCCTTCCTTCCCATCAAACACTGCGTTTGAATGTTCCTCCTACAGAAGCTGCATGGGATGGCCAGCCTATCGATGTCTCCTGGCTTGGGACTGTGTCTCTCTACTCCATTTGTTCATGTAAAAAGTTAAACCTACACATCCAAAGAGCATGTGAGTCAAAATTTTCCTTGAATTCTGGGTGCCAAACACAATGCCCATGTATGCAAGAGACTCCCATGATCCCACACTGGAACAAGTAATTATTAAAAGAGGACCACTGGAGAGAGGTCAGCAAGTCATGTCCTGTGGGTCAAATCCAGCCTCCTGGCTGTTGTTACAAAGTTTTATTAGAATTCAGCCAAGCGCATTCAGCTCTGCTCTGTGTTACCTTTAGCTGCTTTCATAATATCAAAGAGCTTGAGTAGCTCTGATGCCCCAGACACCCACCAGCCTTCTACACAGCAAGTTTCAACTCACCTGTAGAGACACACAGATATATATCTAGGTTCTGGAGAGAGGGCTCAGAGGTTAAGAGCACTGACTCTTCTTTCAGAGGACCTGGGTTCAGGTGCCAGGACCCATGGGGCAGCTAACAACCATCTGTAACTCCAGTTCTAAGGATCCAATGCCCACTTCTGGCCCTCATGGGCACAGACACATGCAACAGATACCCATACACAAAATAGAAATAAACCTGAAAAATTTTTTTAATTATTTTTAATTTAGGACTCAAGAATTTATAAAACTTTATCCTGATTTTTTTTTTTTCAGTAACTGGACTCCAAGCTCCTGTAGCTAGAGTTTTCCTGCCTGGCCCACAGTCAGGACAAATCTCTCTCACCTGCCAGTCCCACAGACGCTCAGAGTCTTCTAGGTATACATAGATATATTTCAGATAGATAGGTAGTCTTCAAACACTTCAAAGACCTACAGAATATGGCATTTAAAATGTTTTAAAAATTTAGACTTTCTGGACAGTGAGACATGTCTGCTCCTGACAGCATCAATTTACTTCAGAGAAGAATATGGGCATCAAAGACACTCCATATGGAGTTTATCTTCACCTTGACAAAAATAGCCATTTGGACAAGAAACTGTTCTTGCCTGGACTTCTTGATCAACTTGACATACAGGACCCATAGAAAGGTAACCACTGAACTTTGCTTGACAAAATGGTCCTTCAGGTTCCTGTTTTGCAGAGAAAACTGCAAGACATTCTACAGGACACAGAAAAAAGTGAATGGGAGACTCTAGGCCTGCAGGCTGAAGACTGATGCCCCAACTTTACAAGAGAACTTTGAATGACTGTCCAGGCTGTCAGCTGTCTCTGTCTACCCTACAAGACTCCCGAAAGTTGCTTGCATCCTTCTCCCATTTCTCAGGTAGTATTATATCCTTCTGAGGTCTTTGATGTGGTTAAAGACTAGATACTTACAATTTTCCTTAGTTATGATAAAAGATAAGTTAGATATAAAACCTTAAACTCACAAATATAAGATAGATATCTTCTTTTATATTGTAACTATAATTCTTACTCGATAATTATTTTGTTATATGTAATATTACTATGTTAAAGTTAAAACCTTCCTTTTTGAAAAAGAAAAAAAAGGGGAAGTGCTGTGGCTATCGCTCTATATAAATAAAGCACTGATTGGCTAGTGACCAGGCAGGAAGTATAGGCGGGACAAGGAGAGAGGAGAATTGAGGAAGGAGGAAGGAAAAGAGGGACCGGCTGGAGCCACCGCCAAGACAAGGAAGATGTAAAGTACCGGTAAGCCACGAGCCACGTGGCAAAATAAAGATTAATAGAAATGGGCTGAATATAAGAGTGAGAGCTAGACAATGATAGGCCTGAGCTAATGGCCAAGCAGTTTAAATAATGTAAGAGTCTGTGTGTTTATTTTATAAGTGGGCTCCGGGACTGGCGGGACTTGGCGGTGGGAGCTGGAGAAAAATTCTCCAGCTACAAGCTCCTTTTGCTTTGAGATAAGGTGTCATTAGATAGCCCAGGCTAGCCTCCGACTGTCAATCATCCTGCCTCAGCCACCCAAGTGTTGGAATCATTAATGTGTACCACCATACCCCTCACAATAATTTTACATTTTTAAAGCCCCTTATGCATTGTTTTACTAGAGATGACACATGACATCTTAACTCGTCCAAACTACAAAGCAGATGTGTCCAACCATTTTGACATTAAGATGCAATGTTGTAATCTACAAAGTTCATGCCCAGGAACCATGCATTTGAGGGGCTTTTTTTTTTTTTTTTTTCCTTTTTTGAGACAGGGTTTCTCCGTGTAGTTTTGGTGCCTGTCCTGGAACTTGCTCTGTAGCCCAGGCTGGCCTCGAACTCACAGAGATCCGCCTGGCTCTGCCTCCTGAGCGCTGGGATTAAAGGTGTGCGCCACTGCCGCCGGCAGGGCTTTTGTTTTTTAAATCATAGAAGAAGCTCATTGTTTTCAGCATGTTTATAATTCTGTGTTAGGCCACACTCATAACTAGTCTTGGCTGCATGGGGCCCAGGGGTCACAAGTCAAACACACCAACTACAAAATCCTTTATATAGAATACTTTCAACTATATCTAAAACAAAACACTGACACCGAGTGTTTTTGTGGCTCAACTCCAGGGCTCAGGCAAACAGTGCTGAGTTCTCCTAAGGGTTTTGAGTCTGTCTGCTGAGTGACTTCTAGGTGGCAATACAGTTCCTCTTTTTCACATGTGTCTTGTGTCTTTACCTTTCCACGTATGTGCAAGCGCCTTAGAGACTATCTTACACAACTGAACTTTTCATTCTACACATGTTCACTTAATTAAAGAAGTTACTAAGTCAGTTTTTTTTTCCATTTGAGGGAAAATGCATCCTTGAGATGACTTGTGTTTCAGGTCCACCCTCTAACTCCCAACAAGGGGTGGGACATCCCTTTACCCAAGGCTGTAGCTTTCTTTTCATGGTCTTCCTTCAGAGTTTTCTCTCACAGCCTACTTTTCTTCTGATAATCTCACAAATGAGTTGAAATGTGTTTATAAGAAACTTAGTGTTTTTCCTTAACACTTCTGTTCTTAGGGTTTCCATGGCGCCTCGCCGTACTCTTATACCCGACACTCTATAGCCCAGAGGTAAGGCTCTGCCAGTATCTCACTGAGCAAGCAGCCTTTGAAGGAACAGTCTTTTAAAACAGTCTGAAATTTTACCGGCTGAGGTATTTCCTTTCCCTAGTGATGGTTAGACACAAAAGCATGAAAAGATCATCACTGTCATTTCATTTATTTTATGAAAAATGTGCCACTAACACCAACTGTAACCAGTCCCCCACCCCCAACTCAAGGCAATCCTCATGTCTCAGCCTCCTGAGTGCTGGGATTATAGGTATGAGCCACCAGGCCTGTCTTAGTTAGGGCTTTATTGCTGTGAAGAGACCATGACCATGGCAACTCTTATAAAGGAAAACATTTAATTGGGGCTTGCTTACGGTTTCAGAGGTTTCATCCATTGTCATCATGGTGGGGAGCATGGCAGCATGCAGGCAGACATGGTGCTGGAGAAGGAGACTAGAGTTCTACATCTTGATCCGCAGAAGAGAGAGACCCACTGAGACTGGGTTGAGCTTTTGAAACCTCAAAGCCCAACCCTCAATGGCACACTTCCTCCCATAAGGCCACAACTACTCTAACAAGGTCACATGCCCTAATCCTTTTAAATAATGCAACTCCCTATGAGACTATGGGGGCCATTTTCATTCAAACTATTACAATGCCCATCTTCAAATTCTTCATAGTCTGGAGTTTTGACAAATCCTTTTTAGCTATCAATATTCTAAGCAAATGACATGTAGAAATAGATGACTAAGAATGTCAATATAGTCAGGTGGTGGTGGTGCATGCCTTTAATCCCAGCATTCGGGAGGCAGAGCCAAGAGGATCTCTGTGAGTTCAAGGCCAGCCTGGTCTACAGAGCAAGTTCCAGGACAGCACCAAAACTACACAGAGAAACCCTGTCTCAAAGGGAAAAAAAAAAGAATGTCAATGTTAGAGCCTCACACTGGATTGAACAGGTTCTGACCAACCTGCTCCAACAGCTGTGCCCAGCTACTCAGCCAAACTGCCCATGCTGAATCCAGTCTCCCTGGTTCTGCTTCCCCCAAGAAACTGCTTTGCTGTAGTTTTAACCTCAGTGGGTCCCAGCTTGCCTGACCTAGGAAAATCAATGGTATGGAAGGTCATGCCCTGCACATCCATCCCTCAGTATTGAGAATGCTTTCAGGGGCTCAAAGAACAGCAGCTGGAACACACCTAACTCTGATTCCTGAGTAATATTCCTGGGGCATCTAGGATCAGCTTCTAGATTAATGGTTTCTCAACCTGTGGGCATGACCCCTCTTGTAGTCAAATGACTGCTGTGAGATGTCTTTCTGTATGCTGTGAATATGTGTTGCTCTGATTGGTTGATAAATAAAGCTGCATTGGCCTATGGCAGGGCAGGATGGAGCCAGGCGGAAAAATTCAAGAGAGATAGTAGGAGGAGAAAAGAGAGGAAGGAGACGCCAGCTGCCGCCAGGAGAAGCAAGATGTGAAAATAGCAGTAAGTCATGGCCCTATGGCAACTTACAGATTAATAAAAATGGGTTAAGTTATAAGAGCTAGCTAGCAAGAAGCCTGCCTTAGGCCATGTAATTCATAATTAATATTAAGCCTCTGAATGGTTATTTTATAAGTGGCAACAGGGCCGTGGTGGCCAGGCAGGACCATGGGGCCTGGTCAGGACCAGAGGAACCTTCTGACTACAAATTACTCTTTCACAGGGGTCAAATATCAGATATCCTGCATATCAGGTATTTACATTATGATGCATAAAAGTAGCAAAATGACAGTCATGAAGTAGTAATGCTAATAATTTTATGGTTGGGGGTCACCACAACATGAGGAACTATATTAAAGGGTCACAATTAGGAAGGTTGAGAACCACTGTTCTAGATTGTTACAGGCAGCCTACACTGGCTCTCTCTAGCTGATTTGACCTTCAGGTAGAACATAAACCTTGGGGTTCCAAATCCACACACATTCCTTTTGTCAGTGGGAGTGGGTATATGCTACAGTGGCATAGACTATTCCAAACTTATGTGCCCTTCTTTGCTTAAACTGGAACCACTCAGCAAGAGTCATTTTATTAACTAGCATAACTAGCCACATAGTGGTACCACGTGGTAATTTTATTCTAGAAATACTCATAGCAAGCATCACAGCAGAGCCCTGGGGATACCCTACAGGGCTCAGTCCTCTGCATAGCTCTGGCTGTAGAATGGTGCTATCTTCTCCACCCCCAAGGTAGGGGAGGACGATAAAGCAGGAGCACTATGTGGGGAGTCCCTTTATGAAGATGGTGTCCCTTTGCTGGTGGGTCTTTAGGTTATTCTGGATTCCAATGGATCTTTAGGTTATTTTGGTTTCATGTAAATGTGATTCCCCAGGGAAGGAGGACATGTGGGATACACAACACAACAATGTAACCAGACAGAAGTCAGAGCAATATACAGAACAGCAATTATCGACAGAAATCGTGGATCTGCTGTTGGGAGAGCCTCCACCACGGCCGACATCCAGTTGTGGTGGACACTGGGCTTCTGTGCACTGAGGCCCAGACAGAAGCTGTCTGACAAGCCCTGTAAAAAGCATAATGTTGGGGCTGGGGAGATGGCTCAGAGGTTAAGAGCACTGACTGCTCTTCCAGAGGTCCTGAGTTCAATTCCCAGCAACCACATGGTGGCTCACAACCATCTGTAACGAGATCTGGTGCCCTCTTCTGGCCTGCAGGCACACATGCTGTATACATAATAAATAAATCTTTAAAAAAAAAAAAAGCATAATGTTTTGTTTTCTCCCAAATATATTTCTGTGCCCCCAAATATATTTTAAATGGCTCTTTTCACAAAGGCAGTGTTACTCTCTATATTTTAGTGTCACTATAGATTTCAAGCTATCAATCTTATTACTACTACTCAGATGAAAATACCCGAGTGAGTAGTAGTTAGCAGTCCAGGACCCACAAGCTTTCCTACCAGAGATTTCAAATTATCTGACAACTACTAAAAATTTCATTCTAGATCTACAAAATAGATTCTTTCACTTATTAAAGTGAAAGAAACCAAAAAGTTGTGTATGTCACTTAATAATTTGAAGTTTAAGTTAAATTACCAAACAGTTGCACCCAAATTTCTAGCAACATCTTCTGTTGTTCGTCACACAGACCCCAATTTTACCCATGGTGTTTAAGCACATGCTCACCTCTCTACAATCCTTGCTGGGCAGAATGGTATCATGGGAAATCCTCTTTATAATCTGACAGAAGCCATCTCAATGTTGGCTTTCTCAATGACCAACTGCCTGCAACATATTGGCCTGCTAGTTAATGTCCATTATGTCAATTCCTGTCTGCTACAGGGGGCTGAAATAAGAATTTGATAGAGCTGTGGGGGAAACTGGGCTTCAGTGAGAGGACCTGTTTATACCCATCACAGGGCTGGGAACAGCTCAGCTGGTAAAGTGCTTATGTAACAAGCATGAACTCTCGGGTTCAGTCCTGAGTATAACATAAACCCAGCCTGGGGGTGCACACCTGTAATTCCAGCACTCATCTGCAATGCATTCAGGAGCTGGAGGCAGGAGGATGACTCTCAGTTACACAGTGAGTTCAAGGCCAGCCTGGGATACATAAGACTGTCTCAAAAAAAAAAAAAAAAAAGCATGGCATACACATGGAGATAATATCGGCCATCTCGTTTAAGGCCCCTTGCAATTGATGCCATTAATACACACCAGCTTAGTTTAATTTCACCTCTCCGCCATGAGCCGATATGGGAGTGTAAGCACTCTTTAATAATACTTGGGGAACGGAGGGGACAGAGCCCACTGAAGACAGCAGGAAGGCTCTGACACTCCTGGCTCATCTGTCTTTCTGCTTCGCACACCAGCAAATTAAGAGCCCTCCATCCAATGTACTTTCCAAGTAGTTGCAGCAGGAGAGAAACACCTCTTGTCACAGCTCCAATCCATCCGGTACGTCCACTTTCCAAGAGCATGCTAAAATACACTTTTAAGGACAGCCTGGGGCATGGAACAAGGCAAAATGACAGAAATGCTCATCCATAGACACAGGACACAATAGTTACCATGCTTGACCTGTTCCTAAATGTTCTTCAAAAGAAAGCCAGCCACCCTGGGGCAGGTAGCCAGGAACACAGCTCTGGTTTGACAGTATATGGGGGCCCCTTTTTCGCCTGGCTCTTCCGCAGACCAACTGTGAATTCTTAACGTCTGGGTCATTTGAATGTTGTCATCTATAATCCTGTGCTTCCGTTTAGAAGGAAAGGCCATTGCGGACACTTAGCATGTGGAGGGGGTGAGCAAGACTGACTGGAACTGCATGACTCCCCGCCACAGCACCGGCAAGCGATCTATCTCCCCTCATATGGCTCCTGTTATAACACCGTCAGCAACTGTGCTTGTTTCCACTGTGTGTCCTTTCTCTAGATTCCAGGGTTCCAGCGTGCAGCTCAGTCACTCAAGAAGAGTGGAACGGAGCCAGGGAGACAGGATCCAGGGCCAGGGTTTGACTGAAGCCACCCCCCCACACACACACACACACCTTTCAGAGGCCCTGACTTGCACTAGCAGGTGAAACATCAAACTGTTTGTTACTCCTCTTGGGCTGTTTGTCTCCAGTGAGCACACGCACAGCCTGATGGCACTTGAATTGTCGCTTCAGTAACACTTTCAGTGTCTGCTGTATGGAAGAAGTACAGCAGTCACGCCAGTTCATTTATGCCGCACTCTGGACAATCACGTGAGGAGCAGTACCTGCCACATGCATAGCTGAGACGTCACATCAACCATCCCCCACATCCTGGCGCTGACCACAGAAGCAAAATGGAGACGCAAATTTTAAACTCTTGCTGTCGCTGTTTTCAACAAATATCCCTCTCATTTCAGGCGCCATTTTCTTGGGTTGAGAAGAACATGGTGGTGGGGAGCGGTGGGGGGGCAGAAAAGACAAGGACAGACAGACAGACATGTGTTCAAGAGAAAGCAAGTCACAGTAACAACATGGAGTAACTAAATGCGTGCTGACACCTCAGACTGAGACAATCTTCATTCAAACCTCACCTTGCGTCGTGGCTGAGTAACCAGTGTTTCTGTCTTGGTAAACCATTGCTGAAAGAACCATGCTGGAGTCTTCGGTCCTCAAAAAAGTGGGCAGAGGCCCGGGCTCGCCCCTGACAGTGGGGACTGCCAGGCCAACGTGGTGGCTGGTTTCCTCTCAGTCTGGGAAGGCCATGGCTCGCACCCGTCCAAGCCAGCGGTAAGCAGGGGGCAGGACACCTCTAGCCCGGCAGTGTATCCGTGGTTCTTAAGTAGCTCACTGTAAATTCTCCGGCCAGTACCACCACCAGGCCAGAACCTCTCAGGTAAATGTCAGTGATTACTCACTGCCAGGTGGCTTCTGACAAGACCAGAGAACTTAGGTAGCAGCAGAGAATTAGAGATTGGCAGGGCAGTGACTCAGAGGAGGAGGGTGCTGTGCGGCTGAATAAGCAATGGCAGGGAGAAGGCGGTGGGGGCAAGAACCAAATGGGGTAAAAGGAGAAGCTAAATTTAAAGGTAGAGTGCGCCTTTGTGTGTTTATGTGTGTGTGTGTGTGTGTGTGTGTGTGTGTGCGCGCGCGCGCGCGCGCGTGCACGCACATGAGTGTATGAGTGCATGTGGAAGTGTATGCACTTCCATAGGTAACACGTGTGTGGAGACCAGAGGTCAACAGGGGATGCCTTTCTTAATCTCTCTCCACTTCACTTTTTTTAGATAGGGCCTCCCACTCTGGAGCTCACCAATTTGGCTAAGATGGCTGCCTGGCTGGCTGATGAGCTTCAGGGATCTGCCAACCACTGCCTCCCCAGAACTGGGATTATCGCATGAGCACATCACCATGCTCAACTGTTTACGTGGGTGCTGGGGACTTGAACTCAGGTCCTCATGATGCTCAGCAAGCTCTTTACCCACTGAGCGAGCCGTCTTTCCAGCCCCTGGGGGTACCTTTACGACCCGCAGTGCTCTCTTTTCCTCCAATATTGAGAACATAACCTGTATTCTCTGGTCTTTGTGCTACATCAAGGAAAGCGGGAAACTGGTTTTTGAAAACTCAAATATCCACTCTCTGCTCTCAGCAGTTAGAAGGTGGCACCCAAAGAGGCCACCAAAGGCAAAAGCCACAGTGTGTGCCCATGAGCGGGGCTCCTGGGTGGGCTTTCTCCTCAGCCTCTCCTGCCTCAAGCCCTGAGAGCTCCTGATGGTGACAGCTGAGTGTACTTAAAGCTGAATGCTAGAGGAAGTGACAAAATGACTCAGAACAATTGTGCAGAATTTTTTAAAAAGTATAGGCGGTTGCATCGTGGGACCCAGACATTATTAAAAGGTGATAATGGGTTCTGAGTAACGACAGGCATAAAAGCTGTGTTGAAGCGCGAAGGCACCTCCATTCAGTCTGCACAATGGAGTTCCCATTTGACGATCTGCACGTAAGCAAGAATGCTGGAATAAGGCATCGGGATGACTATCCAGACCTCTTAACAATGGCTAACGCCTGAGCAGGCCTTTGTGGAGTGGCTTTTAATGAACCAACCCCATGAGGCCACATCCTCCCCGCTCTTGGTAAATATTAAAGATTAGATAACATTCAAGGCACCCAAACAGTAGCAAGCCCAAATTAGACCATAACTGTGCTATTATTTCTTTAGAAGAAAAGGAACAAGCAGCAGCCACAGACTGATCCGCTATGGGGGAGTTCAGCATGAGGCTGCACTCACAGCAGCCTGGGGGACCACCACCACTGGAGCACCCCTGTGCTGGGTGGATGACCAACCCCTCCTAACCCACCAGACAGCTGTTTATCTCAGCAACCAGGGCTATACTCGTTTAGTTGAGGATCAGGATCTCAAATCTTATTCTTCACAGCTTAACTTTTTCCCCAGTAATTACAGAAGATAAAAGTTTTTGCAACGCCAAAACATCATCATGTGATGAAGCCAGCGGCATTCAGTAATGTGCCAGTGCCATACAACCATTGATGGAATATATTCTGGTAGAAACCTAATAATTTATTGGCCATGGGGGGTGGTATTGTTATTTAACCCCCGTCTGTGTCTTCTGGCACATGAAAAATCTTAAGTAAAGCATTAATAGGTAGCTCCACCTGGCCTAGCAGACTAGAAGACAAAAACCAGGGTCAAAATGCCACTGGGAGGCAAGAGAGAAGGCACACCAGGTGAAATGCCTGCTGTGAACGCGCAAGGACTTGAACTCAGCTCCTCAGCACCCAATTTTAAAGCCAGGTGTTGTAAGATGCACCTGTAATGTAAGCACTGAAAACTTAGTGCCAGGAGAGTCCCTGGAGCTTGCTGGTCAACCAGTGTAGACGAATAGGTGTGTCCCACGCTCAGTGAGAGACCCTGTCTCAAAAAAGTTGGGAGGTAGACAGTCACAGAGGAAGACATCCAAGGTTGACTTCTGGCCTCCACACACATGTGAACATGCACTTTCACACATACTTGCACATATACATGAACATGTACATACACACAGATATGATTAAACAAACATGGTACTTTTCATATAATCAATACTTGATAATAATTCAGAAATGTCAATAATGTAATGTCAGCACCAAGGCTAATGAGTCAAACATGCCAAGTCAGGGTTATAAACTCAGGGATCATTAGAGCCTGTGCATAATGTCATCACACTGCAGATACCTGCCGCACATACCAGAATTCTATGCAGTTTTAAATATAAGCATATAAGCAATTTTCTAGATGTTTCTAGAGCTTTCATCCCATTCTCAAAGATCTACTCTAAAGACTTTTCCTAAATAAAGTACCTAACCAATCTGACCTTCACTCATCATGACCTTAAAAACCCCACACATCTGAGAGGTTTTAACATCAGTAGACACTGTGACAGACCACAGATAGTCAACGCTGATTCCAATCAGGTCCTTCTGAGGTTTGGTTCTTTTAAGCAGCTCTCCACATTCAGGAAGACGAGAAGCAGCAATGTCAGGCAAAGGACTGCTCTCAATCACGCATTCGGGTAGAAGGATGGGCAGGGAGATGTGTCAGCTCGGGGTCAACACTCAGACCGGAAGGATGGGCAAGGAGACATGTGGCTGACACTCAGACCAATGCAGAAGTCTGGTGACTTCAGTCAAGGACAAAGCATTCATCAGTCTAGGACACGGGGCAAAGCCCACCTACACTCCTACACCCACTGTAGGTCCAGTCCCCCTAAGGCGGCTCTAGAACCTTCAAGTAAAGCTCAGACTGAGAGGGAGGGTTTGACCTGAGAAATCCAAGTTCTGTACTTTCTTCTCTGCCCCAAAGTGAAATTATCCGAGGCCTCCATAACTGTTTACCTCCAGGCAGAGGGGTGTAGAAAGGAAACAAACCCAGATGCAGAGCTGGAGGGCGGGAAGTAAGGAGGATGAAGAGGAATGACGCAGGAATATCACCATTCAGCCCCATCTTGCCTTCCTGCAGAGGTGACCACATGAAAAGCTGGGGACACGAGGCACAGACTGCAGACCCCATTCCATCCCCTAGGTGGACGAACCACTCTGAATTTAACACTTTGCCTGGTGAGGATAAGCGGACCCCCCTTAGAAAATCTCCTCTCAGACAGGAAGAGAGCACAATCACAGCTCCTGCTGTATCAAGGGAGAGGAAGAACGCGTAGCTGCAAACAGATGTGGCCAGGTGACGGGTGCCCTGGCGGAGAAGCATCTCTGCCCAGACAGGGTCAAATCCTTGGGTGGCTTCAGCTCCGGGGCGTCTCCGAGTCACTTCCCTGTGAATCATCACCCCAGCAGCGAGAGGGCATGTAATTATCCCTTCAGAACTTGGGTGCCTGACAGCGAGTTAATTTCAGAGCCAATGCTCCACCTGACAAGCCCTGCCCTCTGGGGTGACTCACCCTGCCACCCTACAGCGCAGCCTCTTTGTGGCTTCATTTTTGTCCTTCCTCTTCCATTTGGGATTCAGAAGCCAACTTTGAGTAACAACTTATTTTTTTTTCTTCCAGAAAAAATTAAAAAAAAAAAAGGAATGTAAAAGAAATTGCAGAGAAGAATAAGAAAACAGAAAGTACAACCGACAGGGGGGCATCTGAGGATACCACCCTGTTCACAAAGGGACCACAGAACCTGAAGATGGAAGGGAAGAAAGGACTGCCATGAATCCTCCCAACCTCACTGAGCCAGGAGACATTATCCCCCTCTCTGTGAGAACCATCAAGAACCAGGAAAGGCATAGGATGCCTGGGCTTTCTAGAGTTCGTATCTGACATTTAAGGTCTACCTTGTCTGTCAGGTCATGTTCTAGAACCTCTGCCTTTCAGGCGTTTCTATTGCTAGACAGTCACATATTCCAATAACATGGCAAACTGCGTGTTTTGTTGCATGCAGACTCACAGCCTCGGGGCCACACACACCCCAAGTCTCGCTCAGTGAGCGGTCATCACGTCTGAGGCTTCCCAGACAGCTGAGTATTTCATCCGATGACACTCAATGTCTGTGCAGCCCAGCCCAACCTGCTCATAGCTCAGCCCCTGATGACAGCCTCTGCTCCCATTTCAAGGTTCTTCCATCCTGGCATACAATGTGGCCAGGGGGAATCCACCATGATGACAGGGCTGAGGCCAGCTGCAAGAAGTATCGGGGAGGGATATATGGAGGATGGCTTCTTCCCACTTCCTCCCTTCAGACAGGATTCCTTCCCCAGGATGAGCGCCCCAAGCTGCTTTCAGAACAGCTGCTATGGTCACATCTGCACCTCTGGGGTCTCGAGGCCACTCTGTAGCTCAAGTACACTGCTTGTTCACTTTTGGACCTTCCCTGACGCCCTGAATAGGAAGAGAGAAAGGGTATTTTCTCTAATTCTGCAGACTTTAAATGATCCCCAGCAGGACAGGACTCAGGGGTGACCTCTACATGGCCATACCCCGTTGGCCACATATCAGCCCTGATAACCAAGGGCTGACCCAGAAGAGCTGAACACTAATAGTCTGCAGCTAGGAACATGGGATGGAGGGTAGACAGCTAACTACCAAGAGCTCAATGCTCTTTCAGGCCACCCAACAAACTTTCTTGCCTCCAACAAACCCAACAAACTTAGCATCAAGTCTCTTTTCCAAGGGAGTACAGCATTAAAATGACAGAATGTCGTACTGGAGAGCCAGGTACAAAATCTCGGCAACCTGCTCCTTCTCCAGCTTATATTCACCCCACCTCTCATCCGAGAGCACAGATCTGCAGGGCTCTGGCCAGCAGTGCCTCTCTGGCCTCCCTGAATGGCTGGACACTCACAGCCTGTCTTTTGAGGAAGACAGCAGACCAATCGAACAGCTTCTCTACCCGGTCACTTCAGCCAACTCACAACACTACACTTGAGAAAATTTCACTACGTCGATTACTTGTTATCTTTATAAAGACAACAGAGGGGACCGGAGAGGTGGCTCAGCAGTTAAGAGCACTGGCTGCTCTTCCAAAGGACTCGAGTTCAATTCCCCCGCACCCATATGGCAGCTCACAACTGTCTGTAACTCCAGTTCCAGGGGACTCAGTGCTCTCATGCAGACATATATGCAGGCAAAAACACCAATGTAAATGAAATAAAAAATAAACAAATCATTAAAAAAAAAAGACAACAGAAAGTCAAGTGGACTCAATGCCTAAGGTCCCTGGTGTCTGATTCTTTTTTATCCCAGAGAACAGCTCGGGAGACTTTGACAACTGACATTAACTCCAAGAAGACCGGTGGGCAGCTAAGGTGTTGAAGTCATACACACATATTAATTTCAGTAACATGTCACTAGGACATTCATATATTTGCATGTGAATTCTCATCTGGCATTGAATCTCCCCAATCCCCATCACCACTCTGATGAAGATGCCGAGACCTGAGTAGAACGTGTACTTGTAGGCCTGTCAGGGGAGGACACTTAATCCCCTCAAAGCTGGGCAACTCGGCCCAGGTGACTGATAAGTCCTGGCACAAGAGGACACAAACTCAGCTTTCTAACATAGTCCATTTTTCTTTTTGGCTCGCTACTGCCTGAAAGAAAGGTCTGCCTGACGTGACATCATCACGGGAGATGGGTCACTGTGGCTGGATGCCATGCCCGAGTCATTTTTCAGGAACAAAGCATTTTGCCTCGAAGAAACCATCTCCCTGCCCATTAAAATACAAATTAGTTCAGATGACTTGCATTTAAAAATAGGTACGTTTAACTTTAAAAAAAGACCATGAATACATCCATCTACTAAGCGCAGCTATGGAGACAGACTACTGTTCATAAATAAATGATGTTTTGTTTAACTTTCTAACAAAATATCTTACAACTCAAAGGTCCTGAGGTAATGCTGGAAACCCGATTGTGTACACCTAAGGAATGCTGGGACACAAACCACGCTCCCCAAAATCTTCTCTTTTAGCTTCAGCGTCTTTGATCTGCAAGCTCTTAAAAGGCAATTCATGTGAAAAACTTAAGAGCTTGCACAAAATGAGTGGGCAGGAGTCAAATATTAAATACAAGTTATGTTCCCCTGGTTACAGGGAGGCTAGCTGACAGTGTGTATTCTTTTCTTCTGCCTTGAACACACAACAGGCCAAAACACATCTTTAAAATGATCAGATCCCAAAGAACACAACACACAGTTGCTACCCTGTACATCTCCATTCCCAATGCTCTCTGTTCTATCAACACAACGCCCACAAACTGCAAAAATAATCGCGGCCACAGCTACACTAGGTGATTACATAAAAACTCCTCTAAAATCTAAAAAATTAACTTAAGAGTAAGGGCTACACCAAAAACTCTGCTCGCCTTGCAGAAAACAGGTTTTCTTCTTTCTTTTCTTTTTTGCAGGTATGTATTTCACAGCAGTAAGCCCAAGCCCAATACAAACACAGGCTATGCTTCAACGAAACTGTTCAAGCATAAAATGATTTGCAGCAATCAAATTCTTTTCTCTCACTTTAAAACATAGTATACAGAGGAGACGTTTTTGCACAGGTCCTTCTGACATCTATTTCAAACTAACAAAGCTGTCTGAGGGATCAACTACAAGACCTCAGAATGAGAAAGGCAAGGTTGACAGTACCATGGAGCCAGAACACCAAAGTTCTCTTCTCGCCTCTAAATATAGAGTGCCTCAAGATTGCTCCCAGGACCCCTTCCAAGCAGACCCAAACCCTGCCATCCACACAACCACCTTTAGACATTGTTAGAGTCCCATCAGCTTCCAGCCTTCAAAGAAAACATGCAAACATGCCCTCGCTCAGATCAAGACCTGCACCCAGGAATCCCAAGCCTGTATTTACTTACACGCTTGCACATAAAAAAGGAGAGGTTCAAAGGCACCTGTTCCTTCTCAGTGTTGGAGAAGGAAGCAATTCATAGTCTGCTGCTGCTGCTGCTGCTGGAGAGCGTGGAAGGCATACATCCCCTCCTGCTCTCATCCCCAGGCAATGAAGTGAGAGGAAAAAAAAAAAAAATCCCAAACTGTTCTTGCCTGTCACATCCACAAGGATGTCCTAGCGCCACCAAGCTCTTTCTCGGCTGCCACTGTATTCCTACCCCAAACTCTGAGCCTGCCTGCTCTGGAGAGGTACCAGGAGGTTACAGCAGATGTAGGGACAACAGATCCCCCAAGTGCCACGTGTCTTTACTGCCAGTCCCCAGTGTTTGAGTGGCTTGGCTGTGGGGGACTGTTTAACACACCTGGAGTACCTCCAAAACAAACCAAAAACTCCTTTAACTCCCTCACCCCCTCCAAAAAAAATGATTTATTCCTTTCAAACTCCCACCCCCCATCATAATAGCATATGCCAACTGCTAACAATGCTAGAGAGAAAAAAATCCCCTACAGGAGAGGCTGACAGGGTCACACAAAGAGCTGTGACAGTAATAGGCACCCTTAAATAGAGACAAGGCAATCAATTATGAACCATTTGCAGAAATTGTGGGCCTGTCAAAAGCCCTGGTTACAGCTGGGTTTCATCAAGCCAGGCTTCGTGCGATTTTCAATGGGAATTATTCCTTATTCTTAAGGCTAGAGTACTTGTTAGTAAAATACCCCTCATGGCCCAGGTTCAACCAGAATCTAATCTGAAAAGAAGTTAATGACCCCTAAGAAGATCCAGGAAGCAGAGGCAGGTCCTCTCCCTGGAGAGCAACCGCCTCCTGCAGGCCTGAGCAGCTGCCGGCTAGAGGGCCATGGGCAGGGGCCCCTGGAAGACGTGCTCCCAGCACAGGAAAGAAATGCATCCCATTGCATCGGCAACTCCCAATTCACTTCTGTGCAAACAGGGAGGAATCCCGGTTACAGACGGACTAGGGAGATGATGGTTCAGTCAGTACAGTGCAGGCTACGGATGCCTGAGGATCTGAGTTCAGAGTCCCAGAAGCCATGTAAATAACCCAGACCAGGTCTTGGGCATCTTTACCTGCCCCAGGGGTACAAGTGGCCAGACAGGCCAATCTCAGAGCTTGCTAGCCACACAGTCCGGCCAAAGTTAGGGGAAAGACTCTGTCTTAAAAGTTGGCAGGTAAGGCTGGGTGGCGGTGGCGCACACCTTTAATCCCAGCACCTGGGAGGCAGAGCCAGGCGAATCTCTGTGAGTTCAAGTCCAGCCTGGTCTACAAAGTGAGATCCAGGACAGGCTCCAAAGCTACACAGAAAAGCCCTGTCTCGAAAAAAAAAAACAAAAAACAAAAAAACAAAACAAAACAAAACAAAAAGTTGGCAGGTGTTAAAGAACTGAACCCACCCCCAATGCTGATCTCTGGCCCACAAATACACACTATAAAGTAACAGTAGTAGTAATAACAACAACAACAATAAAAATACCCTGGTCTGTGTGGTGATTTCAAAGAAAACGGCACCCATAGACCCATAGGGAGTGGCACTATTAAGGAGGCACGGCCTTGTTGGAGGAAGTGTGACAATGTGGAGGCAGGCTTTGAGGTCTCCTATGCTCAAGCTATGTCCAGGGTGGCTCATAATCTCCTTCCGCTGCCTGAAGATCAAGATGGAGAACTCTCAGCTCCTTCTCCAGCACCATGTCTGCCTGCATGCCAACATGCTTTCCGCCATGATGATAATGGACTAAACCTCTGCAACTATAAGCCAGCCCCAATTAAATGTTTTCCTTTATAAGAGTTGTCATGGTCATGGTGTCTCTTCATAGCAATAAAGCCCTAACTAAGACAGTCTGTAATCCCAACTACTCAGCAGCTGAGGCAGGAGGATCATAAGTTCAAGTCATCCTAAACAACTTAATAAGACTGTGTCACAAGATTAAAAAAAAAAAAATCAAAAAGGCCTGGGAATCTAACTTGCATTAAGGAGTCCAATCCCAGAACAAGGGGGCAAACATATATATAATGACACGATATCCAAATTTGACATTTCCCTGCCCTTTTCATCACATCCATCATGATTATTACTTTTGGTGGTCACTAATTCACTCTTTCCAAGAAACAAAGACGATGTGAGCAGAGTGACTGCTGGACATCGCCCTATTCTTCAGCGAACTGGAATCCCCTATTAGATGGAGTCACGCTCATACCTGTAAGTAAGTCACTACTGTTGACTTGGAAGAAATTAGAGACAAGTACTTCATCTGCTCACTCAGCCCGAGTGTTCCTAACCCAAAATGCAGCACTCCAGCAGGCCAAGAGAAGCAGTGGCCCACCCCTGCCCTCTGGGTCAAGGCAGTGGTTAAAACACAAGTGAACTGCCAGCACCACACAAACTCACTTCTGCACTGTGTGGACATGGTGCATAGGAAACACGGATGGACGATGTGTTGACAAATGGGTCCCCCTCTCCAAGACAGAATGTAGTTTGTCAAGATACTCAACCTGAACCTCTTCTGCTATGTTTTCGCTCTGTGTTCTTTGGTATGCATATGCATATGAGTATGAGAGTGTGTGTGTGTGTGTGTGTGTGAGAGAGAGAGAGAGAGAGAGACAGACAGACAGACAGACAGACAGAGAGGCAGAGAGAGAGACAAAGACAAGAGAGCTTTCTCCCCTCACCATTTTTTATGTTGCTTTTAAGACAGAGTTTCACTTATGTCGCTCTGGCTATCCTGGAACTCACTATGTAGACGAGGCTGGCCTCCCCATTTTTCACAATTGAAAATAAAGCTCACATCATCCACATTTCCACTCTAACTCCAGCTTTCATTTTCCAATTCCAATGGATGCACCACTGCTCACTTGTTTTTTGCTTAGCTATGACACACACTGTCAGGGAACAGTTGGAAATTACCTTACTATGATAATTCTTTCTCTCTCTCTCTCTCTCTCTCTCTCTCTCTCTCTCTCTCTCTCTCTCTCTCTCTCTCTCTCTTTGTTTTTTCGAGACAGGGTTTCTCTGTGCAGCTTTGTGCCTTTCCTGGATCTCACTCTGTAGCCCAGGCTGGCCTCGAACTCACAGAGATCCGCCTGGCTCTGCCTCCTGAGTGCTGGGATTAAAGGCGTGTGCCACCACCGCCTGGTCTTTTCCCTTCTCATGTCTCTTTTAGTGAATCTTTTCTTTTTTAAATGGTGGTAAAAAATTAAATTCCTTATTAGGAACTCAAGCAAATTATCACAGAAAGAAAATCATTATTCTCAGTAGTGTTGAGTGATCTTTCTCCAAGCACTGTGCCATGCCCATGCCTCGGGGCACCCTCACCTCCAACACAGACCCAGTTCTATGAGTGCTTTGAAGAACATGGCTTTAGGAAAATAAAGCCAAAGCCAACAAGGCAAATGGAGCGGATGTTCTGTGGCCCTCTGCTCCACGCTCAGAGAAGATAGGTATAATACTGACTTTCCTAAAACAGTCCACTAGAGAGAGAATGGAACTGTAAGGTCTTTGGAGAGAAAAACAAAACTGTGTCCTGGCATGAAACTGGACATCCAGGGCCATGGAAGAATGGCAGAAACTGAAAGAGACCGCAGGGACTAGACAGGGGTGGGTGTGGGGATGGGGGGGGCTGAGCTCACAGCAGCCTGAGACTGACGGGCTGTCACCTGATCCATCCCCTTCAGTGGATGTCACCAAGCCTGAAGGGTATGCCTGCTACATGCTGCTTACCAAGGGACCAGGTCCTCAGTGTTAGTCTAAACTCAAACGACACGTGGTTTTACCAGAACTGGCATTTAGAGACTGACATTACCTACATATCTTCTATTCCTGTTTTATATTCAATTAAAAAAAAACAAAAACAAAAACAAGAACTATACATTGGAATTGTAATCTCAAATTCTAGACTGCACTGAAAGGCTAACTGATCATGAACAGTCGAAAAACGTTAAGGATGGAAAGGAAGACAGAAAATGTCACCCAGCACATGGCTGCTAAGCAGGTAAAAGATGCAGTACTGTGGGCCATGATTGCACCTTCCCTAAAAAAGCCAAACGTGGAAGAGCTGTGATCCAGCAGTTCCACTCTCAGCTACATACCCCAAACCTGAAGCGAAAGATTTGAGCCGACGCGTGGATGCCAATCAGCCATTGCACTATCACTCACAAGGGATGAATGGTAAATAAAATGTGGTGCCTACTTGCAATGGGATATTACTTGGCCTTAAACAGGAATGAAAATCTGACACATGGTATCACACAGATGAACAGAGAAGACATCCTGCTAAGTGAAATAAAACCGGAACAGAACACAGGGTGAGACCTGTGTTTTGTTGCTGTCTATTTTTTATGTTTTTTTTTTTTTTTTAAAGAAAGATTATCATGGATCCCAGGCTGGACTCTAACTGGCTATATAGCCGAGGACAACTTTACACTCCTGGTCCTTCTGTGTTCAACTCCCAAGTGCTAGGATTAAGGCATCCATTATCATGCTGAGTGAGGTTCATAGAATTTTTGCTTTGATAGGCAGGGCATAGAATTGGCAACCTAGAAGGAGGTACAGACAAGATCACAGAGTGGGAGGAGATAGAAAGTGAATGTTTAACAGGAATAGAGTCGAAGAAGTTCTAGAGGCCAAGGGCGGTGATAGTGGAGGACACCCTGACCACATGTCACACCACTGAAGTGCATCTGTGAAAATGGTTAAAAAGGCAAGGGGTGTGTGTGTGTGTGTGTGTGTGTGTGTTACGCTTATGAGTGTTTGCTTGTATGTATGTCTGTGTACCATGAGAGTGCCTGGTACCCACATATGATTGAAAGAGGGTGTTGGATGCCCTGGAACTGAAATTACAAATAGTAACTGTCATGTGGGTGATGGGAATTGAACCCAGGTCCTCTTGAAGAACAGCTGATGCTCTCAACTGCTTGGCCATCCCTCCAGGGCCTTGTTATGTATATTTTACTACAACCAAACATTGGAATAAACAACATTTCAAAAAAATAATAATTTAGCTTTGGGTTGTTTTTTTTTTTAAGTCAGGGATAGGAATGTGTTAGTAACTGAACACAACCTTGATGGCCAAGCTTAGGACTTCCTGAGGTAGGAATGACCCTGTCTCCCTTGCTCTTTGATAGTATGCCAGAAGCCAGGCTGAAAGTAAATGGTCCCTGTAAGTCCTCAATTCAAAGGAATAAAAACGGCGCAGTAGGTAAAACGCTTGTCATGCAAGCCAGAGGGCCTCAATTCAACCCCCAGAAACCACATAAAAGCCAAGGGGGGCAGTGCACTGCTGGAACCCCAACACTGGGGAAGAGAAGGTCCCCGGGGCTCACCGGCCAACCAGCCTATCTGGAATTCAACAGGTTCAGTGAGACTCTGTTCAGAAAACACACACACTGACAGAAAAAGACACTGAACATCAACCTCTGGCCTCCACAAACATAAATAGCATACATGAGCAAGTGTACTCATACACGGGCATACATCACACATGCGCACACACACACTCACACACACACATACACATACACTAACACACACATATGAGCACACATAGGCAAGTGTACACACACATGGGCATACATCATACACACACACACACACACACACACACACACTAACACACACACATGAGCATGCATGGGGAAGTGTACTCATACATGGGCATACATCACACACACATTCACACACACACACATGAGCATGCATGGGCAAGTGTACTGATACATGGACACACATCACAGACATCCACATTCACTCACATTCACATACACACACCCACACACCCACAAATTTTTTCTAATGGGGAAACAAATAGGTTGGTGAAACATTATCGGCAATCCCAGTGCTTGAAAATGGGGACAAGAGAATCACTATGAATTTGATGCCTGCCTGGGTGACACAGTTAGTTCCAGACCAGCTCAGACTAGAGAGTGAGATGATGTCTCAAAAAAATAAATAAAATAACCCACACACATACACCAAAACAGCAACAACAAACCACAAAGCACACGCACATACTCACACCGGGGTTTCAGTTTTTAGAAAGACAAAAAGGGTTTGCATCAGCTGGCGGAACCAAGAGTAGGAAAATCCCATCTTTTACATGCCCAGCCTCAGGCACCCGTGGGAATCAGCCCTTGCCTGCCTGGCTCCCGGCTTTGTGACCTGCTAAGCCAGCCAGCATCTTACCCGAAATGTCTGCTCCGTCTTCTCCCTGCGGGGCACCTGATCCAGAGTACCATCTGTCTGGCTCCTTCTCAGGCCTGTTGGGATGTCAGGGACATTGCTGAAATCTGCAGGGGGGAAAAAATGACAAAAGACACATGGGTGTGGTCATTCCAACCTTTAGAGAAAGAGCAATAGACAAGAGAAGGAGACAGCCTACAACTCGGAGTAGCGGTCCGGTCCTTAAAGACACCAGAGTTCCCGTACGCACACAGCTGGGGCCTGCGGGGGAAGATCTAGGCCCTCACTGACTGTAACAGCAGCACTTTCAGGCGCGTCTGAAGAAAGAGCACAACAGAATAACGGCTCCTCCCTTGTCACCTTTCCTGTTGTGGTGCCAACTACTTCACTAGGCTCTAATCTCAAATAACGCATTTGGACCAGAAATCCAGCAGCAATGACCTTTGTTGGTAGTTCCCTATTTTTGGCTAAGAGGAGCCAAAATTGCCAGGGATATCTTGGAAAAACCAATGACGTGACACCACGGACACCCACAAGTCACAACTTGTTCACTTGCGAGTGTGACTCCCTTTCTGGCATCAACCACAGCTTCATCCTGAGAGCAAACCCTCATCAACCCCCTTTCATTCGTGGTGAGTCTTAAAACCTACACTTATAAACACACACCACCTTCAACGATTCTCGCCACTCGATTTCAAGTTAACCAAAGTCAAGAGAGATGGAAAGACCCGCCTCTACACGGAATCAACACAGGGTTTTCTTCCAAGTCTGGTATTTGATAGACTGCCCCCCCCAACCCTCAGCTAGGAAAAACCAGATGGTTTCTGATCCCAGGCATCTACAAGTAGCGAGCCCGTCTGAGTAGGCTGAGCTCGAAAATAAACGAGGTGACATGGGACTGTTAGACACGACCAGGACAAAAAGCCACTGGAAGATCTGGAGACGCCAAGAGTTGAGTGGTAGAGAGGGATGCGGGTACTCTAACCCCACTGAAGATGGAGGAGAGGGTCTCCAGAACATAGCCCAGTGGTCCACAGAAATCTGCAATTTCACCTTCTCTTTCTCTTTGCCTCTTCCAACATCCATCCCACCTTACATGGACATCACGTCACACTCTAGACAGTCGTTACTATAAAATTAAATAAGCCTAGGTGTAGTGGTGCCCACCACAAAGGTAGGAACGGCCCCTGGGCAAGTTCCATATAGCAATGAAGGCAAGTATTGTCTGGGATGGCCTCTCCCAGATTCCTATCACCACTTGAAGCAACCCCTCACTAGCAGGTCCACTACAGGATAAACGAGACACTCAAAAAAAAAAATGTTCAACCTCAGTTCCTCCACTCTGGTGGCCTTACCCTGATGTGTGCTCACCTTTGTATCAGGGAGAGCAACTTTATCATTAACACAAGGAAAATCTCCCTATTCCCGTGGACACAGCAACACAACAGTGCATCACTCCACCCGTCCACCCATTCATCCATCCAATATGTGCTTTTGGTGCACCAGCTATTTCCCCCGAGACCACGAGAGGTGCTAGAGATGCAAAGATATGTAAGAGAGTCTGGGGTCTGCTAATGGGAAGAGGTGAGTGGCTGGAGCTTAAAAGAACACACAGGGCTGAGTGGGACTCAAGAGGAAAACTCACTCTCCCTGGCCACTAAAGGGTTTCATGAAGAGGAGGCACCTGACAAGGCTGTAAATCGGAGGGACGTTTATTTGTCTTAAATACACAGGCAGTAAGGCAGGGCAGGCAACAAGGGGATTCCATGAGTGGGAAGCAGCGAAGAAAAGCCAAATGGTATGGAGAGTTTGAAGTCCATCAGGGAACACGGTGAGTGTGCTGTATACAGAGAGCAGAGAGCAGGGCCTGAGATACAGGAATGAGAGGAAGGCAAGGCCTGGACAGCAAAGTAAGTCAGAAGGAAATGACTTAGAAGGACCCAGACGTTTGCAAAATAGAGTAACAGCAAATTTTCAAAATGTCAATTAAAAAATGGCTGGAGAATTGACAGAGCGTTTGAAGAGGTAAACCCCACATGGTCCTTCCTTCTACAAAGTGAGACAAGACGCAGAAAGTGAAGGCATCCAAGGAGATGCTGGATTTG
This sequence comes from Peromyscus californicus insignis, assembly GCF_007827085.1. Classification (NCBI taxonomy): domain Eukaryota; kingdom Metazoa; phylum Chordata; class Mammalia; order Rodentia; family Cricetidae; genus Peromyscus; species Peromyscus californicus. The sequence goes on from NW_026294525.1 coordinate 12,466,146, forward strand.
GTGTCTCAGGTGGCTCAGTTGATGACCCTAGAAAGGGCAAGGCATGGAAATGTCAAGCTTAGTTTCAGCAACGCTAAGATACAACTACATCTTCCAGCAGGAGGTGGTCAGTGGTTAGGCCAACAAGGTCTTCACAGATGTGGACCTGGATGTCATTGGACATCCTGGTAAAGTCATGATGCATGAAACCTACCACAGGAAATATGAAGATTCTCTCAAAAGGACCAAGGATGGCAGAGGGATGCAGCTCAGTTGGCAGAATACGTACCAAGCACGTACAAGGCCCTGAGTTCAATCCTCAGCACCACATAAAGCAGGCATGAGGTACAAGCCTGTAACCCCAGCATTAAGGAGGTAAAGACGGGAGAATCAGAAGTTCAAGGTCACCCTTGAACAGAGCAAGTTCACGGGACTGTCTCAAAAACAAAAAAGACAAAAGAAAAACTGGACCCTGGAAACACCAATGCAAACAGGAGAAAACGAGACCCTTAAGAAGAGAAGCAGGAAGTCAGAGGAGCAGGAAGAAAAAGAGAGTAACATTGCAGAAGCCTTACAATGTGCAAGCACATCGCCTAGGTAACCAAATCAGATTAGAATTCTGCTGCCTTCACCTTGTAAACAGCAAGCTCCGTTATTTCCAGAGTTACCTCAAGCACAGGAAATATGACACACTGGCCATACATGTTTCTGTTCACAATGGAGATTTCGACAGATGCCTGGCAGGTGCTGCATGCTGGGGACAGAAACAAGACCGAGTCTCCAGTCCCATGAGGAGTTCAGACATACAAGGGCAGGAGCCCGGGAGACCGAGGGGCCAGATGGATGTGAGTGAAAATAGCATGGGAGGTGTGGGAGTGGGTGCCGAGCTAATTCTGAGTCACTCATTGAATATATTTCCAAAACTTTGCAACTTATGGGAAACTCTCCCAGCCACCGTTGGTCTCATGTGCTCATTCACTTCCTGAGACCATGCCTCAGGTAAGGAAGAGAAAGGTGTGGCTTGTACTCAGTGAACAGAACATGGATATACTTCCTGTCAACCCTGTCCACTCCAAGGACCCCCTCCCCAACACTCATCTTGACTGCTGAGAGCTTGTAGGCGCTGCTGGGGCTCCTCTGTGAATGCAGGCCTGGGCAGGCTGGCCCCTGGAAACCAACTCTGTTGCACCATACCCTGGGACCCAGAGAAACGTGCTCTAGTCACCCCCGAGATCCAAGGTAGGAAATCTCAGAGCTGTCCCACCATTCAGATGTCACAAGACACAGTGTATCTAAGCACATAGAATCCCCAGGATGTCAATCATGAGCTAGCATTGTCCTGGAGATCGACAAGACTCTTGGAGAGCCAAGCTGCACAGGGTCCATGGTCGCCAAACTGACTTCAAGAGTCTAAAACTTCAGCAGTGACTTTTGTGACAGCCTCTATCGGTCATCAGTTTGACAGCCACCTAGGACATGTCTCAGGGAGTTTCTCGATTAGGTTAATTGAAGTGGGATGACCCACCCTAACTGCTGGTGTCACCATTCAATAGGCTGGACGGAACACCAAGAGAAAACACACTGAGCACCGGCGTTCCCCTCTCTCTGCTTCCTGACTGCAGAAGCAATCAAGCAGATGCCTCAAGCTCTCACTGGCTGCTGGCTTCCCACCATGATGGACAGCAGCTTCCAAACTTCCCCACGTTCCTTTTGTAAGGAGACTTGTCATAGCAACAAATGAGGTAGTAACCTATGCAATCCACACTGAGCAAGCCCCGCGAGTTGTTTCTAGAGGAGAAATAAGGGGAAAGTACATTCTGGAAGAATAGAAAACCAGCAATAAAAAGAGTGTAGGCTGGTCAAATCTGAATGCTTATGTACACAGCTGCTTAATTAAGTATGCCGGGTACTGAATGCCTACCCACAGCCGCACCCACGTGCTGCCTACATCCTAAGCAAGAGCAGCTGAGTGAGGACATATATCCCATCCACCCCGTCAAAATCCTGGGTTTTACCTGACCAGGCCTTCTCCTCAGGACAGGCACAGTGACATATGTGAGGGGTTCTTCGTTGCTTCTGTAGGATCACACTAAGTGCATGCTCCCACCCACACTGCACCCAGGGCTGTCCAGGATCCATGACGGCAATCATTAAAAGCAGCCCAGTTGGAAACCCGTCCGCAGAGCTACTTTTGCATGTGGCATTAAATTTATGCCCTTGTCTATCTTGTGTACCTTGTAGAAATCAAGTTGGCGGGGGGGGGGGGGGGGGGGGGGGGGGCGTCTTTCAAACTGAAAACCCGACCATTTAATACGGCCAACAAGAGCTTCTATTCGGCCGCCAAGGGAAGAAGGATGCAAAGAGCTACGTGAGCGCCTACTCCCCTACATTTGATATAGAGAATCCTGCATTCAGATGGGTACCAGTTCCTGAGCAGTCAACCAGGCACCATGTCAGGAGCCAGCCAGGCTGACTCCAGACTCAACTGCCTTTCCTCCTTTTATCAGAGGTGTCTTCTAGAGGTGGACAACATGCCATTCAGTCTGTCATGGAAAGTCACTGCCTCTCTACTATGCCATATGCCCACAAGTTCTTGACAGACAAGCAGGGAAAATACAAGTCTTTAGGTATGAGACACCTAGTAATTCAGTGTCTCCCCGAACTGTGCCTCAGCACATGCCCCATTAGTGCCACTGACAGCCTCAAATCCTTCACGATTAAAGGGCAAGACCTGTGTTAAAATAGCATCTTGGGTGCCAGCCTAAAAATAGAAACTCCGGGAAATACTGAAGTTAAGATCGGTCCCATTCACGTACTTGGTGATTTTTAATCCACAGATTACAATTATATCGCTTCCAAATCTGATCTAGCACATTTACTATGCAAGACCGCATCAGTTAATGTGCAAGAAAGTAGGTTTCTCTATTTCTTTCCTGTCCTGTCAGAAGCAATACCTCATGCGAACCCTGATAGGAACAAGGAGGAATTCTCTGAAACAGTGGCCTGGGGGAAGCTGGACCGGGGCTTGTGGGCAGGGGTGTCCCTGTGGCATCCCACCTGAAGCTTGGTCCTGAGGAAGCCCGACTCTCACTTGAGGAGTTAACTGTGTTTGTCTCATCTACCTGACACATCCCATAATCCCAGGTAGCAAAGGAATAGGGAGGGCTTCCATTCTTTCCCGCCCCTGGACACCTCCCAAGTGGCAGCTGACAGACAAAGGACACCCCAGGCTGCTTGTGGCTGGCTACAGGGACAGGAAGGAGTGTTGGCTCTGGCCTTGAAGCTGCCAGGATAGAACCCGCCTAGGACGAGACAACTGTCTCTAGCAAGAGCGAGCTAAGACCCACCCGATCCGAAAGTCTGAGATCGGTCCCTGGGTCCTCAGAAGCAGCAGCTATAAATGAAACTCACTGAAAGGCCTCAGGATGGCATCGAGAACTGTGCTCCAAACCAAAAAAATTAAAATTAAGATTAAAATTAAAAATGTAGAACATTTATTTTCTTGAATTTTTGAGAAATTAATGCTGGAAGTCATTGCAATGTGAATGTGTAACCCAGAATCCGTGTGTCAGAAAGGTCACTTCCACTGACGGTGTCAGGAGATGGGACCCGACAAGGTCCTCAGGACATGACATTAGTGCACTAGAGCATGACACTTGGAGGTGCACACACTCTTCTGTCTTCTGCCACAGATGAAGAGGTCAATGGCCACTGTAGGGTCAAAGGCCAAACCTACTACTGTCCTGTCCTTGAGCTTCCAGAACTCCAAGCCAGTGTTTCTGTTTATAATTGACCCAGACTCTGGGATCACAGCAGTACAAGTGGATAAGAAAGTCGTCACAGCATCAGACAAGCTCTGCTTGTGTGGGGATAAGAGTCACCTGCAGGAGGAAGGGCGGGGCATGAGAATGGAGACTTTCATTCGTCCTGGAGCCCACCACCCAACAACTCCCCCATTTCAAAGTATATTATAGTATACTGACGGCAGCACCGTCAGGCCCAAAGGCCCTGTTTTGATCATGTATTTCTACTATCTCAAAATAAAAAAACGGTATCATTAACTACCTCCACCATTCATAAAAAGTGAAGTAGACTGCCCTAATAATGCCATAAGGAGGAAAAAAAATAAGCCAATCTGTAGCTTTTCAAAATGTAAATGGCAGACCCAAGAACTCTGAAAGCCATTGGTAAGCCACTCACCCCTGACACTGCAGGGACACAGTGACCTGTTCCAGTGTTTTCATCACAGACAACTACCAAGGCGTCATGGGGGACAGCGGGAGGGGCGCCAGAATGCTGTAACTTTTCAAAAAGGCAAAAACCTCTTGGCAAAGTTCTGAACAAAGTGAGCGGATGGCATGGTTCCCTTTGTTCAGCGTGTGCTGCATTCTGTGGAAAGGTCAAGATCCCTGCGGCCTCAAAGAGGTGGTTTGCATTGACTTAGAATCCTAGGCTCAGTTCGTTGGTGTTTTCTTCTCCACATAGGTGATGGTTAACATCATCTACTTGATCTAGACTCAATCTCTGGACATGTTTCTAGGGAGTTTCTCGCGGTGGGAAGTCTTTCTGGAAAAGTGCTCAGTGTCACTGCATGGGTTGACACCCCAGACTACATGAAAAGGAGAAAGGCAGAGAGCGCCAGCCTTCCACTTTGCTGCTTCCCAACTGTGCATGCAACAGGATCAGTAACCACCAGGCTCCAATCACCATGCCTTTATAGCTACAATCACCCACGATGCCTCTAACTAGAAGCCACAGTAAAGCCTTTCTTAAGCTGCTTTCTCAGGTATTTTGACATAGGCACAAGAAAACTAATACCGTGAAATCCCCCAAGCCACCCGCAACATGTGAGATTAATTTGGGTCCCGCAGGAGATCCATCAGCCCCTGATTGACGGACATTCAGACAACGGTTTGTGTGGACTCTGGTCGTAATCTGCATGCTTTTCGGTTTCTCAGAGCTTCCACTGGGCAGTTCAATAGATGAAGAGCTCAGAAAGAATCGAGAAGAGCTGGAGAACTCTTCGCCCATTCAATTCCTTCACTTCAATTATCTTTTGCTTTTTTCTTAACTACAAATGTGATTTTAAGAGAAGATCAATATTCGAGGCAGCAAAGCTGTCAGCTGAACCACAGCATTTTGTACCTACAAAATTGAGATTTCCGCCACCCCTCAGTTCTCCAAGCCACATTGCCCATCACACAGCTCCCTGTTAACCTGGCATATGAAAAGGCAGCATATGAAAAAGGAGCCCATTTGCAAAGAATGTTGTGACGCTCCTCCATGTGAATCGGAAGTCCGTGAGCTTTGTATAGCCACCGTGGTTCTTTTTTGCTAGTTTAGATTTCCCTGAGTTTTATTCATGTTTTCACTTTAAAGTGCAGTGGCCTGTGGCACCTTTTCATGAAGGACATTTACTGTGCTCTGTCATCCAGGCAAATATTACTTGTTGATTGTCAAAGAAACAGAATGGCAATAAGATACTTAAATGAAATAATAAATACACACTTCAGAGGCTGAGAAAAACAGAACTGGCCCCATTCAAGGTTAGGCAAGTCCTAACCTGAATATCCAACCAAAAGATCATCATTTAATGCCACACATTATTATTAATAAAAAATTTAATCTACTTGTCTGGCTGTAAGATTCTCCATGTGTGAATGTCTCTCTCTCTCTCTGTGTGTGTGTGTGTGTGTGTGTGTGTGTGTGTGTGTGTGTATTTTTGTGTGTGTGCAGGTGCCCATGCAGGGGAGGGTACACACATGTGTGGAGGTCAGAGGTTAACTTCAGGTATCACTCCTCAGGACATCATTTAAACAACAACAAACAAAGTTTGTTTTTGAAGAAGGAATCTCTCATGAGCCTGGAATTTTCCAAGCAGGCCAGGATGGTTGACCAGCTAACCCCAGGGGTGGGCCTGTCTCTGCCTCCCCAGAATTACAAGCACACACCACCAGGACTAGGTTTTGGGGGATTTTGGTGGTGGTGGTGGTGGTGCTGGTGGTGGTGGTGGTGGTGGTGGTTTTTTTGGTTTGTTTGTTTTACATGGGTCCTAGAGATCAAACTCAGAACATTAGGCTTGTATGATAAGCCCTTTACCCTGTAAGCCATCTCCCAGTCCCTCCATTTCGAAACTTACTTATATTCTGTGTCTAGGACATTCAGAACAGCCATTTGAATGTCACCATGAAGCTTGCAGCAGAGAAATGGATTCTATCACTATATACACATCCTGCCAGAAAAACATAAACTTCATAAATCTCCCAAGTCCACTTAACCCAAGGTCACAATCCAGTGGGCGATGCAGCAAGTGTCGTGACACACAGAAGCAAAGTGCAGGTAGTGAACGCTCGCTGTTAGCATTAACCTAATCTAGAAACTCCCTGAGACAGGTCCACAGGGTCTGACCCAACGGTCTGGTGACAAACCTCCTCGAGTCACAGAGAAGTGAGACCAGCATTTTCAGGGGAGCAACAGGCAGCTGGCTACCGCCATGCTCCACATAACACTCGGCCTCCTTAGAAGGATAAGAGCGCGGAGCAGGAGGCACGTTCCCTCAGACGCCACCCTTGTTCTCCAGGTGGCCTACGATGATGACTTGGGAACTGTGGTCATTCCAAGCCAAAAGAAAAAGGGGCGTGGGGAATAAAGGGAGCATTCCCAAATTATACCTGGTCCTGCTAGACAGGGGCGCTGTCTTGGAAAAACAACCAGGTGACAATTAATTTTATTCAGGGGCATGTGACAGACAGCACTATATAACAGCCGATTAGAGATACGCTCTCCTCCCCTCTCCTCTCTCCCCATATCTCCCAGCCGGGGTTTCATGTAGCCCAGAGCCTTTGTGATTACAGGCGTGTAGCAGGCCTACTTCATACGGTGCTAGGGACTGAAGAAGGGCCTTGGACATGATAGGCAAGCACCACCAACTGAACTATATTCCCAGCCCTAAAGAATCCCAGTAAAATGAATTTGAACTCCAAAAACTCTCAAAACCAGTTATTTGGAGTTTTATATCAGGGCCCTGGGAAAGAAACGTAGCCAAAGATCTGTAGAAAATGGAATGGTGTTGTGGGAGAGGAGACAAGGGATGTCCCTTCCAGCAAGAGCTACTATTCTACAGCACAAAACGGTAAAATAAATGGAATATTATTCTGCTATGAAGAGGGATGAAAAGTTGATTCGTGCTACAATATAAGTTGTGGGAGTCCATTTTCAGGTTCCTCATGGCTTTACCCAGCAGGTCCACATAGAGGATGATTAGTCCATGGGCCTGGGTGCAGGTGTCTGAGATGGTCTGCACTTGGCTGTGCTGGGGGAGGAGGTCTTTTGCTCCACCCCTTGGTGTTTCTATAAACACCCTGGGGCAGAGACAGTCGGGGCCCATTGGAAAAGGCTCCAGGCCCTCTCGAGGCTATTCTTTATTTTCTATCTGTTTATCTCCACATTCTAAATCCTTCAATCTAGTATTTCCTGCTGTTCTCACTCAAGAAAACTCTGGGGAACTGTGGGGTTGGTGGGTAAACGCCCCGCAATAAGTGAACCTAGAAAAGATTGCACTAGGGGAGGAGAGAGCAAACAGGACAGGCTATAGGAGAGAGCTAACCCGACAGGCTACTGAAGAGAACAGATATGGCAGACGACACATTGAGCAACCCCATTTACACAACACGACTTCCTGGGAGGGAGGGTGAAAACAAGGGCTACTTCTGGGGTTGGGGTCAGAGGACTTCTTTTTGGGGGTGACAGAAATGGGGAAATAAGTAGCAGTTGTGGTCACACAATTTCATGAAGACACCAAAAAATATCATGGGAAGGTGCACTTTCAAAGTAAACCATCTGGTGTGTGAATTACATTATGCTCTTCTAAGGAAGGTTACGAATCAGTGCGGATTATACAGGAGACAAATTAGGATTTATAATGCCACTCTGCTGCAATGGAATTCTAAGAACAAGTTGCAGGAAACGTGGCCACATTATTACAGGCTAGTGAGGCTCACCATGAACCATCAGAGTGGCACAAGAAAGAACATTTTGGAACTATCACTGTGAACAACGGGATCCCCAACAACTCACAACCAAGAGGAGAAATCCCAAACACCACTGGGCAGGTGGTTCCTAACTGGCATTCCCCAGCCTCAGGTAAAATGGAGCTAAGACAAAAAGAGCCACCATCAGTCCCGTCCCACCCTCTGCACCTGCTGTACCACAAGGGGCAGATGACGACCAGGCCTTACCTTACATCTATCGTAAAGGAAAAGTTATGCAAACGCGAACACTTCCCACAGGGATGGAAAAACAGCACAGTGACTAAGACTGGCTATGACCTTGTCTGAGTTACCAGTGGCACCGTGTGCCTGGGCCTTGATTTACCCAGCTGCGAGAGTAAGATAATAATATGTCTCTGCTCCACCAGACTGAGTGGGGGATAATTAGCGTTCCTGGGGCCTCCTGTGATCTTTGCAATGGAGACAGCCTGCCATTACCCCAGTGTGAACCAACACCTCTCCCAGCAGTCGGGACCTGGGGCTCTATTTAAAGAGGTAATGGGATTTGCTGCAAAAACACAACGCTAATGCTTGGCTTTTTTGACTTTGTAAACTTTTTATAAAACATGGGTCTTGTGACAGAAGTTAAATTGTTCCTTAAATCCCATTTAAATAAATGAACTTTAGGAGGGGGGGAAAAAAAGGAAAAAGCCCTAACTGGCTTCCCCATGCTTCATCTTGAGAGGATGACTCAGGAAATAGAAGGCTGTGCCCACAGTCATGTAGAACCAGGCCAGCAACTAGAACCAGGTGTCCTTGCTCAGGACCCATAGCCCTTTATAAATGCTCCTGCCACCAATTTAACTCAAACCCATGCTCAAAACTGCCCTACCTTGGAGATGGGGAACCCAACGCCCCTTTCTAAGTGTGGTTTGGGTTTATCTGTGCCGTGGCAGAAATGGCAGGGCAGACATGAGGAACAGCCAGTCCAGGTGGCACTGGCTCACTCCAAGGCGATCTGCTGGCAGACACATGAGGCCAGACCATCTGGTTCTCTGCCAAACACAGTCATGAGCCAGCCTGGAGTCCCCCATCTGGGAGGCAGTCAACTGCAGATGTTCGAGGTCACTTCCCCACTATTTCATTACACTGGACAGATAAATCTGGAAGGCTTGGGGTGTGTTCCAAGGATTTTTTTTTCTGCTCACCACCCTTGACAATCCACTCTCATCAATAATGCCTTAACTTCATGTTAACAGAGTCCTTATAACTTACACTCACTACTGCTTCCTGAGGTACACGAATACACGTGGCATACACTCACACACGCATGTACAACTCGCACAAATGAAAATTAAATTTTAAGAAGAACCCTCCCAGCCTTCCTGTCACTCCGTGGCTGTTCACTCACTGTGGTGACTTAGCAATTGTAGCACAGGCTCATTGTCCCGCCATGTACCCAACGTCAAGGGATTTCCGGTCGTGGGTAAGTGAGGGCAAGAACACACGGCAGTTCTGCAAGGCAGTAAATAGTGACTCCTACGGCAGGTAGACAGACAGGACGCTCTCAGAGCTCAAAACACGAAAAGCCTGTGATCTCTCCCCAAAGCCTGCACATAGCTCCCTAATTCCTAGAGAACACAATCCTAAAACAGAAGCAGGCAGAGGCACGGTTTCTACAAACTTCCATTCCCACCAACCTAAAACAAAACAACAAACAAAAAATACAAGCAACTTTTTATTCATACATCATCATTTAGAACCTGCCAGAAAAGGTGGTCTTCATCTCCTCTCTACTGAACACATTCTGACCATCTGAAGATCAAAACACAACCATGTGGCTAAGGGGTCAGCGGCCAAGCGAACCTGGTGATTGGCACTCAGGTCAAGACGCCAAAGTTCCTCATCTGAAGCCCCCTCTGCTCATCATGTCTGTCAGGTAAAAAAACGATGAAATGTGGGGCCTGAAGAGAGAGCTCAGTCAGTAAAAGGCTTGCCAGATAAGCATGAAGACCTGAGGTCAGATTGTCTGGTACACATACAGCCATAGAAGCTGGATGGACGGTTATGGTGCCGTGATCCCAACACTGGGAGGCAGAGACAAGGTGAAGCATTGGAAACTTGCTGCCCAGCCGCCCTGGATGAATCAGAAGATCCAAATTCAGTGAGAGATTCAAAAGATAAGGTGCAGAGTGATCAAGGAAGACATCTATCGTACATGCATAGACTCCCATAAACAGATGCACACATACATCACATACACACAAGTGATGGAATTCAACAAACACTCAAAGGATGGTGCTAATCCTGCTACACAAGTCTGCCCAAACATCACAGAAGCCTGACATCCTTATTCCTCAACAGAAACACAAAAGTCAAAATTAGACACACAGTGGCAGCTGGACAGGCGGTGTGCTGGGATAGTAAGCAGGCTAGGCCAGACAGCAATTCACTGCTGCTCAGTGCTTCCTTGGGAACTCCAGCTTCCACAGCCAGCCCTTGGGAGGTCAGGGGCGGGGACCATGCTGCTCCAGAAATTCTGCTGGCATTCTTCTCCCTGCTCCGGGGTCAGCTGGCCGGAGCTCTTGGCAGTAGACATACAATAGCAATTTCACAGGCCCATTTCCAGATGAACGAATTCAAAGCTACCATCAAGGGACAAAAGGAGATGATCTGAACTGTGCCACACCTTTGCATAACCACTCAGAGATGCTAAGGACCAAGAACAAAATGAAGTTGAAAGATGAAACGGATTTACAAAGGAGCGGACAATTTATAAATAATTACAGCCACGTCAAGCTGCATCAGAAATGCATTTCTAAAACAACAGAGCATAACTGAATTGTATGAAGTGAGAGGAACTGATATGTTGCAACTGCATTTCCAAAGTTTACTGACCCCTTCCCCCTCCCCCATAATCAAATGGAGAAAGGGCTTTTTTTTTTTTTTTTTTTTTTTAAAGTTTACAGCTCTCAAATTATGGTCCATCACTAAGGGAAGTCAGGCAGGAACCTAGAGGCAGGAACTGATACCAAAGCTATGAAGGGGTGCTGCTTGTTTGGAGGCTTGCTCCTCATGGCTTGCTCAGCCTGCTTTCTTACAGCACCCAGGACCACCAGTGGCATCACCCACAGTGAGCTGGACCCTCGCACAGCAATCGTCAATGGAGAAAATGCTCTACAGACTTGCCCCCAGGCCATTTTCTCAATTAACCCTAGCTTGTGTCAAGTTGGCAAGACAAACCAACCCGGACACCACTGTCCTGCTTCATCCCTGATCTTGTCCTTCTTGCCCTGGTCATCTTCTGTTCCTTCACATTTATTTCATTTCATTTGTTTGTTTATTTATTGGTTTTTCGAGACAGGGTTTCTCCGTGTAGCTTTTGGAGCCTGTCCTGGCTCTCACTCTGTAGCCCAGGCTGGCCTCGAACTCACAGAGATCCACCAGCCTCTGCCCCCCGAGTGCTCAGATTAAAGGCGTGCGCCACTGCCGCCCGGCCTCCTTCACATTTCTTACCATGTGTCATATATTCACTCGTTCTCTGTTTCCTTGGGCTGAAACACAGCCAAGCTCCCCCTGCAGGAGGATGTTCATGAGCTCAGCTCATTGTTTCTATCCAGCGTTCCTCCAGCAGCCCTTGTCACTCAACAGACACTCACTACTGTTCAATTAACACAGGAAAGAGAAGAAGGAAAGAAAGGAAAATGTGTTGGGCATGCTGGCAAACACCTGCAATTCTAGCATGGAGAGGGCACAGAAACAGAAGAATATCAAGTTCAAGGTTAGCCTAGACTACATAGCAAACCATTGTCCTAAAAACATCAAGTAAACAACCCAAGGATGGGGTTTGTTTTCCTGAAGACATTGGTTTCTCAGCAGGGCCAAGGGTGCTTTGTACCTCCACTGTGCTAGGAAGTCACATGTCTCTCTTCATGGGCCTAAACTGAAGTTCCTCAATTCAGGATTAAGGACAAGAGTTCATTCCCACCCCCAACTTAAAGGCTTAAACAAGAACCCTCTGAGCCAAAGTCTTACACCACAGATTCAACCTCAAGCAATAAACAAAGCCAAGTTCCCCTTCTTGGCTACAAGTATGATTCTCTGCCCTTTAAATCAACCCTTGGGTTATATAACAGTCATGGGGATCTTGTATGTTCAAATCAGTAATCACTGGGTGGCTATACTTAGACCTTATACTGATGCTAAAATAAAAGACAGGATAATGTCCTTCTGCTGAGGGAGGACACAGTGTATCAGCCAGTGTCTCAGTACTGTTACAATATTACTGTTCTTGGGGTTGCCATGACTTGAAACAGTGAGTTGTCCCTGAGAATGATGTAAGTATGACAATTGTAGATGGTGAATATCCCCACAACCACCTCCCACCACAGAATCACAAAGGTAGGATCGCATGTTAAACTTCATATTTCTGTCATTAAAGCCAGGGCTTGCCACATGAAAGCAAACTGTCTTATGGTCTGGAAGTGAGACCAGCAAGGAGAATAGGCTGAGCTCCACAGGGAGACACAGAATCCACTCCTCCTCTCTCTGCCAGAAGTCTCAAGCGTCCTTGGCTCATGGCTCCAAACCTCATGGATCTTGGCTTCTCTCATCACATTTATTCATCACATCACACAGGCTCTGACTGTTCTGCCTCCCTACAGCACTCCATAGTCACAGTTCAGCTGTTTAGGGAGTGGACATCTAACACTGAATGTTATTCTGTCATAACCAAGACAATGCAGAACAGCGAAACAAAAGGCTAAGGATGGGGCTCAGTTAACCGAGCGCTTGCCTAACATGCATGAAGCCCCGGTTCCATCCCTAGAACCTCAAAATTCCCGGTGTGGACATGCCTGTCATCCCTAAAGCAGGAAAATATCCCAGCATGCTCGCCAATGTTTACATTTCTCCAGCTCAGGAAGAGAAAGAAACCAAGAATTATCCCCTGGAAGAAAAACTCAATGCTAAGCACACAGCAAGAGAAACTTATCCACTTATTTAACATACACAGTTGCATAGCTCTTCCTACATATCAGGCACTACTACTACTTTCCAAATGTCAGCTCATTAATTCACAGACCATTTGAGTTTCTAAAACTAATCAGAGAGGTTAATTGATTTTCCAGGGAGCACACAGCCAATAAGTAGATGATCCCAGAACCAGGACTTGAACACAGGCTGCCCAGCTAATATCCATGCCTTTAACCACTGTAACCACAGTTTCGGGGAACTTCGTTACCACTGTTTATTTAGCCTTTTATACTGCTGGAAATTTATAGTATGCGCATGCATCACCAATCCAGAAAACTTATGATATTGTCAAGAGTGGAACTGTTGGGGGAGGGCAAATTCGGAGGAGTGATGAATGTTTCACATAGAGTGGCTAACCTGGAACACAGGCTGAACACAAGAGTCAATGAACAGAGGCTGGCCAGCCCTGAATTGTAGGAATTTATAGCCTATGTCTCCAAAACTAGGAGCTGAGGGGTGGGGGATTTAGCTCAGTGGTAGAGCACTTGCCTAGCAAGCGCAAGGCCCTGGGTTCGGTCCTCAGCTCCAGGAGAAGAAAAAAAAAATTAGGAGCTGAAAGAAGTAAGCCCATGTATGGTGATTTGAAGGAGAAATGAGCCCTCTAGGCTCCCATATTCATTCTGAGTCTCCAGTTAGTGATGCTGTTTGGAGAGATTTAGGAGGTGCAGCCTCACGGGAGGAAGTATGTCACTGGGGGCAGGCTTACCCTCTCTGCTTCCTGCATTTGAAGATATCAGCTCCTTCAGAGAGCAGAATGAACTCGGGAAGAGGATTCATCTTCAGGCCCAGGACCAAAGAGGAGAAACAAGGGCAGAAGCGGGCAGGCGTCACTGGAAGCAATTGTGCAAGAGCAGGGACTGATTCCTTTTCCTGTGTGAACGGCCGCCATGCTGAAAATCCAGCTTCCTGGACTTACACTGCTGTGGGATGGTCCTTCTGTGCACTGTGAATGTGTGTTGCTCTCATTGGCTGGTAATGAAATTGTTTTAGCCTATGGCAAGGCAGGATAAGGTGAGGTGGAACAATCAAAATTGTTGGAGGAAGAGGGGTGGAGTTGGGGGAGAAGTGAGCCAACTGCCCAAGAAGCAAGATGCCAGAGGATCGATAAAGCCATACCCATGTGGCAGTACATAGATGAATAGAAATGGGTTAATTTAAATGTAAGAGCTAATTAGTAATAATCCTGAGTCATCAGCCAATCATTTATGATTAATATAAGCATCTTCATTTGGATCATGTAGTGTATGTGTATCTGATGTTCAGGGGCATGATACAAGATCAGGTTTTGCTAAAGATGCTGGCAAGCTTTTTACGCCAGCTTCTCCCCCATCACTCCTGCTGTGCGTGCACTTCCCTGCAATCAGCTATTTACCATCACTCAAGATGACCACGGAAAACTAACCACTGGTGGTTATGGCCCCTATGCAGCACTTGGGTTTCATAGGAACAGACAGTAATTCACTTATTTGCTCTTTTTGCAATCCTTTTTATTTGTTTTCAGGGCATTTGTTAAGTGATTTTTCTTGAGTAGGGTAGGAAACTTGAATAACCAAATATCTATTCACCCTAGAAAAGGCACCAGCAGATTAAAAAAAATTCACCAAAGTCCAGCTGGCTGAAACAGTGAGTTTAATTAGGGTTGGCTCGCTTACAGGAGGGTGGGCAACTTACCATAGCTACATCATGGGAAAGAGTCCCTCTTTCTTAGCAGTTGTTAACCACTTATATGTATATCCAAGTGGGGAGGCACGGCTTCGGTGCCTCTCCCGAGCCCACATATCTTCCAGAAAGGAATGTCAGTGGAGCTAGTCTTGTGCGGGCTTCATGCAGTCATCACAAAGCTTTTCTGATTTCAACACGGCAACTGCCATGTCATCCCCAGAGGAGTCCACCAGAAGACTTGTGATCAGAAAAAAAAAAAAATCACAATTCCTGATGACCATTGGTAGTGAAGTGGTGGATAGTGTGCTAGGGTCTGCAAATCACCCCACAAAAGACCACCACTCACATCTCCACCACCATCACCTGAACATCTGCACCACTCAAACCCAGCTCCCAGAGTCCATTTCCCCAACCCTGGTCTCCTCAGCTGTCACAGAGGGAACTGCACTCCAACACTGCTAAAGCTTTTCTGTGTTTAACTATCTTGTGTTCCCTACTCATCTAGGGATTTCTGAAGAGTATGCAACGTTGGCTAGCTCGTATCTTTCTGCCTGCAAAATGGAGCCAAAGTCAAACAAGGGAAGAAAAATAGGCAGTGAGGAAATGGGAATCCAACTCCTGTAGTCAGATGTTTTCCTGTGTCCCGCCCAGTCCCACAGCCACTGGGACCCAATTAAACATAGAGGCTTTTATCAATTATGAACTGCATGGCCATGGCCTATGGCTCAATTTTCTTGCTAGTTAGCTCTTATAACTAAACTCAGCCCATTTCTTTTCTTTTCTTTCTCCCCCCACCGCCCGCCGCCCCCCCCCCCCCCCCCCCCCCCCCCCCCCCCGACAAGGTTTATCTATGTAGCTTTGTGCCTTTTCTGGAACTCACTCTGTAGCCTAGGCTGGCTTCGAACTCACAGAGATCCACCTTCCTCTGCCGCCTGAGTGCTGGAATTAAAAGTGTGTGCCACTACCACCTGGCTTAACTCAGCCCACTTCTATTAATCTACATGTCGCCACAAGTTCCATGGCCTTACCTGTGTGCCCTTACATGCTGCTCCCTGGACAGCGGGATGGCATCTCCCTCTCCTCTCCTTTCTTATTCCTGTCTATCTGCTTGTATTTCCTGCCTGCCTCTAAGCTGCCTTGCCATAGACCAATACAGCTTTATTTATCAACCAACCAGAGCAACATGTATTCCCAGCATAAAGATATCCCACAGTAAACTCCTAAGCAAAACTCCATTTTACAGGGAATTTGCATCCAAGGACCTCAACTCCTACCACTGGTAGCAACACACCACACCCTCAATTCCACACTTAACCTTGGCCAAGATGCAACTCACGTGCTCACACCCCTGGTGTGCTAAAAGCTACCTTCAGCTCAGCTAGAAAGACTTTGGCATTCTGAGGCTGAGTTCTGACTCCAGCTCAAGTTAGTATTTCCCGATTGGATTCTTATTATTGTTATTATTACTAAACAAATAAAACCCTCCATTCTGTAGGGACACTGATGTTTTAAAATCTGGGAACTGGGGTGTTGGTCAGACAGACTCAGTAATCACTGTATTATACAGAAACAGTGTTCCCAGAAATCAATGCTGTTGGTTACTCAAAACATCTCATGGAAGCCAGACTGCCCTCCCACTCACAAACAGGAAGTAAGTGGGCATGGCACAGTAGAGCTGGCTCTAGTATCGTAGACACATACATTCCCAAGAAAGCCACCCTTAAGAACAAATTTACAAGCTGGGCATTGTGGTCCATGCTTTTATCCTCAACACTCAGGAGACAGAAGCAGATCTCTGTGAATTCAGGGCCAACCTGGTCTACATAGTGAGCTCCAGGGTAGCCAGAGCTACGTAGTGAGACCTTGTGTCAAAAAAAAAAAAAAAAAGGGCCGGGCGGTGGTGGCGCACGCCTTTAATCCCAGCACTTGGGAGGCAGAGCCAGGTGGATCTCTGTGAGTTCGAGGCCAGCCTGGGCTACCAAGTGAGTCCCAGGAAAGGCGCAAAGCTACACAGAGAAACCCTGCCTCAAAAAACCAAAAAAAAAAAAAAAAAAAAAAAAAAAAAAAAAAAAGGAAGAAAGGAAGAAGAAGAAGAAGAAGAAGAAGAGGCTTCTGATAGCCTCAGACTCTCCACCCGATACCAATGCAGAACAAGTGATTCAAAAGAGGCCAGGGGCTGTCCAAACACCCCTGGCTATAGTTACCTTCTGGGTCTGGAAAGCACTGATTGTGTATAAGCCCAAGCAGCAGGAACATTGGTCTCTATGTCTCTCCTGCTAAATGTACCTCTGGCCCTCACAAGGCCGTAGTAACAGCTGTTTGCATGGAGAAAACATGAATGCCACAGGGAGTCTAATGATTGCATAAAAACTTCGTTCACAAACTTTACGCCTGGGGAGACATCCCTAAAATCTGCTGAGATTGCTCAAAAGAGCCAGCAAATGCTAGAAAAGGGGATTTCATGCATAAATCACAAAAGCAGCATTAACAAGATCCCAGCACAAACAGCTTGGACACACCCAGCTCCTTCAATGGCGGCCTTGTTGGGTCAAAAATAACACTGGCCTCTTTGGGGGAGTTCCAGTGATAAAATTAACTCTCTCTGTAAAAATCCTTTACTAGTATTTCCATTTGAGTCAAATATAGCCTGTGGACATTTCCTCTCCCTGGTATGGATAACTTACAGACATTCAAACATGTAAGACGGATATCAAACAGCCGTTCATTCCTTAGGAGTCAAAGGCACGTCACTCAGACTGCGGCCCTGTGGCTTCTGCTGTGGGACCAGAGCGATGAGAGTAAGGTGACACTGAGAGTCATCTTCTTCTCAGTCTCTTACATTAATACAATCAATGTGTCCTTGGCAGGGGCAAGGAACAAGTGAGGAACACTAACCCAGTGTCAGCTGCTTCCAGAGAGTTCTGAAGGATGATGGTGGGTCGGGGCTCAATCCCTAACTGATGGACACCACCCAAGATGCCAGCCATGTTTAGTCAGAATGTGACCATTATCTCAATGGATCCTCAGAACCTCAGCTCAGGAGGGCTGGAGAAGGAATGATCCCGCTACTCATAGGTACCCTCCTCCTGGCGACCAGAGACCTAATAGTGGCCCGGCTCCAAGCCTGATCCTAACTGCCTGCAGGAGACATCAGAACCCAGCAGTCTGTCTTTTTTAAGCTCGGGAGGTTGAGTTTGAGATTCATTTTACCAAATGTCTTAATTATCAAGGACTCTCAAATATGTGTATGGCACCTCTTCTAGAATAGCAACCCACAATGACTTCCAGGTCCTTGGTGACACCACACCACCACCCCCAACCGCTGTGACCACCCTTCTTTTGGTCAGAGATAGGGATAAAGATTTCTGTTATGATCAGAGGCCAATTAAGAGACCGCTGTAGATGTCTGGATGTATGACTAAAACCAGAAGTAGACCAGAGTACAGAGCCAGATGCAGCCTGTTCCCAGGGCTTTGCCTGTCAACACCCAGCAGGAAGGGATCTGCGCCCATTCCCGGAGATGGTCAAATATGTCTCCCAACAACTGCATACGTCTTTCTTCCTGCTCCACATGGGATTCCTCCAGTTTCTCCTTTTTAAAAAGCTGATCTTATCCTTCAGAAACATCACTAGGTGGAGACCCAGACTTTGTAGAATGGACTTGGGGCCTTCCTTACTTCCCTTCCTCCTTTCCAAGTCCACAGTGCCTTCTAGCAATGTCCATGGGTGGGACATGTATGACTAGACTCACTAAAGGGACTGCTCCCAAGGACAGCCCCAAGTTATATTAAAATCCGTTCTCCAAAGCTATTTAAATGTTCATTTGTGTAAATCTTATAATAAGACTTTTCTTCTATTTCACAGTAAAACAAATCAAAGTGAGGTGTTTTGGTATTGTTGTTGTTATTTATTGTGAAACAGTCTTACAGCCCACCCTGGCCTAGCTTTCAAACAGGGAGGACAGAAAGAGAAGGGGGCTGAGTCACCAGCTTAGAATCCTTGCCATACCAGAGTTGGGGAAACCATGGGGGTGCTCACAAAGGCAGTTTGAGTAGAGGACTAGCCACCTGAAGTTATTGGGAATGCGACCACACACTAGGGAAGAGAGACAGGAAGAAGGTCTGCAAGTGTGTACAAAAGGATTCTGGGTGCACTCGACTCAGTTCTGGGGGTCACTTCAAGAATGCTGTGCATGCATCTCAAAATTGTCTCTGCAAGGGATTGGGAAGGGAGTTAGCACCCTCCACAACCCAACCTCACTGCCACATACTACCCCTAAGAGTATCCCACCCTCAAATCCAGGTCTGACTCAGGACCTGGTGACTGTCCTCACACCCCAGTCCTAATGAATCCATACACAAGCTCCTCTTATAAGCAAGACCTTATGCCCAAATGATAAACTTGGCCTAACTTTTTCCCCCCAATTTCTTACCTACTCACCCTAGATTTTATTCCTACCCTTAACCTTCAAAGTTCCCAAGCACTCGGTTTCCCTCAAACAACACAACTAACTCAAAAACAAAAAAGAAAAAAAAATCCATTTTGCAAAGTGTATCAAAAAGCAGTCCATCATGGCACATGGGCGAACAGCTATGGAACGGGCACCTGGAGCTCACAAAAAAAGGATAAACCCTAAATCTTGAGGGCCAAGAGCCCTCTGTCTGAGAAAGGGGCCTAAATTTTGGCACACTTTAGCCTCGTGGAGGAGAAGCCCCATGCAGGGAAGGTGCCAGCAGATGTCTGCACTGCCCCAGGCAAGTGGGCACTAGAAAAAAAAAAGAAAGGGAGGGAGGGAGGGAGGGAGGGAGGGAGGGAGGGAGGAAGGAAGGAAGGAAGGAAGGAAGGAAGGAAGGAAGGGAGGGAGGGAGGGAGGGAGGGAGGAAGGAAGGAAGAAATGACTGCACACAAGCTTACCAAGACCTCATTTTGCAGAGTTCCTGTGCACACAGACACAGGATGCCTTCTAGGAGGCAACAAGAATCCAGGACTACAAAAAGTGGTGGACAAGCTTAACTCACCTGTTGGATTCTTCCTGTTTTAAAAAAAAAAAAAGTCAGTCTGCATGCACCTTTTGCTATTTCTGAAGAGGCTCATTCCCAGAAGAGGAGGGATAATACAGGCTGCAGTCCTTCCTGATTGTGATAAAGCACAGTGGAAGATCAAGCAGGGAATGTCCCTGAAGAACAGTCAGTCCAACACTGGACGTTAACACGGGCCACTCAGGCTCAGAACAGCAACCTAGAGTAGGCTGAATGGTGGTCCCAACATCACCACTCATCAATTAGCTCCATCATAATTTCTGTCTCATGACACCCACTTTTCTACGCCAACAGTCAACCTCATGATATTTTAAATGGAGAGAACATCCCAGGAGAGGAAGAGAAAAGCACCAGATACCTTGTGGAATCACCAATCTTACAATCTGCTGTTTAATTCCGAAGATGACCTCTTAAGCCTGCTCTATCGTTAAATCCATCCTACTGGCCTCTCTTTTACACTTTTCATTCATTCTTGGTCAGCATGTGGAGATCTCTATGGCAAATCCGTTAGCAATGCAAGACAGTGTGAAAAAATAGCTCCAGTGTCCCCAGGATCAAGATCCACCCCTACGCTCCTCACCTGAACCTCACCTGGACTCTGCATGATGACAGAGGGAAGTGACAGTTACTCGGCTAGGGCCTCTGATTCAAACAGAACAGTCGAGAGAGGTGGAAACAGCAAGCTCGGAAAACTCACCTTCATCAGTTCCTCATACACGTGTCTCACTTGGAGGAAACTATACTGACAGACACTCTTCAGTTACCTGACCTTCACAAAGTTCTGAAGTCAGTCCGAGAGCTACATTCAAGGTTTTGCTGTTTCAGAGAGACCAGTCCTCCTCATAGCAAAACAACAACAACACAATCGTACCATGTTCCAGGACCCAAACAGAACACTGCAAAGCGGATTCACCTCAGATTCCACCGACTGAAAACAATCTTCCGGTACTGGGGTATATGCAAGCTCATGGCTGCCATCGTTACAGACAAAGTCAATACTGAAAATGTGAATGGTTTTGAAAGAGCCTGTGGTTTTAAAGATAATTTTGTGCAAGGAAAAAAAGTAGTTATTTTCAATTTTTCTGAAGGCATTCTAATTGCTAAAACGCACGGACTCTGGATAAATGTATCCCAGTTTGCTCCTGTGTTCTTGTCCTAGTGAAGTGAGGAAAGACTGAGTAGCAGTTTAAACAATCTGGACTTGCAATGAGGCTTTAGCCTAAGAATATATGGGCCAAAGCACCAGTAACTCAAGCCAGAGACAGAACGCAGCCTTACCGTTAGTGGATGTTTTTTTAAAGTTATCCAGGAACTCCTCCAGCAGCTGGGACTGGTTGGGAGAGGGTGGCAGACCTCTCCGGTCCCTGGAGGACAGGTCACTGTCTGACCAGGAAGTGCACAGGGTTCTTCTTGTGTCCACAGGCCAGGCGATCAGTGTAAGTCCGACACTCTTCTCAGAAAACAGGGCCTCCATCTGCTTGATGTCAAGGTCAGACACAGCTTCCCCGTTTAAGGTTGTGATTTCGTTACCCTTTCTCAGCCCTGAGAACCAAGAAGTGGGGAACAGGAAGAAAGAGGCCGGAGGGAGGTTACAGAGATGCATTCCCAGATAAAATTGAGCTGCAAATGCCAACCACTGACCAGCAGTTTCAGCTAAAGTCCAGTTCCGAGCTGGCCTTAGGCAGATTGTTTTGAACACAAGCTGGGGAAATGCTTATCAAATGTTTTCTCTGGGTCTCTCTCTGTCTCACACATCCTCTCCCTCTATCTGGACATCTGTATGAATACTCTCTTTATACATACACACACACATCTGCATGAAATCTCTTTTTACACACACACACATCTGTATGAATACTCCCTTTATATACACACATACACATCTGTATAAAATGTTTTTACACATACACATCTGTATGAATACTCCCTTTATATAGACACATACACATCTGTATGAAATCTTTTTACACACACACATCTGTATGAATACTCTCTTATATACATATACATCTGCATGAAATCTTTTACACACACACACACACACGTCCGTATGAATACTCCCTTTATACATATACATCTATATGAAATCTTTTTACACACACATCTGTATGAATACTCCCTTTATATACACACATACACATCTGTATGAAATCTTTTTACACACACATCTGTATGAATACTCTTATATACACACACATCTGTATGAAATCTCTTTTTACACACACCATACTTTATATATACATATATGTATTTGCAAGTAAATTCTTTCTCAAGAACACCCACATACACGTCTGTTTGAATAGAATACCCTCTTTACATACACACACACACACACACACACACACACACACACACACACACAGAGCTTTATATATACACATGTGCATTTTCAAGTAAATTCTTCCTCAACAACTCCAGGAGAAATCATCATCTGACAAAACTGCCACACAGCCTCAGGAGGCAGATGCCCCTCACGGTTGGAAACTCAGAGTGTGCACACACAGCACCGCACAGACCTCCTCCATATGCCAGACTGTCAGGGAGAACATCACTTATAAATATCCGGCTGAGATGCTGGTGCCCGTCCACCTGAGCTGTGACTGCAAACCCTGGGGGGGAGGGAGAAAAAAAAAGAGCCAGTGTGAGTTCACCTCCCTTTGTCTCCCCAGGCCACTCAGGGGTGAATCCGGGAACACCCACCCATTCTTGTCAATGCTGCATGCTGAGCAGTCAGAGTTAGAAAGGTGTTGAAAGTGCTATTATGTAGCAAGAAGAGGGGGAAAGAGGAAGCCACCAGACTGGAGGGTTTAGACACGGGAGTGTGCAACCTTCATCAACAGTTACAACTGCACACGACGACGGCAGCGGCGGCACATTCAGAGCAGCCAGCTCCTGGGAACAGCCTGGCTGACAAATGGGGAGATTGAGGACAAACACAATGTGGTGGAGACAGGAGCCAGAACACGACCCAGCCTTAAAAGGGAAATTCTGGTGTATCCTATAATGGGATGAACCCTGAAGACATTAATGCTAAGTGAAATAAGTGGGGCACAAAAAGACAGTCTCAAAGGGTTCCCAAATCATAAGAACAAAGGGGATATAATGTGTGCTTTTCAAGAGCTGACGCAGGGGAGCAGAAAGCTAGCATCCTACGGATACAAACTCCAGATCTGCCAAATGAGAGATCTGGAGAGTGATGGTGACGGAGAGGGTGACTTGTGGACACCAATGCACTGTGGTGCCCCGGATAAAGGGTGCAGATAATCTACTTCATGTGACTTCTACCTCACCACAGTTAAAATAGTGCCTTTTTTTTTTTTGAAAGTTAAGACCAACAGATACTCTTACTGAAATGCAGTGAGGTGTTTCAAGAAGGTTTCAAGACTGGGTTGGGCAATGGCTTAGGTGGACACAGCACAGTGTGTGCTGCACAAGCATAAGGATCAGAGTTCGAATCCCCAGAATTCATGTAAAAAGCCAGATGCACAGCATGAGCACCGGTATCCCAGCATTCCCCCAGGAGGTTGAGACAGAAGATGCCTGGAAGCTTGCAGGCCAGCTAGCCTGACCCACGCAATGGAAAAACAATGAAGCAATCCTGTCCCCAAAAAGTATATAATATAACCCAAGGACATAACCCAAGGTTGTAAATTGTTCTCCACATGTGCCCTGGCATGTACACACCCAGATCCCCCCCCCCCCCCCTCTCTCTCTCTCTCTCTCTCTCTCTCATATAGTCATACACACACACTGATATGCACATACACACAGAAAGAGAAGGATGGATCCAGTGCTTTATTTACATAGATGTAACATGCAAAACCCAGTACATGTCCTGTTTGGAATGCATGTACCGGGTTTTGTACCCACCACTGCCGCCATGGTGGAGACTATACTTCCACATTCAGGTTCCCCAGTTCCTATGAGCTCCTGGAGGACAGGGAAAGTGTCCTCTGTCCCCTATGTCTTCTCTAAGCCTCAAGCAGAATCTGTGACCACACTCATTCACTCAGACAGGAAGACTTTGTGGCCATGGGAAGAAAATGCCAAGAGGAAGTTGGTTTTGTTGGAAAGTCCTCCTTGCCAACTTACAATCAAGCAATACAAGCCTACAGTGGACATAGACGTTCTCAGTTCTCAGCATTGGGGAGGCTAAGGCAGGAGGATCACTGTGAGTTGTGAGGATATCCTGAGATCCCAGGCCAGTGTGGGCTACAAAGTGAGACTGTCTCAAAATGAACCAACACAGCTGATCATATAACTAAGGACAGAGTCCAAAAGAAGCGAATTTTAACATATTAGCTACTTGAATTATTTTAAAGCAAGTATCTACGTGTGACAATATTTTTAACATGACAAAACAGCTTTTCTGTGGAGGCAGCCATCAGCCTTTATCTAATTACCGACTTCTCTGGTACAGGCAATAAAAGGCAGAGGTGCTCTTGGAGACATCAGCAAAGTCTACAGAGACCTTAGAGCGGGTTTTGATAAAGACTAAGGAAAATAGGAGTTAAACACAGACACTGTTAAACTCAGGCCAGAGGGAGATAAAGCAAACAGATCAGGCTTATACCACTTAGATCATGCAAGTGTTCTTGAAGGGCCAGTAATATTTCGATCCTGGGAGAGGGGATTGGGAACGAACAGCATTCCAGGGGGATAAGATTCTAGATTGGAAAAGAAGCCTCATAGGGCTGGAGAGATGGCTCAGTGGTTAAGATCACTTGTTGCTCTTCCAGAGGATGTACATTCTGCTCCTGGCATGCAAGTTGGGCAGCTCACAACTGTTTGTAATTCCAAACCCAAGGGACCAGACACCCTCTTCTAGCAACCTCATGAACTGCATGTATGTGGCAGACATGCACAAAATCAACAAATGGATCAAAGAAACCTTGTCTGGCTTCTGGGTGAACCTCAGAGTAGCACCAAGCACAGTTAATTCATTGTGTTAGCACTACCACAAGCATGTCACATTCCCTGGCAACTTATGTATTATTTCCTGAATTGTCTTGCATCTCCCCCAATATTGATATGTACCAGCCCATCCTACTAAAATAAATAAATGATAATGGAAAAAGAGAGAGAGAAAGAGGCAAAAGGCAAGATGAACTTCTGGGGTCGGGAGAGGGCTCCTGGGGTCAGGAGAGGGCTCCTGACACTCACCAAAGTCAGTCATGTTCCCAGTCTTGGTTAGCTGCACATCGTACACATTGAGTGGAAAAATTTCAATTTCATCATAAACCTAAGAAAAGCGAAACCAACAGAATCAAAGGCTTTAACGCTATGCAACCTCGAGAAATCACGTTGACACATTTTTCACAGGGAAATTACAACACTTGCTTACATGAGGGATGTTTACAAATTAAACACCAAATATGAACAGTTTGCCCCCTAAATTCCAGCCTCCAAAATTAAGAGCATGCAGAGACCCAGAGAAAGAGCCGTGTTGGCAGAATGCTCATTCAGCATGCACAAAGCCTTGGTTGGGTGTGACCCCAAGCATCACACACACTGGGTGTGGTAGCACACATCTGTATGCCAAGCCTCCGGGATGTGGAGGCAGGAGGATCAAAATCTCAAGATCATCCTCAGCTACACAAGGAGTTTAAGGCCAGCCTGGGCTGTGAGATCCGGCATGCATGAGGTGGGACAGTCCCTCTCGGCCTCCACCGCCCACTTGCCTGCTCTTGCATGTATTCATACAGTGCAGGCACATGCCACTCGACACTTTCATCCACCACTTTTCGAAGCTGAAGACCATAGTGAGTGGGCTCCAACTCTCTCATCTGCAAAGAAAAGGATTGGTTACTCAGAGTCTAATTGCTCTGTCCTAAAATCACCAGCGCTCAGGAGGCTCACGACGGATTACTATCAAAGTCTCAAAAAGTGACTGCATATAATTTGTTCAGTCTGGAACTATAGAAAAACTAACATTTTAGATGTGCAAACAAGAAAACGACGAGTCAAAATCCATTGTTAAATTTTCCTCTAATACTGCCATCACTAAGTGTAAGGTCCACTGTTAGGAAGTCAAGGAACTACACTTCATCACACCACCCATCTCCCTTCGGATGGCTAACTCTTCCCCATGCTGGTCGCTAACTGTAAGTTGTTTCTCGTGAAAGTAGAGAGATTTACAAGATGTGTTTAAGTTCTACAGACTTCAGAATTGGATACTTCAAAGTGTTTTCAAAAGGAAAATGTATAAGTTCAAATATATTCTCCTCTCTCTGTCTCTCTCTCTCTCTGTGTGTGTGTGTGTGTGTGTGTGTGTGTAACACACATGCATGCACCCCCTCCTCCTTCCCTCACTTGCATCCTTTCTTTCTTCCCCACACTTACAACAGCAAAGCATTTATCTCTGGCTTGTACTCCAAAAAGGATTAGCTGGACCTCCTGCCTCCGACACCTTTTAACACTCAGAAAATTTGTTACTGTGGCAGTTTTTTATCACCTATCCAGGCTTTCCTCAAGAAAGGGCTTACTCACTTGGGGGGAGGGGGCAGTTAAGTTCATAAAGATATAACTACACACACCAGTGTACAGGACACTAAAGCTCCCATGTCAAGTACAAAAGAGAATTAAAATACTCTTCATGCCCACCATGAGCGCCAGCAAACTCTACATGCCTCTTCGCCACTTTCCTAGTCTTTCAGCTCTACTCTGCCACCTGCTGGTCTAAAGGTATCAGACCTGCCAGTGACGAATGGATTTATCCTATACTTCCTCTTCACACTGGGAATAAAAGTACAGTTGGAAGAATGAATAACCACCAACTCATACAAGTGCCCATGGAGCAACTGTGAATGGTAGTGAGTCATGTACGTAATCGCACACAGGCCACTTCTCTAAGCAACGTGAACAGCAACTGATGTCACAATGACTCTAGGTACAGATTTAAAATGTATGTGGAATACTTCAGGGTCTTCATGAAAGCATAGGGTCATGACCTAAGGGCTCATTTTTCTGAGCGGTGGAGAGTTAACTAACTAGAAAATGTGAGTATGTAGAAAGATGGGTCTTAAACACCCTACAAAACCAGAAGCCAGAGGAGTGCATTAATGATCCTCTCTATTCAGAAGTATTTATTTCTAGATCAAAATCCATCACCTTGCATGCCAATGTCAGCACATCTTCCACTCTGTGCTCGGGCTTGATGAGCACAGTAACTCCCTCATTATCCTGGAAGCGAACGTATGTCTGCATTTCCCATGCGTTGTCTCGGAGAGCGCTGTCTACTGTGGAGCCATACAGATGCAGATCATGGACCTGTGTTAGGTGAGAAAACGTAGATGAGTCGGATAAGCAAAAATAGAAACCACAAGGGGGAAAATGTTCCCCTAATTAAGTAGTTGTTACCAGAAGCTTTGCTCATGCCCCCCATACTGGCCTCTCACACCCCTCTGCGGCAGCCTTTGGCTGGCACCAACCTGACAGCCTTTGGCTCCTCACTCTCTCTACACAGATGGAGCCGAAGCTCAGAAGGGTGACTCCTTCCACTCTGCCCCTGGGGCAACTCAGAATGGCGCACTCTCACTGCCTTAGAGTCCTGGTGGAGAAGAGGTACTGGGATATACGATCTAATCCTCAATCCCTTTCTGGCTTCCAAAGGTTCTCATCCACAGTGATTGTCATCTGTCCGTCTGCGCCCTAGCCCAGGTCTAAACTCAACTCTAAGTGTGACCCTCCTTTCTCCGGTTTCAACTTTTAAAATCTAACTGCTAATAAAGAGGACATCTTCTCTCTGTCTTCCTGCTGTGTCAGACATGGCCGCTCTGTCAGGAAATCATCCGCACATGTACCACCTTCAGGAGCTTTTCCCGAAACACTGTCCTGAAGGTCATCACTGCTGCCAGTTACTTCATGCTAACCCACACTGCTCAGATTGATGACAAGCATGGCGACTATGCACTCAGTAACTTAAGTATGTCCTCCAGCTAGATCCTTGAAGGGACACTATAGTGAACCAAACCCCAAAGCTACTTAACCAGACAACGGTGGCCGGGGGAGAAATGGTTAATTTAGATGAGTATGTTGGTATGTGGCTTTAATCCCAGCAGAGACTGGAAGATCCCCAAGTTTGAGACAAGATCTCAGTCTGAGCCTCATCTATAAAGTGAATTCCAGGCTGGGCAGGGCTACTTAGTGAGACCCTGTCTCAAAACAAACAAAGAAAGTTCAATTTACTAAGCCTCAGTTTACCGTTTTGCAAAAGGAAGCATTATTCTCATTGCTGATATTTAAAAATAGCAAGACAAGCTCTTAGGAGCAAAGGAGCCCACAGACATGAAGATGTCTTATAGGCTGGAAAGCATGAACATATAAATTCAGTGTTCTCACATTGCTACATCCAATTCAAGCCTCACAGCAATCACATGGATGGGTCGTTTTACTGTTAATTCCATGCATTTCTTTAAACACAAAGTAAACTGCAAAGCCAAACTCGATATAATAAAGACATACCAAAGAACAGCCCTGGGCAGAAAAGAGGAAGAACCCATCTTTCTGTGTTGACTGTTTGGAAATGTGGTGCTCAATTCTGACATGGTATAACTGGATCTGTCATAGATCTATCAACATCAGCACATTTTCCTAGAAAGACGACCACAGCCAGAACTGAAGTCCCCCCACATGCCAAGGGGAAAAGAGACAGAAACAGATGCCTTGAGCCGAGGGTGCCAGGTGGGCACAGGGATACTCTCTGCTGATGGGGCCTGTCACATGGGTAAGGGCTCTCTCTGGCTCATTCTCCCAGGCACTTCCATCACTTGGGAGGGTTTCCACCCCAGGGGCCTGCCTGGTAAGAGCAGGGACTGCCCTAATGGTACAGGCTCTACTCTTAAACAGTGCACATTAAAAAATAAACCAGAAAGCCCAGCAGAGGTCACTGTGGAGTAAGAAACCCAAAAGGAAGGCCACCGCATAGTAACTTCTCCCTGTCCTTCAAGAAGAGAACAGAATGGACGGGTGGGCAGAGACTTGGTGAAACTCAAATCCATGCCACACCATGGCTTCCTGCTCTTTCTCATCCCTGGCTGTCCATCATAGGGAGATTCCGTCACATAAAATAAAACCCTGCCAGTTCACTCACAACAGCCCTCTCAGGTGGGCACCCACATGACTCGCTACTTTCCAGGTGAGAAAAATGGGTGCAGAAGTTCTAAAAAACTTTCTTTTTTTTTTTTTTGGAGACAGGGTTTCTCTGTGTAGCTTTGCGCCTTTCCTGGAACTCACTTGGTAGCCCAGGTTGGCCTCGAACTCACAGCGATCCGCCTGGCTCTGCCTCCCGCTAAAAAACTTTCTTAAGCTTACACGACTAGTACCTGTAGCAGAGAAGGGGCTCTGACTCCCCAAAGCCTGGATGAGTCAGGTCTCCCCACCACAACACAAAGAACACGGAAGCCTGACAATTAACTTCTCCCCACAATGGACATGACTTCACAGTCCAGATTCATTTCCTAATTCTACTACACAAACTGTGCCTTAGTTCATCAAACTGTCTCAAGGGGCCGTTCCATAAAAAGCAAGGCATTCCCCTGCCTCTACATTGCTGCTCATTTCAATTGCTTTCCTCTGTCCTTCTGGGCCCCCTGGCTCTAGTTGCTGGAATCACTAGTCAGGGGAACATTCTTGACATAGCAAAACTCAGCTCACAGGAGGGTTAGCTTTGGGTTCACCCACTTGGAGTGGCAAGATGAATGAGAGTATGGTCTTCGTTTCCTCATTCACAGACTCTTCTAGCCCTTAACACGGTGTCTCACAAGCAGAATACACCCAGTACCTGGGTAATGAAGAGATGGATGCCACTAGAGACTCAACGCCCAACCGATGTGAAAGGTCAAGGCTCTCCACTGGCATCTGATTCAAATTTACCTTTCCAGTGTCAGGTTCTTAATAGTCCCAACTTTCAGGGAGACAAGTTACCACCTTCTTAAAAGAAGGTAAGTCTTGAACAAGAGAAATGTGTGAAAATAAATGGAGGGACGGGAGAAGGGACAATAGAAACAACGTCATTGTGTTCAATGAAGCACAGCTTTGAACCTGCACCTGCCTGGAGGACTATGCCCACACTGTTCACAGAAGGTGCTTATCAAATCCAGGCCATCAGTGACCTAGAGCCTCTAAGAGACCTCCCACAATGACAAATTAGATGTGCTTCTTGCTGTGCCCCCACACACACACATGTACAGGTACACACACACACACACACACACACACACACACACACACACACACACACACACACACACACACACAGAGGCATTAAATATGGGAAAGGAGGAACCTGGCTTTTCAATGGAATCAAAGAATGTGGAATGAATGAATTAGAACCAGGAAAAAAGAAGGTCTGCTTGGTGAAATCAGATCTTCTAAGTTATTTTAAGCTTTGCCCTTTTGGAGAGAAAGCTTGTGCTGATTTCCTCAGGAAGGGCCAGTGTCATCCAAGCTGAAAACATACATGCTTCGGTTTCAGTGAGCCAGATAAAACAATCTCCTACCTCCTTTTTATAAAAAGAGACAGAAACCCCTGAAACTGAACACACACACAAATGAGACATCTGGACATCCCTTCCAGAGGTGCTTTTTTTTTTTTTTTTTTCCGTTTTTCGAGACAGGGTTTCTCTGTGTAGCTTTTTAAAGCACTCACACAGAGCACCATAGTTGGCCAGCTGTGGCAAGAGGATAGCGTAGCCTACTTGCTCTTTCCTGCTCTGACCTGCCTCCTACAGCCAAAAGATCATTTCCAAAGCCCTGTTCAAAGTTCTCAGTCCCTAGAGAACACAAAGGAAAGAAGCAAAACTGGACAGGACCAGATTTCTGTCTTGCTAACCTTAGGCAGCCCGGTAACCTACCGCCTCAACACCTCCCTCACCTTAAAAGTGACCACCACAAGCACCAGCTTCATGAGGACACCCCATGAGGAATAACATGAGACGCTCTGCACACTTTCCACAGTCAGCTCTGACGGTGCCCTGAGCACCATACCCGCACAATCCCCACATTTCAGGGGGTAAACCACTGTCCAGAACTGAATGAGAATTATTCCTTGTTCCAAAACCTAGAGGAACCTGGAGTGGAGTGTAATGTTATCCCCTCACAGTCCAATTCCTGCTGGACATCTAGAAACTGGGAGCATCAGTGAACTCGAGGCCCCATCCACAACATGCTACCCTAGCATTTGCAAATCGAGCTAGCTCTCCTGGGAGAGCACTTTCTACAGAAGTGATATTATTATTATTATTATTATTATTATTATTATTATTATTATTATTATTATCATCATCATCTAATGGCCCTGAAGCCACATGTCAAATTACTTATGCTCAGTGTGTCACACAGAGAGAGAATGGTAACCCTGTGCATTCTCACAGCAGCTGCTTTTGGATCGAATGGCTTGTAATTACTGCCTGGATCACTGAAGGGACATGAGTAGCAAAATCACAGTGTCTGTCTGTCACGAGCGGGCCCGCACCACCCCAGTCCCTGATAAAAGGAGAGTCTATTTATTAGCACGGGAGACGAAGGGACAGCACAAAAGAAATGATCTGCTCTGGCTTTTCTTGACAACTCCGTATCATGGAGGATGCACCGTTTACTTCCTTCTAGGGCAGATGGCCAGACAGCGGCGCTTAGAAAGGAAAGACAAAGACCTGACTGGCCGGCCACGTGTGTGGAAAGAGACCGGCACGGATGTGTTCTACAGATGCACATGTACGTGTGCTGTGGAAGCTTCCAGAGCAGTATTCTACTTAAACAGACTGTGCTGTGGTAAACGGTTGTTTCATTCACATTTTCCATTCCAGAAACTACCATCAGGGTATCCCCCGCTGTCCCATCTGCAGCTAATACCTAACATAACAATGCTTCATTCACTCACTGCCACAGAAAGTCAGGACATCCCCCCCCCCCCCCAGACAGTTTTCCAGGAGCAGAGGCCAAGGCCAGGGGCTGCCATGGCTGCTGTGGCTTTCTGGGGCAGCTGCCACCCTAACTCAGTGGGAGATTTGTTGACACATCTCCATAACAAACATCTCCCTGGCAAACACTGTCTGAGACTCATCATTACTCATCAAGAAGGCTCTGAAAAGCTCTCATTTGGGGCTAGCCAAGGTGTCCTTTAAAAATGCTCCAAGAAGACTGGCTTTCCTCCAGCGCTAACAGACTCCCAATTAGGGTGACTCACTGCTAGACCCTTACAGGATGTACCAATTATGGTGGGATATTTTAAAAGGGCTGCGGCTCCTCCCTCATAATGGCCTTTCTGTGTGATGCCAATGCATATAATGTACTTACTGTATAAAAGCAGACGGTTTGTGTGCTACAAATATTCTCTGTGATTAGCAAAAGACAACTACTGAATAGTAATTGTAATTATTTGAACAGGCAGGATTTTAAGCCAAAAAGGTATTTAAAAAAAAAAAAAAAGTATCTCGGGGCTGGAGAGATGGCTCAGAGATTCAGAGCACTGGCTGCTCTTCCAAAGGTCCTGAGTTCAATTCCCAGCAACCACACAGTGGCTCATAACCATCTGTAATGAGACCTGGTGCCCTCTTCTGGCATGCAAGCATACATGCAGGCAGAACATTGCATGCATAATAATAAAAAAAATTTTAAAAAAAAAAGGATCTCTTAGTTCAAGCTACAATTCAATTTGAATCTAGCTACCTGTGTTCTGTAGCACAGAGCAGAAAGATGTACCATGAAAGCAGCACATGCAAGGTCTCCTGGGTCCCTACGCAGGGCTTCATCCTTAAATGGATCAAATGGGGCTGGAGAGATGGCTCAGGCCAGATGCCTTTGTTAGCTTGGGTGGGAGTTGGGGACTTGACTGGAATATGTGCAAACTGGAACCCAATTTAAATAAGCACAAAACCACCACCAATGACTATTTTAGCCAAATTTCCTCTCAAGTCTGCAATGAATCTTGATAATGCTTTGATGATCTCACTTCTAAAACTTGTGAAATAAAAACTCTGTATTGTTATGTAATGTTTAAAGAGATACAATCTTAAAACACTGGGTTTTTATCATAGATCCCACAGTTCTCAACCATTAAAGGATTACAGCTGATACAAATGATTAATTAACAAACATTAAGTGAGTATCATAATGTTGGCATGAGCTATGGGCTTAGAATACACAGGAACACTTAACACTACACAGACCACAGACCTATGAAAAGTTCACACACACACATACACATTCATTCTCTCTCTCTCTCTCTCTCTCTCTCTCTCTCTCTCTCTCTCTCTCTCTCTCTCTCACACACACACACACACACACACACACACACAAATGTGGCTTGATAAGACAAGGTCAGACACAGTAAGAACTGAAATCTCGGCGACACATCCACTACATGATTAAGTCAAGTTCCCCAGTGACAGTATGGTCTGACGGGGATTTTGAATGAGCTCCGCAAGGACACAGAAACCACAGGGCAGGAAATGGACAGTATCCATTATGAAACAGCTGTCACTTTGATAGCATTCTTTATAGAAAAGAAGGTTTGGATGCGGTTCCATTGCCTGCTCATGGTTTGTGAACTTGAGCAAAAGGAGAATACAAGGCAGGAAAGTCCTGGTCCAAGCCACCTCATCCCCACAGCCTGCTCTTGGCAGCCATGGTCCAGGGAGGTTGCAGGTGAGAGGAATCATGATTCCAGGTAGAGGATTTTCCAATCCATTCACACCCATCCTCCAGGAGGCAGGGCGCCTGAGGCCGAGCCACCACCCAGGAGCCGTTTTAGCAACAACAATGGCATACTAAGGAAACTGTACCTGGCTTCACGAGGAGGCAGAACATGGAGCTGTCTATACTGAATATTTTATATCACCAGAGAGTAAGTACCTACCTCCCTCCCAAAGCAACTGTCACAGGGTCTAACATTCTACTGTAATTCAGGGTTTTGTTTTGTTTTTTCAAATTAAATTTCTAATTCATCAAACTTATTCTCATCAATGCGTTGGATAGTTTTTTGCAAAGACACAGTAAGTTTGTCCCTGCTGATCATTATCGGGCTTTTTAATTTTACTTATTTTTTATTTGTGTTTGTGTGTGTATGTGTATGTGGGTGCCTATGGAGGCCAGAAGAGAGCATCAAGTTTCCTGGAGGCAGTTGTGAGCTGACGGGAGGGTGCTGGGAACCACACTCAAGTCCACCGTAAGAGCAGCAAACGTTCTTAAGTGCTGAACCATCTCTCCAGCCCCATTATCAGGGTTTTTTAAATTATTTTATTATTTTATGTATCTGGGTGTTTTGCCTGCACGTGTTTCTGTGTATGATGCATGTGCTTAGTGTCCACCGAAGCCAGAGAGAATATCAAATCCCCCTGGAACTAGAGTTACAGGAGGCTGTTAGCCACCATCCGGGTACTAGAAAATGAACTTGGGTCCTCTTAAAGAACAGTAAGTATTCTTAACCTCTGAGACATCTTTGCAGCTCCACTGTCAGCCTTTTAACTTTGATGAGCTCAGATGTTCGTTAGAAATAAAACTGCAGATAAGACAGTCTTATGGAGGAGAAGTTAGAG
Organism: Peromyscus californicus insignis; assembly: GCF_007827085.1. Lineage (NCBI taxonomy): Eukaryota > Metazoa > Chordata > Mammalia > Rodentia > Cricetidae > Peromyscus > Peromyscus californicus. The sequence continues at coordinate 12,500,382 of NW_026294525.1, forward strand.
AAACGGACGAATATGAACTACAGTTTTGAAAGAAGGAAGAGAGTTTGGAAAAAGCACTGAGCAACTATCAGCATATCCAAGCAGTACACCCCACTCCTGATCGATCACACTCAGAAGTACCTCTGGAGACAAGAGAGAGGGGCACTGCTCACCTCCACTGAGGATGCCCAGAGAAGTATGTACCATCTATGCAAAGGCCTTTACTGTCATGAAGGAAGGGGTAACTTGGGATTCGCTAATATTCAAAGGAGGGTCAGGTACGGCTGACAGTATAAACCAAAGACACTACTCAGGCCCAGCCACTCTTAGCATTCCTTTTAAGGTGGTGATGTAAGTTTAAAAGCCTCCAAAAATACTTAACATTCAGGGGACACTTCTTAGCTTACTTAGTAGGGACCATTTTAATTCTAAACTTATCTTTTAACAGATCCATGTGAAGACTCTACACCAGCATTCCCCCCACTTAGTCAACATAAAACAAGATGGCTGCCAAGATGGCTGCCCTGTCCAGCCAAGTTTACCTCACTGGAGTTAGTGGAGTTTTGAGGTAGCTGAGTTCCAGGAAATCCATGGCCGCTGCTCGAATCAAACATCTGACAAACAGGAGGTAAAAAAAAAAAAAAAGACTAATGAAATGGCTCTGCAATGTTCCCTTGGCATCCATGCATTTTGGGTTTAAAGACTGAAGTTGTATAACATTTTGTGAGCTCCTCATTTCACAGTCTGTAGTAATATTCAAATAGGAAACTTTCCCTCTGCAGAGAAATCTGCTCTCTTTCCTCCCATAGTTTCATATTTACTTTTCTGTGATGTCTCACAGCACTCAAGTCATCTTGGATTTTCTTGACATTGCTTTTTTAACTAATTATGCATTTCAGAAGATGTTGAACCGGAGTTGGCAAAGCCACAAAATCAATCTTACAACTGTTTTTATGTGCTTAGAATAAATATTGGAAGACAATATGTTAATAGAGGTTTGTTTGAAACCAAAAAGCCTAGAAATCACTTTTTTACTTTTGTCAATTTTATCTTCTCAATTTTGTAGGATGCTAACATCAAATAGAATATTCAACTAGGAATAGTTATTACATCAACTTTATTCAGCTATGTAAGTATTAACTTCATATCTTTTTTAAAACAAAAAATGTTCAACCAAATGCTTTTATTTATCAAGAAATCTTTTGTTGAGAACACTTAGCAGATATGCTGAGGCAGATAGTAAGGCTCATTTAATTAACTAAATGGTACTTCTAAAAATAAGCAAGTTACCAGTTATCGATCACGTTATCACTTTAATTGCATAAGGTTATCTTGATTAACATCAAAATTGACCTTGCCATTATATACAGAACATAATCATGAAGGTTCCATTCAGAAAACATAGGCCCAATATTAGTCAATGGATTATAGTTAACCACTACCTATAAACAGCAAAGAATTACTTCTTGTAACTAAATATAAACACAAGTAGAATTGTAAGTCTTTAATTTGCTTTCCATTTATTTGTGTGTGTACGTGTGTGGGCTCATGCCATAAGGAATGAAGAAAAGTTAGAGGACAATGTGTGGGGAGTTAGTTCTCTTCTACCATGTGGTTCCTGGGGAATCGAACTCATCACCAGGCTTGATGGCTAGCACCTCTCCCTAGCGGGTCATCTCACCAGTCCTTAACAAGGTGATTTTCTTACTCTGTGTGAGTATTTAAGAAACCAGTGGCCCCATAAAAGAACTTACACATATTTTGCTGTTTTTCCATCAACCAATCCATTCCCTCTCATCCCACCCTTCACAATTTCAGGATTTTAAAACATCGAAGTTGTTTTAAAGTTTTTAGTCACGTTATTCATAAAAGTGTTGTTCACAGTTAGAGAGACACAAATTAGGAAATAAACTTCAACGAACTGTGGCCATCTCTTTAAAATAACAACCACAATCATTTTCAGAACAACAGCAACTCACTGAAAATCATTGCAAATCTTTCCCCTGTCAAAATACAGAATAAGATTATCTTATGACTTTTTCTTTCAACAGTACTTGAACAAATAATCCTACAACTTACCAACCAGGAGAGAAATATCAGTTAACACATGCTGCATTATGGGTTTGGGGAAACACTTTGGATTTGCACATTCAACATGCTCTCAAAACCGGTTTGCTGAACGCAGGGCCATATTTTAGTTGGCGTTGTTCCTCTCTGATATAATACTAAGAGCAAACACTCCCCACTGGAAAACATGCAGCAGCAACTGTCCATTGTTTTAGGGCTTTGGACAGTACGGACAGGTCCAAGTTCCAACCCTTGCCCTATGGTACTAGTGAATAGACGAGGTAAATGACTTAGCCTTCCAGAGCACCAGGGTTTCCCTCTGTAGTACAGGCTGACAAAATACATTGTCAGGGTAAAGGACTTGAGGGAGCCAAGAATCTAGCACGATCATAGAATCTAGGACTATCAATAATATCTAGGACTAGCAATAGAATCTAGCACTATTAATCAGTGCAATCTAGGATTAGCAACAGAATCTGGCACTATCAATCAGTGCAATCTAGGACTAGCAATAGAATCTAGCACTATCAATCAGTACAATCTAGGACTAGCAACAGAATCTAGCACTATCAATCAGTACAATCTAGGACTAGCAATAGAATCTAGCACTATCAATCAGTACAATCTAGGACTAGCAACAGGATCAGTACTACCAATAGGATCTGGGACAATCATCAATAGAATCTAGCTGCATTTCCTTAGATTAACATCACTTTTCTGCATTTGTTTTCATATAAATTAAGGCAATAAAAAGTGCAGATTGTTTTTCCTAATAATTATTTCCCCTCCCACCTACATACCTTTTCTTCTAGCAGGGGTCCATGCACACTAAGGCATACTCTCTACTACTGAATCAAGCCTCATTTTCTGCCCTTTTTTTTTTGGAGACAGGGTTTCCAGCCCAAGCTGACCTCAAACTCACTGAAGATGTCTTTGAACTCCTAATACTCCGACCCCAGTTCACCAAGTGCTGGAGTTACACTTGTGTGCAACTGTTCCTGGGTGTGCAGTCATGAAGATCACACATGGAGCTTTAGGCACGCTAAGCAAGCACTCCCCCAACTGGGCCATGTCCCCAGACCAGTTTTCTAATAATTCTCCTTCCTTGTGTTCCTAAGAACTGCGCGGGCGGGCCTGCCTTTGGGGGTACGCTAAAGCAGACGAAGCAGTTTGTGTGTTTCACATGCGCACATGTCCCTGACGAACCCAGATTCCTTTGAATCATCTTTGACTTCATCTTTACCAAAAGATAAACACTTAAAGCTTGCAGCAGTCTGGACATGGGGGTGTCAAGAAAGCCACCTAGCCTCTTGTTCTCCCCATGCTGAGAACTCACCTGAGTTATGGAAGCCCTCTTCTCTTTCCCTTTTCTTGCCAGGGTGTCCAGCCCTTTCAAGGAGGAAAATATGCCTTTCTTGCTTTTTCCTCTCTGGGAAAGGGAGAGTGTTCTTTTCCTGAGAGCAGAGTCATCTCTAGAACACACCTAATGGAAGACACATTTGGAAAAACATCTTAAAGCCTGTCAAAATGTCTTTGCTCGTAGACTGCCAGCCTTGCTCTAAGTGCATTCTGCTGGTGACTGAGTCTGCTGCATTGTTCATACACAGAAACGCAGCCTCCGCACAGATGCCTCTTATCTAGACAGCACAAGCCAAATTCCAACATTCAGATGGCTCTGCAGTGGGCAGCAGAGTCAGCAAAACCACTCTGAGCCCCTCAAGCTGAGCCACTTCAATGCAGAAGTCAGAAGCAATTTCAGACTCCACCTGCCCATGGGGCTCCCAGCCTACAGGCCAAGCAACCTTTATTTCTGTATTGTGCTTGTATGTGTGTTCATATGTCTGCAGGTGCACGTGGACACCAAAGGTCAACTACTAGTGTCGTTCTTGAGGTACCATCCATTGTTTATTCTTTTAAGCTTTCTCCTTTTCATGTGTATGCGGTGTGTGTGCCTATATATATATATATATATATATGCATGTTCATATGTGTGTGTGCAAGCACATGTGGGGAGGCCTGAAGCTGACATAAGGAATCTTCCCCGATTCCTCTTCCACCTTGTTCTGTGAAGACAGGGAATATCAATCAAACTCAGAGTTCATTGACATTACTAGTCTGGCTAGACAACTTGCTCAGCTGTAGGGACCCTTCCTTCCAGAGGCAGGAATTACAGGTGGGAAGCCATGGCCACCGAGCATTTGCAGGGACTCAAATCAGAACTCCTTTCCTCTTGTTTTACAACAGTTGGGCCATCTCCCCAGCCTTTTTTCCTTTTTGTCCTACTTTTTGGAGATAGATTCTTGTTGGCCTGAAGCTCTCCAAGTAGAGGTTCTAGGGATGAAACTCGGGTCGACCCTTCACACTTGCAAAGAAGACACTTTACTCACTGAGCTATCGTCCCAGCCCCAGGTTAAGGGACATTTATTTAATCTATCTGTTTCTTCTTCAGCCACTAGGACCACTCCTCAGAGATTCCACCTTCCCAAGAGTATGACAAGGGACAGACCAGAGGATAAGAATATGGAGTAACTTCCGACGAACAGCTAGACTCCTAGAAATCTGAGGAACTGTAACTACAGTCTCCCATGCTGGTCCCAGTACCTAGCCTCTGTGAACCTTGTCAAGTTACCTGTCAGTCACTGGAACTTACCAGGGCATGGAAAGACGAAACAGACAGGACGCCCAGTCTGCCCAGAGCCAGCTTGGACGGACGGCTGGTGGCAGCAAGGAGACTCTTGGGGTTCGGCAACTCCCCACCTTGTAAGCTCGCCAAGTAGCAGCGCATGCGGAACAGGTCCATGTGGAATTTTTCCAGATTCTGCTCCCATTGCTGGATCTGAAACGGCAAGGAGAGAGATGACTTCGACCTAAGTTACAAGTCTGTGCTGCTCAGATTGCAGGTGCAATTTCTTCCACAGCCCTCAAGGAAAAGTGACTAGCAGCTGGAGTCATGTGGTTTCAGTCCACCGCCCCTGATCCCCATACCTCACACCCTCCTACTGAAATACACTGGGACACACACACACACACACACACACACACACACACACACACACACACACGAACTTCATCAGGACAGTCAAAATCAAAGGCAGCTGGGGGCAGGGGAGCAATACAGTGACATGCCAAAGTGCATGATGGATATAGAACAACACTAAACCACGCTGACTTAACATGGGATGCAAAGTGAAACATGGGTCTCTCCTGCTTCATTTCCCTTCCCATTTACACACACACACACACACACACACACACACACACACACACACACACACACACAGCCTCTACTATAGTGGTTCTCAACCTACGGGTCATGACCCCTTTGGGGGTCATATATCAGATATCCTGCATATCAATATTACATAACGATTCCTAACAGTAGCAAATTTACAGTTATGAAGTAGCAACAAAAGTAATTTTACGGCTGGGGGTCACCACAACATGAGGAACTGTATTAAAGGGGTGCAGCATTAAGGAGGTTGAGAACCACTGTTCTCCTGGATGAGCTGTACTCGGACAGACACAGCATGCACGATGGCAGTGACCTGCTGTGGGATGTTCTGTATGTCAAATGTGTTGCTGATTAGTCAATAATTAAAACACTGATTGGCCATTGGCTAGGCAGGAAGTGTAGGCGGGACAAGGAGGAGAATAAAGCTGGGAAGTGGAAGGCTGAGTCAGAGAGACACTGCTAGACACCACGATGAGAAACAGCATGTGAAGATGCCGGTAAGCCACGAGCCATGTGGCAAGGTATAGATTAATGGAGATGGATTAATTTAAGCTGTAAGAACAGTTAGCAAGAAGCCTGCCACGGCCATACAGTCTGTAACCAATATAAGTCTCTGTGTTTACTTGGTCGGGTCTGAGCGACTGTGGGACTGGCAGGTGATAGAGATTTGTCCTGACTGTGGGCCAGGCAGGAAAACTCTAGCTACAGTGACCTGTTTAATCAGAACTTCTCCAAAGCAATGAAAAGCAAGTGCCCTTCAGGGACAGGGCAGATGTTCAGCACTCACTGCTGCTCAGTGTCTGGGGGGGAATCAACACCACCTGTACATCTGAAAAACTTAAAGCAGCTACAGATATTTATACAACACAAGTTACCATGTATTTCTTCAAAACAAGGAGTCACGAGTTGGCAAAGAAACACCATCAAATGGCATTTGTTTAGGGATCTCTCTCCGGTCTTTGCAGTACATCACAACCACCGGTTTATATAAAATGTGACCTCCATTTGCACGCAGATCAATAGACACAGGTGATTTGCCAACACAAGGCTCAGAGGAGGGCAGAAAGTTGGTGTTCCACAGACCCTGGTGCCATCTCCATACAGCAAACAGTGACCACTGGGTACTGGACTCCATCAAAGGTGACAGAGTTCCTCAGTACCAATGGCATTTCCTGTTGCCTGTCTTATTTAGCATTCACAGAGACCCAGATAAAATATCTTACGTGTTGGTCATTCATTCTGGATGAATGGTCATTAGAAAGATTTCCAACACTGAATATTGCCCCCATCCAGGCTTTTCCAAAAATTAAAAATGTGGAGTAGTCCCCAGACTTCCTCCAAGTCAATGGTTCCCAACCTTCCCAATGCTGCACCCCTTGAATACAGTTCCTTACACTGTGGTGACCCCCAACCTGAAGCTTATTTTCATTGCCACTTTATAACTGTAATTGTGCTACTGTTATGAACTGTAATGTAAATATCTGTGTTTTCCGATGGTCTCAGGTGACCCCCAGAGGGGTCGCGACCCACAGGCTGAGAACCACTGCTCTAAGTTCTCTTCATCCATCTCTTATAAGTTGGAACAAATGCATTGTGAGTTCTGGGGTGCAGCTCAGTCAGCAGAGCGCTTGCTTAGTAGCTTACACAAAGCCCTGGGGCTGGATCACAGATTGGGCATCGTGGTGCAGGCCCGTGAGCCCAGCATTTAGAAGGTATAGGCAAGATCGGGTGTTTAAGGTCCTCTTCAGCTACCTGGTGTCCTCCTGAGTCCAGAGGAAAAAAGTTTTTGAAGAAGTTATCTGGGCATGGAAGTGAAAAGCCTCCTCTACACACCGAGCGCTCCCTTTAGCAGCATACACGACAAAACACAGCAATGACATGGATAGTACAAGAGATAGGGGAAACCATTTTAATGAAGCTTTTCATTACCATAAAGGGGTAGTGTGTGTGTGTGTGTGTGTGTGTGTGTGTGTGTGTGTGTGTGTATCTGTGTGAGAGTATGTGTGTATGTGTGTGTATGAGTATGTATGTGTGTAAGTGTGTGTGTGTGTGCGCGCGTGTGTGTGAATCTGTGTGTGTATGTGTGTGTATGTGAATATGTGTATGAATATGTATGTGTGTAAGTGTGTGTGTGAATCTGCGAGACAGTGTGTGTGTATGTATGTATGTGAGTGTGTGTATGAGTATGTATGTGTGTAAGAGTGTGTGTGTGTGTGTGTGTGTGTGTGTGTGTATTACGTGAGTGTGTGTGTGAGAGAGTGCGTGTGTGTATGTGGGCCTGAGTTCTACACTGCATGTGTGGAGATCAGAGACAACTTTCGGGAGCTGGCTCTCTGCCTCCACCTTCACATGGGTTCCAGAGATCAAACTCAGGTCATTAGACTAGATCCATTAAGCCACTTCGCCCGTCCCATAAAAAGGGAAATTTTTAATGATAAAATCACACAGGAAAATCCTAGGTCTAAGCACTGACATAAATTCAGTGACGAGTTTCCTCTTTATTGGTAAAAAGTTATGGTCAGTGAATGAGCTCAGAGATATTTTGGACGGCTGTAAAAGAAAGGGAGGAGATGAAGCCTGGGGATAAAAATAATGATGAGGCAAAGGAGTATGTGACACATTTGAAGAGAGATGGCACATCCCTGCTGGACCAGCCCTGTTAGGAAAGTATTTTCTCTCATCTAGTCATTCAACTGTAACATCTGGACCAACTGTACATTACTAGGCTTGGCCTAAAAGATAATTTACTTTTTCCTTTTTGGTGGAAGGAATTTAAAAAATTCCCATGCTGTGCTTTGCAAACACTGAAACCTGCATTCACTAAAGATCCCAACCAGTGACAAGGGTCTACCAGAGTTGACAAGCGGCTAGAACAGCAAGCCATGGTTCAGCAGCCAGCTTGGTTGTTTCCATGGAGATAAAACTTACTGGCCATTTCATAGCCAGTAAGTTTTCCTTCCAACCAAACTGGAAACCCCAAGTTATGGGAGCCAGGGAACCAAGTATTCATCTCTCATTTGTTCAAAATCATCCATCCCACATTTAGTCAGCAAGCGAAGTATCGTGTGCTTTACTGAAATGCCACTGAGCAGCAGCTGACCACTGGAGAACAGATTTGGGTTCATTCCTGGCTCAGCCACTCACCAGCTGTGTGCTCAGAAACCCCACTCACTGAAGGGTCTGCTCCTCCATCCCTCAAATGGATGCAGTCTACCCATCTCTCCTGGGTAGAGAGAGCAGAAAATCAAATATACCATGGCTTGAGAGGGAATCAGAATACTAAACCAGACAGGGAAGTAGGAGAGAGGAAGGCAGGGGAGGGGACCTGTTAGCTGGGAGTAAAGAAGGGAAGGGGGGAGGGGGGACTCAGAGAAGAGCTGGGTTTCCTACAGTGAGGAAGTAAGACCCCTGACTCATGAAAGGAGCCTGTGATAGCTACTGCTAATTTCCAACTTGACAGCATCCAGAATCACCCAGGAGACAAGCCCTGACCACTGCTTTGAGGGTTTACTCAGATGAGATCAGCTGAGGTAGGGGGAGGCACCCTAAAGGTGAGAGGCACGCTTCCAAGGGCTCCACATGGTATTTTGTCACAGCAACAAGAGAAGTGACTAATGCGGGACCTGATGTCCATTCCCTCACCACCTCCAGAAAATAACCAAAGGCAGGAGCAATGGGGTCCTTTAGGGGATGTGTTCTGCAGCAGGGACAGGTGGGGCCACAAGGGACAATTGGAAAGCCACATGTTGAGCAGGGAGAAAGACAGAACCTGTGTGAGGAGGGCAGGGCACTGATGAAGGAAGCAGCCAGTAGGCCTTCATGAGAAGTGGGATGTACAGGGTGATCCAGGAGACGAGGAGGAAGGAGGCGACATGTATGCATACCACGCAGGGGCCTCTCTGCTTCTGCACCCCCAGAAATCAGATAGGAACGGAGACGCCATCCAAGAGGAACCAGCAAAGTGGGCTTGTGGATGAAGGCCAGCGTGGAGAGAGGGTCATCCAAGCCACGGGAATGCCGAAGGGCTTTGAAACCAGGAAACCTCCTAACTGGATGTGCTGGTTACATGTGAACTCTCTTGGTTGTGTGAAAACACATCACCCCGCCCAGGGCACCCTTCTCTGTCCCTCTTCTGGCTAACACCTCATTTCCAAGAAGTAATTCAGATGGTCTCTCCTCCAGGAAGTCTCCCAAGAATACACAGGAAGCCAAATCTCCCCCCTACTGCCTTCCCGGAGCTACGACACTATAGCTCGAGTGACTTCATCATCTTGTGTTGAAACCACAGGCCTAGCTCTGCCATCCTTCCAGATGGAGGGCACTCTGAAGACAGAGCGTCCCCTGGTCTAACCACATACCTGGCCTGGAGCGTGTACTAAATTAAAGCTCACTGAACTAGGCTACACTTGTTCTGCTGCCCATCATACTTCCAACATTTCCCTACTGCCCACTAAAGACAGCCCATATCTGTGCACAGCACCTTCATCAACTAGCCTTGTCCAGCTCCTTCATGACTGTTCTCCATTCTACTCCACAAACTGCACCCCCCCCCCACGTCATATCACATCTCCAAGGCTTCATCCACATTGCCCCCTCACCATAGTTTCCAAATGTCTAAACATAACACCTCCTTCTTTATCATCTTTATGTACATATATAAAGGGTACATGCCCATGGTACACTAAGGCTGGAGCAATGGATACAGCCCCTCTCGTGGGGTTCCTCCTAACACCATAGTAGCGCTAGTAGCACACCTGCACCCCTTTTCCAGCCCACTCTTCAATGGGCAGACCCCTAAGTTCTTGGAAAGGGGACACAAGGAGGCAGGCTGTGAGGGGGAGGGGAAGCCATCTGGGAGGACGCCAAGACTGCCTAAGGGTGGTGAGGCTTTTGTCCTGATTTACTTGTTTGAAATAATAAACGGAAAGGAAAATAAAGTACTAACTGGACTTAATTTACAGTGCTTCCTCCCTCAGGACTTCAAAGCGCTCCCCATGAGGACACACAGCGGGGTCTGGTGCGCATTGGACACGCTCAAATGAAAGTTGCATCATCTGCCCGGTGAAACAGCCCAGAGGCCGGAGGCCAGGACTGTAGCACGGTTTATTTTAAGCAAAGCGGGGGACCTCCACAGCAGCATGAAACACAGACATTGTCGCTGTGACAGTGTCACGGTGTCTATCAGGGAAGGGCGTCGACAACCATTTTCTCCACCCACCAACTTCAAAGAGATCCTGTCCCAGAGATTTTTATCTGTCTTGCATGATGTCATCTTACACCGTCGGAGCTGCAATTGTGAGGACACACGATGGCTAGACCTGAAGTTTCTGGAGTCTCTGGGAGAAATGTTATATGATCGAAAAAGAGAAGGACCTGGAGAAAGACGTATCAAGGTTAACATACGAATCATCCAGTTAACAGCAGACTAGATACCTCCACACCAGAGTACGTGTAAGGGGCCGAGCACGTCTGAGAAGAGTTCAATACACTAAAGGGGCAGAAGGTGGGTGCCGTGTGAACCACACCTATAGGCACACCCACCCCTGCTGACCACTCTCCGACCCACATCATTCTTGGGAGTGTTTTTCTCATTCTTAATAACCTCTTCTATTTCTACCTCTATCCATATGTGCTTGGGTCCTATTCTTTGTTCTGAGGCACAAGAACCTGGAAAATCATGGGCACCCTCTGGACTCCAATCCATTCCTGTAACACATTTGGTTTTCTCTAGCTTTGGGTCTAGCAAATGGACAGCAAATGGCTCTCTCTCTGCCTCTTCCTGACAGTTGAGTTAGGAAGAGTAAGCTCAGTGGCTGTGACTCCTGTTACTCCCTGAAGGACCCTTTGGGGAAAGGTGACTAAATTATGACCTTAAAAACAAAACAAAACAAAACAAAAAAACCTCTAACATGGTGAGATCACTTGACGGCAGAATTTCTGAGGCTCAACCAAAGAGTTTCTCATCAGGAATTTGCAGAGCATTGTGAGGCAGGTGTGGAAGAGTGTGGAGGAGGTAGGGGAGGGATGGTAAGGGGGGGCGGGGATTAGGGCTGACAGCAGGGGTGAGGCAAACCAGAGTGAAGAGCTGGTGATATCAGGAAGGTATACTCAAAATGACAAACATGACTCCATCAAAGAGTGGGCATTGGGCCTCAGGGGATAACACGCCTGCACCTTTGCATGTGCTAACAAATGCTCTACACTTAAGCTACAGCAGCAGCCTGACTTCCTTCCTTCGTGACATGGTCTAGATAAATTGCCCAGGGTGGCCAGTCACTTGCTGTGCAGCCTTGGCTGGCTTAAATTTATGATCTGCCTGCCTTAGCCTCCCAAGTAGCTGGGACTATAGGCCTACACTAACAGGCTCTGCTGATCCCAATTTGTACGAAGAGTTCCTCTTTGGACCACCTAACCACTCAAGACTCTCATATTTATGTAAAACATTATATAGTAGCAAGCTCTGCCTACCAGAGATCAGAAGCGATGAGACACCATCCAGAAATCATTCACCAACTATGGACAATGCAACAAAATATATGGGGGGAAAGAGAGAGGGAGAGAGAGGGAGGGAGGGAGAGAGGGAGAGGGAAGGACAGAGACAGAGAAGGGGGAGGGGGAAGGGAGGGAGGGAGAGAGGAAGAGAGGGGGAAGGAAAGAGAGAGAGAAGGAGGGAGAGAGGGAGAGAGAGGGTAGAGCATGTACTTATAGGCAGAGACCACTGACATTTTTCAAACTTTATGTGTCTGGGTGTATTGCTTGCATGTCTACAAGTCTATGCGCTACACGTGTGCAGTGCTCACAGAGGCCAGAAGAGGGGTATTGGGCCCCCTGGAAGTGGAGTCACAGATGTTGTGAGCTGCCATGTGGGATTTGGGCATTAAACCCAGGACACACCCTGCACACATAGATAACTGAGAGGCTCTTGCAAGCTGAAGCATTAAGGGTAACTTCTGGACCAAGGTATCAACAAACAACAAAGACAAGTTAGTATCCAAAAGCTGTGTGCTCAAGAGGCCTTCCACGAGACTATGAAAAGCAAGAGAATGAAAGCAAATTGTCAAGAAAATCAGTCACCTAACAAGAGCCCTAAATAGTTTAACTACCCCGTGACACAGTAGAGGTAGTTATTGATCAAATACACCAAGACATTAATTTAACTTGGCTTGCTTTGAAAGTGATTATCAGGGCACTCTCAGACACACCCATACGGTAGAGGTTACTAAGGTATACAATTTGCTCTCTTGGTTGGTTGGTTGGTTGGTTGGTTTGAGCCAGTTATTACTCTGTAGCTCAGGCTAGCCTGAGACTCACAAGCAATCCTACCTCAGTTGAAATTAAAAACCCACACTCTAAGATGGAGACTACGGATTATAGTTATCATAATGCAATGGATGAAGACGCACAAGGACATGCCCGCATCTCCACCTCTACCTGTGACATCAACTCTACCTCTACCTGGGAAGTCTTTCTATCTCTTTGCTTGAGACAACTCCCGGGATTTTCCTTTGGAAACACTGCCCTGGTATGCTGGAGCAGAAGAACAATGGGTTTTATTCCCCTGGGTTATGACCGTGTGTGCCAGGTGAGCTCTTCCCAGAGGAAAGCAGGACACAGCGGAGAGAAGGCGAGGCTCCAGGTGGGGAGCGCCTGTCACTGGGACAAAACCTCCGAGGCTTTCCACCCTCTCTGCTTTCCTCTGGGCTTTGCCAGCAGCGGCTCTGATCACGTGGAGCATCTTCCCTACGAACCGTTCCATTCAGCAGCATAAATTCTATAGAATTACAGAAAACTGCATTCCGGCATTTCCTAACAAAACTCACAGGCATTTTTATGTCCCTTGCTATGAGACCTTTGTACCTAAACATCCATTGCCACTTTTCTGCCCACTGTCTTTCCTTAGCCAATCTGTCCTTCAAACGACATTTCCCAGAATGGCTACTTTTACCACGCTTTCTCCCCAACTTAAAACACTACATCCACCTCCAACCTTCAGTGCCAAGAAGGCAGTCAGCTCTCCACCGCTGTGATAAAACAACTGAGAAAGTCAACTGAGAGAAGAGGTTACATGGGCTCCCAGAGGTTATATTGGCTCCCAGGTTCTGAGATTTCAGTGCGTGTTCACAGGCTGTGTGGTTCCTTGGCCTGTGGTGAGACAGAACACAGAGGACTGCTCAGGGCAGAACAACGCTACTTCACCTCATGGTGGCTGGAAAGCGGAGAGAGAGGAGGAGGAGGCCAGAGACAAAACAAACCCTTCCAGGGCAGGCCTTCCCTTACCATTTCCTCCACCTAGGCTCCAGCTCCTAAAGTTTTTAACTACTTTTAATACTTCATCCATGACATCACGGTCCGTGTGAGCCAATGGCCCCCTAAAGACCCCTCCTGTGGACCCTGCTGAAAGGAGATCAAGCCTTCAGCACATTCGGGGACATTTAAAATCTAACTCACAACAACAGGATACAATCAACCCACCCAAGCCTTAGAGTCAAAATCCCTATGGCCTGAATTAGGTATGTCTCCCCCAGATCTCCACGTCAAAGGCCTGAATTCCCAAGGTGACAGAGTTGAGGAGTGGGGCTTTCTGGCAGAGCACTCAGGAATGACATCAGTGTCCTTAGGAAGGGAACACAGAGAATTGCTTTGCTCCTCCCACCATAGAAGACAGCAAGACAACACACCACCTACACACAGGGAAGCCGGCCCCATCTACCATGGAACCTGCTCATGCCTTGATAGAGGACTTTCAGATTCCAGAACCACAAACAATCACTTTCCATTGTTTATAAACCACTTTGTTTACAGGCTCTGTTACAGGAAAGACATTGACATGGCACCAGCATCCATCCCACCCAAGTGCCAAGTACTTATCATGCCAACTAACACTTCTATGCTAGGGTGCTCAGGAGCCCCAAGCCGCCTCTCTGTTGCATCTGCCCCAAACCAAACAACGGCCCCTTCCCCCACGCATAATTCAACCATGTCTTAAGGCCCATCTTCTTCCAGGAAGTCATCCTCATCATTCCCTCAAGTTCCCAGCCCAACCTCAACCCTGCGATCTCTCATGGCATTTGAAGACTACACAGAGGCTCACACCTATTCTAGCCCATTCTAGAACGCTCTTCACTGTCATGTTTTCCAGGCTTGCTTTCTAACTAGATCGTACATCTCTTAGAAATAAGATTCACATTTCGTCATTATTCTTTCATGCTTTCATGTCAGACACAGCTCTGAGGTATATCAATACGTGCAATGCGTAAGAGAGGGAAGAAGAGAGCAGGGAGGAGACAACCCACTCGGGAGTGTGCCTAGGCGGCTGTGGGGTGACAGGCAATCACTGGTACCTGGTTCTCGATGGCCTTCCTGTTCTTGGGGTCGCTCACCACGGACAGCTGCAGCTCCGCCATCTTCTTCATCTTGCTGTCCATGTCGATCTTCTGCAGCAGGCTCCTGGTCTGGCTCTTTAGCAACCTCACCGTGTCTTCTTTCCCATGCTTCTTTGCGAAAAGAGACGCGCATGCCGAGTGAATGGCGGTGACCCAGTTTTCCAGATCTGTCTGGCTTGTGGCCTAGACAGGGGATAGAGGAACTGTTTGAGATTGTTTGAGCACAGAAGTTTTCTCCAAAATGGAAGACCAAGATTTCATGTGTCAAACCCCAAGGGCAATCTTCACAAAACACAAAGTTCAGTTTCCCAAACGTAAACACCCAACTCAGGTTCAAAGACTCTGAGAGAAGAACATAAAGAGTTAAGCAGAGGGGCTGGAGAGATGCCTCAGAGGTTAAGAGCACCGACTGCTCTTCCAGAGGACCTGGATTCAATTCCCAGCACCCACATGACAGCTCACAACTGTCTATAACTCTAAGATCTGACACCCTCACACAGGCATACACACAGGCAAAAAACACCAATGCACATAAAATAAAATTTTTTTTTAAATGAAGTTTAAAAAAAATAAGCAGAAAGGACCACAGAGCCTATGCTGGTTACTTCTAACTGCTAGCTTGATATAGCTGAGGATTTCCCATGAAGACTAGATTGTCTAGATAAGGTTGACCTGTGGCCATGTCTACAAGGGATTATCTTGACTGCTTTAACTGACATGAAAAGGCCAGACTGAAAGTAGAGGGCACCTTTCCCTACTTTGGGTCCTGGATTGTGTCAGAGTAGAGAAAGTGAGCTCAGCACCGTGTGTGTGTGTGTGTGTGTGTGTGTGTGTGTGTGATGTGTGTGTGTGAGTGTGTGTGTGATGTGTGTGTGTGTGTGTGTGTGTGTGTGTGTGTCATGTGTGGGTGTGTGTGTCATGTGTGGGTGTGGGTGTGCACATGAGCACATGCCCACATTTGTTTCTTTCTCTGCCCTTGACTATGAATATGACATGCAAACCACCAGGGACACACACACACGGACACACACACACTGTAACTTCCCCACAGTGATAGGCTGTGACCTAGAATCTTGAACTAAAATGAACCTTTCTTGTTGATTTTCATCAGGGTACGTCATCATGAAAATAAAAGGCAGAAATACAAGTGTGACAATCAGAAAAGCAAGGAACAAATAAACAGCTCCCAGTTAGTGAAAGAAAACAAGGTCAACAAACCCAAGGTGACATCATATCATACATAGCACATTCATGCTAAAAGCAATCCTATAAGGTCTTTTGGTTGTTGTTGGTGGTATTGGTGGTGGTGGTGGTTTTTCAAAATAGAGTCTCTCTGTGTAGCTCAGGCTATGCTGGAAAGCACTATTGTAGCCCAGGATAATCTTGAACTCACAGTGATCCTCCTGCCTCAGCCTCCCAAGTATAGGTGTGACTTACCCCCCTCTCCCTTCGCTTCTGTGAACTCTCATAAACCTACTTGCTCAAAGTCTAAAGTGTCAAGAAGTTGGCCTAAGTATTCCAAGAAGACACAGGTGCTCGACAATGGTACCAGAAAATCTGCAGGACTCACCACCATGCTAGGCATTTCGATCAAATTGCTAAAAATCCCAGTGGCAGATATCCTGGATATTAATTATCCAAAGGCAGCGGTCACATTCACAACACTTGTCCAGGAGGGTCTAGTATACCTGAAAAGCTACTTCTTTGACTTTTACTAGGATTCCTGGGAGTCGTTGAAGCTTCCCTGGCTACAATCCCCAGGCTTTCTTTAAAAGATCTCAGTTCTGGAACTCTTGGACGTTACCCTCTCCAAGTCATGTGTTACCTAGAGCACAGAGCACAATATTTTCTCTTTGTCCTCACATAATATGACAGGCAGTAGCCTGGAACTTCACGAGGACCTGACAAATGCCCGCTACAGGAATGGCCGGGTCTTGGCACGGGGAGGTATGAGAAGCCACAGTCTCCTGCTCACACCCTAATCCCAAAGCATAAAGGAATATTTGCTGAATTCATGTCCAAGTCCCTTTTTAATCCTATTTGCTCTCAATCATTCATGTGCTGTCACCTCGTCCTTCCACTTGCAAAGCAGCAGCAGCAGTACCTGGAAAAGGTGGACGTCCCCACAGGAGTTGCTCAGGCAGAACACGTGTTCCTTCTTGGGATGCTCTGGGACAGACTGCACGATGCTGTCCTCTGCAAAGAGGGCACACCGCGGGGCGCTATTCTGGTCTGTGGAATTCTTTCCGTAAGTCTCATAAAACAGCAGAGTACAGCCTGGGAAAGAGAGAAGCGGAATTAACATCCCTACCATAGGACCAGAGAATGTAGGAAAGGTATGAGAGGTAAATGATACAATCCCCAAATGTCCCCCAGACACCTGCAAAGGAGGCCGGTGTTTGAACAAGGAAACCCTGGCACGGGCAGCATGCCTAGTCAAACTCTCAGGAACCAGAATGAAAACTAGACGATGTGCTCAACGTGGCATCACTGATCAATGACAATGCAGCGTACCCCCCCACCTGACTCCACAGGCACTCTCTCCACATGGCTGTCCTACAAGGTTGTCAGAGTGGCAGACTCCAATCTACCAATAAGAAACCGGGGGGGGGGGGGGGTGGTGCAGTCACATGTGTGGGTGCCCCAGGCCACACCACAGTGGAGCGGGGATCTGAACTTCTCACCTCAGCACCCTCATTCTCACGCACAGGATATTGTGAGTTTGAGTAACCTTGACAACCCCTCTCAGCCCAGGAAACCCTGTGAACTGCAGGGAAATCCACTCATTGGAAAAGGCAGATGTTCCCTGTTAAATGTTCTATAGTCCAAACTCTGATCCTTGTCTGCTTGGCCCTGTATACGTCAGTTGTGACAGCAGGTCACAAGACAGTTCAGTAATAATCCCTCTCTGCAGAAAACCATTTCCAATTTATCCACATGATTACCTCAAGGATAATTTCTACACTTTAATTATATATATATATATATATATATATATATATATATATATATATATATATATATGTTTTCAAATAAAATTAGCCCAAATACATTAGTTCCAACATTATAATTTATAGAAGTCAAGAAAGTTGACCTTAACACAGTGAATTCCCAGAAGGAAGAAATGGAGACATGAAGGTTATGGGGGTAGCCAAGGCTTTGGATTGGACTGGATGCCTGCTCCATGGGAGGCATGGTGTACCTGGTACTGTAGACCTGTTTTATTTCTCTAGGAAAAGTCTATCACACAAGACTAGGGAGAAGGGAGGGCACTGTCACCTCCATCGCAAGAGTCCCGAGACCTCTAATGACGGAGGATAACATCTATCCTTTAAAGACACACCTTTACTTCCACCCTGTCTCCCTGGAAACACATTTCCCCATGGCCTACAAACCAAATCCTTAAACCCTTTTGCATTTACAAAACGTTTCAGCAAAATCTCATACCCTGTCCTGGGGCAGCTACGGCCTAATTTTCTTATCCCTTCCAACTTCTTACTGGATCTGATCCTTTATTTCATGTTTCCAAATATCCCTTCTCATGCTTGAAAGCCTGCTTCCCTGAGACTTAAAAACTGGGTCTGTTCTTTGCTTTCCTCAGCCAATCATGAACCATAAGGATCCTAACCCATAACGAGAAGTCACTGGGTCCTGGGGCCTTCACACACAGCACATGCTGTCCACTGGGAAAATTTACTAGAGGAGCTTATAAGACAATAAAAAAATAAAGCCTACCCACCAAGGTTGGGGCAGGGGTTCAGAAACTGCTTAACAGAGAGCACGGGAAAGCTAAGAAGGGGTACCATGAGGGAGGCACTTAGGCAATTCACACCTACTATGTCCATGTGTGATTTTGTGTTTCTGCTCTCTTCCCTGTGAAGTAGGGGTGGGGACATCCAATCATGACTTCTGAAACATCCTATTCAGCCTCT
The DNA here is from genome assembly GCF_007827085.1 of Peromyscus californicus insignis. Classification (NCBI taxonomy): domain Eukaryota; kingdom Metazoa; phylum Chordata; class Mammalia; order Rodentia; family Cricetidae; genus Peromyscus; species Peromyscus californicus. The sequence goes on from NW_026294525.1 coordinate 12,518,975, forward strand.
CTAACAATCACAGGAGGCCTTTGTGGAGGCTGAGGCTGCGCCTCCTGTCTGCACCTGCATAATCAGGGCCGTGTTCACTGAGGCATCTCACCGCCTCACAAGATGGAGTTCTTCCAACCCCTACACTCGCATCAAGCAAAGCAATCACAGTTGCTAATTGGCAACGCTTGTGAGAGGTGTTCTTACCTTAACAAGACAAGTTCCTATTTCTGTTCTAAGAAAGGAACATGGGGAAAGGAGGGAGTAGAAAGGAGGGGGGTCACACTGAGAGTGTAGTATTGTCTTTCAGCGTATGCTTAGCATGTCCAAGGCCCCAGGTCCAACCCCAAACAAATGAACAAAGAAACAGCTCTACAGTGGTGGTGACAATAAGACATTTTTAGTCCATAAACGGGGAAGATACAGGTCCAATTTTCTAGACAACATTCCGTCTAGGGAGGGAATTCTAGCTTTGGAATTCTGAGCATGTGCAAAATGGAAAATACAAGTAAGTGACGTGTATGTGACTGTTATTTAGGGTTCCGTATTATTGAGATACAAGTAAAATATCAAAGAATGGCAGAGTAATATACATAGAAAATAATTTAATTTAAAAAGTATTTTCAGTAGACCGTGCTATGAGATGATATGTCACAATCTTTCAAGTTAGGGCTGGGAATGCGACTCGGGTCATCAAGTTCTTGCCTTGCAAGCATGAAGCCCTGCATTGGATCCCCAGAATCCACATTAAAAACAAAAACTTAGGCATAGTCATAGTTTTTATAATCTCAGTGCTAGGAAAGTGGAGACGGGTGGATATTGAGGCTCACTAGCCAGTTGGTTTGACCGTATTGGAGATCTCTAAGCCGGAGAGAGACTGTCTCAAAATAAGGTGGATAGCACCTCGGGAATGGCATCTGAGCCTGTCTCCTGCTTCCGCATGTACGCGCATGTACATGTGTATATACTGCACACAAGCACAGACACACAGTATCCTTTACTTACTCACACTCATGCTGACCCACCAGCACTTCCTGGCGACAGGGTAGCTGAAGGACAAGCCTTCAGTGAACTGCGACCCACATACCTTTCAGCGTCACCCAGTACTGTTTCCACTTCCTCCGAGCCACCAGCTCCAATTTCCTCTCCTTCTGCAAGGTGACGAGGGGTTTGAAGAAGAGCCACCCGGCTTTCCGGACCACTCCTTGCTCCTTCTCAAAGAGCAGATCCAGCTGCTCCAGGGAGCTGAGGGACTCGCTGCTGGACTCCACAGTTTCTGTGGACGTTTCCACGTGCTCCATGTTGGTCCTGCTCATTTCCAGCTCTCGCATGAAATTCTCATAAATGTTCTGTTGGAGGGGATCGCTGCCAATCACGTGAGTGGATTCGCTTCTCTGGGGCAGGGTCTGAGCTGAGCCCCCTGACCACAATAAGGCAGATGTTTGTGTGGACACCTGCATGTCTGCATTGAGTCCGTCAGAACGGCTGTCAAAGTACTCACTGCCCTCCTTGGACCGCGGTTCCTGAACACAACACAAATTACCAGCCAGTCATCATCACAAGCTATGGTACCCACAGCAACAGTCCTCTACACAGCCTTGGTGTAATGGGGCTACATCCTACAACGGTGATGCAAAGAAGCTTGTAACAAAACCACTGGGATCATCACATCTCCAAACCAGAAAGAATTTTAGAAATCGTACCACACAATCTCACGCACACCGTGGAGTCAAATGTAAAGAGGTAAACAGGAAGCCAGTGGCTCTCTGTACCTAGCCTGAGTTCAACACCACATCAGTTAATATACTAAAATACACTAGTTCTAGAATGATATTCTTGGCTAACTGTGATTCAGTGTCTTCTGGGAAAGAATCCATGCTCTTACCATCCATTTTTCTCCTAAGTCATGTGAAATCATTGACTTAGAAAATAACCATGGAATGGGGGGCAGGACGGGCAGGGCTAGGAGTCAGTACGATTAGGTTGATCCCCACACTTCTTCTCCCTGTCTCCAATGAAGTCTCTGGCCAACTGCCCAGGCTTAGACTCTTATACATAGTAATCTCTACCATCTTATTTCCCACTTTGTACAGTAAAATCCAAGCTCCAAGGATTCATAACCCACTGGGGTACTGCCTAGTAATTGTAGGTTGTCGTTTTGCTTTGTTAAGATTTGCATTTTTATTTAATTCAGGAATTTATCTTAAAAGTGAATTCTTTTGTCCATCTCCTTCCATCTGAGTTCCTGCTTCACTCCAGGCACTGGGGGACAACTAAGATGTGACTCTCGACTTTAATATTGGTTCCAATATAAACTCAAACACAAGCCACTCTGAATAAGCTCTACAGTTAGCTAATGACTGCCACCCCCTGCTAAACCTAGGGACACAGAACACACAGCCAGCCGGTTAGAGAGCCAGCCGACAAACGTAAGATTGTGATTCCGATGCTTTTATTAGCTTTCATAGAAAGCGGCTGACTGACTGACCAAGCACTCATTGCTGAATGGGAGAAAACTAGCTGTCAGTGGTGGCTTCCACTTGTAACCCAGCAGCATTTTGAGAGGCTGAGGCAGGAGGGATGCCGTGAGTTCAGGCCAACAAGGACTATCTAGTGAGTTCCAGGACAGCCTGGGCTGCAGAGTGAGATCCTACTTCAAACCAAATAAATTAATAAATAAGATAGCAGTAAATTCACTCCCAGTTCAAAAAGCACTGACATCCCAAACACCCAGCTCAGATTAATACAGCTGCAAGGGGAGGGTTGAGAGGAGCCAAGTAGGGCTGGAGAGATGGCTCAGTCGATCAAGGCTAGGCTCACAACCAAAAACATAAGCACAGTCAGGCAGACTCAGCTGTTGGTGGGCTTCCAATAGTATTCCCGTACCGTCAAAACCAAAGTGGGTCGGGGGCATTGAGTTGGGGCTCTATTTTGAACACTCCACCTTGTGGAGACGTTTTCTTTTGGAAATTTCATCTAAAAAAAAAAAAACCCCATCAGATCACATTTACTGGGTGTCTTTGATAGGAAAACCATCACCAGGCAACTGAAGAGTGTTTTCCAAGGCCCAGGTGCTAAAACCAGAGCCCAGAACACAAACAGCTCTTACTAATCAGGATAGCATCTTCCAGTGTGTTTATACTACGTCCTGTGGTCATTCTTGTTTATGCGCCGACACCTCTGCTTCAAAGAGAGAATCAAGCAGCTGCTATGAGTCACTCAGGAAATTCAGGACACTTGGAGACTCTTCTCCTAACTGTCACTTTGTTGAGACTTTCATAAACTCTGGAGGACATGAAGGAATGCCGTTCATTTAGCAGCATGAATGTTACTGCAGCCATGACTCTCTGAATACTCCCTGTCCCTAAACACTGGGTGAATCTCTTTCCTTGCAAGAAAGAGCCTTAGCGGGGGTGTTTCGAAACCAACAAATCTCTGGCAGGGAGACATCCCCAAGTTACATACGACCAATAAACACTGTTGTTGTCCTTGATTCTCATAAGAAAGAGACCTCATGTTGCAGGGCTGTTAAACGTCCGGCCATAACAAAGCAAGACTGTTCCTTCTTGAGACATGAACAAATACCACATGTGGGTATTTATCACTAATTCTGACACAGGGGCATGAATTTTCCCAGGCTCTCATCAATGTCTAAAACTGTCCATCTAGAATCCCAATTGCCAATGATGAAGTCTCGGTCCAAGAAGAGCATTTTGAAAAATAAGATGTCTTTAAATAGGTCCAGACGCAGTTCCTAATAACTGCTAGATGGGTATGAGACCCAAGAGCTTACCATATGTGTGCACAGTGCCTGTGATTTCCATTCCTACCTAATCATAACCATAGGCAGTGGCTACTGTAACTTGATGACCAGGGCACTAACAACTGTAAGTAAGGGGGGTAAAAGTAGCATCGCTCCACAGAGAAGCAAACACTGCATGACCCATCTCATGTATGTGAGAATCCAAGACAGGTGGACATGGAGGCCGAGGGTAAGAAAGAGGCTGCGCAGGTATAAAGCTTTGGTTACACACCAGCCAAGCAAGCTCTAGAGATCGGATGTGCACCATTACGACTGTAGCTGATGTTCCTTTGTACATATGAAACAGGCTAAGGCCTATTATGATTATGAACAGTCTTGCAACAAAATAAAGCCAACTTGAGAACTATGGTTAGTGGTGACTGTATTAACTAGCTTGGTTATGGTGATCATTATTCCCATTGTCTATGTATGTCAAGATATCAGACTATACATGTTAAGTATATTCCATTTCTGCTTATTAGTTAGACCCCAATAAAGCTGAAAAAGCAAATGATGATGCCTAACTCCTTAAAGGAAACCCCATCTCTATCCTCACGTGTTAGGAAACGTGCTGAGTCCTTGCTCACATGCCACTGGTCTCTGAGACAGTGTCATTTCGGAATAGAAGTGAGAGTTTACAATTAAAGGGGGCCAGAAACCGAGTCTTTGTGTCCCAAATCCTCCCTGTGAAAAGCCACAGAAGTCCTCAGTGATGTCACCAAACATTTCTGGTCCTCCCCAAGGCACACGGTAGGGTCATTTCCCCACCCCTCCATGAAGTCAGGACTGCCTGGCCTTACCATTTGCTGTGCCCAGGGAATATAAGCGGAAGTTAAACATGTCAGTTCTGAGAGAAAGCTTTCAAAGTCAACACAATTTTCTCCACTGTAGTAGTTTATCGTGGTCTTCACGACAGCTGTTCCATCAGCCTAGGGTCTCAAAGAACAGCACAGACCCCGGCTACCTGCTGACTGTGATGAACACGCATCATGAATAGGGTAACAAACTGTGGTCATCCCAAGTCACAGAGATGGCGGCAGGGGACACTGTTAACTCAACACAGCCTATCCCATCCTGAAGAACAAAACATTTAGCCAAGACAGGATGAGGGTCTTTGTCAGCTAAAATTAGTATGAGGTGTTTACATGTTTCTCTGTCTCCTAGCATGGTATTCTTTTCCAGCGGTCTGGTTTTCAGGCTCCCACATATGAGGACAGACTTAAAGGTCTGTATTGAAAGGGCTATTCTGTCTATGTCATCTTTGAAAGTCAAAACAAATGCCTGTCCATCAAGCAAAGCTTTCTGAATCATTGCTCTGCTGGCATACAGAAGTTTATGTGGGTGAAAGAAAGTACCTATCGCTTCAATGCCTTGTTAAGACATCTCATCGCAGACTCCTCCTACGCATGGATTGCCTTTTTTTTTTTTCTGTGTGTGGTACTAGCGATTGAGTCTAGGGCTTCAGCTGCAAATGCGCTATTCTACTGAGCCATGTCCCCAGGCATCTTTTTTATTTTTTACTTTGAGACAGGGTCTCACTAAGATGCCCAGGCTATCTTTGAACTCACTCTATAGCCCAGAAAGACCTCAACCTTCCCACCTCAGCTTCCCAAGTAGTTGAGATGATGGTCCTGAACCATCATACCTGGCTGGAATACATCTTAAAGGACCTTGTCCTAATCCTTTTTATGAGAGGAAAAGTAATGTCTGAACAATAGGGCTGAGATATTTACCAAAAACAGTCACTCTTGTTCACATCTGTAGATCATCAATCATTGGAGAATCCACAGACAAAACTTTCAGAAGGCTGTCCTAATGGGTCACTTCAAAACAAAAGGGTCTAAAGTTTTCATCATCCCATTCAACAATGATTAATGGTTGTCAACAATATCTTAGCATTTGTCTGAGGTTCTCCAACCTGCTTCTCCACTACCTGACCAGGAAGACCGCAAACCCCTTGTTTCTGCAGCTTCCTCATCTCTAAAATGTGGAGGTCCTTTCTAGCATTCAAATCCTCTTTTCAAAATCCTACTTATTTTGCTCATAACTCCACATGGGCACACAATACATCAGAGGTAAGTTTGTGCATGACACCGAACGGAGGGAGGTTCAGTCCCCCTGGGAAGGCTGGGCAGTCAGTGACTGCATGTGGCCTACATACTATGGTAATGGGTGAAATAGCTTTGGACCAGTGAAACAGAGCCTGCATGTGTTCAGGATCACTGTATGCTGAGTCAGGCCACAAACACAGATGACGAAATATGCTCTGGGCCAACAAACAGTGGCATTCCATGACAGTGTGCCTGGGGGGACATGGTGACAGCAGCTGGACATAGCCAGCTCTGTAATACTGGGATCCAAAGGATGTGAGCTGTAGCCCTGGGGCAGTAGGGGCTGGACAGCATGCTCTACTCAAGCACTGTGCGATGCTTGGGAAGCAAGAGCCAGGAGCAAAAGCCTAAAGCATCTGTCTGGTGATTTGGCCTAAGAGACATTAACTCAAGAGCAAGAAAATTGCTACACTGAGAGATATGAAAGAGGTCCTGGAGACAGCATGGTGGCCACCTGACCTCCATCCCCCCTGGGAGAGAGGGTGGGGATGGCAGGCACCATACACAAGAAGGAAGTAACCAATGGTAAACTTTATAAATAGGAAACATCCCATCAGGAGAGCTTATATTGTTACCTGCTCTTAATGGGCCATGTTTGCTTGTTTGTTTTATATTCACATGAATGTGTGCATCTCGTGGGGTTAAGACAACATTCCCCTATAAACTGACTGTCTAATTATATTCCTTTCAACTCTATGACCTCACTAAATAAATAAAACCAAATAGACCAAAGGGTTGGGGATTTAGTTCAGTGGTAAGAGCACTTGCCCAGCATGTGTAAAGCAGTGGGTTCTCTCTTCAGCACCGCACACAGGCCCATTCTCCATGGTCTATGAACCGACTTAAATACAAAGTAATATCAAGTTGAGAAGGCCTCCCGATCTGAACTTAAAGACTGTCTCCTTACTGCTTTTATTTGGACTTCATGATTGAGATCTAACAAAGACCTCAGATTACCAGGTCACTTGGACCTTCACCCAGCTCTATGCCTTCCAAGAAGAGTTGGACCAGCTTCAGAACCAGGCTTTCAGGCTTGCAGACAAGTGCCAAGGCAATTAAGTACAGGACCTGGGTGCTACGGCTGGATGCTGTACTGTCTTCTCCATTCTATGCCGAAGTCTTAACCCCCACAGAAACAGTTCTGGGGTGGGTGGGGAGAGGGGGCTTTAAGTGGGTATTAGGTTTAGATGAGAGCCAGGAGCTAGAGTCCTAAAGGTACTGGTCTCCTTGTCATAAGGGAAAAAGACCAGGGTTCCCCGCTTCCCTGCTGTGTAAGGACGGAACCTTCAGCAGCCAGGAACAGGCCCTACCCAGAATCTCACCACAGTGCCTCATGACTTTCCAACCTCCAGAACCATGAAATACCAATCTATCCTCCAGCCACTCAGTTAGTAGTGGTATTCTGCCCCATACCTTAGCTAAAACACGGAGACACTGGAGTTGGCGGATAAGACTCAAAGTGTATGTCTGAAGCAAATGAGAGAGACAAAACCCCATCAGAAAAGGAGCCATGCTGGGTCCAGTCAAACCCTTCCGTTCACCAGCTCACCTGAGAGTCTGAGTAGCTCCCAATACAGATGGGGAAACTCTAGGACCCTTCACCCCCACCACTCCAGAGTGTTCTCACCTGTAGTTTCCTCTTCTTCCTAGAGAGGCTTCCTGTCCAGTCGCTGATGCGTCGCATTCTGGCTTTGAGGGTATCTTTCTTTGCAGCATCCTCAGTTAAGGCTTTGGACTTTCGACAGGGGAGAGTAAAGGAACTGTAGGGGATGGGATCCCTGTGGTCCACCCTGGAGGGCACATCAACGTCAGACGCAAAGGAGACGCGGTTGCTGAGGCTGACTTGGGAGCCGATGTACTCATCGGAAGAACGGCACGTTCCAGACGGAGAGCGGCATCCCAGGTGGGCGTCTTTGTACAGTTCCCGGAGGGAGGAGAGGGAGGAGCTTTGGTTGAAAGTTTTTTTGGTGTCACTGGGTGGGAAGTCGGTGGGGAGGCTGGGGTCCGGGGTGCTGGGCGCCAGGAAGGAGCTCTCTACCTCACTCATCTCCCCAGCATTGCCCCACGGGGAGTCATACCAAGATGACTCGGAGCTCAGGGAGCTGCCTTTGCTGGAGCGCAGGCGAGAGTCAGTGGGAGAGGGGCGCTGGCTGGCCGGGGAGTCGGCACCCGAATCCCGCCTCGCCTCTGGCACCAAGCAGGTTTCCGATGCCAACGTAGGGGAGTATCTCAGCAGCTGTACAGGTCCACTGGGGTTCTCCGAGGGCCCTTTGTGGGGGTTGCCACCGTTATGGAACTCAACCCTTAAACACCCGTCCAGCTTCCCCAGTGTCTTGATGAGTACCCTGGGGCTCCTGCGGTCCTCGCCTGGCGGGGTGGAGGCAATGCTCTCATTTCTCCTGTAGCAGGTGAGAAGGTATCCATTGCAGTCCCTGGAGGTCACGTGGCTCTCCCCCGACTCGTGGCCAACATAGTGGAAGCCATTCTCGGGTAAGAAAGCACCATTGTTGCCCTGGAAATCATTTCCTGGGGCATTCGCTCTGTGCTTAGAGTAGGCAGCGCCCTTTGAGACTTTGCACGTGGGTCCACTGAGTCTGGTGGCGTAAGGCTGGTGGTTCTTGAAGTGAGAAAGGCAGCTTCGGGCGAGGGACCTGGACCTGTAGCTTGCTCCGCTGCTTCCGTGAGTCCATCCATGCAAAGACTTCTCATCTTTTGTATGAATGCTGCGTATTTTCAGAGAGCAAGGCTTTTGTTTAGCACCGGTGACAGTATTGCTATGATTCTTGGATCCTTGGAAGGTATACTGACTCTCAGAGTTCCCCATTTTAACCTAAAGAACCTGAGAACAGTTGTATCAGTATGAGTCATGATCTAAATGACACTGCAGTAAGACAGTTTTTAAAACATAGTAATTAATAATAATAATAATAATAAACAATAATTAATCATCATAAACAAGGGGAATGGAGGGTGCAGGACATTTCTTTCCATGCCTGACAAGATTCAAAGGTACAGAGTCGAACCATTTGATGAACTGGTTCCCTTGCTTGTGAAAGGCTACACTGGTCACACAGATTACATGGCATGTTCCTGTGCTAGGGATTTTAAGTGCATTATCAGCGGCACGCTGTTAAAACTGAACAGGTATAAAAGTGTTAGCTAAAAGTAGAGAGTCCCTTCAGACCCTCGAAGGATCCTCGAAGCAAAAATGGAGGAAAAGTCTAGACACAGGGACATACAACCAGAGAAATGACATTTTCATTACACGAGAGTTATTATTCAGGGCAACACCTCACATAGTCTTGGGGAATGGATCTCAGGATCCCTCCAGATTCCAAAGGCCTCAAATACTCACGTCTTTGAGTGCAATCTTTTTACTCACAACATATATCCCCGCCCCCGCCATGCATTTTTCCTCTTCGATTACACGGCCAACACTTGACAGCGGACAGGCTATGGAAATTGGTGTCCCTCTGTATTTCCCACTGAAGCATTTCAGGAAGACTGTTTGTACATGTTCAGTGGTGTTGTCACTAAAAATACATATGTTCAGTTGACAGCTAGAATCTACAGGTGCAGAACCCTTGGGCCCAGAGGACCTCCTGAGGTCCCTGTTCCCAAGCAACCACTTTAGGATGCAGTGGGGAGAGAAAAAACACTCAAATACTTACAGTTTAGAATGTGGGCAAGAGAAAAAGGCACTGGTTTCTTCAAATCCCCTTTAAGGTTAGCTCAAGGAGCTGAGCAGGTAAGCAAAATGCAAATGAAAATTTGCTCCAACCCTCCCCCCTCCACCCCCTTAATCTTCTTCAGCAGGGAACTATTGTGAGCCAACACACTCGTACTTCCTGTCAGGCTCCCAGCATCTTTAACAGGGTTTTAAGTTTTCCTTCTTACACATCGAAGCTTGTAGAGCCACAGAGCGGAAATCAAATGGATGGATATCTGGTTGTGGCAGTCATCACTTTAAAAACCCAGTCGCTGGAGCGAATAAACCCTTCTTTATTATTCAATGGGTCAAGTACTTTATGAGAGGCCCACACATTTGAGCTGTCCTTACCTGCAGCCTGGCTTCTGCTGGGAGGGAGGTTAATGCTCAGCAGGTTTTACGTGGTCTTGGGAACAATGCAGGCACTTGACCAACATGGGGGTGTGAGTCCATGAAGTGATCCTGAAAAACAAAACACACATACACACATACAATGTGACAACTCCATCAAGCATTTTGCACTCAACCCCGATAAGGAAAAATAAACAAATAGAGTTGGGGATGTAGCTCAGTTGGTAGTGTCTGCCTATCACCTACAAAGCCCTAGGTTTTCAGCCATGCTGAAAACAAGGCACAGCAGCACATGGTTATAATGCCAGTTCTCAGGAGGTAGAGGCAGGAGGACCAGAAGTTCAAGGTCATCATTGGGTATGCACCAATTTGGGGTACTGGGCTACAAGTCTGGACTACATCAGACCTAGCACTAAAATGCAGAAATAAATAACCCAATGGCTTAACATAAGCTATCCAGAAATAAAGTATTTAGTGTTCAAAAATCACTTGTCAATGGTTCAGTAGGCAAAGGCACCTGCTGCCAGGCCTGATGGCCTGAGTTGGGTCCCTGGACGCTGTGTTGGTGGAGAGAAGTGACTCACGCCAAGTTGTTTGCCGACCTCTCCATGCACACCACGGCATGCATGAATGAACAAATGAGAACAATTTCATGAACTAAAACCAAACACTGTCAAGATAATAAACGAGATGTCTGCGAACTTCCCGACTGATACAAGGATGTCTAGGGATCTAAAGGGAGCCAGAACTGTCCATTCCGTGTCTGCAGTCAACATCAGCCGTTATTGCAGCCGCAGGCGAGTGTCCAAATGAGTCAGGCTCGTCAGTCGCCACTCCCAGGCAAACAGCTCTCAGACTGCTGACAAAACCACAGGGACATACCCCCGCCCCACACACACACACACACACCTCCCTCCGCCCCCGTGCAGGACAAGAGCAGTCCATTGTTCTCTATTTGGCTAAGGAGCAAAAGCAAAAGCCACAGGTAAAATCATGGCGAATCGTCCTTGGCTGATGTCATAAGTTACAGAGACCGACCTCAGCCGGGAGTTTGACTTCTTCTCAAGCATGTATTGGCGGGGGGGCCAGAGGTCAACCTCAGAAGGACAAGGGAGCTTTCCAAGTGGAGAGGGCTGGGATGGGAAGGGCCATCTGGTGGCATTCTGCCTGACACAAAGCCTTTACTTTCTCCCCAATGTCAACAGCAAAGTGACGAAGGGTCAAGAGTGGCCTTTTGAGTTCCTTTTCTGGAGTCTATTTCGTCATCCTATTAAAATGTGCCGAACAAGATTGAGCATCTTCCCCATTTGGGGGCCCGGCAGCATTAAGTATCTTCATATTGTTGGGATGCCATCATCACCATCCATCATGACAGTCCTTTCCTCCCTGCAGGACTTAAACTCTGCAGTCCACTGAGCACCGATGCATGGCTCTTCATTCACTCCCCAGGCCACTGGCTATCAATACTCTACCTTCTGTCACCATAGAGAGATGCACACCGTAAAAGAGGACCACAAAGTATTGGTCCATCTGTGGCTTGCTTATTCCACATAGGATAACATCTTTGAAGTTCATGCATGAGAGCTACTTGTCAGAATCCCCTTCCTTGTTAAGGCTTAATGATGTTCCCCTATGTGTGTTGAGTGTGAACATATATACTTTTCTGATCTATTCACTTGTTGATAGGCATCTGAGTTACTTCTGCCTCTTGGCTGACATGGATAATGATGCTGTGAACATGGGTGAACAAACCCTGCCTTTCAGTCCTCCTCAGTATGTACCCAGAAGTGAAGCCACTGGATGAAGCAGTCCGAATCCTTTAAGGACTGGTTTTCCACAGCAGCTGCATCATTTCCCATCCCCACCAACTCTGTATCACAAGACTCTGATGCCGCCACCCCTGTGGGTAGAGGCCATCTCACTGTGGTTTTCGTTTACATTTCCCTGAGGAGTCCTGAGGCTGAACCTCTCTTCACGCGCTGACCGGCTCTTGTGCATCTTCTCTGGAGGGTTCCATCATGACTCACAAAGTCAAAGAGAGGAGAAGCCAGTGGCACCAGACCCAGGTCCCTCTAGATAAAACCAAAGCCCTGTCTCCTGCTTGGTTCTATCCACACAAACATGTTTTACACTGGGGAGGTGGGATGGGGCGGAGTCATGAGCACACGCAGGAAATGAGTGATTCATTTGAACTAATTAAAACGGAAGCTAATATTTAATTAATGAGGCTGAAATGCAGCCCGCTACGTGACTGCCCCCTGCCTCACAGTGAGCCATTCCCCTACGTATACAAAAGAGGGGACAGTAATGGGAAGACAGGCCCAATCTGACACAGGAACACAAGCACTGAGCCCCATCTCTGTGAAGTTCACACCCTGAGCTGTTAGTCTATGCCCCTCGGCATGCTGTGTGTTTAAACTCAGGCAGGTAAAAATGGCTGCAGAAGCTCTCAGCTATGGCCTCTCGGACCTTCACAGTCAACGAGGGAAGCGAGCCTCTACGTTCAGTTTGCTGCTTCTGTCATCAGTGCCGACGGGAAGGAGAAGGGCTCTGGGCCTCTCTTCCTTGGCCCTTCTGATCCACCAGCATCCCACAAAGACCTGCCAATGTGAGGCCAACTGTTAGATACTCCTGGATGACAGAGGTTGGGGCTCAGAGCTGCAGAAGAGTGCTACAAAGTGGAGTCTGTGCCCCAGCAGCAGGCTGAGACTGGAAGGCATCTCACTGAGCAGGACAGGACAGGACAGGACAGGGGTGATGTAGTTCAGCTGGTGTTTATCTAATGTGCACAGGGCCCTGGGTTCATTACCCTAGAACCCCATAAACCAGCTGTGGTGGTGCCCAACTGTAATCCCAGCACTCAGGAGGTGGGGGTGGGAATGTCACAAGTCCAAGGCCATTCTCACCAACATAGCAAGTTGGAGGCCAGCCTAGGCTACATGACACCCTGTCTCAAAAAGGGTCAAGAATGTCAACATGGGGGCTGGAGAGATGGCTCAGAGGTTAAGAGCACTGAATGCTCTTCCAGAGGTCCTGAGTTCAATTCCCAGCAACCACATGGTGGCTCACAACCACTTGTAATGAGATCTGGCGCCCTCTTCTGGCCTGCAGTCATATATGCTGCATACATAATAAATAAATAAATCTTTAAAAAAAAAAAAAAGAATGTCAACATAACAAAATTTGCCATGACATCGCCTATAGAGAAATCAATTGAGGTATTTCAGATGAGAATGTTAAAATGACAGTGAACCGAGGGAAACATCAAATTAATTTAAACCTTTTATTGGTAGCACTGTGACTGTAGGAAAACCTCTTGAGGGAGGTAAACCACTGATTACAGCCAGCACACGAGCCCTAACGTTCTTGTCCTATGGTCAGTAAGAATTCCATTTTTGAGCAATGCTCTTTGTCTGATACACTTGTAATCCTGCCCAAAGCACCTTAGATATCACCTTATAATCTTATTTTCTAAGAAATAAGGCTCATTGAGCTGGAAAGATGACTCAGTGGTTAAGGGTACTTTTCCAAGGGCCTGGTGTGTTCTCAGCACCCATATTAGACAGCTCACACAACTGTCTGTAACTCCAGATCCAGGGGATCCAATACCTCTGCCCTCTGCAAGCACCTGTACACACATGCATATACCCATAGGCACACATGTACATAATTTAAAAAAAAATTCTTTTTAAAAAGGATTGTTTAAGATCTCTCTGAACGATATTCTCTTGAGAAGTCCACATATATCCACAGTTAAGTGTGTATTTTTTCCCCAAAATAGCTCTCAAATGTGCCCTTAACACAAACACTTAAAATCTATATTAGAGCTTTTTTCTTTTTAAAAACGATTTTTATTATTGTGTGCCTATGGGGAGGGTGTTGGCAAGAGTTGCCACCTAAAAACCTGAGAAAAGATTCTAAAACGGAGCTAAAAACAGCTTCCTAATTGTCTCTCTCAAATGAGCAGCAGCTGCTGGCTTGAGCTACTGGCGGATTCCTAGCATGCATGCTCGACCGCGCTCGACCTGCCGTATGGCTGGAATGAGGCCTCTGCAAATGGCACATTAAGCTGCGTGGTGGATTTAGCCTTTGCTAGTACAAAACAAAAAAAGAGGTTTCTGGGCTACACGCTGCTTGGATAAAAGCATAGACCCACCATAGCTCCCAGAGCTGGCGGTAAGCATACCACCGCCATGTTGGGAAGCTGAGGTGGGCGGAGCCAGCAGCCACAGCTGCTGCAGTTTAAAGCAATAGATTCACAATAAGACAGATTCAGATGTAATAGTTTACAATGTGTGTAAAATATACGTAGACTTGAAAGAGAAAAAAAGGTGATATATACAGTTATAGAAACAAATACATAGTTTTAAAAAATAAAGTCTTTAAAGAGACAGTAAAATTAATATAAAAAATAAGCCACGTGAAGATGAATATTACACAGAGAATCTGGATTGTGTTGTCTTTGGGATTTTTAACTGCAGAAAAACATTTGATTGTAAAAGCTGTTGAGTTATGCCAAAATGTATATTTTAAAGGAACCTTGACTTCAAAATTTGGATATAAGGATATGTTGCTTTGGAAAAGAGTCTCTGCTTTTGTTTCCACAGAAAGCCAGAGGCTATGGATTTGTTCCAGATTAAGATACATCAGGTTTGACCAGCCAAGACCCCCTGAAAGGTCTCCCATGACACCATGGCCCAGATGATCCAACACCCAGAATGGTTTCAAGGCAACTGGCTCAGTTGATACACCCTCATGGACTATTCCATAATCCTAAAATTTTCTTTGTGTCACCATAAGATACAGCGCCCCCCTCCAGCAGGAAATAGTTAAGAGAAGCTATGCCCAAATTCCCAAATTATATGTAATTTTACTTTGTTAAGGTTAAAACCTTCCTTTTTGAAAAAAAAAGGGGGAAGTGCTGTGGGATGTTCTGTATGGCAAATGTGTTGCTGATTAGTCAATAAATAAAACACTAATTGGCCATTGGCTAGGCAGGAAGTATAGGTGGGACAAGGAGGAGAATAAAGCTGGGAAGTGGAAGGCTGAGTCAGAGAGACACTGCCAGCCACCACGATGACAAACAACATATGAAGATGCCGGTAAGCCACGAGCCATGTGGCAAGGTATAGATTAATGGAAATGGATTAATTTAAGCTGTAAGAACAGTTAGCAAGAAGCCTGCCACGGCCATACAGTTTGTAACCAATATAAGTCTCTGTGTTTACTTGGTCGGGTTTGAGCGGCTGTGGGACTGGCAGGTGATAGAGATTTGTCCTGACTGTGGGCCAGGCAGGAAAACTCAAGCTACAGGAGGGTATGCATGCCATGGCACACATGTGTTAACTCAGAGAACAAAGTATGTTCTCTTTTTCATCTTCACAAGGATGCCAGGGATCAACCTTGGGTGTCCAGTGCCCTCACTCACACTAAGCCATCTCATCAGTTTCTTCCTTCATGAACTATGACTTTACTTATACTGACTCATCCTGAAATTCTTTTTACCAGCACACAGGCAAGAATCCCACCTACACTTGAGTAAAGTCTCTGTGATATAACAGGCTGGACTCCCACCGCCTCTTCTGCTGCCCAAGACATTACTACTTACTATTACTACTCACTATTACTATTACTACTCACTATTACTATTACTACTCACTATTACTATTACTACTCACTATTACTACTACTATTACTACTCACTATTACTATTACTACTCACTACTACTATTACTACTCACTACTATTATTACTACTTACTATTATTACTATTACTACTTACTATTATTACTATTACTACTTACCATTACTATTACTACTTACCATTACTATTCACTATTACTACTATTTCAATGATATGAGACCTCATGGATCTCAGACTGACCTTGAATACTGTAAGGATGACTTTAAACCCCTGGGCCTCCTGCCTCCATCTCCCAAAGGCTGGGACTACAGGGGGGTCCCATCAGGCCCAGCTTACACAGTGCTGAGATCAAGCCTAGGGCTTTGTGCAGGCTAGCCAAGCACTCTCCCAACTTAGCTACATGCACAGTCCCTTATCTTTATTCTTTTGATAATTTAGGAAACACACCAGAAGACTCTAGCCTTCACTAAAACCTTGTCTGGCTAGAAGCCTGAGTCGTAGACACACAGGAAGCACTCTGGGAACACCTGTGGGATTGATGAAGCCAACTCGTAGCTTAGATGGCTGATTTGGACACAGACCAAAAGCAAGGTCTCTCTCCATTGGTTGTGTTTGACAGGCAGACCCACAGACTCACAGACCATGAGGATAAGTTTCCTTTACTAAGACAGGAGAGAGACGAAAGGAAGGGTGAGGGAGGCCAGCAGCAGTATGCATGTTCACAGAGGCAAATGCTGACCAGAATGCACCTGGTCAACTCCACCCACTGGAAAAAGAAACAGCCTTAAAAACTGCGGCAACAACAAGAGCCTATCCGACATCTATGAGAAGTTCACTGACAGCCGGGGTAAACCCTGAGAGACATTATGGAACTACTGTCCCTGGTGACTTTGACAAAGATATTTACTCGTTAGGCTTCACCTATGATTTTTGTCCAAAAAGAAGAGAATAAATAAGTCAGTTTTAGCACTCTCTGTCCCCCAATTCCTTTACAAAGGTAGTTTCACAGTGTTTCAGTTTTTAAAACTCTTGCAATAGGAAAGAGACTGAAAACAAAATAATAAAATAATAAGAAAAAATTTCCCGTAAACTTAAAAAAATATAGTTACAAGGCTTGGCACTTGAAAACAGCAAAAAGACAAGTTAGAATACACTGAATTGCAATAGCATACATGAAGGTGTATTAGCTACAATAATACATATTAGGTACTGATACACAGTGAGGCCTACAGTTCACAGGGATGGCATGTAAACAAGGGCCCTGTGGAAGGCGTAAGGCATTAAAAAGTACACAGAGCAAAGCGGGGAGCCTATGCACAAAGGTGCACATCATTATCTTCATTTATTAGGAAATAAAAATATTCAGATTTTCACACTAGTCACAATCCCAAGAACCTTAAAAAGAAGCCCTTCATTTTCTCTAGTCCCTGTTCATATGACTGTGTCAGGTGGCATCTTAAGCTAAAAGCACAGACAAAAATGGAAAGGGGCTGTCTGGTTTTTAAATTGTGATCAATCACCATATCAAGAATATTGGCAAATGTGCACGACTTTACAGACAGGCCATCAAAATTGCAACCATCACTATGAGCTACTGGAAACCAGAGAGAAATGCCTTTCGTGAGGAAGTTCAAGACTTACCTCATTGTCTTTTGCCTTCAGAGTGAGGTACATTGAAGGCCGACGTCTCTACCCCCAGAGGAGCACAGGGCTTACCGCAGGAGAGAAGGCAAAGAAACAAAACACAGCTAGGACTATTGTATCCCAGATGGAGAACAGGAAGAAGTCAGCAGGTAGGTAGAGGGACTGTGGGGGCAGAGGGGCTTTAAGGAGGGCTGGGGTTGAATGATGGGGTGAACAGAACTAGGGTCAGAGCCACTGCACAAAGGCAGATTAGTGGCTGAGCAAGACAGTAAAATCCGAGGTCTGCCACAAGGAGACACCAACAGGCCCCACGTAGTTCCTGAGAGATTAGGAGGTTGAACTCAAAGGCTCCTCACAGCCCATGGCAAATCCCTCAGCCAGAGCCCAGAGCCAGATAAGATAGGGGGGTTCACTGTCACTAGCCACCACGAGGTCTACTGACATCTTTTTATTTGGGTCAGGCAGAGATGTTTCAGCCACTCGGGAGACAAGGCTCAGAATGTGGTCTGGTTTGTGTTAGAGAAGTTAGGTGAAGGCTGACTTACGCCTGGTACGGTGTGTAAGATGTTGGGGGAAGTACTAATTCCTTCTGGATTTCATTTTTCCCACTTGCAAAGTAAAGATAAAAATATCTGGCATACCCACCTCATAGACTGAGAGTCACGTATGGAAATTTATGTGAAACCACCTAAAAAATATGACTACCATCAGCTGTAAACTACTGATTTTGTATAGTGTGATATCAAATCTTTCGTCATTTCTCACTTCAAATCTGTCACTGATTATGAATCATTAAACCTTATGTATATTTATATACAAATTTATAATTGTCTAAGTTGCACTATTAGTATAGCTGATTTTTTATCAATTCTCCCCCCCAAAAAAAAGATAATCACGGCATATAAAACAACATAATTTACAAGAGGTATCAAATGCCCAAAACAATGGTCCAAGCCACATACTTGAATAATTAGATCCTTGTGATTGAAAAGATGACCAAATAATCCCAATACCTCTCTGAGCAACTATTAATGCCTTAAACCAATCATTGCAAGCCAGGGTGACTACTCTCCAGACAGCATTTAGCATGATTAAAGATACTGATGGAGGCTATAGCCCCCAAGGACACACCCATAAGAGACTGAGATCATACTAGTGGCATGTAGCAGCGAGGCCAGGGATGTCACTCAACATCAGACAGTCTACCAGCTCCCCAGAATAAGTGTCTGGTCCAGTGTGTCCATAGTGCTGAGGCAGAGAAAACCATTCTTAATGTTTTACTATTCCATGTGTGACCTCAAATCCACAGGAAACGGACACACACATACGTGTACAACAGTAGCATTCAGTTCTATAAAGGACCCAAACTTAAACTCAGTCAACATTGTCCAAACCTCCTCCTGTCATCTTCTGTTAAGGAAGCACAGAGTGCAGGAATCAAATATCAGGACTTGAGGGACTGGACTTCTAAGACTACTGGAACTCTTGGGGGCAGGGGCGGGGCGGGGGGGGGGAATAGGAAGACAAAAGAGTATGTGGTCTCCGCAGGAATTTGTAATCTTGACAAACAAAGTGGGCAGGAAACAAACTGTTGCTAAACACTTCTAAGCTGAGAAGCACTGCTGAGTCCCACCAGCTCTCTTCCAGTGCAGTGGGGGCCCATTAACAGATGAAAGGATCAGCCACTGGGCAGCACTGAATGCGGCCTTAGGAGCCTGAGCTCAGTGGACAAGCATGGCTGACATTCAACAGGGGGAACGTCATAAATTCCACAGGGACAATGACCCAGCTCCCCGGCACAGCTCATTACCTTAGTTAAGCCCATTCATCATGGGGGGGGGGGGTCACAGAACTCACACCTGCTTTGTAAGAAACCCTAACATCTGCAGCGTTTCCACACAGAATTGCTGTTTCAGCTAGGGTCTCAGCCCATTGGTGGGTCATGAAGTTCCCATAATGAATCAATCCAGCAAAGAGTAGAGAGAAAATAAGATTTAAAAAAAAATGGCCGAGTGTGTCCCAGTAAAGATAAAACTGCTATCTGCAACAATGTGTCTGGGTACTGGTTTATATACTGGGTTCTGCAACAATGTGTCTGGGTACTGGTTTATATACTGGGTTTTGCAACAATGTGTCTGGGTACTTTTTTATATACTGAGTTCTGCAACAATGTGTCTGGGTACTGGTTTATATACCTGGTTCTGCAACAATATGTCTGGGTACTGGTTTATATACCTGGTTCTGCAACAATTGTGTCTGGGTACTGGTTTATATACTAGGTTGTAAAGCGTAGGTAAGTCTTCTTGACTACTAGTTCCAAAAAGCTTTTTAAAACTATGTCATAGCCACTTTTAGTCCCAGCACTCAGGAAGCAGAGGCAGGAGGATCTCTGTGAGTTCAAGTCAGGCCTGGTCTACATAGTGAATTCCAGTACAGCCAGGGCTACACAGAGAAAACATGTCTCAAAAAAAGAGAAAAAAAAAAGAAAAAGAAAAGAAAAGAAAACTGTATCATAAAACCTTAAATAGCATTTTCCTCATCATGGTACATCTATTTGTTGTAATAAAGTATCTGAATAATTACCAAAAACAAAGAGAGGAAATATTTTACTCATGATTTAAAAGGGTCTGTGTCACTTGGATACCTGTGTCTGGGCCTGTAGCAAGAGAGTACATCATGGTGGTAGGAGCTTGTAGTAAAGGCTTTTCACCATATAGTGGGCAGGAAGTAGAGCATTGGCAGGTCCAGATAAGTGTCCCACAGGTGTGTGCTACTAAACCCCTAGCTGCTCCTTAATCAAATTGACAGTCGAGATTAATCACCACACAGTCCTATTAGGAAGATTTAAGGTCAATCGAAGTAAACAGTCTCCAAAAACTCGGGAAATCATCATCCAAGACAAATATCTGGGCTGTAACTAGGAGCCAGACAAGAAAGGGACCATCCATCGCTGAGGGCTCTACAAGGTAAGTCTACGGTCCTCATTTCTTTGTGTTTCTTTGTGTTCAGAGAAACTGCAAATGGATATTCAAATTCTTAAGAGTTAGGGCAAGCCTAGTAAGAACGTTAACCGCAACTCAAAGGATGAGCGGGATCCTGTCAGATAAAGAGAAGGGAGAAAGGAAGATGGGAATGGAAAATAGCAAGTCTAAAGACTCAGGTGTCCTGTGGCTTCTGGAATCCATCCCTGACTGAAGCATCGACCAAGGAAGAGAAGGACTCCAGCTTGTTCGGGACAAGGTGGGATGGTGGCAGTGCCAGCACGTCAATGGCTAAGTTGGGAAGGAAGGAGAAAGAGGCAGCCTGTGAAGCCTTAGCCGTCAAGTGCTCACCACCCCAACCTCAGACACACCTGAGCGATCCATTTAGAGACGTTTAGGGTCCCCTTACCTTAGCAGTCAAGTGCTTACCACCCCAACCTCAGACACACCTGAGTGATCCATTTAAAAGACACTGAGGGTCCCCCTACAGGGTGGCACTCACAGGAGAAAATGCACTCCTGGTCTTGACAGAAATTTGGGGAACTGAACTGAAATAAATTGCTCCACTCAGCAAGTCAGGAGGAACGGTTTGGAGACTTCCCAGGATTCCTGCAAAGCGCCTCAAGGAAAACCAAAGGAGTGCAATGGGACCCCTTCTTCTCCAGAGCGACTGTCAGCCTGTGTGGGCTGTGAGGTAGAGGACAAACACGAGCCACCCCGAGAAGCAACAGAGGACACACAGCTCCTGTGGCAGCACACAGACCACATTCCACAAATATGGCTGGTATGCTTGTGGAATGCCGAGTAAATCGAGTGGCTGGTTAACAGCTCAACCATCCCGGGAACCGAGAACATTTCAGGGATTAAACAACAGCAATCCTTTCAAGCAAAATTATAGAATCGAATGAAATAGCCCTGATAATGAGAAAATGTCTTCCTTTAAGAATTATCAAAATATGCTCTGTTTTCCAGCCAGGCACTTTCAAGTGGTGTGGTGGTGTTGGTGGTGGTGGTGGTGGTGGTGTGTGTGTGTGTATTTTTTTTTTGTCTGTATGCAAGTGTATTTGTCTGTGTAAGTGGGCATGCATAGGTCTTGTTTTTGTAGAGAGACCAAAGGATGCAAACTGCTGTACCTCAGACAGCATCCGCCTCATTTTCATCGAGACGGGGCCTCTCTTCCATTGGCCTGGAACAAGCAGAGTAGGCCAGGCTGATTAGGCAGGGAGTCCCAAGGGTTCAGTTGTCTCTGCCTCTCCAGCACTGAGATTACCCCCACACACCACACTGCACTGACTTTGTTATTGGTGCTTTTGCTTTTGAACATGGGTTCTTGGGATTGAGCATAGGTCCTCAGGCTTGTGAGGCAAGTACTCTGCCACCTGACCTACCTCCCGGGCCCTTGGTGCTTGGTATTTGCTTGTTTTTAATGTATTAATGTTCTTTCTATCCTACTTTACCTTTCCTCTCATGTCTCCATCAACATCATCCAAATCTTCCCCTACATTCCAGTCCCTCAAGACCTTGTGCCATCCAGGGGCGGACACCACAACCAAATATTCTAAAGCGTTAACATGGGTTTCAGGTGGCTCTCTCCTGTAACTTATGACCGCCAGAGTCAAAACTGTCAGCCTGACTTTGAAATAACCTCTCTTCATTAACTCTGCTTGAGCCATTCCACAAAAGCAAGTTTGGTTTCTGCAAGCAGTGCCCCAGCTTCCCACCACAACACTGGCAGCCCGGGGACTTGGGCTGCAGGAGGGCTGTACCCACTGGCTTCCTTGTCTTGAACTGCAGAGACGCACACATCAGACACGTGCCTCAGGAAATTGAAAGCAGACATTGAACCCCTGAGCCTCAATCACATTTTACAACCAAAATATGTTCCAGTGATTCTACCAAGTTGTTCTTGGCAAAATCTTTCTTCATTATACACTGTTCCATTTAAACTTGAAAAATGAACGGGCATAAACCACATAGTTTCCCCTTCGTGTAAATAGGTGTGTCTCCTGCCTTCATAAATGTGTGGCTATTTTGCTTTAACTGGAGGTATGGCCCAGCTTCGGAGTTCCCTTTACCATGTTTCCATCTGAAGGCCACTAAGTTACCCTTAAAAGAAAATAAGGTGTTGCTGAAGCTTCTCTTAACTTGTGTGATTTTACAGAAATCTGCTACGACTTTACCCAATAATTTATTAAAACTTTAGGAGGGGAGTTTAAGTTTGTTGATATAGCTAGGCACCATAATACACATCTGTAATTCCAGCACTCAGGAGGCAGAAGTAAGAAGGTCAGGAGTTCAATGTTATCCTCAGCTTGTTAGCAAGTCCAAGGGCAGTATGGAATTCTCAAGGCCTTGACGCAAAAAAAGTACAAAAGAGTATTTAACTTAAATGTTTTAAATTGCACAGGACCTGAAGTTTTTGAGACTCAAAGTCTGTGGATGCATGGAGGGGCAGGAAGAATTTAGCATGTTCTGAATGCTGCTTTGTGCCAAAGATCCATTGGAAATAAGAACCCTAATTAATAACTTGCACAATTGCCCCTGCTTTATAGAAAAAAGACTTTAAGTCTCTGAGGGCTGAATGGCTTGTTCAAGATCACAGAGGGATTAAAAAAAATAGGAATCAAACCATGATTTTTTTTTTAAGATTTATTTATTATGTATACAGTATTTTTGCCTGCACACCAGAAGAGGGCACCAGATCTCATAGATGGTTGTGAGCCACCATTGTTGTTGCGGGAAATTGAACTCAGGACTTCTGGAAGAGCAGCCAGCCAGTGCTCTTAACCTCTGAGCCATTTCTCCAGCCCCAAACCAGGATCTTTCTAATCATTTTTAATACTAACTGCCAAATGCACAAGATCTAGCGTCACCTAGGAGACCAGCCTCTAGGCACGCCATTGAGAGGTTGTCTAGATTAGATTAACTGGGGTGGGAAGACTCACTTTCACTGTGGGTGGTGATAGTCCACATGGTGGGACCATGGCCTGAATAAAAAGGCAGCCAGCTGAG
This sequence comes from Peromyscus californicus insignis, assembly GCF_007827085.1. NCBI lineage: Eukaryota > Metazoa > Chordata > Mammalia > Rodentia > Cricetidae > Peromyscus > Peromyscus californicus. The sequence continues at coordinate 12,542,208 of NW_026294525.1, forward strand.
CACCAGAATTCATCACTCTCGGCTTCCTGACGGCAACACCAGTGACCAGCTGCCTCACATTCTTGCTGCCTTGACTGCCCTACCATGATGAACCACATCCGGAACGTGAGCCAGACAAACCCTTTCTTTCTTAAGGTGTATTTCTGCCACAGCAACGAAACAACCTGTTACCACAGCACCGTAACAAAATAATTCAAAATTCCCCTGCATATTTTTTTTAATGTGAAATTACTCCCTGTCTTCTTAAAAAGTACATTTAACTGCCAGGTTCCCCTTTCAGAGTGGTTGTGAAGGTCTGCCCCTCCCCTGAAGGAAACATTAGTAAACCTCAGGACCGTGGTAGTGAAACCAAAGGTGCCCCAGAGACAAGAGGAAGGGAGGAAAGAGCATCCCAGATGACAGAAAGGGCAAAGCCCAGAGGAGAGGAGTGGGCAAGTGGGCCTGAAGTAGAGGAGGTGAAGAGGAGCAGAGCAGAGGCAATGAGGCATGAGAAGCTGATCAAGAGCACAGCTGGGGGAGACATCCAAGGCCTGGGGCTACTCACACTGACACCGAGCTCCCGTCACAGGGCTGTGGCAGCATGTCTGCGTATGTGCACCTGGACTGCCTAGGGAAGTGGAAGCAGACACACGCTAAGCCAGTGTCAGGATTCAGGTGAGAGAGGTTAGGACGCAGCTGAGGGGGGGCTGAGGAGTGGGCAGACATTGGATTCGGTGAGAGAAGACAGGACCCTCCGTGGAGAGAAGTGTCCAGCGGAGGGAGAGGCTAGGACACCAGACTCCTAGCGTCTACGACTCCGGTCTAAGTCACTGAAGGGAAAAGGCAGGCAGAAGAGAGCAGATTAGGGAAATATGGCACGGTTTGGGTTCCAAATATCCACAAAGGGCTGAGGATGGTAGTACACATCTGTAATCCCGGCACCGGTGAGGCTGAGGCAGGAGAATCAAGAAAGAGCTAATGGTCAGCCTGCAATACAGAGTAAAACCCTATCTAAAATTAAAAATCCCCTAAAGCCCGGTAGATTAAAGCCTTAGTTGCTAGTCCATGTGGCTCATCTGGACGAAGATGAAAACTACAAAGAGATATGGCCTTAGTGGGACAGGGTACCCTTAAAGGAGCTCCTGGGACACTGAGACCCTTCTCTCTCCTCTTCCCTCTGCTCCATCATGCTCTCCGCCATGATGTACTGCCTCATCACAGGCTCCCAACAACAGCCAGTCAACCACAGACTGAAGCTGCTGATGTCATGAGCCCGCAACACCTGTCCTCCTCGATGGTCCATTTTCTCAGTATTTGGTCACAGCAGAGGGAAGCCGACCACTAGGAAAGATCAGGGATTTGATGCTGGACATGCTAGGCTTGAGTGTGTCCACTAGACATGAACGTGACAATGTTGAGTGGGGTAGTTGGATATGTGAGGCTGTAGGTAAGCCAGGTAAACTGGATGGGCTGTCTGTGCGAGCAAAGGGAAGCCAAGGGACTCGAAACACTAAGAGGTCAAGGAGACAAGGAGAAGCCCACACAGGTAACAGAGCAGTGAGCTGAATTGGGAGAAAAACATTCTGTGACCGGAAAGAGGCAGGACTGAACGGGGGCTTAAATAAGACCAACAAGCCTGGGGGAGATGGAAGAGGGCACAGGGTGGTTAACCAAATACAATGTTTAATGTATGCATGCTACAGTGAAGCTCATTCATCTGCATGCCAACTAAAGGAGTCAGAAAACTAAGTAAATAAAGGCCAGGGAGATTGTTCAGTGGTTAGAGCACCTGCCATACTAGCATAAGGGCCAGAGTTCAGATCCCTGCAAGCCATGTAAACACTGGGTGGGCCTGGTGACTCGCCTGTAATTCCAGTCTCAGAAAGTCGAGGCAGGATCCCCAAAGCAAAGTGACTAGACATAGTAGGCCTGTCAGTGAGCTCTGGGTTTGACTGAGTAGACCTTGCCTCAAGGAACAAGATGGAAAAGTGGCTGAGGAGGAACCCCGACATCCACTTCATCCACATCCCTTGCTAGAGTGTAAGCGATAACTTGTTCCACCACTTCGTAAACTTTGTTTTTCTCCCAGTGCCTTGCCTTGCGACACCTAAGCCCGTGACTGTGGTTTTTGTCCCTGCCATTGTGCCTACTGCCAGGGAAAGAACTAACAAAACCAAAACAGGCCACCAGAATGAGACCACAGAGCAGAGGCAGAGACTGGAGTCATGTCGCTACAAACCAAGGGCTAGCGGCCTCCACCAGAAGCGGAGATAATCAAGGGAGGGTTCTCCTCAGAGTCTCAAAAGGAGTACAACCTTGCTGTACTATGATTTCGGACGTCCAGCCTCCAGGGTCTCTAAGTGCTCAGAAGGCCTGAGCAGAAACCAACTGCTATTCCAATGTCGCCTTCCAACTAAAGCATGACAGGAAACGTTCCTGCCTGCGGAGGCTGTCCCCTCCAAAAGTCATGTTGAAATTTCATTTGCCAATGTCCAGTACTTCAGGAAGTGGGACCTAGAAATTATAGAACTCAGTCACAGGCCCTTCTCCCTGGATTGTTCTAATTCTTCCAGGCATGAAGAACATCTCACCACAGCAAAACTGAACTTGTGACTGTCAGGAAATCTTGCCATGGAGCGAATCTGCCAACCTCTTGTCTCTTTGTGTCACACTCCTGGATTTCTTGCACTTAAAAACCATGAACAAAAATTAACTGTATTCTTTTTTTCCCCCTTTGGTTTTCTTTTTGTTTTTCTGTGTAGCCCTGACTGTTCTCAAACTCAGAGATCCACCTGCCTCTGCCTCCCAAGCACTGGGACTAAAGGCGTGCGCCATCATCACCCTGCAGATCTGTATCCTTTATAGAACAAGGGGGAATAAATGCAATAACACAAAGAAAAATCCCACCTCCCAACCAAAGGCTGGCATGGAAATCGACTGGTACGAGAATGTCTACCACAGCTGCCTTCTCAAATAGGTTAGGGTAACTTGTGTGAGCTGGAAGTTCTCCGGAGCAGCAGCACAAAGAGGAAGGCCATGGTTTGAGCAGAGTTTTGAACTGTGTTAGACAACAGAAAGGTAAAAATCCTTCCTCTGATAGATGGGTGACTCTGCATAAACTGATGAGATTTCTAAAGAGATGAAAAAGAAGGAGAAGGAGCAGGAGAAGGAGAGAAGGAGGGTAGGGAAGAGAGGTGCATGTGCATGTGCAATGTGTACCTGTACATGCACACATGTGTACACATGCATGGGTCTTTATTCACTTACCATAGCTACACAGACACAGATGTACCGAAGTGTTCCCAATTTCAAAATAGTGCAAGAACAGAATTGGCAGGCCACCCTGACTCCTACCCCAGCTGGGCTACACGGCACCCTAACTCCTTCCATCTCTCTGGGCAAACAACTGTCTCTGACATTTTGGACCTAACAGTTCATTTCGGTGGGTTTCCAGTTTTCCAGTTTTATTAAACTATCCAAGATTCGTTTTCAGCTCTATGACTACAAAGGGCCGGGAAAGCCAGGCTCCCTCCACTCACCACTTAGCCCACAATTCAACCCCAGCACCCAGAAGGCAGAGGCAGAGTTCAAGGCCCATGTGGTCTACACAGCAAGTTCCAGGATAGCCAGGGCTACATAGAGAAACCGTGTCTCAAAAAAACAAAACAACAACAATATCAAAAAGATTTGGGAAGACTATAAAGAGAAAGGGGGGCGGAAAACAGAGAGGAAGAATGTGAAACAGATTCCTAAGACACAGTTAAGTCTTCCCAACACTTGTTAGCCCGTTCGAAGGAAGACTGGTAACTAGGGCTATAACTCAATAGCCGACCATTGCGTCGTATGTGAGAGGCCCTGGATTCAAACCCCAGAACTACAGAAAATAAAATTATCCCCAGACAGAACGATCAGGGACCTATTCCTATAGTTCGCTAAACAGGACTGAATAATAAAAATAAAAATAAAAATAATATCCAGTCACTGCTATTAAAATCCAATGATTAGCTCCAAGTATTTTGTATCGTTATTAGTTTTATTTTCTTCAATATCAATGGTTTCTTTCAATCCTATCAATTCTATATAAATCTTTCTATCAGAGACAGTTACCTTTTTCTACTTCTCACAAAGCCATCATTTTCTTGGCCTGTATCTAAGACACACTTAACTTCAAAGGAGAAAATGCTATTTCTTAAAAAGTAACAATAAGATCAAAATAACCCTGGCTCTGAATGTTCTGTGAACAGGAAATGATTTTCTAAGACCTCTAACAGTTGTTACACTAACTCAATTTATTATCACCATGTACTGTACTTGAACTTTATGTAGAGCGGGGAAACCTGGAGACCTACACAGATCTGGGAGAGTGCCTTGGCTACTTCAGGAGCACAATTCTGGGTTCATTCATTCATTCATTCCTCATTTATGTCTCGAAGGAGTTGTGGAGATCCATACCAACTGCACAGTAAGTAGGGCTCTACTCAACACCTACGTGGTCCATCCTCCGTCCTACCGAGTGAGTGCAAGGGAGGCCATGTTGGGAGGGTCATCTCTCCCCACAGACCCTGAGCCTCCCCCTGCCTTTTCCCCACAGGCATGGCCTGAGAAGGCTTTGCAACCATGGCTGATGGGTTTCTCTGAATGTATTCGCGACACTCCCTAAGCTGCTGTTGTAGACTTGATTCACTGCAGCTTTGGCAGCTGCCTGTGAACCTAGGAAAGCCAAGACCAGTGCCAAGCGTCCAACTCAGCAGAAAAAGGGACCGAGAATCCCCACTCTGAACCCCCTCCCCTTCTCTATCCGAGCAACATTTCTGAGATTAAAAGGAATCAACAATGCGACCAGTTAGTCTGCGGGTAGTAACTGACCTGAACTTCACCCCCACGCCTCCACCCTCCCAAAGACATTTCTACAAAGGACAGGATGGACTGGGGGTGCCCACCACACCCACGGGAAGACAGCCTTCCTACAGCTAAAAATGAACTCTCACTGCACGACCCCACTCATACACAGCATCTTTACAGTGAAAGGAAACAGACGGTCAGAATCCCTAACCCTGACTTAAGGCCACAGTAAAGGGCTAAAACATACTAGGAAACACTCCGGCAGCCATACAGATGAACCCGTACTCTCCAGATAGCCTATAAATACACTTCCAAGTTATGACTTCAAAAGATCTTCCTATTTTTGTCTCTCCACCCACCAATTTTCTGAGAATTACATGCTGGGCCAAATGAATGGTAGTCCAATCAAGAGGGACCCAAGCTAAGGTTTCTCTGTACTGCTGTTGGCACACGCCCTCAGCTGGGACAGCTTCTGCTCAGAGTTAGAGCTCTAGTGAATGCCACCACTTGGATCCCTCACTCTGCTTAAACTGAGGGCTTCCCATTCAGACTACAACAGATTCTGTTTCCCCCAAAAGTCCAAGACCAACCTAAGGATGAGTAATACTAGCAGCGAACAGCAATTTACAAGTTAGAAAATAAACCCTTACTCTGCTAAAAAACTGCAGTTGCCATAATAATGGGAAATGACAAAAATAAAATCTCAGGCACATTTCAGCTTACAGCTACACACCCCCCACACCAAAAAAAAAATCGACTGGGAAACATACCTAAAGGTCACTTACGCTTTGACATAATCAGACTGAGAAATGGGCACTTTCTTCAGACATCCTGGGGAGAAACAGTCCGAACAAATCGGCTTGGAGAATTTTCAACTCATAAAATATTCTACAGCAACTGTAATACATCACCCGGAGGTGTTTGAAAGCATATGTGCACTAAACTTTCAGATAACAATTCCTTTCTGTTCAGTAACGTGTGCTGTCTGAGTATAAACTAATGTCAGACAAAGGCAGCACTCAAGGGTATGTTGCCAAGAAAAGCTTTGTAGAAAAACGTATCTCCCAGGTAAACTGTCTCGACTCGGGAGGATAGAAATACACATCTTTATGCCCTTACCTTGGTCAGAACTGCGGCCGTGGCCAGTTGTTCCCAGGAGCTTTCACCCAGCGAGGAGCCATGGTCTGTCTTCCTTCTGCCCTGCTGAGCCAGGAAACGGTGCCTAACATTTCAACTGCTCAGTCGTTGAGAGCTAAAAACGGATCGTGTGCAATGCTGGATGTATTTCTGTCTGCTCGCTCGCTACACGCCCTCATCATGTTCAATTTTTTCCATTGATGGAACAGAATGAGGCAGTCTTAACCAGAAAGTGGTTTTTCCATGGGCTGCCTGGAGTGAATGCCCAGGACGGCCTGCCACAGGCTTCCGAGACACCAGGCTGCCCATGACTAGGTTCTTGTTGGGCCGGCAATCCACCATGACCACCGAAGTTCCATAGGAGCCTGGCTCCGAGGCTCACAGAATAAAGCCCTACTCACTCCAGAGCCACCCCGGCCTCTTTGGAAAAGCCCTGCAGCGTTGAGAATACACATCTACCATCCTCGTGTTTGGGGAAGCAGTCAAAACCACAGATGGAATGCTATGGTCATAAAACAGCGCCTCAAGAGCAGCCCTTAAAAATGATGCTATGATTAGCAAAGTATCAGATATACCCTCATTCTGTGTTCCTTGTTGGAATGATTTTTTTTTTTAAAGTTAACTCAGCAACAGCTTTTTACACTCAAAGTTCTTATAACCTAAATGTGGAGCTATTTTATCAAGAATATGCATTAAATTACTGTACATTAAAGTTATACAACAGAGGCAGAGTATTTTTTTAAGTCTCACTATAACTTTTTTTTGTTTTTGTTGTTTTGGGTTTTTTTTGTTTTTGGTTTTGTGGAGACAGGGTTTCTCTGTGTACTTTTTGATGCCTGTCCTGGATCTCGCTCTGTAATCCAGGCTGGCCTAAAACTCAGACATCTGCCTGGTTCTGCCTTCCGAGTGCTGGGATTAAAGGCATGTACCACCACCACCTAGCTCACTATAACCTTTGATGAGAGGTGTCAAATACAAAAATATACAAGATTTTCAGGCCATCTTCATATTAAATTGTTGTTGTTGTTGGCTAGGTGCTGAACAGAACAAAATTACATCTCTGCTGTGGTGCTTAAATTTCTGCAGTTATATTCCGCAGAAGAAACAAAAATCCTATATTTTTTAAGGTGTATGTATTCCAAGTATACAGACTCACAACTCACCCTCAGCATGTGGCAAGAGCTTTGTAAGGCAACATGCTCATTTAAAAAATGAGACTAGGGCCATCGAGATGGCTCAGGGAGTTAAACTGCTTGCTGGCACAAGCCTGGAAAACCCTAGGACCCACACGTCTACAGTGAGATGGGAGGAAAATCTCCAGAGAGCTCTCAGGCCAGCTGGACTGCAGTACACAGCACCTACCTCAGCAAGGCGGAAGGTGAGCATTGATACCCATGCATCATCCCCTGACCACACATGTGGCCTGTGTGCGCACACAGATCATTTTTTAAAAAATGAATGGAGCTAATATGCAATAGGTGAGTTATTAACGATCAGATTCTACTGCAGTCAGATCAACTTGTCATTCCTCACTTGGATTTTAAAACACACCTTGTTGACATGTACACATTGACACATAAAAATAAGCACACCGAGAATAATATTTTACATAGCTTAACACATACTTGAGGGGATGTAGCCTAACCTCAATTGGCAAATAAAAAACATGGCATAAAGTCATCAGTATAATAATTATAGAGCAAATATAATTGCCACAAAAATTTTAAATTAACACAGAGCCAAAAACTTTTAATACTGGTGAAGCGGGCCAAAACAAAAAACAAAAAACAAACAAAAACACCCAATTCAGCCTCTTTCCTCTACATATTTTAACACTGATGCCTTAGCTCACCATAGTGGTCCATGCCCGCAAGCAACAGAATCTGGGAGGCTGAGGCAGGAAAACTGTCAGGAGCTAAAAAGTTAGCCTGGACCACAGAGTGTGATCCTATCTCAAAAATAAACAATAGATAGGTAACAGAGGCCATAAATGAAGGCACAAGGTCACAGAGCTGTTCAGCACCAGGCATCCGAGCAAAGACACACACCCAAGAAACCACAGCCTCTGACTGAGTAAGAAGGTTGCCATAGAAACCGAGTCACAGAACAGAAAACATGGGAATTCCCCAAATGTGTGTTTTTGAAAGGCCCTAGGTAAATACAGAAGGACAAAGAGTACCACTACGTCACTGACCACTGATTCTTGACATCTAGCAGCATCATGGCTGTTACTTTTTTAAAAGGTAAATAGGGATGGGGAGATGGCAAAGGGTGTGCACAGCAGGAGATCAGAGTTCAATCCCCAGGGCCCACATAAAAGTATATGCCTGGAACCCAGTGCTGGACTGGGGGGAATATGGGGGAGACCAGTGAATCTGAGCGTGCACTGGCTAGCCAGTCTAGTTAAAATGATAAATAAACATCAAGTTCCGTATGAGATCCTGTCTCAAAATAATGCGGAACGTGATAGGATACCCGAAAGTCAATGTGTGGCCTCCAGACAGGGACACACAGATACTTGCATCATTTCTGTCCATCACATGCACACGCCTCTCTCTCTCTCTCTCTCTCTCTCCTCTCTCTCTCTCTCTCTCTCTCTCTCTCTCTCTCTCTCTCTCTCTCTCTCTCTCTCTCACTCTCACTCTCACTCTCACTCTCACTCTCACTCTCACTCTCACTCTCTCTCTCTCTCTCTCTCTCTCTCTCTCTCTCTCTCTCTCTCTCTCACACACACACACACACACACACACACACACACACACACACACAAAATAAATAAATAAATAAAATAATAACATATACACATAAATAATCTAGAGTGGGGGAAAAATAACTTTGAAGGAGAAGACTCCTAGATAGGAATGGAAAAATTCTACCAGAAGGAAGGCAGAAACACAGCAGCATTTGAGGGTGGATACCCTGTCAGTACAGCTGCCTGTCTGGAATCACATGAGCATCTCTATCATCCTGCCTCTAGATTTGAGGGTAATTCTGATCTTGTGATACATTTTATAAGTAGATCCCTTTAATGTCAGAATGATCTGTGATAACAAATCACTGCCAACTTGCAATGTCTGGTGCATTTTATTGCTCAAGTCACCCCAGGAACTTTTTAGCTCTGAGCATGTACAAAGTCACCGGGGTCTCAAATGATGTAAGATGATTCAAATTCCTTAGACATAGAAGCTTCAACAAAATACTTTCAATTTAGGCCTCTATCCCCAAATTCCAAAACCCTGTCTATTTTCAAATCAGAAAGCCAGGCTTCATCTTTTTACTATTCCATTACAAGATGATGGTGTAACAGGGCATATGTGTTAACAGGCATCTAAAATTAAATGCCTTGGCAAAGATCCCCAAGAAACATGTAAATTGCTACTTGAGAAGTGTTCACTTCAGAAGCATATAATGCAAAAGTATGGCTAAAAGCAAATATCACAGAAATGCTAACAATTCTAGAATTTAAGTGGCAAGCTGATGGGTTCTCCCTCTATGGTTCTTTTGATCTCTTTTTGTATTCAGAAAAAAAATTGCAAATTTTCTTAATAAAAGGTGGGAGTAAATGGCATATGTGTTCACACATGTCAGTCCATGAAAAACACTGTTTTGCTTAAATGCCTCGTTGAGACTAAACAAAACTTGTCATCCTGATTGTAATCAAGAATATGAATATTCCACTCTGTGGGAACGAGCACACATGTTCACAAAGGCATGCTCACAAGGGTTTCTGCATCTCTTGGAGAAGAGATGGAAGGTGTATAATGATAAAATATGGTGTAGATAAAATATTCCTCTAGAATAAAATGAAGTCTGATTGTGGAAAAAAAAGGTAGAAAAAATGAAAGGCCAGAGGATGGCAGGGACAGTCACAAAATGTGGCCCTAGCACTTATGGACTTGCGGAAGCTGTGGGTGCCGGCACAGGGGCTGTAGAAGACTGAGCCCATCAACATTCAGTCATGGGAAACAGCTTCCGCTGTTGACGGTGGAGGGCTTCTGGCGGGAGAGGATGTGACTCTATTCAGTGATGTAGCTGCTGGTGATTCCCGTGCTGGAACTGACAGCTCCACATCCACATCCCTACAGCTGGCCCCTGATTAAACTCGGGGGTCACAGAGCAAAAGTAAAGACATAATAAAAAGACATGGAGGTTGAGTCTGGACATGGCAGGAGGAGGGGTATGGGTAGGAACGAGAGGGGGACAGAGGGTGCGGTGGTAAGTGTGAGCAGAAAAGATCACACACACAAGTGAAGTCGCCAGATAAGCATTCTTTTAAGCTTCGAGGACTTGGTGGTAAGTGTTTGCTAGCATGCACCAGGCTCTGGATTTGATATTCAGTCACACACAAAAATTAAAATAATTTATACAAACACATATGCCCTACTATCACAAGCGATAAAAATAAAATTATAGTGAGTATAATAGACGTATCTCAGAACCCAGGTCAGCAATTCACTTTAGCAATGCCAATGATGAAATCTATTTGCTTCATCTTAAAATGGGAGTGGGTAACAGCAGCACTCACCAGAAATGAAAACAAAAACAAATGTATTAAAGTATACAAAGGGCCAAGAAAAACTAAAAATAATTTTATGATACTGATGCTGAAAGCCACAACATGCTAAGTGCTCCACCACTGAACTTCACCCTCCAATGTCAAAAGGCAATCAATCTTTAAAGTAATATGAGGTGATATCAATAATCACTCTGCTTTGAATCTGAGAAACTCAATTCAGTATCGGCCATACTTTGAAGGTTGCTCAGATAATTACTGAGAAGCAGCTCAGCAGAAGCATCCCTTATTACTGACTGATCATCAGCATGGAGTTAAATAGAGGAAAACATAACAACAATAAACAAGAGTTAAAAACATAAACTGCCTTTGTCCAAACAAGAATCCAAAAGACTAATCCCGCCCAAGCATGACTCTTTGGTACAGTCACATTAATAAGAAAAAGATTCTGGATATCTCGTGCATAAAAGGGCATCTCCTGTGTTATTTCTGTGGAAGAGCAATCCTTCAGACCACAGGGGATGGACCAGCACAAAACTACAGAAACACTGCCTGCAAGAACGCAAAGGTTTGCAGAAATATTACCTGAGCTCCCCAGCTGACCAGAAACTCCAAATCTAGCCAGGCTGTGCCAAACACGACATCTTCAAATCAGCACAGAGACTAGAGTGAAGGTGGGTAGAGCAGCCTTCATATCCAAAGATCTGCCTCCCAGGCAAGATGCCGAAAACCCATGCAAATATACAACAGACACACACAGTGTGTTTGCCACTTGGTTGTGGTAGCCTGGAAGCTGACCGGTTCCCCCAGCATCAAGGTATTACAGCCTCTCCAGCCTGTCTACCAATACTGCTGTGTGATTTGATACAAATGATTTAATCTCTCTGAGCCTGTTTCCCAACCTGTAAGATGGGGAGAACACCTCTTGCCTCCCAGGTTTACTGTAAGGATTAAGTCAAAGGTTAAATGCAAAGCATTTAACACAGAGTCTGCCTGAGAATGTAAATTGGAAGCTGGAGAGAGACGGCCCAGTGGTTAAGAGCACTGGTTGCTCTTCCAGAGAACCTATATTTGATTCCCCACCCACATGGTGGTTCACAGTAGTCTGTAACTCCAGTTCCAGGGCATCTCCTGGCCTCTGTAGGTATTGCACCCATGTGGTGCACACACATAAGTGCGGGTGAAACATTCATATGCCTAATGAATAAATCTTTAAAAATGAATATATATTGCATCTTGTTTAAAGATCCTTTATTACTAGAAAATCCACTACTTTAAAAAAAAATGCTGACACACAGTGAATGTCCAGTGACTACATTAGTGAAAGCATGAATGAGTAAGGACATGAATGAGAGAGAGAGAGAAGACGTCTACTGTGGCGAGGATGTAAAGATGAACAGAAGACTCTCTGTGGCAGTCTCAGTCCTTCTATCAGAAGCTGCTTGTTGCCTTCTGTGGTGGTTTGAATAGGAAGGGACCCCACAGATGCATGTGTTTGAGTGCTTGGCCCCAAGTGGGAGTGGCGTTATGACAAGGTGTGGCCTTGTTGGAGGAAATGGTGTCACCTTGCAGGCAGGCTTTGAGATCTTGTATGCTTAAGCTATGCCCAGTGTGACACAGTCTCCACCTGCTGCCTGTGGATCAAGATGTAGACCTCTCAGCTCCTTCTCCAGCACCATGTCTGCCTGCATGCTGCCATGCTTCCCCACCATGATGATCATGGACTGAACTTCTGAACTGTAAGCCAGCCCCAATGAAATGCTTTCCTTTATAAGAGTTGCCACAGTCATGGGGTCTCTGTCATAGTCATAGGTGACTAAGACACCTTCCTTAAGAAGGCGGCAACCTCAGGAAACTAAAAGCAGGGTTGTCCTATGATCCAGCTACACCACTCAAAAGGGACACGCCCAAAGGAACCTCAGGTAGCCCTTGAGGGACATACCTAAGCATCCATGCTTATAGAAGCACTCACTCCTCCCATAGACAAGTTATAAAAGCACCTTAGGAGCCCACCAACAGATGAAAAGATAAAATATGGTCTACGCACAGAGTGGAGTTTTATTCAGCTTTAATAATGAAATTGTGTCACTTGTGGGAACGAGGACAGAACTAATGATCACCATGTCAAATGAAATAAGCCAGACTTCAAAAGACAAAACATCACATGCTTTCTCATATGTCCAATCGAGACATAAAAAGAAAGAAAGAAAGAAAGGAGGGGAAGAAGTAAAGGCGGGCAAAGGAGAGCAATAAATGATCAAAAAGATCAAACACAGACATGAAAATATTACCAAGAAATCCATTATTTTCTACAGTGAATCTATACAAATAAGTAAATAAAACCACCCCACTTGTGACCCTCTCCGATCAAACTAAACTGTCAGGAGATTCTGCCTCAAGTCCCTCAGCCATTCTTCTGAGCTGCTTCCGGCTCAAGGGGATACCCAAGCGAGTCTCTAGCTACATCTTCAGCATCAGGACCACACTGCTGCCTGGCCAGAGATTGGCCTCATGCTCTAAGGTGATGACAGGGGCCACACTGCATAAGTCCCCCCAAAATGGCTGCTAGATATTGAGTGAGAAATACAGTTTTAACTTCTAAAGCAAACTAGAAATGACTTCAAAAATCTCTAAGTCAGAGAAAATTCAAAATTAAATAGTTATCACTCTAAAGCCAGTGTAAATCTAAATTTCAAAACAGAACCTTTTTCTGCATGTTTAAAAGATATCATATATGCAAAAATGCCTAAAGGAGTTGATCACTATGGAAATGAGGTTTATACCATGAATATTGAAAATGTTCAAGTGTTATCTTGCATTATACAACAAGCAAACCTTGTTAATTTTTTTAAAAAACCTCTGTGTTTGTGTGTGCACACATGTGTGCACTTGCATGTGCATTCGCAAACCACTGCCCACATGTGGAGGTCAGAGGACAATTTATGGAAGCCTGTTTCTTCTACAATGTGAGTCCTGGTGATTGAACTCAAGTATTCAGACTTGGTGGCAGGTACCCACTGAGCCACCTTGCTGCCCCAAACCTCATTAATTTAACAACTAGTTACTTTTCTAAGAACAAACAAGTGTTATATGACAAAAATTAAAGTGTTAAACTAATTCTTCATAAGCCTTCCTTTCTAGGAATTTTTTTCCTATAAGTTAATACATCCAAATTAAATTCACTTCGACAATTCACAATGAAAGAACGCATTAAGACCTCTGAAGGTTTTTTATTTCATGTGTATGTATGCATTGTGTGCTCTTTGATGTGTATACCTTGTGCCTGTTTGTATGCACAGATGCATGCAAATCCCTTCAGAAGCCAGAAGAGGGCATCAGACCCCCTGGAGCTGCTCAATGTGGGCACTGGGAACTCAACTCTAGTTCTCTAAAAGGGTAAACAAGTGCTTTTAACCACTGAGCCCTCTCTTAGGCCCCTACAACCTCCATTTTGAAATTCAAATGGATTGCTTCATAGTAAGTAAATGGTGATGTGACTGCAAGTCATGCAATGCGTCGTTTTAAAAAGTCAGGCTACTAAAAAGATAAAATGAACTTGTTGGTGGGGACACACACAAAGAAAATCTTTTAGAAAAAAATGCTCATGGAATCTTGGCCTATAAACAATAGCCCTGAATGCTGTTTATAACATTTTAAGGATTATCCTTGAACCCCCCAGAATGTGATCCTACCCTGCCTGGCTCTAAGGTAACCAAGTGCTTTGTCCAGCCTCTCACTCAACTCAGTGGGTTTTTCTAGTCTAAAGTGGTACAGGCTGCAAGGCTCCTGATGAGTGCAAACCAGAGTTGGTGAGCCCAAGTTGCAGAAGACATGAACAGAGCGAGCGGTCTACAAAGCCCAAGCTTCCTTTTACTTTGGGGGCCTCCTCCATCGCCTGCACAGATGGACTGCTCTCTTTTTGTTTAAATCTATTGAGCAAAGGGTGCCTCTCAGCACACTCTGTAAAAAAAAAAAAAAAAAAAAAAAAAAAAGCAGCTGAGAATACCTTCCAGGGGGTTCAGCAATCATTTAGTCACTCTCAAACTCCCACTAATTACTGTGACTCCCCTCCGGTAGCTATCTGCTCACTCCCCTCTCCCCAGCCTGCCTCCTCACTGCTGAAGTCACCTGCCATGAATTTCCCTGGCCCACACTGCATTCCCTCCTCATCTACCTCAGCACATGCACCAGAAGCATGCCGGCCCATCAGATAAAACAAAGAAAACAGACCCCAGGTTGGCCTCCCTGGAGCTCGGGAGGTTCTGAGCAGATTCCTGAGACACCGGCTGGTCTATTTTTGGCTCCTGGTTAGGGCTATGTCCAGATGGAGTTGGGGTCCAGTGGACAAGCTAGTCCCAGGGTCCACACATACATGCAAATGATACACACTTCCCATTTCAGCAAGCTGTGAGATTTTTAAGGAAAAGAAGGGAGCAAGCCAGTCAAGCTCAGGGATTACTCACAGAAACATAGATGACATGTTTTACACCCAGCTGGTATATTAAATATCTCCAATATGGGGGTGGGGGCGGGGGGTGGGACATGGCTCAGCGAGTAAAGCATTTGCCCACAAATGTGGGGACCAGAGTTCAGATCCCAGCACCTACAGAAAAGCCAGGCAGGGATAGCAGCCAACTTTAATCCTAACACATGGGAGGCAGAGATGGGACCCCTAGGGCAAGCTGGCTAGCTAGACAAGCCAAATTGGCACACTCTAGATTCAAGTGAGAGACCCTGGCTCAGTATATAAGGTGGAGAGTGATCAAGGAAGACGGTTGATGTCAACCTCAGGCCTCCACGTACATGTACGCCCCACACATATACAGCATTTCCCTAGAAACTCCAGCCTGACACAGACCTTGCCACCAAGTGTGGGAACCCTTTCCCACCAAAGCAGAGCCCAGCAAATTACACTTCTGGGAGTGAGTTTATCATTTTCTTACAGAGCATACTGGAGGGATTACTCACAGAAACATAGATGACATGTTTTGCCTCCCCGGGCAAAAGCAGCAATACCACCAAAAGGCTGGCCCCAGCATGGACGGTGACTTATGCAGAGCGATATAGATGGAGTGCCCTCACCCCATTAGCCTTCCACAGACTACAAATTCTAACATCTCCAGAGTCATGAAATTAGGACAGAATTGCATACTAATGGCCAGGAGGTGCAGGGTTAAGGGGATGGCTGGAATCTCAGGTGAAGGTTCAATGGCTCCCCCTCCCCCTTACTTCTATGATGGAAAGTCAACAGTCAACAGGCCAGGCTCAGGGGTCTTAACTAGTTGCAGCTGTCCTGAAGACAGTGAATATTGTGTTCAGGGGACAATATTCTGCAACACAGTTCAGTCCCCAGAGCGCGTGTGAAAAAATTTCAGGAGCAGTGTGAGCCTGGAATCCCAGAGCTGGGGAGGTGAAAACATATGGGTCTCTTGGGCTCATTGGCCAGTCAGCCTAGCCAAATCAGCAAGCCAGGCCAGCTGGAAACTGGGTCTCAATAAAAATTAAGATGGGCGGCTCCTGAGGTTGCCCCCGGCTTCCACACCACACGAAGACACATGGTCACGTCATGTCATACTACACATTCACATATACACACACACACACACACATACACACACACACACACACACACACACGCTGCCTGTTGTGCACCACGCACAGATGTGGGCTCAGGAACCAGGCAGCAATGAACCAGATAGAACTTCTGGCTCCAGTGAGGACAAGAAGTTGATACACAAATATATGAACACATGAACAAGCAAAGCAGGTATCAGCGAGGGATCACTATTCAGCAGAAAATTAAAATACGGTGGCAGAACGGGGCCGCAACCATTCGATTGGTGGTTTCTGGACCCTCAGAGGTAGATCCGTGAGCTGAGAGCTAATTTCGTACAATGGAACCAACCAGGAAAAAGAGGCAAAGGCTGTTGGAAGTTTGTTTTGTGAGCGCACTTCTGCAAAGCATCATGGGCTGCAGACCCTCTGCCCCAGACACTGCCTGGAGTGCTAGCCTCTCCAACAACACATCTACCAGGGAAAACCCGAGGATGGCACAGCCGAAATGATGCAGTGGGAATCTTACCTCACCTTGGCGGGTTCCTTATGGCCAGAGCTTGGAGTTTACCAATCCTACAACTCCAGGCAGAAACTGTACTTCCTAGATGTTCTCAGGTGGGAGGGTCTACATACTGCAGCGTCTGAACATGTGTCAATCAGTACCTGACCTCCAAGACACAGCTGGCGAGCTCCATCTCCTCCATCTAGAGCCCCACAGAGGGACTGGGCAGATTCCCACCCTGAACGGATCATCCAGCCAAGTGCCTTTGTGATAATTTACTCAGACTGGAGCCCATGACTGCCAGATCCTCCGTATCAGCACCGAGGAATCCACTGCCCTGCCCCCCCGCCCCCCAATTCCCATACACTTCACAGCTACACAGGAATGTGGTCATTCAGCAAAGACACCAGACTGACACAGACTCTCACAGATGTGAGACACAATGCCTCAAACTTACCCTTAAGTAGAAAAACATGTGTAGACAACACTGAGCGTAGTCATTCATTCACCCACAAGGAGCTGGCTGAAGAGGTAACTCTGTCAATCACTCAGCCCTGCCAAAAGACATCAAAGAGACAGAAGTGGTGAGCAACAGTTTTTCACAATCCGAATTTTGTGGTTAAAAGTCAACATCTTGACATTGTGCTATATCACAGACTTGATAGGAAAAAAGAAAATCTATGGAGAAATGTGTGCAGAGTTAAATGATTAACTATAAAGTAAATCTAAAGGTCTTCCCCCACGCTAACTGGAGGGGGGTGTTTACTGCTCCATCCCATAACCTCACATGGATGAATGGAAGCCAGTAAGCATGGACAGATGATAGGCAAAGGAGGAAGAGAAGACAATGAGCCCGGACAGGAAAGGGGGGAGATAAATGGATAGGTAGGTAGACAAAAATGAGGTAGCTGGATATAGGTGATAAAGAGGCTGATAGATGCAAAGGCAGATAATAATCAAGTACAGGATAAATAGAAAGACCAGACGGGCAGGTGAGCCTAGGGTGACCAAGCTACTAACTACTCCGGTAATTGGACATACAGTGTAGGACAATGTCTGCGGTCACACTGAGCTCCATTCAAACAGAGAGAAGCAGTCAAAACAAACAGAGGGCAAAGTTATGAAAATATCCTAGAGAGATGTGCTGTGCAGACAGACAGACAGGTCATCAGGCAGCCAGGGACAAACCACCACTTTAAAATAGAAGAGCAGGAAGTGGTTCAGTGAGCCAACGGTGGAGAGAGGATCCCTGGGGTGGAGGGACTAGCCAAGACTCTAGTGAGGCCAGCACGTCTCCAAGAGTTATCACGCAGGGGAGGAAAGTCAGAGGAGGAAGGACTCATTCTTAGCAAACAGGCAGTCTGTAGGTCTTCTCAAATTACAGAGAATGAAACCTATGTTTGGCATGCTCCCCAGAGATGTACTCGTGACCCATTAATCATTAAACCAGAAAATCCTCCCCCACACCCACCAGGAAACAGATTGAAGAAACTGAGGAGAGAAGGGTAGGTTTGCCATTTTTTGTCCATTTACTTAGAGCTGGGCTCTAGCTCCTGAGTTCAGTGGCTCTCCTACCTTGGATCCTGAGTATTGAGAGATGTGTCTTAGTTTAAGACCCCACAGAACTTCTGACATTTACACAATGCACAGATAAGAGTGCCTCCTACCGAAACTCTTGGAACCACAACATTTCAGATCACAGAGATGTTCAGATTTTGGAATAGTTGTATAGACTTCATCAAATTTTCTGAATTGCTAACAATGATACCCCAAAGGTTTCTGATTCCAGATTTCAGATGTGTAGATTGAAGGGCCCAGCATGGACCACATTAGGTGCTGAGGATGTGGTATAGCATCTCCATCCTTGACAGGAGAACACTATGGAGCCAGTAGGCTGACTCTGCCACCCAGGTCTAGAGCATGGGTCTATATTTCAGACAGTCTGAACCTCCAGTTTCCTCAGCTTTAAGCTAGAGATGATATTCGTTACTGTAAGTATTGATTGTGATTAAAGCATGGAAAGTACTTGCTGAGTGGTCAGCACAAGAGGAACCAGGCAGGACTAATCTTTCACTGTGAAGTCACATTGGCAGATACTTGATTGTCAGCACGGTGCATTCTATAGGGATGCAGATGGATGGTGCGGTGTGATGGGGATAACGGTTTCAACACGCAGGGTCCCAATAGCAGAACTGGTGTGGTCCTTCTGAAACCAGCCTAAGCCGAGGACTGTGGTTCCTATCTGTAATCCTAACATTGGAAGACGGAGGCAGGAGGAGTGCTGTTGAGTGCAAGCCCTCAGAATGAAATCCTGTCTCAAAAAAAAAAAAAAAAAAAAAAATCAAAGCCTATGGGCAGCAAGTAAAGGCACTTGTTGACAGGCCCTCTAACCCGAGTGAGGTCCATCCGCAGGAACCGCAGGGGAGAGACGGAACTGAGTTCCATAGGTTGTCTCCTGACGTCTGTGTGCACTCACAGACAGACTATAAACAAATGTATACAAACACTTTGTTTGTTTTAGATAGCCTTGGCTGGCCTAGAGCTTGCTATGTAGACCAGGCTATCCTGGAACTCACAGTGATCCTCCTGCCTCTGCTCCTAAGTGTTGGGATTAAAGGCATGTGCCGCCATGCCTGGCTTATACAAACATGAAACCCACCCACTCTCTTGACTCTACAGATGATAATTTAAAATCACAAGCGATAGCTAACTTTGTCCAAAAAGACATACATGGCTCAAAGAAAAATTTCAGGCTTCTGGTCTATTAGTCAAGATTGCCTGCCATATAGAATAAATCTCACAGTGACAAAATAATACAATTCACTTTGACATCAACTCAGGTGGATCAAAAGTATCGTGAGCTGGTAAGAAGAGAAAATTGAATTGAGCTTCGTTGGAATGCATCTAAATAGAACATACTGACGATCCTCAAAACCCAAGAATTACCCTATTTCATGGATGGCTTGACAGCTATTTTACTAACCAAAACACTATGAAATGCATGTTTTCCACGTTCGACATTTTCTCATGATAATGACATTGTGTCTCAGTATGTGATGTGACAATTAATGCTGTGTGCTTTTGTATGAATGTGACAGATTTTTATTCCATGTATCTTTATTTCCCTAGAAATGCCTTCTGGGAGAACTCCTGAACACCCAGCCTAAGTGGCCCCTCTTCCATGAAGCCTTCCTCACTTACCTCCCCTCCTCTCCCAAGTCTTATAGGGTTATCGCTCTCCCACTCCACTTTACCAATCTCATTACGTAGCCAACTGCCTTGTGATTATTTTTCCCTTGTCTGTTTGCTACTAATTGGACTTTTCTAGCGAACACCGTTCTTTCACACCTTCATTAAAGCATACTCCTTTATCTCTTTGCTAGTTTTGGTTTTGTGTTATGTCCCACAGACTTTAGTTAGAGCCGTCTACGTGATTCTGAGTTTGGAACTAACCATCAGAGCCACGTGGGCTCACCAGTGCTGATACACCTGGACACCACACTTCCCCCTCCCGGAATCTGCCAGTTGTCAACAGGACAACAGTGTGTGGCAGAGCCCCATGGGTCACCCCCCTCCCATTGGGCTCCCATCAGAAGGGCCCATCTTCTGTTGACCCAGTGCCAGCATGCTCGGCTGCTGGGAGTTCAGTTTCCGTGTTCACATCCCACTTAGAAGATCGCACTTCAAAGCCTTTTCCCATCTTTCAGCTCTGATGTTCTTCCTGACCCATGGTCTGCAGCGTTCTCGGAACCTCAAGGGAGTGCTCTGAATGCCTAGACTTCTACATTTTTATTTTTGTGTGCTTGGTTTGTATTTAAGACAGGGTCTCACATATCCCAGGCTGGCCCCGAACTCACGATGCAGCTAAGACCAGTGTTGAGCATCTAGCTCCTCCCAACTCCACCTCTCAAAATGCTGAGCTTACAGATGTGAGCTTACAGATATGAGCTACCAAGCTTTCCTCTGCTAGATTTTAATAACTTGAAAGTAAAGGGTTCCTCTTTTGTCTTCCTGGTGTCTAGCTTGGTTGCTTATACATGGCGCTTAAAGAAAGAAGCAATAAATGGGTAAATGGAAAAACGAAGCCAGCAGATTACCAACAACTCATCACAATTTTATCCTAAAACAGCTGCTTCCCCAGCCTATCACCATGACTGAAGTTGAAAAGGAGAGGAAGTTTTAATAGCCCCTTTCACTGTGGACTAAAATGAGGGGAAGGGATGCTTGATCCTAGGGCACACTGATACCAACCCTGCACATCTTATAGATGGACAAAGTGAGACCCAGAATAGACCAGCGAGGCCTTCCACATGAACTGGACATCAACTTGGTTCCAAGGGGGACGATTAGTGGCCACCAAGATCACTCAGCTGTGAATCACCATCTTCACCTTCCCTACTTTCTCCAGTGTCATATGAATAAAGTGACTCTCATCTAGCTGGACCAAGAGCCACCTTTACCAAGTGGATGGTCTTTCTGCGGTACATGAGGACTGGCAACAGGCTAGGTATGCCAGCATCTCATCACTACGGGTTTTAACATGGCCTCTGTCTATTGTATCTAGCCTAAAAAGATTATTGTCTAACAGGCAAGTTTCAGAGACATACCACTGTCCTTTCCCAAATGAGTCTGTCATTTACCTGGACAGGAAAGTTGCCCATCGCAGAAACAAAAAAATAGCATAAAGCCTAGCTAACCACAGAGGTCAACACAATGGCCTCTCTGATCATTGCCATTTTTCCCCATTGAGAATTGTCTTATTTAGGGTTTCTATTGGGGAGGAAAGAGTTATTGGATTTATACTTCCACACTGTAGTCCATCACTGAAGGAAGCCAGGATAGGAGGAACTCAAACAGGGCAGGAACCTGGAGGCAGGAGCTGATGCAGAGGTCATAGAGAAGTGCTGCTTACTGGCTTTGCTTTCTTATAGAACCCAGGACCACTAGCCCAGGGATGGCACCTGCCCATAATGGGCGAGGCCCTCCCCTCATGGTTTAATGAACACTAATTAAGAAAATGCCCTACAGGCTTGCCTGCAGCCTAACCATATGGAGCCATATGGTTTCTTAAATGAGGGCCCTCCTCTCAGATGACTTTAGCTTGTGCAAGTTGACCTAAAGCTATTCAACACAAGAGTGCTTCCTCCACAACAGCCCCTGGAACCATTCCCCACTCTCATCCCTTGAGAGAGCCTTTCTTTTCTCCATAATAAACTCTACCTGCCCTAGAACATTGTGTGTGTGTGTGTGTGTGTGTGTGTGTGTGTGTGTGTGTGTGTGTGTGTCTTGTCCGAGTTCTTTTGATGACAATCAGAAGGGCCCTGGAGCTGAGGGTGGGTAGACCAAGATCCTCCTGGCACTGACAAGCAAAATTTACCTGCCAGAGAACTCCAGCAATTCTGCTTTCCAGTGAGACAGAGGGTGTGCTTGGCCCTCCACCTGCTCACAGGCACCACATTTAAGCATGGTCATTAATCCACGTGACTCCTACCCTTTTTCAGTGTGAAGACCAGGCAGTCGTGGAGTCCCAGAGTGGCCCTGCTTGTCACCATGACATCACTTTCATTTAATATAAACGCGTCCTACATTTTTCTTCCCCGAGTTTTTTTGAGACGAAAAGTTGCTAGCTTTTTATGTTCAACAGTACTTAAAATTCTGTTCCCACACCCTCCCGAGAAGGTGAATATGAACTCTACCATCAGCTACATTGCTGAATGAACAGTACATTTAAATGATACATCAGGGATGGGGAGACGGCTCGGTGGATAAAGCACTTGCAGCACAATCCTGAGGACAGGAGTTCAAATCCTCAGCGCCACAGCTCTCGATGGCTGAGAAAGGGGACACTCTGGGCAAGCTTGTTACCAAGACTAGCTGATGTGTGAGAGACAAGGCCTCAGTACCTAAAGTGGAGAGTAACTGAGGAAGACACATGTCATCAACCTCTGGCTTCTACACATGCATCCATATGTGCATCCATACACCAACGCACACATACACACATGCATACATGTGTACATTCATACACGTGCACATGCAGCACACACATACTAAACAAATAAATGTTACATGAGTCACATTAGAAAACTCAACTAAATGCCTCTATTTATCCAGCGTTCACCATCAGGTGAGCAGGTGTGGGACCCAAAGTACTCAGCTCAAATATCCACAGTGGTCAGTTTGAAACTTCTGAGGAGGACAAAGACATGGTCACAACCCAATTGCCCTTAAAGTATGTTCTTCCCACCCTACCCCAACTAGGTAGAATGTTCTTTCCTTCCTGGTCCTGCTGGTCCTGCAGACTGAACCCAGGGCCTCAGGAGTGGTAGCAAATGCTCTCCCACAGCAGCTCTTACTGACAAGCTTTGTTCCCTCAAGTGCAGGCCCTCTTCACATTACACCCACTACGCTCAGCACCTCCTTAATGAATATGCTTGAAAGCTCCTGGGTTTGTTTCAGCCTATTATCAGCTCAGTAGCTTATCAGTTCAAGGGGCCCTAGGGTAGGAGTCAAACAATGCCGCTCATGAGAAATTCTCCAGGACTGAAAAGTGACAAGTGAGTCTCTGGTCACCATTAAGTCCCATCACGTGACTGGGGGTGGGGGGGGGTGTTGTATCTGACTGAACCCCTCCAGGACCACCACTCACAGGTAGCTGACCTAGCATGTCAGTCTCATTGGCCTTTAGAGGCTCAAGAGATAATGAATAAGCCACTCAGAGACCATGTCCAGGCATTAGGTAAGACTACATTATGACAAGCTACATATCTTCTGTGAACCATCTTTACCTCTCTCCCCCGACATCACTAGCATACCGTTCCTACACAAAGGACGGGGGCAATCAGATCCTGGGCTCCACAGAGGCAAACCAGACACAGAATCACCCAATTAACTGGAACAACTAACCAACAAGCGTAACTGTACAGAAGGCAGTGTAAGCAAGAGAACAAAATGCCAACAGAACCTGCCATGTGCCAGCAATGCGAGCATTTCTTTAACAAAAGTGGGGAATTAAAAAAAACAAAATGAGAGGACCTACTGACTCTAACTTGGGGTGGGGAGAACATGTAAGTATGTCGGGGGGATAGTTCAGTCAGTAAAGAGCATGCCATGCAAGCATCAAGATCCAAGTTTGATCGCCAGAACTCATGTCAAAAATCGGGTAGAGCAGTCTGTGTGAGTAACCACTGGGCTAAAAAGGCAGAGGCAGTAGGGTCCTTGGGGGCCCGATGACCAGTGAGACTAGCCATATTGGTGAGCTCCAGGCTCAGTGGGAAACAATTGATCAAGACACCAGCGTTGACCTCTAGGCTCCATATGCCTGGCACATGCACACCGATACACCTGCACACACTAATACACCTGCACACACATGCACACAATCAATAAGTAAAAACACAAGGAAGAGCAACTTGCATCACTCCTAAGGATGAACACCAGAGAGCTGTGGATAGACCAATCCATCAGCTGTGCATACATCAGCAAATGTGTTCAAATTTGCAGCAGGGTCTGAGCCATCTCTACCGAGCATGTGATGCAGCCTCAGCAACCCTGCAGAATGACAAAGTCTCAGGGACCAACAAGCCACAGAGTAAGGCAGACTGGGACACACCTGCCCCCCATGAGGTGGTTCCCAGGAATGAGTGTAACTGGGGAGGGGGGCCTTGCTTTGTCTCTGAGCTTAGATGGTTGAGCCTGATCAGAGGTATTCTCTGCAGGACATTTTTTCATTCTTGTCTGTCTTTAGTTTTGAGACAACAGGGTCTCACTACACAGACTGAGTGAAATCAGATCTGCCTGCCTCTGTCTCCCAGGTCCTGGGATTAAAGGTGCCCTCCGAATAGTTTCATCTCACCCAAGACTACATATAACTTCTGCAGAGCTGCACAATACAGAAAAGAAACCGGTGGTTTGGTGTTCAGCATCACCTCAATGTCCCTTTATGATGCTGTGATCCCTAATCACCACTGCCAACCTCGATGGATTTGGAATCATCGAGGAGACACGCTGTTGAGAAAAATCTCCAGGGAGGTTGAAGTGAGAAAGCAAAGCCCATGCTGAATGTAAGAGGCACCGTCCTATGGAATGGAGCTCCCAACTGAATTGAAAAAAACAAAAAAAAAAGATGGCAAGGAAGCCTGTTGAGCACCAGCATCCATCTCCCCTCTGCAGCTCAAACTCCCCCTATTGTGACTTCCTACATCCGCTCTACCCCGAGCCAACATAAACCTTTCTGTCCTTGAGTTGCTTTTTGTAGAGTGTCTTGCCACAGCAACCATCAAAGTAACTCACCACCAGCGGAGAGAGTGAGTGAAGGAGGGAGCAGCCCAGGAATGTGTGAATCACCCATGGTGCTGGTCACCGCCAGGTCCCCTAGCAGCTCAGGATTCCAGCAGACTACGGAAAGATTAACTTTGCATGCCTCAATGGGTCGGTCGCGTATTGGCCCTTGGAGACGATGGAAATATTTGACTCTCCTAAACTTTTCAAAGTGATTACATTTCCTTCCTGGAGACGGGGCACAGCCTATGTATGATTCAAAGATCAAATAAATATGGTATAACGGACCGGCACCCTCATTATGGACCTCGAGGAAACAATGATTTCAGAGTCACGAGCTGAGCAAAGAAAGTAAATACTGAGGCCCTCCCCAGGGGAAACACGGAATTCAGCAGGGGAAACCTCATTATTCCCAAACTGAATCTGCCAGGACCATTCCTGCTACGGACCTGACACAGGTGCATGCAAGGCAAGAACTGCGGGGCAGAACGTGAGCCCTTATTTCAGGTGCTATTTTTAAAGACTTGTTTTATTTGTGTGCATGTCTGTATGAGTGTGTGCTTTGTATGCGCATGGGTTGTGCATGCCCGTGTACACATGCAGAGGCCATAAGCAGCTGTTGGATCCCTCAAAGCTGATGTTGCAGGCATTTAGGGGACACCTTCCTTGTTACCTAGTGCTAAGACCGGAACTCCAGTCCCTGAACAGCAGCCACTGCGCCATCTCGTCAGCCATCAAAGGCTACTTTTATTGCAACACAGTACATACTCCTTTAATTTCACTGTGACTTGGGCAATGCCACCCTTGATACTTGAGGACACCATCTTACTTCCAATTAAACTTTTATCCAAAGCCAAATACTTAGGAAAATGAAAACCTGTCTTTACATACTTGTCAGCAAAATACATTGTGTTTCTAAAAATAAACAATCAGGAAAGTTTTTACACTGAATTCTCTCTTAAATGCCTTTCGTAAATATTTTCATTTCCTCTCATTATCAAAGAATTTGAGTAAGATAAAGTGGTACCAGCTCACTGAGAAGGTCCTGGTAATACGGGGGCCATACTACAGCCTCTGAGATAAAGTTTAAATGAGGCTAACAAGCCCCAAACTGAAGGTCACAAGGCAGACAGATAACGGTGTCTTTCCAGAAGGTGAGAAAAACGCTTGACAGAAGGCCGCTTCGGTTTCAATTCATCCATTACTTCTGTAGAAGGGGCGCTTGCAGCAGCTTCCAGGGGTTATTCGGCTAATGTCTTATTCTCCTGCCATAAACAAAATGTACCAAGAGGTAAGCAGACACCAGAACCTATTTGACAAGTACAAAGCTAGGGTGAAGCCAAAGGTGAATTTCTCACCGAATTTATAGAGGTCCTGGCACTTGCTCCACATTGTCGTATGTAAGGAACAGTGAGGTGCTAGGTTAGACACTGTGAATGCTCCTCACACGGGGACAGCTGGGGACGGCCCGGCACAGCATCACTTACCATGGGTTTAGATTAGTAAGGAGAGAAAAGACAACTGAGGGAATTGATCAAGTGTACCAAGAAGAGGGATTAATACCTGGGGTGGAAGCCAAACAGTGCCGTGAAAAAGAACGCCAGAAGTCCTTCGTTTAAAAAAAAAAAAAAAAAAAAAAAAAAAAACTTAAGATTTCGCTAAATCTATCTGAAACAGAGCGTTAGCAGTGATCACCACTTAAGTCTTCATGTTCAATCAACTATGGGAAGCAATGGCTTGGACCAGTTTAAGAGAAGAAAACAAAGCATGGAATACCTGTAAAAGTGAAATATCTGCTTCTGTGAGGAAGCAGGCATCGGGGCTCAGCCAGGGGTTTGGAGAACACGCGCAATCCACTTCCAAGGACACAAAGACAGATGCCATGCTCACTGTCGAGAGCAGGCCGAGATGGGGAAGATGGCCAGAATGATGCCCAGCAGAGGCACATGAGGAGGCTCACCCTGTGCCATGGGCCACCTCCCCCTGCGGGGGAGTTCAGATTAAAGCAGAGCATAGGAGATGTCTAGGTGGGGAGATGTCTTCAAACCTCCTGAGCTTGAAGAGAAAACACAGAGAACCTACTGTTTAAGAAAGAAAAGTCACTGAACAGGGTACTAGCATGTTCTGGGAGTTTACAGAATAAATAACTTCCTGCTGACCCTCAGAGGTCCGATGCACAGTAAGATTGGGGGATACGGATCAATTAGCATAAATTATTTATTTAAAAATTGGGAAGAAAAAGATCCTTTCACACAGTCAAGTAGGGATCTATCTGTTCCTGTTGTGTTTTCAGGATTTTGTTCCTTTCCTGGTCAACCAACCCGTCTTCACTGTTCCTGGTATATTACAAACTCCTCACCAAATGATTGACAGTTACTCCTCCTAAATAACTTGTATTTCCCCCCAAACAATGCTAACAAGGGAATTTCCTTTAATTCTAGTGATTTTAGCATGACATTACCAACACACTTCCCCCATAGGTAGGTATTTTATTACTTGATTTCTCGTGAGTATGAATAACTAAAACCTCAACCAGAAAAGAGCTGTAGACGGTGAGAGGCTGGAGAAAGGACAGCGACATGCATACTGGTTGACTGTTTTCCCCCCATAAGATACATTCCAGGGATGCAGCTGAGAAGTAAGATTTAAACTAGACCATCGGGTGGGTCCCTGGATGAAAGCCGCACCCCCTCCTGCCACTCAAACTACTCCAGGAAGCCCATCCCCCCTACACCTCTGTGATCCATGTCCGACCCTGTTTACAGGAGATCCTAGATTTAGCAATGGATCTATCTTGGGATTTTTTGCTTTTTTTATAAGAAGTAAAGCACACCCATACAACCGTTGGGTTCTGTACTTCTGTTGTCCACAATAAATTCCATGGGCTCTTGAAAACCTTATTACAAGTCAGGCTTTGTGGACTGTGTTTCTGCCTGAGCACAGATTAGCATCACTGCTCTGGGTACATTTATGGCGGGCCAGGCTAGCTTCTGTGTTCAGCAAGAAAAGCTTATTTACTAGCTCCACTTTCAACTGGTGACATTTTCCACTTCTGATGAGGTACCGGGCTGTAACTCCACCGTAAGTAGAGGGCCACCTTCAGTATTAACAACTCTCCTGGACTCTATTGAAATGTGTAGCTGGCTGCAAGCTGTGCCCAAGTCAAGCCCCTAAATGAATGTCCTCCCAGCTCCGAGCCAAACTGTGTTCCTTATGAAAACCTTCTCCCACTTTTTAAAATGCTGTATCATATATTTTATTTGACGTGTGTTTGGCCTGTGTGTATGTGCACTGTGTGTGCCCGGTACCTGTGGAGGCCAGAACAGGATGTCAGATCCCCTGCAGACAGTTACAGATGGTTGTGAACCACCATGTGGGTGCTGGGAACCAAACCCAGGTCCTCTGGAAGAGTAGTCAGCACTCTTAACCACTGAGCCATCCCACCAGCCTGCAATCATGGACTACTCATTGTATACTAAATCTTGCGTCAAATTTTGTTCTCACCTCATCCAAAATTCCAGCTACTTCCCAGTGGGACCAGACATGGAAAGTAGACGGGAGAGTGATCCCATCCCCCAAGAGAAAGTAAATCAAAAGAACAAGAATGAAGGCTATCTTAGAGTTCTTTATACAGTTTAAGTTCCACAGTAATGGCACATGGGGGCTACTATTCCGGTCTTAGGTGTCCTCTCACAGCTACCAACAGAATTTCATTGGTTATAGGTGACCGTGGTAACATGCCTGGACACAAAATATCCTGTACTAATCACACTGAGGGTCTTTCTTTTTACTTTGTCCAATTTGAACATTTAATCCAACCCATCAGCCCTTACTCTACACAGACACTCCCCTCCTTCTGTGACAGGACATTCAGGGGGCCAGCATCACATACCCAGTCTGCTACCCCCAGCACTGCATCCTACTCTGCCTCCTGTGCAGAACCATGACTACCCCCATCTTTTAGTTCTCCAAAGCAGTGGTCCCCATCTCTGCCTCTGTGATGAGCCTCTGGGTTCTCACACATTCAGACAGCTCTGAAGACAGAACATTAATCACATTTTAAAAACCAAAAGTCTCTTG